>NC_133708.1:13232171-13832171 GCF_048934315.1 Petromyzon marinus | reverse complement strand
AAAAATACTTTTGGGGGGGAGGGGGGGGATACGTTTCCCCTTGCTGGCAATAAAGCAGGAGGTGTTAATATGTTCAAACACCAAATAGATACCTTTTTGCAAGGCATCAAGTCTGCATTAACCACACGTAACTTGTGGCAAAACATGCAAACACACTCTGATAATCTCCTCTACATATATAGAAAAGGCAAATTTGTGAATGTGTGTCTGTTCAAAATGTTTAGCGTACTTCCCGACATGCAACAAACTTGAAATTGCCATGTGGGTACTTTCCAGACTGTACACCATGCAAAAATTATACAAATACACTTTTGTGTTGGTTTTTTGGGGGGGGGAGGGGGGAGGCTCAATAATGTATTTATTTTTTATTGCACGGCAAGTGAGCTGTGACGTCAAATCTGTCACGTGACCCACGCATGTGGAAGCGTAACGCATTGTAGTGTAGTGGTTAGCGCGCTGTGTTTGTGTATCTGTGTGTCTGTGTGTGTCTGTGTGTATCTGTGTCTGTGTGTATCTGTGTGTGTCTGTGTGTGTGTAATCTGTGTGTGTTAGCGCGCTGTGTTTGTGTATCTGTGTGTCTGTGTGTGTCTGTGTGTATCTGTGTCTGTGTGTATCTGTGTCTGTCTGTGTGTGTGTCTGTGTGTGTGTAATCTGTGTGTGTGTGTGGAAGCGTAACGCATTGTAGTGTAGCGGTTAGCGCGCTGTGTGTCTGTGTGTGTGTAATCTGTGTGTGTGTGTAATCTGTGTGTGTGTATCTGTGTCTGTGTGTATCTGTGTCTGTCTGTGTGTGTGTAATCTGTGTGTGTGTGTAATCTGTGTGTCTGTGTGTGTGTAATCTGTGTGTCTGTGTGTGTGTAATCTGCCGGGAAAGGTCCTGGCAAGGATTATTCAACATCGCCTTGCCAGGCACGCTGAGGAGAGGCTTGCGGAGCCCCAATGCGGTTTCAGGAAAGGGCGGTCCTGCACAGATGCCATATTTTCTGTCTGTCTGCTACAGCAGAGGTGTAGGGAATTCCAGCAAGACCTACATCTCTGCTTTATTGACCTGGTCAAGGCCTATGATACCATCAGCAGGCCTGGGCTCTGGTTGTTCTTCGTGCTTTTGGAGTACCTGAACCTCTGCTCACGATCATTAAGGACCTTCATGATGGTGAGCGGGCCCGGGTAAAACTACGTGGCCGGGAGTCAGAGCCATTCCCTGTACACCTTGGGGTGCGACAGGGATGTCCTCTGGCTCCCACATTATTTAACATCTATTTTGACCACGTAGTTAGTGAAGCCTTCAATAGCTGTACCGGGGGAATCTCCATATGGTACAGATATAATGGGAGGCTGATCGATGCCCGGTGCGGTCAAGGGATGGCTCCCTATTGCTCAACCACGTTATGTATGCCGATGATTTGGTAATAGCTGCTCATTCAGAGGAGGAGTTGGAGACGCTGCTGCTGAGACTGGAGCGTGCTACTAAGAGATGGGGCCTTACCATCAGCCCCACCAAAACTAAGCACCTGCCTGGGTATTTTGTACCATCGGACACTCCACCCCCACAACTCCCAATCGGTAATGGGGCAGTTGTGGAGAGAGTGGAGAGTTTCCCATACCTGGGCAGTGTGCTTATGACCGGCTCCAGTTTAACAGCAGAGGTCTCACTCTGCAAACCCACGGGTTTTCATCAGAGATTTATTCAACCGAGATGGTTTAAAATGAAGCAATCATTGGAAAGATGTTCTAAATCATACCAAACATGAAACTAATTTTCAATGGTACAGTATATTTTTTCAAGTAGTGATATACCAAACTTTCACAGAAGCTTATTTCCCTTCACACCTACATTTGTAAACTCCCCCCCCCCCCCCTCCGTGCCGGTCCTCTTGTGCTTTACGGTCATTTTATGCTAATTCCTTTGTCAAAGCGTTTTGTTTCCTCCCAGACAGCTTAAAGGTCGCGACCTGGGCTTGACTGTCTTCACTCCAACGCTGTCCTCTGGACAGTACGGTCCCTTCACCTGATAAAGGCCACTTGTGTTGTGCCGAAACGTCGTAATTTTTGTTGTTTTATTTTTTACCTACGTGACTTTACCGAATAGAACCAAAGAGTATCTTTTTATTGGTTGCGTAACGCTGTGTGGAAGCTACCTGTTCTGCCGCTCCGTACTAAGCTTCAGGTCTTCTCGGTCACGGTCATTCCCTCCCTTCTCTACCCTTGCGAAACGTGGACCTCCCTAATGGAACATCTTCGCCGGTTAGAAACATTTAGGCTGGCCTGCCTACGATCCATCCTGGGTTTAACCAGGCTGGATTGTGTGAGGAGCTCACAAATCTTTGAAAGATCTGGGCAAAGTCCCATCGGTGAGCTCCTCCGGCGGGCAAGGCTGCGATGGCTGGGTCATGTAGCCCGCATGCCCAGTCACCGCATGCCGAAACAGCTTTTGTTCGGCCGGATCGAGGGGGCTAAACGGGCGCGGCAGGGGCTAGAGAAGAGATGGAGTGATGTGGTACAGGAGGACGTGGAGGTGAGTGGACTTGCCGATGACTGGTATCAGCGGTGTCAAGATCGGCCTCTGTGGAGGAGGCTCGTGAAGGACGCTACTGGGCAGTTGGAGGCAGTCGCCCTCCAACAACAACGGAGGGCGGAGGAGCGACGCTCACAACAACGAGTGGAGCACCGGGTGGCTAAAGCACAGCAGGTTGGCAGAGTACGGGGCACAGGTGGTGTACCAGCCAGTCATCTCAGTCATCTTAGTCAGTCGACCCGTGGTACCTGGGTCTGCCCCGTGACCTCCTGCCCGCGGGCGTTCGACACTTCACGTGGCCTCAAGGTGCACATGGCCTGGCACAAGCGTCGTGGTGACGTTACCGCCACTTAATGGCGTATGGCGGTTGTTGTTGTAATCTGTGTGTGGCCGAAACGTCGTGATTTTTGTTGTTTTATTTTTTACCTACGTGACTTTACCGCATAGAACCAAAGAGTATCTGTGTGTGTGTGTGTGGAAGCGTAACGCTTTGTAGTGTAGTGCTTAGCGCTACGCCGCGCTACGAACCCGGCTACCCGAGTTCGATTCCCGCTCACGGCCACCACCGGTGACGATTATTTTAACCGGTCCTGGGCCTCCCCTAGGTCGACTCTGCCTCAAACGAGTAACTGGTGTGGTGTGAACATCGCCACTGGGGAGACAAAGGCGGCCGGGCGTGGTGGATCCAAGTCCTGGGCGAATCCGGGTAATACAGCTGGTAATATATACATTGTCTTTGAAACTGATTGGCGTACACCAGAGGCGGCAGCAGCAGCAGCAGCCTTCGTGATGGTGTAAGTCTCACCAGCAGTGTTAGACCAGAAAATACTGGCGACGAGGCCACTTGCCTCCTCCTCCTCCTCGCCGCCCACGGGGAGGGAGTTTCACAGCAACGTCTGCGTGTGATCCATCAACCCTCTGGTGATGTGTGAACCCGGAGAGCCGAGTTCTGTAACGAGGTAGGCACTGAGAAGGGGTTGACAGGTGTGGGTTGTCCATCATCCAGCAGTTCATTAGCAAAGAGGCTGTACGTTTAATTTTTTTATTTAAAGCTTTCGTGACTGCAGTAATTCATATTCTTAGCTCTTTCGATAAAGTCACGTTGAAGGGAAACAATAAAGTAATAAAATATATGATTGGTTTATATATTTTATTATTTCATTGTTTCCCTTCAACGTGACTTTACCGAAAGAGCTAAGAATATGTACGTTTATTGTCATGTTTTAATTGCAGTAATTATGGTAAATTAAAGGCAGCTTTCCCACGAAGGTGCTTTCAAACAAATGTATTAATCAACACGTAAATTAAGTCCGTCTGTCTGTAGGCCTTACAGTCGCATTAGTTTAAGTGTGGTTTGACCATACTTCACCACACTTTGCCGAGCCTGCCCCGCGAGCCCTGCATGGCGAGAAACCCAAGAACCGTAACCCCGCGTCGCGTCTCCATGGCAACGGACGCCAACACAAACAGTCGAAAGTGGCGCGGTTTTCAGTAAAAAAAAATTTGGTTACAGTTAAAAGTTAATTCGTTACAATCTACTTAAACTTCGACAGGTCTCGGAGCGGAATCCGCACGCGCAACGCCGAGCGAAACGCTGTTCCAGGCAAAGGAGAAAGGGTCGGGCCTGTGTGCTACGTGAAGCCTCGTTGTCGCCTGGTGGGGCTGCCGCCTGGGACGCAGGGGAACCCCGTGGCCCGGGCCTGCGGGGATCCGAGCGAATGCGGCTTCTCTACGTGACAGGGATACACCAGGGCACGGCGGGGAGTCGTGAGGATCCACGATGTTCAAGAAAGAGTTCCAGGTGTCTGCAGGGCCCCCTTGTGTGGAATTACAACAATGCGCTTCATTTATATCGGGAGGCGTTATTGAGTCTCAAGACTTTTTTAGAAGCGTGCTGCCACTTGAGACGTTTTGGTCACTCGCCCCATTCATGAGTTTGGCTTAGCGTGGATGGACACCTGGCTGAGAAAACGCACGCGTTTATTACGATCAGCCATTTTCTATCTACTGCTGGATGAAGCCCCCCCCAGTGGTTGGGATGAGCTGGTCTCATTGCTCGTCCCCACCGCGGGTTTCTTCTCCTTCATGATCCCTCCTTCGGCTGCTATTCTGTTCCCGGTCTCGTTAGTCGTCATCTATAGCAACAGCCTGTCCTTGCCAAGCCCACCTTTATCAACGCTCGGTGATGCCACGTCTCTAACTTGCGACTCTTCTGAACCTTTTGTCCAAGTATACATTCCAACGTTGGGCCAACGTTCCGTGTTTGCCGGGGTTCCTCCTCTTCCTCCCACCTCTCAGTGCGATTCCCAACAATGCCATCACTCCGCCGCGTTTCTTTGTGCGCCATTCAGCCCCACGTTCTGTTTTCTTGGTCACGTTTCTGATCCCGCGTCACGGACAATTATACGATCTAATTTTAAACTCCGCCTCGGGTTTGTTGTTTTTCACAGTGCTTTGACCTGTTTTTGCTTCGTTTCTATATTTCATAAGTTTGATCTCGGCCCGCCTTTTAAGTTTTGCCTGAGGTATACTGACAGTAACTCTCCCAGGAAAACGTGCCAACGTTGACGCACCCATGGCATGTTTACCCAGCTGTTCTTTTTATATCGAACTCGTGCATTACATTTGCTTGCTCATATTTATCTTTAAGCTCATATTAGCAGTATTCCCTGAATTATATTGTCTACTTTTGGTTTAATTCAAGGGGCATGCATTCATAGAGCGCTCAGAGACACCCTGGAAAATAAGGCAATATACTTCGATTTAAAGCTTTCGTGACTGCAATGATTCATCTTCTTTGGTTCTTTCGGTAAAGTCACGTAGAATGAGAATAAAATAATAAATTGATAAAATAAAATAACACAATAATATTATTTTTTTAATCAATTTTTTATCAATTTATTATTTTATTCTCATTCTACGTGACTTTACCGAAAGAACCAAAGAAGAAGGCAATATACTGTATAAAAAATTTCATAATTGAACAAACCACAATTTATAACCCATGAATATGATCCTCGTCCTCATAGGACCGCCCCGGTGTCTGCATATGACCCCCAGTGTGGTGCAGGCTTCACAGAGTCCCCCGCTGATGACTGTTAATGTTGTCTCTTGGTCAGGGAGGGGAAAGCGTGGAGGTGTTCAGTGCCCAGGGCAAAGACCCCACTGCACGATGGCACCTACATGGGGGCCCCAGCTGCATCCAAAAGGTGAAATGCCCCGTCTTGTCCTTGACCCTCCGCCATCCAGCACCCCCACCTGCACCTTTACAGCAATACCAGAGAACTCACACTGGACCCGGTGTGCAGGCTAACGCCATATGCGTTGGTTATTCATGAATATGCATTTGTAAACTCGTGATGTATATCGATTTAAAGCTTTCGTGACTGCAAGGATTTATCTTCTTTGGTTCTTTCGGTAAGGTCACGTAGAATGAGAATAATAACAGTCGTCCCGACAGGTCTGTACCTTTCACCTGAAGACGGCCGCTTGCGTTGTGGCCGAAACGTCGTGAGAATTTTATTGTGTTATTTTATTCTCATTCTACTTGACCTTACCAAAAGAACCAAAGAAGATCGTGATGTATACGCGCAGCATTAATGTCTATCCACTACTGGTTGAGGGTCTCCCCACAACGTGTCGTGAATGGAGGTAGTTTGACCATACTTCACCACACTGGGCAGCGTGCGTTGGTGAAGTGGGGGGTATCCCAGGACTCGCTGAGATATCACCCGCCACTGATGTTATAGTCCTGGCCGGGAATCGAACTCCTCAGGTCGCTGGCTCTGAGAGCAGTGTGATAACCACTGCAACACTGCCTCCCCTATCATTTGCATATCATTTGCATATGATTAAATAAACGATGGGCTTAAACGTCCCCGAGCGATGCGGGGGCCTCACCGTTCATGGTGTCGCGCTTCTGCAGGTCTTCGCGCGCGACGTGCGGGGGTTCGTGTACACGCTGGAGGGCAGCCCCCAGATGACTCGCATGCAGCTCCCTAAGGACTCCCACCAGCAGCGTAAGTCACCCCCACACGGACCCCGAGATGGCTGGATCCAGATGACTCGCATGCAGCTCCCTAAGGACTCCCACCAGCAGCGTAAAGTCACCCCCACACGGACCCCGAGATGGGTGGATCCAGATGACTCGCATGCAGCTCCCTAAGGACTCCCACCAGCAGCGTAAGTCACCCCCACACGGACCCCGAGATGGGTGGATCCAGATGACTCGCATGCAGCTCCCTAAGGACTCCCACCAGCAGCGTAAGTCACCCCCACACGGACCCCGAGATGGGTGGATCCAGATGACTCGCATGCAGCTCCCTAAGGACTCCCACCAGCAGCGTAAGTCACCCCCACACGGACCCCGAGATGGGTGGATCCAGATGACTCGCATGCAGCTCCCTAAGGACTCCCACCAGCAGCGTAAGTCACCCCCACACGGACCCCGAGATGGCTGGATCCTAACCCTTGTACTGACCCTGACCCCTGTGTCCCCCGTTCCTCCCGTCCCCACGTACCAGTGAGTCTCCTACAGCCGTACCTCGCCGTGCAGCTAAACCAGGCGGCGGGCAGTGATTGCTCCCTCGAGCTGCTGTGAGTGGCACCACACGACACTTTCCCATGCACACACACCTACAAAGACAAAGATCCCCCCTATGGCCTTAACTGACTTTTGAGGATAGTCCTGTTAGCGAGCACCTATGAAGGCCACCGCGGCACACGAGGAGGTGGGTGGCCAGCACCACGCCGATGTATACACACCGCAACAGGTTCTCATTTTGAGACTGAGTCGACTTAGGGGAGGCCCAGTACCGGTTCAGATATTTGTTACTGATTTTGGCCGTGATCGGGATTCGAACTCGATTTGCTAAGTTTGGAGTGCAGCGTGGCAACCGCTACATGCGTGCACATACGCACGTACACGTGTGTACACGTACATATGGCCCTCCTCCACCCGAGTGAAAAGTGTGCCCCCCCCCACCCCCGTGTAGTGTGCAGGACCTGGGCGCCACGCGCAGGAGGCTCTACCTGTCCACGGCCCAGCGGGAGGTGGCAGGGACACAGCTGCATGCTCGCCTGCCCCTCGCCTCGCTTCCCCGCAGCGTGGCAAGTGCACAACACCAAATTTCTGTTGCCAGACTCCTCACGGGCTCCCAGAAATGAGACCACATCACCCCAATCGCTAGCTCTCGATCTGATGCCGGGTCAATTGCATGAACTTAAAGCTCCATGGATTTGCTCCTCCCTACCTCTCCCGCTATCATCTCACTCTAGTCCCCTCCACGCCCTCTCCTACTTTTCCTCTCTCACGTCTCTGTACTTCACTCCACGCACTCTCCTACCTTCTCCCCTCTCATCTCACACTGCTCATCTCCACGCACATGGTCTGTGTGGTCAGTCACATGCTCGGGACATGACAACCGGGCGATTGGTAACGCGGTGAGTGTGTCGTGTGCGATGCGGCACATGTAGTGGTGTGTGCTGGTGCTGGACCTGGCCTCGCTGAGCTCCCTCGCCTTCCCGGGCAGCACCTTCAGCTCCCTCGAGGGAGTTGCCATCTCCGCCAGCTGCCGCCTGCGGAAGATCCTCACCTTCAAGACGGCACCCTTAGATGGTGAGCGCGGGCTAGGGGTGGGGGGACACCGGGAATCACGTCGACGGAAATTGGCAAATCATGGATTCGAACACAAAAGGTGGAATCCACTCATCATATTCAGCCACGATGAAGGCCTCCCTAAGCTGTCGTAATCACTCGTGGTGAAGCAACCATCCATCTGTCTCCCACAAACAAGCCCATTTCGTTATTCCTGTGGTAGCCTCTGCTTCCCTTGCCTCGACCAGGGATCATCTTCCCTTCTGTCCATAACCTGTTCTACCCAATCCCACTGACTCTTCGTGAGCAGTCAATGTGATGTCTCTCTAACTTGCTTATGTTCTCTGATTCATGTGTTCCTCTGTCTCTTTTTTTACATCAACATTTGTTTCATTTATCATCGTCATTGTCCATGCTTTCTGATCCATATGCCATAGCGTGTAATACACACAACACTTATTTTCTAGGCACATAGCTATGTTGCTTTTCATTGCCAGATTTCCAAAATCACTACAACCCACTCTCGTCCACCTCATTATCCTGTAAGTTGATCACGCTTCAATAACTGTCCTAGGTTCACATACTCTGCTGTGTTCATCACCTGTGTCCTCTTGTGAATCTGGTACAGGGAGGTGGTATTTTGTATGGGGGGGAGGAAGAAGCTAGTATGAGAAGTGGAATTAACTACAGGAGAGGTATAATTCAATATGGTTAGCACGGTGGGGGAGGGGGAGAGTATTGAATCTATTACTGGGAAAATAACCTGAAATTGGGCGTGGAATAAATAAACACGCATTTGTTACTCCTGAAGTTTCCGTTAAGATTCAGGGACATGGGACACCACAGCCAAGCAGGAAGGCAGCGAGAACTGGCATCAAACATTTCCTAAGCTCCGTGGCCCTATATTTAGATGTTCAGCCAACTTTATTCATGAGTGATTGCGGAGTGGAATCTGGTACCAGTGAAGTTGAACTCAGCAGGGAGGATATTTGTGAAGAAAGCTCTCTTGGTTTGGGCAGGGTTCCCGTCTCCTCGTGCCTTCCAGCTGCCGCCCGACGTCGCTCAGGTGACGCACCTGCTGGACGCCACCGCCTTCCGCCCGCAGGACGCCGGCCCTGGCGACCAGCTCGCCGGGGCCTCCGGTAGTCATGCCATGCCCTGCACAAAGATAGAGATCCCCCACATAGCCTTGACAGACTGTTGGGGCAAGTTCTGTTAGCGAGCACCTATGAAGGCCAGCACTGCACATGAGGGAATGGGTGTCCAGCACCGCACCCGGTCACCTTTGTCTCCCCAGCGGCAATATTTCCACATTGTACCAGGTACTCATTTGAGGCTGAGTCTACCTAGTGGTAGTCAACCCGGGCCCTCTACAAGCACCAAGACCCCCGACAGTCACACATTCTCTGTGTACACACAGAGGCCTCTGGTAGTAAACCTGTTCCGTTTACATGCACACACACGCACATAGTAGCCTCCGATATTCACTCATCTCCCTTACACACAAAGACCTCTCTGTAATAGTCAACCGGTGCCCTCTTCATATGCACACAGAGGCCTCCGGTAGTCACTCCTCGCCCCTATAACCAATTCTAACCACTGTCTGTAAATTACGAGAAACTCTGACACACAAGACTAATAACAATGGAAGCAAAAGGTGATATCCAGTGACAGGTGCGATTGTGACCATGGGATCGATCCTCCCAGAATGCTCTGCTTTTCAGGTGACATCTCCATGCTGCGTGCATTATGCACACAGCCTTGTGTTATAGGCGGGACAACATCCAATTGTCCTGCGACTGCTGTCTAAAGTAATATGGCCACAGTGATGACGATTTTGAGTTGGGAGTCTCTCCGTTGCACGTTGGATGCATTTACTAACAATCATCTAGCGCGTGCAGCAAGTAACGACAAAGCAAACGTTTAAACGTGGAGAGGTGAGGTGCAGTGGGCCGCGAGGGCCGGATGCTGGGAAGCTAACTGTGCACCCCTCACCTGCCTGGGCACCCATCACCTGCCTGGGCACCCCTCACCTGCCTGGGCACCCATCACCTGCCTGGGCACCCCTCACCTGCCTGGGCACCCCTCACCTGCCTGGGCACGCCTCACCTGCCTGGGCACCCCTCACCTGCCTGCGCACCCATCACCTGCCTGGGCACCGCTCACCTGCCTGGGCACCCCTCACCTGCCTGTGCACCCCTCACCTGCCTGCGCACCCTTCACCTGCCTGGGCACCCCTCACCTGCCTGTGCACCCCTCACCTGCCTGGGCACGCCTCACCTGCCTGGGCACCCCTCACCTGCCTGCGCACCCCTCACCTGCCTGGGCACCCCTCACCTGCCTGCGCACCCCTCACCTGCCTGTGCACCCCTTCCCTCGTTCTGCACCCCCAGCATCTCGGGCGGGCAGTGCCCGCGGGGCCCCCCCGGAGTCGCACATCGCCTTCGGGTCCCGCATGCCGGGCCGCGCTCCACCCTCCGGCAGACAGGCAATCTCAGCCAGGGCCCGGGAGGTCAGAGTTAGGGAGCGCAGAATCATGCACGCACACAAGTACATGCACACAAACACACGTGTGCACGTGCACGTGCGTAACACACGCGTGCGTGCGCACGTATATCACTGCGCGCACGAACGTATCGTCATGCACTGCACGCGACGCAGGTGCAAGCACGCGTGCAGGCACATGAAGATAACTACACACACGCACGCGTACGTATCCGTGCGCACGTGCAGTACAAACGCACGTGCCCATACACACACATGCGGAGGCACACACACAAGCACACACCTGCATGCACACACGAATTAACAACACACGCACATGAACACGCGCGCCACTTTGCTGGCAAGTGACACTCCCTTGCGCACCTGCCTCCTCCCCCTGCCGGGTGCCGCGCGTGTCACGCAGCCCAACACCGCTGCTACTCACAGGCAGGCAGAGGACCAGGCCAAGGAGCCGTGCCCCCCTCTCAGACCCTCGCCCGGCCGGCGTGCCCCCCTTGTGGCCAGCCCCGCCAGGCGGGCCCAGGGCTCACCACACCAGCCCCGGCCACCGCAGCGGGAACCGTCGGGCGAGCGCGCAGGCTGCGGTGGAAGAAGTGGCAGCAGCAGCAGCAGACGGAACCGGATCGAGGGTGCAGATCCGGATCGCATTCGCCTGCAGGGGAACTCCCCCACGGTCACATCGCTCGTGACGAGGTCACCTGGGATGAGGTCACCTGTGATGCGGTCACCCGAGATGTCACCTGTGATGCGTTCGCCTGACATGTCACCTGTCCGGGAGATGTTGAGGATCAGCATACCGGTGTCAACTCCATCGCAGAGCACAGGTGAGCTGTCTATGCCATTCGGCACATCGGGGTGCGTCGGTTGAGGATCGTCGGTCGAGGATCGACAGTCACGCTCGCGATACGCGCGTCAGATCGCGGCTTCAACAGTCGATCCTATTCGTCGTTTGCGTGGAGCGTGCGTGCGTTGATGAGATCTGCTCGTTTGCAGCAGTGAATAGACCGTGGCTAATGATATGTTGTGCGTGCATATGTATGCAGTATACTAGAGAGCTACCTGAGAAATAACAAAAGTATGAACCAACGTCCCAGCGTCGGTGTATGAGCGCATACATGTGTACAGTTTACTAAAGGTCACGTGCGTGTGTACACTCTAATATAATGCACACACTTCACACACACACCACGTGTACGCCGACTATCGTTGATCGTTTCAGACGGGTGGAAGTTTCCCAAGCATTTGGGCGACGATCTGGACTTCCATTGGGGCAGGAGGCCCCTCCCGCGCTCGACCCCCGACCCCCTGCTGCACCTGAATCTGGGCGGCCTGGACAGTGATGGGGGCAGCTATGAGGGGAATGAATTTGAAGGTGACGCAGGAGGAGGTGACACGGAGAATGACGCAGTCAGTGACATGGTAGGTGACACGGGGAGTGACGATGAAAACCACGCGTCACTGGGGCCCGACTCGGAGAGGGAAGGAGGGGCGCTTTTGGACCCTAAAGATGGGGGTTCCACGATGACCAAAATGTTCACCTTTTCGTCCGTCCCGCGTGCGGTGTGGGAGCGAGGAGGCTGCTCCCCCTCCACGTCCCCCGCTCCCTCCCCCTCCTCCTCATCGGGGCCCCCCGGTCTGGGGCACCACTTCGGAGCCTCCCCCCTCAGAGCCGGGGCACGGCTTCCTGCCCCACCCACCGTGGCTCCCACGCCCAGCAGCGGACTGCCCAGTCCCAGTCAAGGCCTGCCCTCAACAGCCCTGCCCTCAACAGGACTTCCCTCAACAGGCCTTCCCTCTACAGCCCTGCCCTCAGCTAATGCCAATACCAGCACGAATGGAGGTTAGTGAGGGCAACGACCGGGTCACTGCAGCCGTCTCAATTATCGTGACAATGATTATGATGATAATGCTCTTCGGGAGATAGAGAAGAGTCTCGCTGAGCCTCAGGAGCCTTGAGACTCGGAGAGACCAGTTGATCTCAAGGAATGCCTCAGCGAGTCCCGAGTCTCAGGACTGGGTAAATGTGGGTGGAACGGTTTTTCCACCCTCCAGGTTCTATGAGTTGTTGTGATCCTGGACTCGTGATGGTAAATAAAACCTTGTTATTAACGTCGCTCCCTGCATGTGAAGCCGGGGAGATGGGGGCAGAGGGCCCAGGAACCGGCGGGAGGAGCGGGGACCCGGGCTGGACCGCGCGCATCACACGCCGCTCCCTCCGGGAGGTGGCGACGCCCAGAGCAACAACGGTGAGCGCTGTCCACTGCAGCCTCGCACGACGGCCGCACACAGACAAAGGTCCCCCGTTGAGGCAAGTGCTGTTAGCAAGCAGCGCCTATGAAGGCCGGCACGGTGCTCGAGAGAGTGGGTGGCCAGGACTAAGTCCGGCCGCCTTTGTCTCCCCAGTGGTGATGTTTACACATCGCATCAGGCACTCATTTGAGACTGAGTCGACCTCGGGGAGACCCAGGTCTGGTTCAGATAATCGTTTCTGGTGTTGATCGTGAACGGAATTCTAACTCGGGTTACTGGCTAACCGTTACACTTCCGCAGTGAAGCAATTAAACCACAGAGTAACACCGTACCAATGAACCGGTTATCATGCAGTAAAATGTTAATTGCAATAAAATGCACAATTTCGGTGAAATCATGAAAGCCTCTGATCATATTGAAATAATGAGGCCCAGAAATGGGTCACTGAGTAGACAATGTGCTTTTTTTCAACAATGTACCAAAATTCAACACGGTTACCAAAAATGCAATGTGCCAGCAAGTTTTAAATCTTTTACTTTTAATGCAAATTTGTGTACGCTTAACACATTTATTATTTTGGAAGGGTTTTGTCTGGGACTTGATGTTCACTAATAGATAACTATTCACGTGCCAATTTAAGATCGTTTATCCGAAAACATTCTTAAAATAAATATTTTTACCAGGGTACAATGGTGTGTATGGTATGAAGTGTAGTCTCCTCCTAACTGGCCTCTCTATCCATGTGCTATAAAGGAGTGTCACTACCTGAAACGCCACCTGTTATGTATTTTATTCCTTTATGACTTTTTAAAAAATGAACTATTCTGTCACCTGGATTCCGTGTTTGATTATGATGGTAATTGTGGTTGTGCTGTGGTGAGAACCACTGACTCACAATCAAAAGGTTTCCAGTTCAAGCCCAGGTCTCTCTGCGCGTCCCCCCGCATTTAGAACAGGAACGGTGCCGTTCCACCGTCCTGGGAACCGGGCACAGCGGGGGTCCACAGGGCCCCCCTGGGCCCCCCAGACTCGCTGGAGGCCAGCGTGCTCGCCAGCCTCCACCGGCAGCAGTTGGCGGAGGCGCGGGGCGAGTGGGGGGGCGGCAGCGCCAGGGGCCCCCCGGTGGGGCACGAACGCGCCCTCATGAGTTTCGGCAGCGACAGCGAGAGGAGCCTGAGCAGCGACGACGCCGGGAGCTGTGTCCTCATGGGCCCGGGGACCCCAGTGGTGTGACGCTACACGCCGCCCCCGACAGAGCCGCACCTCAGTTATAGCATCGGCACAGATAAAATGTTACAACTACACCACAGCAATAGGATTAACACTGCTACCTACAGCAGGTACGAACACTTCCAAACGTCATCGTTTGACTGGGACAGTCCCATTTAATTCAAAGAGGCTGTCCGAGTGCCCCTCCTATCACCCCCTGCGCCGGACCGAAACATTTTTGAAACTCCGGATTTTGCCTTGATTTTAAATATTCCTGGCCTCGTGCTCGACTCAACATACGAACGGCAGGTGACGCTGCCTGACGCAGGTGCAAGCGGGACACATGAGCAGTGTTACACAGATCGGCCACTCACTGCGTGGGTGGGGCTCGTGGTTGAGTGGGTGGGGCTATGTAAAAGTGGGCGGAGCTGAGGGAGGAAGAGGCTGCCAGCTTACCATGCGACCTGAGTGAGTCTCCCAAAAGTTTTGTAGCTTTATCATTAACACGGCTACAACAGCGGCACTGGCACGGGATCGACATTTGGAGCTGCCCCCACCCGCTCCCTCCCCGAGTCGGTGAGGTGAGGGGGCACTCTGAGTGATGGTACGATTGCCAGGGCCCCCCACATTTTTCCCCCTCTTTGACGCCTGCCCCCCTCCTCCTGCTACTTGTGTCCCCCCCCCCAAAACCCCAGGGCTCGCGGTATCAGCAGGAGATGCAGCTGCTGCTATCGCGACGGACGGGCGATGAGGAGGACCTGGCTCAGTCCTCCACGCGGTGCGCACTGCCAGCCACAGTCCTGACCCTAGCACTAACACTGACCCATGACCCTAACTATAATCAGGATTTCTATACTGACCAATGCACAATCGTTGACGATACTGACTATGTAACTCACAAAGATCCTCGCACTAACCTTCACCCTAGCACTAACATTGACCCCTGATCATAACTGGCTGCAGCCATAATAAAGACATGAACACTGCCGCCAGTATTAACACTGACTCCAGCACCAACACTGCTTCGAGCACTAACGCTGCTGCTTGCACTAACAATGAACCTGAAACTAATTATGAACATAATTTCAAACTGAGTTCGATTCTAGGTCGTGGCTAATATCAGTGTCGAATATCTGAACCAGTCCCGGCTCTCCACTAGGTTGACTCAGCCTTAAACGTGTAAATTGTGTCGTGTAAAACTTCAGTACTGGGGAGACAAAGGTGTCCGGGCGTGTTGTTGGCCACCCACCCCCTCGTGTACTGTGCAGGCCTTCATAGGTGCTCGCGAACAGCACTTACTCCAAAGGTCTGCTAAGGCTACATGGGGGATCTTTGTCTTTGTGCGTGAGTAGGGGGTACAGCCCCCCCATCATCCTGCCCAGTGAGAGGATGCAGTTCACAGTCCGCGACAGCGTCCATAGCAGCCAAGGTGACACCCTCACCACAACACTCACTCCACACAGCACAACATCCCACACACCGCTCACCACTCCGAGCACCGTACACCATACCGACCAACACAACCCACTCAGCACACCGTATGCTGCTCATCAGACAGCACTCATCACATCATACGCCTCTTCTCACACCGCTCATCACCGCTGACACGACTCGCCATTCACGACACCGCAGCTCTCACCACGCTCACCGCGGGGCCGTTTGCCGTAGACGCCGCCCCCGCTGGTGAGGAGGACATGCTGGAGCTGCTGTACGACCCGTGCCTCGACTGCTACTTTGACCCCGTCAGCGGGAAGTACTACCAGCTCCGCGACTGACGGGCCCTGGCTGGCCTCACACAGGACCCACCCTCCACAAAGAACATCGACAGGGCCCACCCTCCACATGGGGCCCACCCTCCACGCGGGGCCCACTTTCCACGCGGGGCCCACCCTCCACACGGCCCACCCTCCACGCGGGGCCCACCCTCCACACGGCCCACCCTCCACAGGGCCCACCCTCCACACAGGACCCACCCTCCACGGGGCCCACATCACACAGCCTCCATCTGCACCCCCAAGGGTTCCACACCCCCTGTGGTTTTCTCTGAGGTCCCCTTGGTCACTTTGTTCCCCTTTGCCGAGTGCCGCTCAGTGGCTAGAGCTGAGGGATGAGTGGCCTCCGCCGATTCAAGATGAACGATGGCGATGACGACGATGACTATAGGGTGAGAACGTCTGTTTGAATCGTCGCTCTGAGAGTCGCCGTGTCTCGGTCCCTCTTGGTTACTCCTCTCTCTCACTGTGACGTGCGGCGTAAGGTTAGGGTTACGTAAATAAACCTGCCGCGGTGCTAGCCGTGATGATAATGGATCTCTGCATGTGAGTTCTGGCCTGTGTGGTGTGATAGCGGAGGTGTTCCCGGTTTCTGAATGGGGTCAACGTGTCGATTAAGTTTGATCATTCGACTCTAAATCCTGATCGACAGCTGTTTTTTGTGGTCGATTACTCGGGCCCATTTAGAAAGTGGCTGACCACTCCCACACCCTGCTTCTACGAAGGCTGGAAACCCCCTACAAGCCACGCCTGGTGTGACAAGGTTGATGATGCTGATGACGATCCCAAGCCCCGACCAGCCTCCCATGTTCAGTGCCACCCTTGGAGACAAGAGGTGAAGACTGATTTTTTCTTCCCCCAACACTTTTCGTATTATCCAATCGGTGGCGGAATGGAACCGATAACCGACAGAGGAATTGATTGCTCGAATGATCAGATATGGTTGTTAAGAAGCGACCTGCATTTAAACTTTTGGCAAAGTGCATAAAAATCGCCCGAACCTACGACACCTTGTGTTCCCCAGCGGTCCTCCATCCAAGTACCAACCAGGCTCAACCCAGCTTGGCTTCTGAGTTCTGGAGCGATACATTTCGGGTCATGTGCCTCCTGCCTTGGCCGCCCCGATGACCGCTCAGCTTTGGTCTTAACTGCCATGAGCAATCCGAGTGAGTGCTCTGTAAGAGGCATCAGGACGATACAAATTCCATTTACTAATCTATCCTTTGCGGCAAAATTAATTTTTCCTCCGCCGCTTTTTGATCGGATTCAGGTTTTATGGAGACGTCCCAAGGACGGGCGGCACAAAGGGGCCGTGGTAATCCGAAGAGTTCAGCTCCGCACGGGGATCGTGGGGGGAGGGGGCCCTGGGGCCACGGTGCCCCGGAGTTAATCCTGCTGCCCCCTCCTGCACCACCCTGCGTCCTCCTGTTCCTAGCGACGTCTCTCCCACTCACCTAGCCCTCCTACCCCACTCTTCTCTGTGCCAGCTTCTCCGCTTGCTCCATCCTCTTTCTGTTCCATCTTTTTCCTCCCTCTTGCCTCTTCCTCCTGTCCCCCCCCCCCCCTCTTACCTATAGCTCTTCCTCTAACGCAGTTCTCCCTCCTCGTTTACCGATCTGACCGACTTCTCTCTTTCTTCTCCCTCCTTCCTCTTTCTTTCTGCTCCCTCCTCTCTTATCCAGATCCTTCCTCCCATTCCCTCCTCATAATCCATTATCCGCCCTGGCACCTCCCCCCTGTGCCCCCCATTTGTCACCGCTGGGAAACAGATGTAATCACCCGCCCCCCCCCCCCGACTCACATCTATGCCGGCACTGTGAGCTCACCACTCACGGCTTACTCCAACCGCAGCGCAGAGCAACGTGGCGTGGACTGCAGCACGCCCAGCACCTGTCAACTCACCTGTCAGCTCACCTGGCGAGAGCACGACTGGTGAGACACACCCGGTGAGACATACGCCGGGATAGACAATTGGTGAGGCTCCCTCCCCGCCTCGTTATCGCAGTGTAGCTGTAACGAGACAGAGGTGTCGTCAAAGAATATCCCCTCTCCTCTCCTCTGTCATAACCCTCTCCTCTCCCTAACCTTCTTCTCTGCCTGAGAAGAAACCTCGGTTATGTTTTGTTGAGCCCTGGTTACTTCGTCATGACAGCGGTTTCATTCATGCTGCACCGTGAAATGCTTGATCCCTCTTGAATCTTTAATTACGTTAATTTCCGCATCTATTGACTCTGGTCACTTTTGCTAGGGTTACGGTTGAGCTAGGGTGGGGGTCAGCAACCTGCGCCTCCCGAGTCGCATGCGGCTCTTGAAGGACTGCTTCGTGACGTCATGTTTGTATGTATCCACATTCCATTGCGGCTCTTGAAATAAGAGTTTTGTGCCGAATTCGAAAAATGTCTCTTACTATTTTGGTTGCCGACTCCTGAGTTAGGGTTGGGTGGAGCTAGGGTTGGGTGGAGCTAGGGTTGGGTTCAGTTAGGGTTGGGTGGAGCTAGGGTTGGGTGGAGCTAGAATTGGGTTGAGTGGAGCTAGGGTTGGGGTTGAGCTAGGGTTGGGTGGAGCTAGGGTCGGGTGGAGCTAGGGTTGGGGTTGAGCTAGGGTTGGGTGGAGCTAGGGTTGGGGTTGAGCTAGAGTTGGGTGGAGCTAGGATTGGGTGGAGCTAGGGTTGGGTGGAGCTAGGGTTGGGTGGAGCTAGGGTTGGGGTGGAGCTAGGGTTGGGTGGAGATAGGGTTAGGTGGAGCTAGGGTTGGGTGGAGCTAGGGTTGGGTGGAGCTAGGATTGGGTGGAGCTAGGGTTGGGTGGCGCTAGGGTTGGGGTGGAGCTAGGGTTGGGTGGAGATAGGGTTAGGTGGAGCTAGGGTTGGGTGGGGCTAGGGTTGGGTGGAGCTAGGGTTGGGTTTAGTGGAGCTAGGGTTGGCTGGAGCTAGGGTTGGGGTGGAGCTAGGATTGGGTGGAGCTAGGATTGGGTGGAGCTAGGGTTGGGTGGAGCTAGGGTTGGATGGAGCTAGGATTGGGTGGAACTAGGGCTGGGTGGAGCTAGGGTTGGGTGGCGCTAGGGTTGGGTGGAGCTAGGATTGGGTGGAGCTAGGATTGGGTGGAGCTAGGGTTGGGGTTGAGCTAGCGTTGGGTGGAGCTAGGGTTGGGTGGAGCTAGGGTTGAGGTTGAGCCAGGGTTGGGTGGAGCTAGGGTTGGGTGGAGCTAGGATTGGGTGGAGCTAGGATGGGTGGCGCTAGGGTTGGGGTTGAGCACGGGTTGGGTGGAGCTAGGGTTGGGTGGAGCTAGGGTTGGGTCGAGCTAGTGTTGGGTGGAGCTAGAGTTGGGTGGAGCTAGGGTTGGGTGGAGCTACGGTTGAGTTGAGTGGAGCTAGGGTTGGGTGGGGCTAAGGTTGGAGATAGGATTGGGTGGAGCTAGGATTGGGTGGAGCTAGGGTTGGGTGGAGCTAGGGTTGGGTGGAGCTAGGGTTAGCTGGACCTAGGGTTGGGTGGGGCTAGGATTGGGTAGAGCTAGGGTTGGGTGGGGCTAGGGTTGGATGGAGCTAGGGTTGGGTGGAGCTAGGATTGGGTGGAGCTAGGGTTGGGGTTGAGCTAGGGTTGGGTGGAGCTAGGGTTGGGTGGAGCTAGAATTGGGTTAAGTGGAGCTAGGGTTGGGTTGAGCTAGGGTTGGGGTTGAGCTCGAGTTGGGTGGAGCTAGGGTTGGGTTGAGCTAGGATTGGGGTGGAGCTAGGATTGGGGTTGAGCTAGATTTGGGGTGGAGCTAGGGTTGGGTTGAGCTAGGATTGGGGTGGAGCTAGGGTTGGGTGGAGCTACGGTTGGGTGGAGCTAGGGTTGGGTGGAGCTAGGATTGGGTTGAGAGGAGCTAGGGTTGGGTGGAGCTAGGGTTGGGTGGAGCTAGGATTGGGTGTAGCTAGGGTTGGGTGGAGCTAGGGTTGGGTGGAGCTAGGGTTAGGTGGAGCTAGGGTTTGGTTGAGTGGAGCTAGGGTTGGGTGGCGCTAGGGTTGGGGTGGAGCAGGGTTGGGTGGAGCTAGGGTTGGGGTGGAGCTAGGATTGGGTGGAGCTAGGATTGGGTGGAGCTAGGGTTGGGTGGAGCTAGGATTGGGTGGCGCTAGGATTAGGTGGAGCTAGGGTTTGTTGGAGCCAGGATTGGGTAGAGCTAGGGTTGGGTGGAGCTAGCATTGGGTGGGGCTAGGGTTGGGGTTGAGCTAGGGTTGGGTGGAGCTAGGATTGGGTGGAGCTAGGATTGGGTGGAGCTAGGGTTGGGGTTGAGCTAGGGTTGGGTGGAGCTAGGGTTGGGTGGAACTAGGATTGGGTGGAGCTAGGATTGGGTGAAGCTAGGATGGGTGGAGCTAGAATTGGGTGGAGCTAGGGTTGGGTGGAGCTAGGGTTGGATGGAGCTAGGGTTGGGTTCAGTTAGGGTTGGGTGGAGCTAGGGTTGGGTGGAGCTAGAATTGGGTTAAGTGGAGCTAGGGTTGGGTTGAACTAGGGTTGGGTGGAGCTAGGGTTGGGGTTGAGCTGGGATTGGGTGGAGCTAGGATTGGGTGGAGCTAGGGTTGGGGTTGAGCTAGGGTTGGGTGGAGCTAGGGTTGGGTGGAACTAGGATTGGGTGGAGCTAGGGTTGGGTGGAGCTAGGGTTGGGGTTGAGCTAGAGTTGGGTGGAGCTAGGATTGGGTGGAGCTAGGGTTTGGTGGTGCTAGGGTTGGAGCTAGGGTTGGGTGGAGATAGGGTTAGATGGAGCTAGGGTTGGGTGGAGCTAGGGTTGGGTTGAGTGGAGCTAGGGTTGGGTGGAGCTAGGGTAGAGGTGGAGCTAGGATTGGGTGGAGCTAGGATTGGGTGGAGCTAGGGTTGGGTGGAGCTAGGATTGGGTGGAGCTAGGGTTGGGTGGAGCTAGGGTTGGGTGGCGCTAGGGTTGGGTGGAGCTAGGATTGGGTGGATCTAGGATTGGGTGGAGCTAGGATTGGGTGGAGCTAGGGTTGGGGTTGAGCTAGCGTTGGGTGGAGCTAGGGTTGGGTGGAGCTAGGGTTGAGGTTGAGCTAGGGTTGGGTGGAGCTAGGTTTGGGTGGAGCTAGGATTGGGTGGAGCTAGGATGGGTGGCGCTAGGGTTGGAGTTGAGCACGGGTTGGGTGGAGCTAGGTTTGGATGGAGCTAGGTTTGGATGGAGCTAGGGTTGGGTGGAGCTAGGATTGGGTGGAGTTAGGGTTGGAGTTGAGCTAGGGTTGGGTGGAGCTAGGGTTGCGTGGAGCTAGGATTGGGTGGACTAGGGTTGGGGTTGAGCTAGCGTTGGGTGGGGCTAGGGTTGGGTGGAGCTAGGGTTGGGGTTGAGCTAGGGTTGGGTGGAGCTAGGGTCGGGTGGAGCTAGGGTTGGGGTTGAGCTAGGGTTGGGTGCAGCTAGGGTTGGGGTTGAGCTAGAGTTGGATGGAGCTAGGATTGGGTGGAGCTAGGGTTGGGTGGTGCTAGGGTTGGGGTGGAGCTAGGGTTGGGTGGAGCTAGGATTGGGTGGAGCTAGGGTTGGGTGGAGCTAGGATTGGGTGGAGCTAGGGCTGGGTGGAGCTAGGGTTGGGTGGCACTAGGGTTGGGTGGAGCTAGAATTGGGTGGAGCTAGGGTTGGGGTTGAGCTAGCGTTGGGTGGAGCTAGGGTTGGGTGGAGCTAGGGTTGAGGTTGAGCTAGGGTTGGGTGGAGCTAGGGTTGGGTGGAGCTAGGATTGGGTGGAGCTAGGATGGGTGGCGCTATGGTTGGGGTTGAGCATGGGTTGGGTGGAGCTAGGGTTGGGTGGAGCTAGGGTTGGGTGGAGCTAGGGTTGGGTCGAGCTAGTGTTGGGTGGAGCTAGTGTTGGGTGGAGCTAGAGTTGGGTGGAGCTAGGGTTGGGTGGAGCTACGGTTGAGTTGAGTGGAGCTAGGGTTGGGTGGAGCTACGGTTGGAGCTAGGATTGGGTGGAGCTAGGATTGGGTGGAGCTAGGGTTGGATGGAGCTAGGGTTGGGGGAGCTATGGTTGGGTGGAGCTAGGGTTGGGTGGACCTAGGGTTGGGTGGAGCTAGGATTGGGTAGAGCTAGGGTTGGGTGGAACTAGGGTTGGATGGAGCTAGAGTTGGGTGGAGCTAGGATTGGGTGGAGCTAGGGTTAGGGTTGAGCTAGCGTTGGGTGGAGCTAGGGTTGGGGTGGAGCTAGGGTTGGGTGGAGCTAGGGTTGGGGTGGGGCTAGGATTGGGTTCAGTTAGGGTTGGGTGGCGCTAGGGTTGGGTGGAGCTAGAATTGGGTTGAGTGGAGCTAGGGTTGGGTTGAGCTAGGGTTGGGATTGAGCTCGAGTTGGGTGGAGCTAGGGTTGGGTTGAGCTAGGATTGGGGTGGAGCTAGGATTGGGGTTGAGCTAGAATTGGGGTGGTGCTAGGGTTGGGTTGAGCTAGGATTGGGGTGGAGCTAGGGTTGGGTTGAGCTAGGATTGGGGTGGAGCTAGGGTTTGGTTGAGCTAGGATTGGGGTGGAGCTAGGGTTGGGTGGAGCTAGGGTTGGGTGGAACTAGGGTTGTGTGGAGCTAGGGTTGGGTTGAGTGGAGCTAGGGTTGGGTGGAATTAGGGTTGGGTGGAGCTAAGATTGTGTGTAGCTAGGGTTGGGTGGAGCTAGGGTTGGGTGGAGCTAGGGTTGGGTGGAGCTAGGGTTGGGTGGAGCTAGGGTTTGGTTGAGTAGAGCTAGGGTTGGGTGGCGCTAGGGTTGGGGTGGAGCAGGGTTGGGTGGAGCTAGGGTTGGGGTGGAGCTAGGATTGGGTGGAGCTAGGTTTGGGTGGAGCTAGGATTGGGTGGAGCTAGGATGGGTGGCGCTAGGGTTGGGGTTGAGCACGGGTTGGGTGGAGCTAGGGTTGGGTAGAGCTAGGGTTGGGTGGAGCTAGTGTTGGGTGGAGCTAAAGTTGGGTGTAGCTAGGTTTGGGTGGAGCTACGGTTGGGTGGAGCTACGGTTGAGTTGAGTGGAGCTAGGGTTGGGTGGAGCTAGGGTTGGAGCTAGGATTGGGTGGAGCTATGGTTGGGTGGAGCTAGGGTTGGGTGGAGCTAGGGTTGGGTGGTGCTAGGGTTAGGTGGACCTAGGGTTGGGTGGAGCTAGGATTGGATGGAGCTAGGGTTGGGTGGAGGTAGGATTGGGTTGAGCTAGGATTGGGGTGGAGCTAGGATTGGGGTTGAGCTAGAATTGGGGTGGTGCTAGGGTTGGGTTGAGCTAGGATTGGGGTGGAGCTAGGGTTGGGTTGAGCTAGGATTGGGGTGGAGCTAGGGTTTGGTTGAGCTAGGATTGGGGTGGAGCTAGGGTTGGGTGGAGCTAGGGTTGGGTGGAACTAGGGTTGTGTGGAGCTAGGGTTGGGTTGAGTGGAGCTAGGGTTGGGTGGAATTAGGGTTGGGTGGAGCTAAGATTGTGTGTAGCTAGGGTTGGGTGGAGCTAGGGTTGGGTGGAGCTAGGGTTGGGTGGAGCTAGGGTTTGGTTGAGTAGAGCTAGGGTTGGGTGGCGCTAGGGTTGGGGTGGAGCAGGGTTGGGTGGAGCTAGGGTTGGGGTGGAGCTAGGATTGGGTGGAGCTAGGTTTGGGTGGAGCTAGGATTGGGTGGAGCTAGGATGGGTGGCGCTAGGGTTGGGGTTGAGCACGGGTTGGGTGGAGCTAGGGTTGGGTAGAGCTAGGGTTGGGTGGAGCTAGTGTTGGGTGGAGCTAAAGTTGGGTGTAGCTAGGTTTGGGTGGAGCTACGGTTGGGTGGAGCTACGGTTGAGTTGAGTGGAGCTAGGGTTGGGTGGAGCTAGGGTTGGAGCTAGGATTGGGTGGAGCTATGGTTGGGTGGAGCTAGGGTTGGGTGGAGCTAGGGTTGGGTGGTGCTAGGGTTAGGTGGACCTAGGGTTGGGTGGAGCTAGGATTGGATGGAGCTAGGGTTGGGTGGAGGTAGGATTGGGTGGGGCTAGGGTTGGGGTTGAGCTAGGGTTGGGTGGAGATAGGGTTGGGTGGAGCTAGGATTGTGTGGACTAGGGTTGGAGTTGAGCTTGCGTTGGGTGGAATAGGGTTGGGTGGAGCTAGGGTTGGGGTGGAGCTAGGGTTGGGTGGAGCTAGGGTTGGGTTGAGTGGAGCTAGGGTTGGGTGGAGCTAGGGTTGGGGTGGAGCTAGGATTGCATAGAGCTAGGGTTGGGTGGAGCTAGGGTTGGGGTCGAGCTAGGATTCGGGTGGAGCTACGGTTAGGGTTGGGTTGAGCTAGTTGGGCTGAGCTAGGGTTGAGCTAGGGTGGAGCTAGGGTTGGGGTTGAGCTAGGATTGGGGTGGAGCTAGGGTTAGGGTTGGGTTAAGCTAGGGTTGGGGTGGAGCTAGGGTTGGGGTTGAGCTAGGATTGGGTTGAGCTAGAGTTGAGTTTGGGATAGGGTGTGGGTAGCTGAGAGGCTTCATTGCAAGAGCCCATCCAGAGTCACGAAACTCGCGGCCTCCTCCTCCCCTTCCCAGTGAGGACCATGCAGGAGCAGAACAGCAGCACGGCGGTGGCGGTGCCCGGCGCGGTAACGCCAGGCCCCACCATCTTCCCCCCTGTCGGCTACAGCGTCCTGGCGGCAATCATGTTCCTCGACGCCAGCCTCTCCATTGTCAACAATACGCTGGTGGGGCTGGCGCGATGATGAGGGGGAGGGTGCGGTGAGGGGTAGTGAGGGGTGGCGAGTGGCGAGCAGGTAGTGAGCAGGTGGTGAGTGGGGGTGGTTGGAACCGTTGGCCCAACATTCTATGTTTACTGGGGAGGTGATGGTGGCCGTAAGGAGGTCGTGATGATGGTGAAGACGTGGTGATGTGGATGTCGCAGTGGTGATGAAGATGAGGTAATGGTGATGGTGTAGTGGTGAGGAAGATGAGGTCGTGGTGATGGTGAGGACGTGGTGGCGTGGAGAGGTGTCAGTGGTGGTGAACAGGCGACGGTGGTGGTGAGGCGACGGTGGAGGTGATGGTGACAGTGAGGAGTTCGTGGCGACGGCGTTTTCAGGTGATCGTGATCACCTGCCGCTACCCGTCCCTGCGGAGCCCGCTGAACGCGCTCATCCTCAGCATGTGCGTGTCGGATCTGCTCATGTCTCTGTGCGGCACCACCATCGCCATGGTCTCCAACTTCCATGGCTCCCTACGCCACATTGGCCACGCCGGCTGCGTCTTCCAGGGATTCGCGGTCAACTACTTCGGTGAGACCGGCCGGGGGGGGGGGGGGGGGGGGGGCAGTGTAAGAGAAGACTGGGGTCACAGGGGGGTTCAGCAGAGAGGTGCAGGAGTCAATGCGAAAGAAGTTCAACATACACACATTACACACAAGGGGGATGATGGCACCAGGAGGTTCTGTTTCAGACAAGCAGGAAGTGACCTTTTCCAGTCCTCTGCCCAATGTCAGGTCCTTGGCTCCACCTCCCTTCACCAGCTTGCCTGCCCCATCTAGAGGTTTCCTCTTCGCCTCTCTCTCGTTCCGCCTCTCGGCCTCGTTCCCGACATCCCCGAGGCTTACAGAACTTTCCGCATCGAGGTCCCAGCTCTGAGAAGAACGCGGCCAAATCACGTCGTTCGGCAACCACACTTCTCACGTCCTGAACCTGCTTCACGGCTTACTCGTTTCTATCTCTCTCCATCCAACTGTCTGTCTCCATTCGGGACCCACGACTCACGTGGATCGACTGCAGTCCAAGAGTCCAAAGTTTCTGAAATTATAACACGAGGCAGGATGTGGTGGCGCCCAATATTTTTAAATGGTGCTGAGTGATCAGCTGTCCGTGGTGGACACCGCTGCTGGTGAATGCTGGCAGCATTGCTGGCAGCATTCACCAGCTCAAGTTGTACCGAGCAACCCCTGTGGCTTCTGCTTTACTTCCTCATGTCTCCCTCCCCCAGGCTGCGTGTCCCTCTGGTCCCTCACTCTGCTGGCCTACGAGCGGCGCCTGGTGGTGACCCACGGCTGTTCGATGAGGGGCGGGTGGCCCCGTGCCCGCCGAGGCCTGGCCTTCGTGTGGGCCTTCTGCCTCGTGTGGGCCGTGGCGCCGCTGCTCGGATGGAGCGCCTACGGGCCCGAGGGCGTTCAGACGTCCTGCTCCATTGCCTGGGAGCGGCGCTCACTCAGCAACTACACGTACCTGGTGCGTGGGGGAAGACATGTGAGGAAGCGTGGGGGGGGGGGGGGGGAAGAGTCGGTGGGGGCAGCAGGGGAGGGGTGCTTTGGGAAAGTAGAACATGGGGGAAGCACAGGTGGAGTACTGGGGAAGTAGTGGGGAAGCACAGGTGGAGTATTGGGGAAGCACAGGTGGAGTATTGGGGAAGCACAGGTGGAGTATTGGGGAAGCACAGGTGGAGTATTGGGGAAGCACAGGTGGAGTATTGGGGAAGCACAGGTGGAGTATTGGGGAAGCACAGGTGGAGTACTGGGGAAGTAGTGGGGAAGCACAGGTGGAATACTGGGGACGCACAGGTGGAGTACTGGGGACGCACAGGTGGAGTATTGGGGAAGCAGTGGGGAAGCACAGGTGGAGTATTGGGGAAGCACAGGTGGAGTACTGGGAAAGCAGTGGGGAAGCACAGGTGGTGTACTGTGGAAGCAGTGGGGAAGCACAGGTGGTGTACTGGGGACGCACAGGTGGAGTACTGGGGACGCACAGGTGGAGTATTGGGGAAGCACAGGTGGAGTACTGGGGACGCACAGGTGGAGTACTGGGGACGCACAGGTGGAGTATTGGGGAAGCAGTGGGGAAGCACAGGTGGAGTATTGGGGAAGCAGTGGGGAAGCACAGGTGGAGTACTGGGGAAGCACAGGTGGTGTACTGGGGAAGCAGTGGGGAAGCACAGGTGGTGTACTGTGGAAGCAGTGGGGAAGCACAGGTGGTGTACTGGGGAAGCAGAGGGGAAGCACAGGTGGAGTACTGGGGAAGCAGAGGGGAAGCACAGGTGGTGTACTGGGGAAGCAGTGGGGAAGCACAGGTGGTGTACTGTGGAAGCAGTGGGGAAGCACAGGTGGTGTACTGGGGAAGCAGAGGGGAAGCACAGGTGGTGTACTGGGGAACCAGTGGGGAAGCACAGGTGATGTACTGGGGAAGCAGAGGGGAAGCACAGGTGGTGTACTGGGGAAGCAGTGGGGAAGCACAGGTGGAGTACTGGGGAAGCAGTGGGGAAGCACAGGTGGTGTGCTGGGGAAGCAGAGGGGAAGCACAGGTGGAGTACTGGAGAAGCAGAGGGGAAGCACAGGTGGAGTACTGGGGAAGCAGTGGGGAAGCACAGGTGGAGTACTGGGTGGGGAAGTAGTACCCACCCATGTGTATTCTCAGGTTTCGTACTTCCTGGCATGCTTCGTGCTCCCGGTCTCCATCATCGTCTTCTCATACGGAAACGTTCTCTGCTCCTTGCACACGGTAATCCCCCCCCCCTTCCCAAGGACTCCAACACAGCCCCCCCCCCCCCTCACACCACACCTCCACCATGGTTAACATCCAATGTGACAACTGTCGTACGGGAGGAGCTATAGTCGGGCGTGGTGGCGTAGTACGCCTGTGATCCGTCAACCCTTTTGAGAAACCTTCCCCCCCCTCCCCCCGCCAAATGTTATCCCGATTGTTCTCGCGGTGTCGATATGGAGAGCCCATCGGGAGCTCTCGCAGAGCAGCGAGATGCTGCGTTCCAGCGGTGCGTCCCAGCCTCCCGTGGTCCTTGGGCCACTGTGTGGGCCACGCCGCCTCCGAGAGCAGTGGTCCATGGAACTGTTCCAGCATTTGACCCGCTGACAAAACTTGAAGGTCTGCCACTGCTCCCCTGGTCCAGAGAGGTTGGGAACCAACTTTTCTAGAGAACGGCCCACGCAAGTGAACATCACAGAGCTACGTCTTTCAAAAATCTCTGGTCAAAATGGTTGGGATGGTAAAACTCTCTCACCTGCCCTGCATATGGAACCTTTTTTAGTAAAATTGAGTGTGGAACCAAATTTAACGTGCCGTCATTGTGTTTTTGTGCAGTCATTGATGACCGGGCTTGGGTCAGAGGGAGGTGACTCCCAAACCTTGCTCCCCCCCGCACCCTCCCCCCTCCCCTATTTAAAGCCTCCTCTGCCGTCTCCCCGCCAGTTGAACAAGAAGATTAAGCGCGTGGGCGGGCACCCAGACCCGCGGGAGGAGATGCGGGCCACGGTGATGGTGCTGGCCATGGTGGGCGCTTTCTTGGCGTGCTGGTTGCCTTACACGGTGCTGGCGCTCTGCGTGGTGCTCGCACCGGGCACACAGATCCCGCCGCTGGTTGCAACGCTGCCCATGTACTTCGCCAAAACGAGCCCCATCTACAACCCGATCATCTACTTCTTCCTCAACCGCCAAGTGAGCTCTGCATCAAACCACACACAGTGGTGCATTTTGTTCAACCGGGTGAGAACTCAAGAGAAACCTGGGTAGTGCCTTTGGTATCGGAGCTGTTGCATTACGGAGGGTGCCATAGAGAACCAAGGTGACACCGTGTTTCACAGACACGATTGCAGTGGTTTCGCAGTTGGGGGGGCAATGTTGTTTGTGTGTTCTCCAAATTCTAATATTACTGCACTTAATTTTTTCGGAATATGCAAATTTGGACCATTCTATTTTATTCCTGCGTATGGCAATATCCATAATAAAGGTTTTTTTGGGTTAGATCGTGTAAAATATAAATGTGTCGTTAAACTCGCCGCCACCCGACACAGCCAATTAGTAAAGTTTATCACGTAAACAGAAGGTGCCAATTCGTTACTAGTACACAACATTTACAAATCCACAACATTTACAATCTGAGTACTCCAATACACCGTTACGCTGTACTAGTAACGAATTGGCACGTTCTGTTTAGTGACAAACCTTAATAATTGGCTGTCGGGTGGCGGCGGGTTTAACGACACATTTATATATTTACGCGATCTAACCCAAAAAACCTATATTATGGATATTGGTCGTGAAAGCCTACATGTATGACAATATGTTCAGCAGATTGTTGCCAACGTCGGGGTCTGCTGGCCACGACGAGAGGGCTTCAGGAGCGAGGGCTCGTGTCGTTTTGCTAACCCTCCCTGTTGGGACGTTGTTAATTTGAACCCAGATGTTTTGACCGTGACGCTGGCATGAGGCCTGCTCATTTTAAAACACCACGTGATCTTGAAACTCCACTGTGAGCCAGACGGTTAGCGCCCCCGCAGTATCGGCCAGGGCGTTGCGATGCCATCGCCCCCCAAGAGGCTCGTCAGTGTTTAACAATCACTAGATTACTCAGGGTCGCCACTACCCTGCTGTTGGTGCCATTGGCCCCTCAAGAGGCTCATCTTCCTTCAAGTGCAGTCACTCCCAGACCAGGGCTCCCACACCTCGACACCAGAGCTCCGTTTAGCCATCGCTCTCAGCAACACCAGCTCGCAATATCTGAACCCCCACTCCCCCCACACCATTTCACCAGCGGGGTGCTCACTGCGGTCGTCCCTTCGTCTCTGTGCAGTTCCGTGCCTGCGCCGTGGAGTTTGTGACGTGCGGCGCTGTGAAGCTCAACGAGCCCACGGACGAAAGTGCCCCACCGCCGCCTGCCGACACCGTCATGCCGCCGGGCCCAACGCCCCCGCGGCACAACCAGATCAGCCCGGCCTGAGGCTGGCGACCCCCGGGCGGCAACGGCTTAGAGATAGAAGAGTTAGACCTCCGAAGGATTTGGACCGCAGGGTCAGAATGCTCTCCGATACGACGCCACACGTTCCACTCACTGAGGACCAAATAGGTCAGATTAGTGAATATCTGTAGAAAACCAGTTACACCCAGTGCACAATACTACACTGGGCGTGGGTGGTGATCGCTCAGGGTAGATACTTGAAGGTCGGATATAAGACGTTGTACTCTTATATGATTTAACCTCTCCTCCATCAAGTATGTCGTTACATTATACATCGCTTCTGACCCTGGGGTACAAATGCCACGAGTCAAAATACTTTTCTCTGCCACCGGCGGCGGCGGCAGCAGCACTTTGACAGCCGTAGTAAGAGTGCAGTAGAGGCTGAGCACCATGCACACACGCATGCACATACAAACACACACGCACACAGACAGGCGCCTTTATGTTCACGCACAGATTTATTAGTGAGCGGCAGCGAGGATGGTACCAATACGGCACGGGGAAAGTGGCGACTCCCTCCCGGTGTGAGGGGAAGGGGCGACTCACAGCCCGGCCCCCTCGGCCAACGTGGTCACCCAGGAGTTGGAGTCGCGCTTTATCTTCTCAAACTCTGGGGGATGGGGGCGGAAGTGGGGGGACGTCGTGAGTGGTCGTAGCACCAGGAGACAATAAACGCACCCCTGCAGACAGCGCTGTGCGCCACCGCTGCGTGTGTCACTGCTGCGTGTGTCACTGCTGCGCGTGCCGCTGTCTTACCCACGCTGTGCTCCGTGCGCTGAGCCCTCCGTGTGTCGTGCATGGCGTGGATCTCGCGGCACTCGGACAATATCCGCGCTTGCGCATCAGCCGCCTGCTCCACCGCCATCAACACCATCAACAACATCATCAACATCATCAGCAATGGCACCAATATCAACATCAACACCACCAGTGCCACCATTAGCTACCACTATGGCTGGCACCATTGGGAGCCCAAGCTGCAATAGACGTTTGGTGCCAGCGCTCCTCCTCACCTGCGCCAGCGAGCCCAGATGCGCGTGCAGCTCGTGCAGCAGGGGGCCCAGGCGGGAGGGCACGGCTGGGGGCGAGCGGCTGCAGACCGGCGGCGCCGGCAGGCGGAGCTCGCCCTCACTCAGCGAGCAGAACTCAGCGGCGAGACGCTGACACTCGCGCAGGGCGAGGGTCAAGGCCTGCAGGGTGGCCTCCTGTGTCGCCCCCTCCTGTGTCGCCCCCTCCTGGGCCACAGGAGGCACGGTGTGCGATGGTGCAGCTTGCCTGGCCTGCAAAAGGGAACAATGACAAAGATCCCCCGTTTAGCATTTACACAGATAGTGGGGGCAAGTGTTGTTAGCGAGCACCTATGAAGGCCGGCGCAGCACACAAGGGTGGCTAGAACCCACCCTACCGCCTTTGTCTCCCTCGTCGCTTTATTTACACACCACACTGGGTACTCATTTGAGACTGAGTTGACCTAGGGGAGGCCCAGGACCGGTTTATATATTCTTCACCAATGTTGGTCTTCACCGATGTTGGAATCAGACTCGAGTCACTGTGTTTGTAGCACAGCGTGCTAACCACTAATGCGCAGCCACAGACACATGCACACATTTCTGTGCACCCACACGGCACCTGCAGCTGCTGCTGCAGCTGTCGTTGCAGCTGCGTCAGTGCCCGCGTCTCCTCCTCCCGCTCCTGCTGCAGGGCGTCTCTTCGCTGCTGCAGGTCCTGCAGCTGTTCCTCCTCTTCTTCTTGCTGCTGCTGCCTGCGGAAGAAGTCCACACATTACATTGAAGTCCACATTACATTTGCAATGACACGGCCCAGCAATAGCACGTTCGCCGCTTGTCGCAGAGGTCTACGGTTCGAATCCAGCGGCCGCTCTGGTTATTACTAAGAGTTGACGTTAAAGATCCCGTGACGCCATTCACAAGAGTAGGCCGCTGTGTGCTGGCATCACGGTTAAAATTTGAAGAATCACCACAAATCACTCAATATGTTGCAACTATCGCCCCCGTACTGCTATAATTTGGCAGGACCCTCCTAAAAATGAGTCAGTGGCGGCTGTTCAGGGTAAATAAGAGCAAGAATAATAACATGATTGTGGTATTGTACTATACGAGACCGTGGTGGTGGTGCAGTCACTGCGACTGGTGCGACGCTCACTGCAGCGTGCCGAGTGTGGTGCCGCCACTGCCACCACGATGCTCCAGCAAGGGGGGCAGCCCCAGTGTCATCGGGCGCCCAGTCGCCAGCACCCCCAGCAGCTGCCCGGTGCTCAGCTCCGCCGTGAACCAGCGTGACGCCAGTACGTGGCTCTGCAGGGCAGAGTCCTCACCCGTGGCACTGCAACGACATGGGGAGGAGGAGAGCATGGAGAGGGGCAGGATGATTAAGGGAGGAGGAGGAGAACACGGAGAGGAGGATGGCACGGGGAGGATGAGAATGAGGGCATGGGGAGGAGAACGTGACAAGAAGGTTAACATGGGGAGGAGCAGGACATGGGCAGGGGTGGGGGGAGAAAGAAGATATCGGGGAACACATCTTAATCAGACACAAAACATTTAGGAGCGACAGGTAGAGGGATAAGTGGATACACAAGTAGGGAAAGACATAGAAAGGGAATGCCACAAGGAGAGACATGGGGAGGACAAAGGGAGACAGGGAGGATGACACACAGGGAGACACGGATATAGACACAGGAAGGAACACACCTTTCTGTGCGCTCCTTGCTGTGGATGAGCTGCAGCAGCCGTCTGTAGAATTCCTGCTGCCGAGATACATCAGCTGTGCCCTGGAATTAGAGAGCACACACTTTACACAAATATCACCCGTATTGCCTTAACAGGCATTTGGGGCAAGTGCCATTAGCGAGCATCTATGAAGGCCGGCACGACGCACGAGGGAGTGCTGATGTTTACACACAGCACCAGGTATTCATTAAGGCTGAGTTGACCTAGGGGAGGCCCAGGACTGGTTCAGATATTCGTTACTGATGTTGGCCGTGAGTGGGGATCGAACTCGGGTCACTGGATTCATAGTACATTGCTCTATCCATACTGTGTGCGGTGTGTGTGTGGTGTAGTGTGGTGTGTGTAGTGTAGTGCAGTGTGTGCCGGATGGGTTCTCACCGAGACGCTTTCCACGTCGTCACCGGCGCAAAGTCCCAAGAGCTCGCCGAACCCGGCCAGCTCTAAGACGCGGCAGAGCAAGCCGATGGTTACCACCAAACAAAACAACACCGAGATCAGAAGCTAACATTGCCTCTGGTTGGCGAGGCCGTTGGGGCTGGGGTGGTAATGTTGGTAAGGATGGAGTAGTGAAAGTGATGAGGGGTGTAAAGATAATGGTGGAGTGGTGAGATGGAGTAGTGAGTGCTCAGCATGGTGAAGTGGGGTGGCGAGGATGAGGTGGTCAGGATGGGGTGGGAAGCACAGTATGGAGTGGTGAGGATGGAGTGATGAGGTGGTGAAGGGAAGTTCGATGCCCTCAGGGCTCCACTCACGCCGGAGTCTGGGGTCAGAGGTCGGCGTGGAGGGGACAGCAATGGGCAGCAGATCAATCTTCTCCCGGAACTTTCTGTGAACCCTGGGTTTGGGGTCAGGAGTCACAAGTGCAGAAATCATGGGATCAGAGGTCAACGCCAACAAACTCGTCTACTCGGCCTCAGGCTTCACCTATAATCATAATCCTCACCACTCCATCCTCACCAACCTCAGCACTGACCAGCATGCTTAGCATGGCAGATGCGACATCGCCCCCTGAAGCCACGTGACTGCTGGGTCAGTGGTGAGGATGGAGTGTTGAGTGGTGAGGATGGAGTGGTGAGGTGGGTGAGGATGGAGTGAATGGAGTGGTGAAGATGGAGGTGGTGAAGATGGTAACCTCATGATTTCACCTGCAGAACAGGAACTGCAAGAGGCGGGTGCGGATTTCGCTGGGAGTGAAGAGCAGAGACTCGTCCCCGTCCCAGCCCTGTAGCAGCGGGCAGTCAAGGGCCTGGGGACATGGGGAGACACACGGAGATGGAGACAAGGGGATATGGGAAAGACAAACACTGGGACATGGAGACACACACTGGGACATGGAGACACACACACGTGGAGACGGGGACGTGGGGATAGGGGCCTCTGAAATAAAATTTCTCTGAATCTGGGTCACCTCTTCTGAACCTGGTAAACCTGGCAAAAAATATCATATATATTTTTAAGTGATTTGTTTACCTTTCCTATACTAATTGGTCCACACCAGAGACAGTTTTCTTTTGAGCCTCGTCTCAAACGGTGTTAGCTGTCTGGTGTGGGCCAATCAGTTTCAAAGGCAATGCATCATATTATCAGGGTATGTTTTTTGTTTGCATTCTGACCACAAGTATTGTGGTTAATGCAGACATGATTCATTGTTAAAGGTGTTTTTTGTTGCCAGAAAAAAGGGGAAAAAAACGATTCTCAGCTTTATAGCTTATCGGATTCCTCCAGTCAAAATAAATATTATAAATCGTGCGTCGCACGTCCTCTGCTCCCTCCACTGCTGCTGCTGCCGTTTTAAGAACGCGTCTGACCCCACATTTAAAAACATGCATTGATATGATTTAGATTATTTTGCTGCTCAAACTATCCAAATGATGGGCCACTTTGTTGAGCTATCATTAGTGGCCAGGTCGCTTCTAAAAATAAGTAAATACCTCAGTGGGCTTTGCCTCGTAGGATGATGGTTTAGTTGTATTCGTGTAATGACTTGACAAACTTCTCTTGAGATGGTACTTTATTGAAGACGCGTTCACCTGACTTCAGGCGAAGACCCCCACCGCAACAGCCCCGAGTCTGCCGCGCATCTCCCCCTTATATACCAACACGAGGCCACGCCCTCCTTCTCGATCCTTCTCGCTGACTCTAGACGCTCGCTCCACCGGCAGACTCCACCGTCCCCTTCCGTCGCCTGACCACGCTCCCTTTCTTGATCACTTCCGTAGCCACCAGTCCCTTCGCGCTCACAACTGATACCCCTGTCATTACCTACCGTGGCCACGAGTCCCTTCGCGCTCACGACTGATACCCCTGTCATTACCTAACGTGGCCACGAGTCCCTTCGCGCTCACAACTGATTCCCCTGTCATTACCTACCGTGGCCACTAGTCCCTTCGCGCTCACACCTGATACCCCTGTCATTACCTACCGTGGCCACTAGTCAACTCACACCGCATGCAGGCTCGATTGTCATTACATTTGTGCGTGTTTGGGTGATTTGTTTACCTTGATTTGAAGCTGTCGTGGCTGCAGGAATCCACTCTTTGGTTCTTACGGTAAAGTCACGTAGGTAGAAAATTAATAGATGACATTTCGATCGCAACACAAGCGACCGTCTCACCTGAAGACGGTGGCTTGTGTTGCGATCGAAACGTCATCTATTAATTTTATACCTACGTGACTTTACCGAAAGAACTAAGAGTATGATTTGTTTACCTTTGTACTTTTCACGACTATCAAATTGTATTTTTGTTGTTATTGTAACGTTCTTACCCGTCCCTACTGGACATCTGTGAAAAAGAGCTTTTTAGATCATTGGATTCCTCCAATATAAATAAAGTTTCAGATTCTACTTCACAAACCTCTGCTGCCCCCCCCCCCCCCCCAATTCTGTTGTAGAAATTCACGGTTCGATTTCAGCGGCTGCCCCGGTTATTACTGCGGTGTATTACAGCGGGCGTTAAAAGATCCCCTGGGGACATTCTCAAGAGTTGGGCTCGTTGTGTGTCGAGGTTTGCCAAACTCGCAAAATAAAACCGCAGAACTGATTTGAATGGGGATGCCACACCCGGCAGCGAATATGGCCCTCTTCCCCTGCCTCTTACTGTCAGCAGCCTCATGCCGACCCCTGCCGGGCCCCAAGGTGACTAATGACTCCTTCCGGATTCTGTCAACCCCTCCTTGTCAGTGCCCTACCTTGTTACAGACCCAATTCAGACCTTATTGGTCACCCCGTGCCCTTATAAATCTCAACGTGCATCCTACAAAGTGCCATCGCAAGGGAGAAACACAAAGACGCGTTGTTTTGCCCGTATTGAAACGGCTGCACGCCGTATGGACCTGCAAACTCAATGTCCCTGTACAAGAACACGGGGCAATAAACCGTGTGGGTCGACGCGTTTACCCACCCTGGTCTCTTGCGCTCTCCACCCAGTCAGACAAAACAACACCGATCCCTGCTCGCCGTGTTTCCCATAGCCATGGCCCTGCTGCCCCCCACGCCTTCTCTCTCCCCTGCCCCACTCCACAACCCGTGCCCCCTCCCACCCCGTGCCCCCCCCCTACCCCGTGCCCCCCACCCTACCCCGTGCCCCCCACCCTACCCCGTGCCCCCCACCCCGTACCTCTATCTCGTCTCGTATCGCGCCTCCCGCCTCCCCCTCCATGCCGCCGCTGCCGCTGTTAGCGGCGCGCGCGTCGCTCAAATTAACGCGGGAAACTCGGGGTGCGTGGAGGAGTCGACATGCAGCACGGCTTTCCTCTTCCCCTCTCCTTCGTTGCCCTGCCAACACGGACTGTTGTATTTCAACCCGAACCCCACGGTACCGTATTAGACAACCCCCACACTGGGTGGTTGCACTCCCCACTGCAGTTATTTTTTCCCTGTTGCAGCACGCGGTGCAACGGTAACACATTTAACGCGGTGCATGCTCGCGTCGCGGGCCAGCTCCGCGGCGACGTCATTTTTCACAATTGAAATCCGGTTGACGTAACCGCACGGGCGCCGTCATTCAACTCGGTGACGTCACCACGTCGGGGTCCTGCCAGCTGGATGGCGTCACTACACCAGGTGCTGTCAATCGACTCAATGACGTCGGCACATCTTGTCACCAACAGCCACGGTCAATCCACTGCTGGATGAAGGAGTCGAGCCGTCAGCGTCCTACGCGGTCCTGCGATGTAACAAGCTGCCCAGCGACCTTAAAACAATCGCTCCATCTCTACAGCGGATGTCCCATTGGGCCTTCCCTCACTTGACTGCCAATTCGTCATTTACGTGCTTTGGCAAAGGGCCATTGCCTGAAACGTTGCCTATTGTATATTTTTCCTATTTGAGGTAGCGTTATTGACGAACATGTTTAGTTTTGTTCGTTTAACACGTAGACTTTCGCGACCAATATCCATTTTAAAGGTTTTTTTTGGGATAGATCGGGTAATTAATGCCGTTAAACCCGGCACAGACAATTGGGAAGGTTTGCCACGTAAACAAGACGTGCCGATGAGCTCAGCACACCGATACGTTGGAGAGTAAACCCACACGTACAATTCGAGTACGATGTTTCCCTGGCGATTACAACCAGCTTCGTCAGGCGGTTCGCCGTAATTGTGAATAAGTCTTCCTATTCTGGTCTGAAATCGAGTAGAGGTGATATCATCACCGAGTTTCGTTGTGCTTGGGGATGGCTGCCAGAAGCTTCTGCAAAAAAAATATCGCGACTTTGCTCAGGGTCAACATTTCCTGTCTTATTCTTCACTCACGATATTAACAAAAAGGGTACAGAGCTACTGCAGCAGCACCGCCCGAGAACTTTTATTTCAACTCAACTGCACAATGGACGCGCTGTGAAACACACGACGAGGTGGTCGCCCTCTACCCCCGAGCGTGGCACCCCCCCCCCCCGCACCCACTCGCCAGGTCGCGTCGCCGGGACAGCGCGGGTCGAAGCTGTGACGCAATCGTACCCCACACCGTGCCAGTTGCCCAATGACGTCACCGTGAACGTCGTCAGTAAACATGGTGACTTCGGGCTTCAAATCCTTAAAGTTCATCTGATCATGTCACCGCTACAGGTGATGCCGCTCAATCCCATGGCATTGCTTTGAGTGCTTGACGGTAAACCCCATGACATAACTGCTTCAAACGGTAAGTCCATGACGTGACCGATCACAACGTTGTCACTTAACTCAGTGACATCACTGCGACAGGTGCCGGCGATCGGTTCAATGTCACAGCTCTACGTGCTCCTCGTACACGCGATGACTTCGCCACTTGACGCATCATCAAATGCTATGTTGCAGCATTAAGAGCTGGTAATCAACCCAAATACGTAATTGCTGAACGTTTCCTTGTAACCGTAAACAGAAAGACGCCGACACTTCGCGTGTTCAGGTTGGCGCAATGACATCGCTGCTTAACTCGGCGTCAAAACTCCACGACATCGCTGCTTAACGAGCCATCGGTCCACTCGCTACGGCGCCGCTGCCTCCCGCTTTGGAGATATTTTATGACCTATGACCCAGGTGACGTCGATGCAAGGCGGGGGGGGGGCGTGACAATCGACGCTCGTAGCTCCAGGAGGTCATGTGACCTCCATGTCGTCGTCCACGTGGCTATGCTGCTCGCTGGTCGCGTGAGGATTGAAGCAGAGTCCTTCCAGGGCAGCCTCTGGGAGTCAACGAGAGATGAGGTCACACAAAGACCAGAGCCACAATATATGTTCGCTAATCAACCACTACCGATTATCAGTTCGATTAATTGCAGAACACAAAAATTACTCTGTTTTCACAGTTGCCACTGGACAGGTGGCGATGGTTGGGTATAATGAACGCCATTGGCATCACCTGCTGCGTCAAGCTAGGAGTGGTTTGTAGGGCGTTTCCCGCCTTCGGAGCGTAAAATATGGAGGCAACCGACCTTTTTAAAGGGCCCCAAGTGATCGACCACAAAACAAATAATAACGTAGTCGTTTGATCGATTTAATTCGGTAATCAGCTGAGGTAGAGTGATGATTACCGGAAGGACAAAGTTTTTATCCTAAAGTCATAACAGAATTTTGGGAAATTCCTCTCTGACCCCTGACCTGTGCGAGACCTCACCATCAGCAGGCCCATAGTCGGGCAGCAGACTCTGGAGGAGGAGACCGCTCCGCAGGCAGCGGGTGGCCTCCACGAATGGGTGAGCCGCGTATTGCAGGAGGCTCCAGAAACGCCCGTCATCGGGGCCGGCCGACAGCGCGCAGAGGCCCCACACGAGCTCGCGCATCACCCGGCCCGTCTGGCGCTCCTTGCAACCGGACAGCGGCGCTACCCAGCGAGTCGCGCCGCCCACGTAGCACATGGGCTCCCGCACCGAGAGCCAGGCGCGGTGCAGCGAAAGCGCCAGCGCCTTCGCCACCTGCACCACCACCACAACAAAACACCACCGCGACGGCACGCGGAGCATCACGGCGCGATATCTTGCGGGGCGGCGTGGCACGGATGTGCCCTGCGGCATCACGCTCGCGAGCCGTGCGTGCGTCGGCAACATATCTGCGTTTGCGTGAAGTCGTGTTTGTCCTTGTGACGAGATGTGTTTGTGCTGCGTGACGTTTGCGCCGAGTCGCACTACTGCCGTCACCTCGTGTGAGCAGGAGCAGGGGGAGGCGAGGAGCTGCGGCACCAGCCCCGCCTCTGCCATGGCACCCACCACCCGCGCCAGCTGTACCCATGTGCACAGCCATGTACACACACACAAAGATATATATACAAGACAAAGACCCTCCGTACAATAGCCTGAATAGATTTTTATGGTAAGTGCTGTTAGCGAGCACCTATGAAGCCCGGCACGGTACACGCCTAGCTGCCAGTGCAATGTTTGCACATCGCACCAGGTCCTCATTTGCGGCTGAATCGATCTCGGTCAAGCCCAGAGCTAGTTCACATAATTACCACTGATGTTGGTGGCCGTGGGCGGGAATTGAACTCGGATTGCTGGGTTCATAGCACAGCATGCTAACTATTGTACTACCGCTATGCATGCATACACAACAATGTAGGTGCACACAGGCACACACACTGAGGCACACTTCAATAAAAACCATCATTCTTAAGCACCAGGGTTCTTGTGCCAGGCTAGAAGCACTTTCAGGCTGTCATGTAAAGTGTGGAACGTTCACTGGCAGGTGATCACAGAACAGACCCAGGTGTTATGAGTGAATGCGTATAAATGCCCGACAGATGCACCACCTGCACTCCCCACTGTGACGACTCTCTTGGCTTTGCTGCCCAGCGCTCGGCTCATTATTGTATGCGTCTTTCATGCACCCTTTCTGTTGGTACTTGTCATAAAATAGTGCATTTAGCTCCATATCCCCCTGTTATTGTACTAGCTCAGCTCTTTATAGCAAGTGCCACACGTGGGCACACTGTGATTGATCATGTCGGCTACATGACCCTGCCAACTCAACTTTGTCTACCAGAGCCCAGTGATAGAACTATGTCCAGATCATTAAAGGCACGATGAGCACCTCGCACAATCCAGTCTGGTTAAACCCAAGATGGATTTGTAGGGAGGCCATTTTCCAACTGGTGTAGGCATTCTTGTCAAGGGGCGTATTTTGCACATTTATAAAGGAGAGAGGGGATGCATGTGGCTGAGGAGACCCAGAGCTCCGTGTGGAGCAACAGGCCAGCCAGGCAGCTTCCAGACAGCGTGATGTAACCAATGAAAAGATAATGCTAGACGAATGATTCGAAGTTCTCTGCTGCCAAACCACACGCGCACACAGGCATCCAAATATGCACACATGCATATACATGCAAGCATATGCACACTCGGGAACACACACATGCACACTCACCAACGCACCCACACAGATGGAGCCATGCACACATAAATGACAAAGACGGCACATACATGCAAGCACAACAAAGAAGCAGATTCCCCTATTGCTTTGACAGGCTTTTGGGGCAATACTATTAGTGTGCACCTATGAAGGCCAACACAGCACATGAGGAAATGGTATGTCCAGTACCACGCTTGGCCACCTTTGTCTCCCCAGGACTGGTTCAAACATTCGTCACCGATGTCGATCGTGTCCTGGCATTGAATTCGGGTTGCCGGGTTGGCAGCGCAGTGCGCTAACCACTTCGTGTAAGCAACAACAGCAGCAGCTACCATTTGCACCTAGTTGGCAGTGACATCACCACAGCGCTTGTTCCAGGCTAAGTACACTTTGAGGCCACGCGAGGTGTCGAAGGCTTGGTGCCAGGAGGTCACGGGGATAGATCCAGGTGTTATGGGTTGAGACGACTGGCAGAACTGCACGTAGGCGCACACACAGCACTAAAGACGTGAGCCCTCTCTGCATGTGCGTGCGTGCCCACAGGATGGCGCCGGCTGCCTCACCTGCAGCTGGAGATGGAGCCAGGCGTCGGGGTGAGGCTCGGAGCCCCGGGGCCCCCGATCACACACGTACGTGCAGACGTGCAGCAGCGTGCAGTGGTCTTCGTAACCGCAAACGCATGCGCCCGCACATACACGCGCACAAACAAGCATAAACGCACGGATGCACCCTCATGCGCGAACGCGCATGTGCACACAAGCACACAATAACAAAAATACCCCTGTACAATGAAACCTTGAATTACGAGCATAATTCGTTCCAGAAACGTATTTCAAAGCGAATTTCCCCATAATAAATAATGGACACTCAGATGATTCGTTCCACAACCCAAAAATATTAAAAAAATGATTAATACAAAATACTGTACCTTTTTATATTTTTATTTATATTTAATATAAAGTAATCAAATGTAATCATTAAATTTAATCATGGCTGGTGTGAGGGAGATGAGAGAGGAGGAGGAGGGTTATTGTGTAGGACCACTTTCACTGTCACTAACGGAATCATTGCCATCTGTTCGCTCACTGGAATATTTTTCTTTTTGTGCGACTTTAACAAGGAACCTATCCAATGACACTTGCTTTTGCCTCCTTCTTACCGCCGTCTTTTTCAACATTTTTCTTCATGGGGGCCATTGTTGCAGTACAGATACTAAAGAACAGTCACTACACTTGGACTCAAAATGAAAAAATGCTTTACGCACACACACGTGGTCACAACACTATACTGTAATATACAGTATACACGAGGTCACAACACTATAGTACTGTAGTAAACAGTATACACGTGGTCACAACACTATAGTACTGTAGTAAACAGTATACACGTGGTCACAACACTATAGTACTGAAGTAAACAGTATACACGTGGTCACAACACTATAGTACTGTAGTAAACAGTATACACGTGGTCACAACACTATAGTACTGCAGTAAACAGTATACACGTGGTCACAACACTATAGTACTGTAGTAAACAGTATACACGTGGTCACAACACTATAGTACTGTAGTAAACAGTATACACGTGGTCACAACACTATAGTACTGTAGTAAACAGTATACACGTGGTCACAACACTAACTCTAATAAACAGTATACACGTGGTCACAACACTATACTGTAGTAAACAGTATACACGTGGTCACAACACTATAGTACTGTAGTAAACAGTATACACGTGGTCACAACACTATAGTACTGTAGTAAACAGTATACACGTGGTCACAACACTATAGCACTATAGTAAACAGTATACACGTGGTCACAACACTATAGTACTGTAGTAAACAGTATACGCTCGCACGGATGTTGACTATACGAGTGAGGCACGCCGACTGAGACCGAGCTTGGGAGATGATTACCCACAATCCCGCAGCGAGAGAGAGAAGAACCATTGGCTCAGTTGTGATCACGTGACGCTCGGCAGACAAAGCGTATACTGTACGTAACTGCTCGTATTGCAAGACATCGCTCGTTTATCAATTAATTCATTATTTAAAATTTTGCTCGTCTTGCAAAACACTCGCAGACCAAGTTACTCGCAATCCAAGGTTTCACTGTATAGCCTTTAACAGACTGTTGGGGCAAGTGCTGTTTGCGAGCACCTATTAAGGCCAGCACAGCACACGACGGGGTGGGTGGCAAACACCATTCCCAGCCGCCTTTGTCTCCTCAGTGCTGATGTTTACACACTGCACCAGATACCGATTTGAGGCTGAATTTACCTAGATGAGGCCCAGGAGTGGTTAGAAATATTTTCCGTGATATGTCGTGAGTAGGAATCGAAATCGGGTTGCAGGGAATCGTAATGCAATGTGCTAACCACTACACTACCGCTTCCCAATCTGCAATACACACCACGCACACAAATTCACACACTCGTACACCTCACACACTGCAGGATATGGAGAAAACATACAAACTGCAACATAGAAAGGCGCCCAAGTCGGGAATGGAACCCGGGCCATCTTTGCTGCGCTACACAGGCGTTACCACGTTCAGGCCACTGCATACACCAGGAGGGTGAATGTCATTTCTTATCGCCTACACTTGACGGTGACGTCGCCGCTTCACTGACGACGTCACGGCCCACACCTCCACAAATTCAAACACCTGGTGCACCTAACCCCATGACTCCGTGGCCCTGTGACCCAATGACTCCAACGACCTCTCACCTGAGCCGCAGCCAAGAAGGGAGAGGGCGCGGGGCTGGCAGCACACCGCGGTGAGGATCCGTGTGACCTGGAGCACCGTGCTGGGAGGAGTCTTCACGGTGATGCAGCGCGCCAGCCGCCCGCTCCCCTCTAGCGCCAACAGCAGGCTGCACCATCACACGGCAACATTACAATCACGGCATCATCGCAGTCACATCACCATGCAGCTAAACATTATGATGATATGGCCATCATCTTGGCAACATTACTGAAACATTACCAGCGTCATGGCAACATCATAATCATGGCAATATCAGCCTATCCCGGCAATTCCATCATGGCATTACTACCTTCAAAGAATGATCACCGTCACAGTAGACCTGTGATCAGTTATAACTGCAAGTTCCAGCAGCACTGTTACAATTTCAATTACGTTTCTATTTAAATTATTTAAAAACTGCACATTTAGAGTAATTGACTCAAGACTTTATTTCAGCTGGTAAGGGCCATTGGAACTCCATATTAGACCCCAGGTCTGCCTGACAGCACCACTGCCATCACAGCAACATGTCATCGTTCCCATCGCAGCACCATCTGCATCACAGCCCTGGTGCCATCACCTCATTATTAGGGAAGTGGGTGTGTGCGCTTGTGGTTCAGGGAAAGTGCGTGCGGTTAGGACCCTGTGCCGTCACCTCTCCGTGAGGTTGCCGTGGCGATTCTCTGCCAGCTGAGCCAGCACCCGCAGGCCGGTGCAGACGATCGCCTCCCGCTGCCCTCGCCCGGGGCCCCCCAGCAGCCCCGCCCCCCCTCCCCTGCTCCGCACAGCCCCCGTTCGCTCCAAGCCATCACCACACGGCTTCAGCACCTGCACCAGCCTCTTCAGCAGGGGGTGAGGTGCGCCTGGGTCCCCCACTATTTTTCCCAAGGCCCCCTTCTCCCGAACCGGGCCCCCTTCCGTCTCGGGTTCTTGAGGCAACGGCGACAACGCCTTGGCGATGGGGGCGGGCGCGCCGGCGAGGAGGGCAAGGAGCGTCTTCAGTGCCGCCTCCGCCTCCTCCTCCAGCACCAACGCGTCCACCGCCGCAGCCGCTGCTGCCTCGGCATCCGTTTCCATAGCAACCACGACCGGCTCCTCGCCAGGCCTGGATCGGGAGGTGAATCGGGCCAAGGCGGCATCGGCGTAGCGGCCCAGCCGCAGCTCGATGAGCGGCAGGAAGTGCGACAATATTTCGGCCTCACGACCTACGATGCCCCACTCCAACAGGTCTCCGTCAATGCCACGCGGGCCGGTCGGTCCTGAAGTCCGAGATCTGCTGAGTGGGCTGGCAGGGCCGGTGGGGTGCAGCAGCCGGGAGAGGCCGTTCAGGGAGAGCACCAAAGCGGAGCGGACATCGCCGGGGTTGTCATGACCATCGGCATCGGCAGAGACCGCACCTCCTCCTCTCCTGGCGTAAAAAGGGTGGTGGTGGGAGGTTACAAAAGCTATGTCGTGTATGTGCGTTTATGTCTGCGTGTGTAAATGAACACATTCATTTGTATGCATGTGTGAGTGTGCGCCTGCATGTAAATGTCTGTGTGTGGGTATATGCCTGGCCTACCACAAGCGCCGTGGTGACATCACCGCCACTTAGTAGCAAATGGCACCTGTTGTTACGTATGTGTATGCATACACATACACGCATACATGTGAGGAGCGGTAGTGTAGCGGTTTTCGCATTGTACTACGGATCCGACAACCCGAGTTCGATTTCCAATCATGTTGCGATGTATAAACGTAAACACTCGGGAGACAAAGGCCGCCGGGCATGGTGCTGGCCACCCATCCCCTTGTGTACCGTGCCGCCTTCATAGCCACTCGCTAACAGCACTTGCCCCAACAGTTTGTTAAGGCAATAAGGCGGCTTTGTCTTTGTCTCACCTAGCAGCCGAGCTCACAGGCAGATGGGCACACACACCAGGCACGCGGAGAAGCTTATCCACCAGCAGCGCACCTGCAGACACAAATACAAGCAGGGTTCCAGCCAGACCTGGGGTCAATAATAATTACAATTACAGCTGCAATGTTAACTGAAACTACAATAACATTGTTAGTACAAGTCATGATGAATGGCGGCACTGGATCCCGATACCGTGTTTTGTTCCGGCGGTATTAAAACACTGTATTCCGGCACTACGTACCATTCTGTAATTGTGTTTTTAGCGCTACATTTCAATACTGGGTCATCGTACTGTGGTCTGTTACTGTACTGTTCCAGGACTGCGTAGTTTTTTGGTACTCTGTTCTGCTGTAGAATGTTCCATTTGTGTTCTGTTCCGACACTGTTAAATGTGGCACGTGGAATGTGGTCATATGACGAAGGCTCACCCTGGCTCCATTGGCGCTTGATCACCCACGTGCCGCGCCCATCCTCCGATGCCTGCGATTTCCCACAATCCTTCATCTGCTTCTTCTCTGCACACACAAATAAAAATACAAGATTCCCCTCATATATCCTGAACAGACTGTTGGAGAAAGTGCTCTTAGTGAGCACCTGTGAAGGCCAGAACAGCTCACGAGAGGGTGGTGTGGCTAAACACCACGCCCGGCCGCCTTTGTCTCCCGAGTGGTGATCTTTACGCATCACACTCGGTACTCATTCAAGGTTGAGCTGTTTTAGGGGAGGCCAAGGACCAGTTCATATTTTTGTCACTGATGTTGGCTGTAGGTGGGAATTGAACATCGGCCGCCGGGTCAGGAGCACACACGCAAGCTCCATGGCCGTGATTGGCAGTGCTTGCAAAACTGGACGGATTGTCTTTAAAGCAGCGGAGATTGTGCTTGTAATGGTGATTGGTGACAGCAGCGTAAAGAAGGGATCACACAGGGGGGTGGGGGGTGTGGTGTACACAGTCAGCGGTGGGGAGCATATAGGGAGCCAAACCTTCTGCTGCATCCGTCCGAGTGCCACGGCCAAGCGAGGAGTCTGCACGAGGCGATGATGCGCCCACTCGTGGACTAAAGAAAAACAAAAACACACAGCGCACAGACTCAGCGATATTAGTGTAAAACACACACACATGGTAGAGGCACGCTCAAGCAACACAACAACACAGCACATATACACACTGCAGAAACGTAACAATACAGTAGACAGCCACAAAAAAGCAACAACAGGAAACAGTTGAGTCTCACACCAAGCAACAATAGCAGTACTCTCTGTACAGCAAGACAACAACGATGTCAAACATAATTACAATCACGGTTCTGGAGAGGACCAGCTGTCAGGCTACAGAGAAGGGGGAAGGAAGAGGAGGGGGACTTCTTTTCATTCCTTGCATAAGTGCTCATGCAAACTGCTCGTTACCACCGACCAGAACAATACAACACACAGCAAAAACTCTCTCACACGCAAGCACGGACGCACACAAACAGTCCCACATGCCTCACGACGCCGCTCACCTGCCAGTAGTGAGGCCAGAGCCACCCCAGGGGGACCGCGGGCTCCGTGTGCCCCGCTCCAGCACGTACAGGCGGTTCTGCAGCGACTTCGTCTCGGCGTCTTTGAACTGCATCTGAGACTTCAGGCCCTCCACCTACACAGACAACATCGCCGGGGCATGGAAACGGCTGTGATTATGGATCTTGCGTTAGGTTAGCATAAGGGCTATGAACAAGGCTAATGGTGGGACCAGAGGTTACAGCTGGTGTTAACCTTCGAGTTAATGTAGGGGGCAGAGATAGTGACAATTTTTAAGAGTCAGGGTTATTCTAAGTGGCACAATTTTAGTGTCAAGGTCAGCGTTAGCGTCAGTGTCGGCTCGTGTCAAGTGTGGGATGTATATATATTCTTGGTTCTTTCGGTAAAGTCACATAGAAGGGAAACAATTAAATAATAAAAATATAAAATAATTAAATTCTCACGACGTTTCGACTGCAACACAAGGAATCATCATCAGGTGTGAAAACCACAACAAGAAATTTTGAAAAAAGTGGCGGTTATATTTAACGTTCGCTCTCCGTGGTGCTAACGTTAAAAAAACGCCACTTTTTTCAAATTTCCTTGCTGTGGTTTTCACACCTGATGACGATTGCTTGTGTTGCAGTCGAAACGTCGTGAGAATTTTATTGTTTTATATTTTTATTATTTTACTGTTTCCCTTCTACGTGACTTTACCGAAAGAACCAAGAATATGAATCCCTGCAGTCACGAAAGCTTTAAAACAAAATTTGTGGGATGTACGTTAGTATCAGCACGTGGGTTCCGCGTCTGTTGCGTCGTCCTTGTGTCATCACCATGGCTCTCACCTGCTTGTGGAGGTCCCGCTCACGCTGGTCCACGGCGAGGGTGGCGTCCCTTTCGTGTTTCAGTCGCTCGACGCGTTGCTCGTTCAGGGCGGCCTGCACCGCTTGCAGAGACTCGCGCAGTATCCTCGCCTCTCCCTCGCGCATGTGCACCTCCTCCTGCAGTCGTGTGCACTGCCGCGTGCACGCAAATCAACGGGGGGTGCAAAGGCCAGTGTTAATGTAGTCAGCATTTTATATTTAACTTTTAAAGTTTTCACAATGCTCTACAGCTTTCTCGTGTGTGTATATATATATTTCTCCCAGATGTGTTTTAAATTGTTCAGTTTTCAGAGAAGCGACCGGCGCGTAATAATATTTTGTTTTATATTGTGTCGATCATGCAAATTGCATCTCACAATCACTGAGGAACCACAGATAAGCTGGAAGGCAGCCAGTCGATAAGCTAACGCCAATAATTGCCCAAGCTCTTTAGTTCTATATATATTAAGATGTTTTGAGCCAATTAATTATTATACGTGGAGCTTAACGATTACGCCAAACAACACGTGGTACAATACGGAAAGACATGAGCCATTTCTTGTCATTAGTCAAGATTTTGGTCAATAAGCATGGATTCAATTAGTCTCGTCGACTAAAGCGGTTGTTTGTGGTGTTTCCCCAAGGGGGGGGGGAAGACATTGTTATAACAGTATTTGTACCCTGGAGTTAAAATTAAGAATTGTAAGGAGACCAATAAACAGATTCACTATCTCACACTAATTGAACCCCGCGTCTCTCACCTTGTCCTTCAATGACTGCCCCTCCCGTCTCAGAGCCTCCACCTCCCTGGACCCTTGACCTTCCGAGGGGGGATCGTCCGCGGCGGCCACCACCCCCGCAGGCCGTGGCCCAGGGACCGGTAGGGCCCACGGCCCGGGACCCTGCGAGCCGCGTGGTCCAGGGGCAATCGCAGTCCGCAGCCGAGGGAGTGTCGCCGCGACTCGCTGTGGCTCGGCCTGCTGCTGTGGCTCGGCCTGCGAGTCGAGCAGGTTCAACTGCTCAAAGTCGGCATCGGACAAGTTCAAGTCGTCCGGGAAGGGGTCGGTGACCGTGGGCCCGCACGGCCGCTTGACGGGGGGGGGGCCCTCCCCCGACGCGGGGGGCTCGCCGCCCCGAATCCTCGCAAAAGTCCCCCTCATGGCGTCCGAGGAGACAGGGGACCCCGTGAGGAGACAGGGGACCCAGTGAGGGGACCCCTTGAGGGGACGCGAGACGCAGGGGTCCCCCTGAGGTCTCTGGTGAGGAAACCTCGGACCCTAGAGCCGGGGTCCCAGATCCCAACTCCCAGGTTGCTTATCCCAGAGATCTCAGATCCGAGCTCCCTGATGTCGGGTCACTTGTTATCAGTTGCATACAATTTAAGTGCAAACTTCATTGACAAACAGTTTGCATAGGTGTCGGCTAAGGTAGACGATGTTCCCTTTAGACCCCGTCGAGGCCGCAAGCCTCGAGTCTAGCGAGGCCGCCCCTACCGACAGAGGGGCACCGGGGGAGGCAGCGCAGCTTGGGTCGACGCCGCCGCCGCCGCCGCCGCCTCAAGCACTCGGGTCTCTGAGGAGGAGCGTGAAGGGGCTGGTGATGGGGGGGTATCTACCTGATTTATAGCGAGCATCCCAAGGGGTGAACTTCACTCCTCGACTGGCCGCTCCACTGGTCCTCCACTCACCCCTCACTCACCCCTCACTCCACCACTCACTACTCACTCCACCACTCACCCCACGGCTCACCAATCACCCCACCGCTCACCACACGGCTCACCACTCACCCCACCGCTCACCACTCACCCCACCGCTCACCACTCACCCCACGATTCACCACTCACCCCACGACCCACGACTCACCCCACAGCTCACCACTCACCCACCACCCCTTCGTACATTCAAACCCAGCAGGCCGCGGCTCGCCTGCGATTGGCGGCGGGCTGGTCACGCGGTCTGAGGGAACGCGCCTCATTGGACAGAAAACTCAGCAAAATATGTAAACCAAAGAATGTTCAGCACGCACTCAACTCCAAATCTGACCTACACAACATATCAGAAACTTGCGCTTTTGTGTTATAAACAAACAAGGAGTTTAACTGCAACCGTATGTCCCTAACAAACAACACAAACCCAAGAAACAGCAGTAACCAGAGTAATTCAATAAACTGGTTAAAATAAAGAAAATATAGCTTTCAAAGTTAATATTGACGTTTTGGGTTAGGCCACTTCATGGACTGACCAACATCTGAAAATCATCATCAGCGTCGTGAAGAATAAAGATCGCATAAACAAGCAGACTATCGCTTCTTCCATATATATTACGTATCTTCGCTAACACAAACAAAAAATATTTTACACAACCCATGCAGCATTGATTCAGGACCAGCAAAACATCTGGACCGGTTTCAATCTGTTGTGTTTTTTTAATGCCCCTCCACTACCTGACACGGCCAAACATGAAAATGTCACGTGGTCTACAATGATTTTAATAAATGCCTGTGTTTTAGCTCGCACTTGCTAATTTGAAGAATTATCACACCTGTCAACCCCTTATCAGTGCCCTACCTTGTTACAGATCAATTCAGACACTATTGGTCACCCCGTGCCCTTATAAATCTCAACGTTTATCCTACAAAGTGCCATCACAAAGGAGAAACACAAACAAGTAGACGAAACAATGTTGCCCGCATTGAAACGGCTGTACGTCGTATGGGCCTGCAAACTCAATTTCCCTGTACAAGAATATGGGTAAACCGTATGGGTTGACAGGTATGAATTATCAGTCTGACGATTAAAATTATTATGAAGAAAATAAATTAAATCACGACGTATCGAGCGCAACACGAGCGTCCGTCATCAGGTGGGACAACCACAGCAAGAAACAATGGCTGAAGTGGAAATGACGGACGCTTGTGTTGCGCCCGAAACGTCGTGATTTAATTTATTTTATACCTACGTAACTTTACAGAAAGATCCAAAGAGCATGGATCCTGCAGTCACGAAAACTTCAAATTATGAAGAAACCACATAGACCCAAACAACTCATGAAATTACAATTTCAAGCCTGTCCGTAAACCCAAGAAAGGCATTAATCAGGTGGCTGCGTGATAACCTGAGTTTGAATCCGGGGTTCGGCTGCCTGTGATTAGACCAGGACCTCAAGTGTAGTGAGTTGATAATCTCAGCCTGATCTCCATTGACTTGCATAGACTCACAGAGAGACCCACACACACTTGCATAGTCTGAGTTGTGATCAAACTGAGTTCTCAAGTGTAGTGAATTGATGGCCTCAGCCCGATCACAACTCCACACACGCAAAAACCAGCACAATAAATTTGATTTTGCGCTTAATTTGGCCAAATTCCAATTCTAATCTTTTACAAATATATTAGTTTTATTGACATGCCATAACCATTACTGTACTCACCGATGGCAGAGCAGGTGGGAAAGTGTGGCCCACAAATGTGTGGACCAGATGTCACCTAAATTGATCTCAGAAGTAGTTACGTGACATCCACTTCCATGGGCCGTCCTCTAGCTAACACGGAGGGTTCTTTGTGTGATGGGGCATGATGCAAATAACACAGTAAAAATAAAATATTGGAAAACACAAGCATAAAATAACGCGTATCTTATAAAACATAAAATTAATCAAACATTGAAAAACAATGACAATGGATAATGCATTCATTATCTAAGTGCAAACTGGAAACGTCAATGATTTATAACGTTTGAATACACCTGTATTTACGTGTTTGTTATGCACTATTAGCACAGTAAGTATGCAACGTTGAGCCAACATTTGCATAGGATAGATTTGTGCCAGAAAGGCACGCCACGTATTAAAAATATGTTTTACTTGACTTGGTAGGAACCATTGGCCCAACGTTGGGCCAAGAGTACTATTTCTATTGGCAGTTGATACCCTGGACACCCTTGCAAGCAAGAAGTGCCATCTCCAGGGCTTTTTTTTATACAAGTAAAGTTTTTTCACGAATAAATATGATAAAAACTAAAACAATAAACCCGAGACATCCAATTGATCAGGTTCCGTTCAACCTAAGCTCTCTCAGCATAATGGTTTTGGCGCTTTCGAGATTGTGTGTAGGTGGGAAGGGAGGGAGGTAGAAACTTCCACGGATTTCTGTCAATGGCTTTTCCTGATGCCGGGGGATTTCCACAGGGGTCCGTCCAATAACGGGGACCGGCGCCAGGGCGGGGGGGGGGTAGACACAGGGTTGAACCCCCAGTCTGCCCTAATGATTCTGATTTCCCCAACCGTTATCCCCCAGTCTTCTCTGCCAGTTCTGATCCTCCATTCTGATTCCTGATATGCCCATGCTTGATTCCCCACCCCTGACCCTCCAATTTGAACCCCCGATCCCTAAACCCCCAGTATTGATCCCCGAGTTTGATCAGTTATTCTGATCCCCAAAGTCCTAATTCCCGATTCCCCAGTCATGATGCTAAGTTCTGAACTTCCAGTCAGATCCCTCATTTTTGATCCCCCGTGGTGGCGAGATGTTAGCTACCTCGCCTGGTATGCAGGAGGTCGTGGGTTCGATCCCGACCCCGACGCCTGCTGTATATTTGGAGTTTGCATGTCTCCGGGTCCACCGTTCCCCCCCACCCCCCTCCACATGGAGAAGCATATGTTTAGAGTATTTGGCTGAAATAAATTCCCACGTGATAAGCCACTTCATTGACCTATCAGTTGTGGCAAGGTCGCTTCTGAAAAAAGAGCTATATAGCTCAATGGGCCTTACCTGGTAATATAATAAGAGTTTACAGTTTAAAACCACCAGCATGATCACGGGTTCCTAACCCCCCACTGAAGACATCAGGACCTCCTCCACAGATTCTGGATCCCATCTATAGAGCCCGTACCACAATCCCCCTTTCTGGACCCCTTCCCCACACCTTATCTGTTTGCGCGCACAGCACCCTTCATAGCCCCCGATCTCAGGGGTCATCGGGGGCAGTAGAAATCCGCGGCGGCACCTACGTAAGTTACCTCCCCTGTATCTAAGATAACGAGAGCCAAGTCAGCCAACCCCGTGGGGGGGGAGGGGCTTCCGCGGATGTCTGCAGAGAGCGCGGGGATGGAGTAGGTGGGGGGGTCTCAATGGCTCCATTGTTGTAAATGCCCCCTGCCTCTCGCATTACCTCTCGTCCCCTCCGTCTCTCCCGCATCTCTGCTACATCTCTGCCGACCAGCAGCGACTCCTCCAGCTCGACTCTCCGTCGACTTCTAAGTTACAGGTTCGATACGTGACCGCAATGCACACACACACACTCTCATTGCCACACGCTACTGATCTTCCGTGGATCCGTTACCAGCATGTGAGTTAGGGAAAGTGCTGTTAGCGAGAACCTATTAAGGCGCACGAAACCACACCGACCGCCTTTGTCTCCCCAGTGCTTCACGTCAGGCTGAGTCAACTGGTTTGGATATCACGTCAATAATGTTAGCCGTGGCTGCGAATCGAAATCGGGTGGTCGCTGTGTGCCCGATTGACTTGTGATAGTCACACAGACACACATCATACGCATAGACACAAAAATACATACACAAACCCACAATTCCTCTTCTGTACACGGCACACACTGACACACTGGCACAGCACACATGACAAAGAGCACGTAACACACACAAACTACAGCGGCGTGAGCGCCTGTTAAGCCGACAGAAACGTTCCAGTATTCTTAAAATAGCTCCATTGTTCAGTGGTTCTTTCGGTAAAGTCACGTCGAAATAAATTAAATTAAATAATAATAGAATACGACGTTTCGATTGCAACACAAGTAACCATCATCAGGTACAAATGAATGAGATTATATTATATTTCCAAGTTTACTATGTTTGTTTTCACATTCATTTGTACCTGATGGTGGTTGCTTGTGTCGCAATCGAAACGTCGTATTCTATTATTTAATTTAATTCGACGTGACTTTACCGACAGAACCAAAGAGTCAATCCTACAGTCACGAAAGCTTCGAATTTGGTTTTAGCTCCATTGTGTTAATAATGTTAGTGGCAGGGCTCGCGTGAGACTATGGGGTTATGGACAACAGGGCTAGAATGACGGGTAAAGTTACGGGTTAAAATGTTACTGTGTTAAATTAACAGTATGGATGTGGCCTGCATGTATGTTGAACTTCTTTCGCACCGTACGTAGCCAACCGTGCACATCGGGAGGTGCGCAGGAAGGATAATAAACTGTTAGGAGTGGGGCTGGTGTTAGAGATAGTGGTAGGGCACGTGTTAGAGTATGTAGGAATATGTATATGGCTTGTGTTAGCGGGAGGGCATGTGTTAGAGTATGGATATGGTTAATGTTAGTGGGAGGGCACGTGTTAGGGTATGGATATGGTTAGTGTTAGTGGGAGGGCACGTGTTAGGGTATGGATATGGTTAGTGTTAGTGGTAGGGCACGTGTTAGAGTATGGTTAGTGTTAGTGGGAGGGCACGTGTTAGGGTATGGATATAGTTAGTGGTAGGGCACGTGTTAGTGTATGGTTAGTGTTAGTGGTAGGGCACGTATTAGAATATGGATATGGTTAGTGGGAGGGCACGTGTTAGGGTATGGATATGGTTAGTGGGAGGGCACGTGTTAGAGTATGGATATGGTTAGTGGGAGGGCACGTGTTAGGGTATGGTTAGTGTTAGGGCACGTGTGAGAGTATGGATATGGCAATTGTTAGTGGTAGGGCACGTGTTAGAGTATGGATATGGTTAGTGTTAGTATTAGGGCACGTGTTTGGGTATAGCTATTGTTAGTGGTAGGGCACGTGTTAGTGTATGGTTAGTGTTAGTGGTAGGGCACGTGTTAGTGTATGGTTAGTGTTAGTGGTAGGGCACGTGTTAGGGTATGGATATGGTTAGTGGTAGGGCACGTGTTAGGGTATGGATATGGTTAGTGGTAGGGCACGTGTTAGAGTATGGTTAGTGTTAGCGGTAGGGCACGTGTTAGAGTATGGATATGGCTATTGTTAGTGGTAGGGCACGTGTTAGGGTATGGATATGGTTAGTATTAGTGGGAGGGCACGTGTTAGAGTATGAAGGAGTATCCATATGGTAAGAAACAAATGACGACGTGCAGTGGACACCTACGGGCTATCTGCCCATGGATCGTGATGATGACGAGTGCCATGGTTGTGGCGAGTTTAGCGATGGTATGAGTGGCATGGTTGTGGCGAGTGTAGGGATGGTATGAGTGGCATGGTTGTGGCGAGTGTAGGGATGGTATGAGTGGCATGGTTGTGGTGTATGTAGGGATGGTATGAGTGGCATGGTTGTGGTGTATGTAGGGATGGTATGAGTGGGATGGTTGTGGCGAGTGTAGGGATGGTATGAGTGGCATGGTTGTGGCGAGTGTAGGGATGGTATGAGTGGCATGGTTGTGGCGAGTGTAGGGATGGTATGAGTGGCATGGTTGTGGCGAGTGTAGGGATGGTATGAGTGGCATGGTTGTGGCTAGTGTAGGGATGGTATGAGTGGCATGGTTGTGGCGGGTGTAGGAATGGTATGAGTGGCATGGTTTTGGCGAGTGTAGAAATGGTATGAGTGGCATGGTTGTGGCTAGTGTAGGGATGGTATTAGTGGCATGGTTGTGGCTAGTGTAGGGATGGTATGAGTGGCATGGTTGTGGCGAGTGTAGGGATGGTATGAGTGGCATGGTTGTGGCTAGTGTAGGGATGGTATGAGTGGCATGGTTGTGGCGAGTGTAGGGATGGTATGAGTGGCATGGTTGTGGCTAGTGTAGGAATGGTATGAGTGGCATGGTTGTGGCGAGTGTCGGGATGGTATGAGTTGCATGGTTGTGGCGAGTGTAGGGATGGTATGAGTGGCAGGTCACATGGCTCGCGTTAGTGGTAGGGTTATGGATGGTCCATGGCCAATATGAGTGGTCAGGCTTGTGGCATTGTTTGGGCGTTGGTGTGCCCCAGAGTTCACTGCACGCTCAGCGGTTGACCCCACAGACAACAAAACACACACAGAGACAAACCAAACAAAACCAAACCAACATCAAACACAAGTGGCGCGGGTTTGTGTTTGCGATGGACAAACACTGATGGGAGGCCCCGTGGCCACATGTCCCCCGTGTCCTTTAATGTCACTGTCTCCCTTGTCCTTGTGTCCGCTGTCTCCTCCCATCACCTCCTTCTGTCCCCATGGCCTGATACCTCAGTGTCTCCCTGTGTCTCCCTGTGTCCCCATGTCCTCATTCAAAAAGGTCAGGCGTGGTCGTTGCTGGCCCGCCCATACTGGACATCTGTGAAAAAAATCTTCATAGCTCATCGGATTCCTCCAGTTTAAATAAAGATTCTGATTCTGTTGGTGGGCCGATTTGTGTGGGGAAATTTCAAATGTGATCAAAGTAAAAACATTTTTTGTTTTGTTTATGCAAATATTTTATTATCTCTAATATATATGCTTCATTGCTTATTTACGCTCTCAGTTGGCACTGAGTCCCATATCCGGCAGCCCCAAATATTATTTCTCACCGGCTCATTTGTTTTTGTGGACCAGATGGGCCAATGAAATTCCAAAGCAATTTCGGCCAGTGTGTTTACAAATGCCTGGGCTGATTTTTAGTCCCAGTCCGTCACTGTCTCTGTGCCTCTCTGTCTGTCCCCAGGGCGTGCCTCCATTCAGGATACCCGCCCTGGTGGTGTCGCCGCTGGTGCTGCGGGTAATCCACTTTCTTCCTTGACTCCCCTTGTTTCTGCGTCTCCCCGTCTGTCCCCTTGCCTCCCCGTGCGTCTCCGTTCAGGATGCGTCTGCTGATCGTGTGGGCGCTGGTGCTGCTGGCCGTGGTGCCGATCCTCGCCGCGCCCCCCAAGGAGAAGAAGGCCCGCAAGAAGCCGCGCCCCACGGAGCCGCCGCCGCCACCGCCACCGGAGCCCGAATACGTCGTGGAGGCCCCACAGGACCCCGTGCCCGACCTCAGCAACTACGACGACCTCCTGAATTACGACACCGAACTTCTGGCGGAGCCCAAGGTTAGAGGTCTGGGGCAGGGGGGGGGGCACAATATGGAGAGCGGGTACAGTCTGACTCCTGATCTAAACTCTGACCCAATCATTGACCTTAATATTGATCCTCACAGAAATATAAATAGTGTTGCTCCCAAGACAACGTCTGCGACTCAGTTGGACTCACTCCACAATGACATGAACAGTAGCCCTCTAACCCTGCTCTCAAGTCTTACCCAGAGACTGAACCTAACCCTGATCCTAATAAATGAACGCAGCTTTGACCCAGATGCTAAGGGTAACCCTAACCCTGATCCGAACTCTGACCCTGAGACTGATCCCAACTCTGACCCAGAGACTTATCCCAACTCTGACCAGGACCCTCAACAGCCTCATCTCTGACCATCATCCTAAAACACTAACACTAATACTCAACCTTGATCCTAACCCTCACCATAATGGATGAAAAATGGCATCAGCCCTAAATATGAAATTGACCCTGGCCCTGATTCCTAACCCTGCACACTAACAGTCTAACAAAAACACCTGACCCTGATTCAAAAACTGACCCTAACCTTAACTACAATAACGATACTCTAACCCTGACCCTAACCTTAACTACAATAACAATACTCTAACCCTGACCCTAACTTTAACTACAATAACAACACTCTAACCCTGACCCTAACTTTAACTACAATAACAACACTCTAACCCTGACCCTAACTTTAACTACAATAACAACGAACCCTGACCCTAACTTTAACTACAATAACAACACTCTAACCCTGACCTTAACTTTAACTACAATAACAATACTCTAACCCTGACCCTAACTTTAACTACAATAACAATACTCTAACCCTGACCCTAACCTTAACTACAATAACAACACTCTAACCTTGACCCTAACTTTAACTACAATAACAATACTCTAACCCTGACCCTAACTTTAACTACAATAACAACACTCTAACCCTGACCCTAACCTTCACTACAATAACAACACTCTAATCCTGACCCTAACTTTAACTACAATAACAATACTCTAACCCCGACCCTAACTTTAACTACAATAACAACACTCTAACCCTGACCCTAACTTTAACTACAATAACAACACTCTAACCCTGACCCTAACTTTAACTACAATAACAACACTCTAACCCTGACCCTAACTTTAACTACAATAACAACACTCTAACCCTGACCCTAACTTTAACTACAATAAAAACACTCTAACCCTGACCCTGACTTTAACTACAATAACAATACTCGAACCCTGACCCTAACCTTAACTACAATAACAACACTCGAACCCTGACGCGACTGTTAACTTGCTGTGAGGGCCCAAGGTGAAAGCATCAGGGCACTTGACAATCGACCCTAACCCGGACTCTAACTTCTCCCCCGCTGTAGGAGGAGCCCGGGTTGCTCACCCCGAAGACGGAGGCACAGCCCAAGGCACCCGTGACCGAGAAGCCAAAGACCCCACCGCCCCCCGCTGCGGATGGGGGAGCCGGGGGAGCAGGGGGACCAGGACTGTTTGGCCAGGAGGCACCAATAGGTACTTGTGAATCTCTGGTGTGGTGGTGGTGGTGAAGGTGGTAGTGGTTGCGGCGATGGTGGTGATGATGGTGTTTGTGAAAGCAGTGTGGATGAGGGTGGTTTGCGGTGATGGTGGTTGTTACGGTGATGGTGGTTGTGACGGTGATGATGGTGGTTGCGGTGATGATGGTTGTTCTGGTGATGGTGGTTGTTATGGTGGTGGTTGTTATGGTGATGATGGTGGCTGCGATGATGATGGTTGTTACGGTAATGGTGGTTGTGGAGATGGTGGTGTAAAAAACACAAATCCCTGAACACAAACACAGCGCTCCTTCAACTCTAAACCCTGACGCACTCAACTCCTGTCGCCACCACCCCGATGATCCCTCTCTGCTCACCCCCCTGCCCTCTCTCTCCGTGCAACCCGTGTGCCGCCCCCGTGCCAGGCCTCCCCACGTGCCTGCTCTGTGTGTGCCTGCGTGGCTCCGTCTACTGCGACGACAACGACCTGGACGCCATCCCGTCGCTACCTCGCGACACCTCCTACTTCTACGCGCGATACAACCGCATCGGCACCGTGCGGCTCGCCGACTTCCAGGGCCTGAGTGAGAGGACCGGGCCCAAACACGATGGGGGGACGGTGGTGGTGGTGGGGGAGGGCAACAGCGTAGGGTGCCACACACAGGAGCACGCAGATACAGGGCAAAGACCAAGATCCTCAGTATAGCCTCAACAGACTGTTGGGGCAAGTGCTGTTAGCCGCTAGCACCTTTGAAGGCCGGAACAGCGCACGAGGAGATGGGTGGCCAGCGCCACGCCTGGCCGCCTTTGTCTCTCTAGTGGCGATGTTTCCACATCACACCATTTGATGCTGAGTCGACCTAGGGGAGGCCCAGGACCGGTTCAAATATTCACCACTTTTATTGGTCGTGAGCAGGAACAAAACTCAGGTCGCCAGGTTCGTAGCGCAGCTCGCTGACCGCTACACTACCACTCCCCACAGACACACAAACAGATACACACACAAACAAACACACAGACAGACACACACAAACAGACACACAAACAGACACACACAGACACACAAACAGACAGACACACACACAGACAGACACACACACAGACACACAAACACACACAAACAGACACACACACAGACACACACACAAACAGACACACAAACAGACACACACACAAACAGACACACACACAGACACACAAACAGACAACAACAACAACAACCGCCATTCGCCACTAAGTGGCGGTGACGTCACCACGACGCTTGTGCCAGGCTATGTGCACCCTGAGGCCACGTGAAGTGTCGAACGCCCGCTGGCAGGAGGTCACGGGGCAGACCCAGGTGCCACGGGTCGACTGACTGAGATGACTGGCTGATGCACCACCTGTGCCCCCTACTGTGCCAATCTGCTGTGCTTTAGCCACCCGGCGCTCCGCTCGTTGTTGTGAGCGTCGCTCCTCCGCCCTCCGTTGTTGTTGGAGGGCGACTACCTCCAACTGCCCAGTAGCGTCCTTCACGAGCCTCCTCCACAGAGGCCGATCTTGACACCGCTGGTACCAGTCATCGGCAAGTCCACTCAGCTCCACGTCCTCCTGTACCACATCACTCCATCTCTTCTCTAGCCCGTGCCGCACCCGCTTAGCCCCCTCAATCCGGCCGAACAAAAGCTGTTTCGGCATGCGGTGGCTGGGCATGCGGGCTACATGACCCAGCCATCGCAGCCTTCCCCGCCGGAGGAGCTCACCGATGGGACCTTGCCCAGATCTTTCAAGGATTTTTGAGCTCCTCACACAATCCAGTCTGGTTAAACCCAGGATGGATCGTAGGCAGGCCAGCCTAAATGTTTCTAACCGGCGAAGATGTTCCATTAGGGGGGTCCAATGTTTCGCAAGCGTAGAGAAGGGAGGGAATGACCGTGGCCGAGAAGACCTGAAGCTTAGTGCGGAGCGACAGACCAGGTAGCTTCCACACAGCGTTACGCAACCGATGAAAAGATATTGCCGCTCGACTGATTCGGAGTGAGACCTCTGCTGTTAAACTGGAGCCAGTCATAAGCACACTGCCCAGGTATGGGAAATTCTCCACTCTCTCCACAACTGCCCCATCACCGATTGGGAGTTGTGGGGGTGGAGTGTCCGATGGTACAAAATACCCAGGCAGGTGCTTAGTTTTGGTGGGGCTGATGGTAAGGCCCCACCTCTTAGTGGCACGCTCCAGTCTCAGCAGCAGCGTCTCCAACTCCTCCTCTGAATGAGCAGCTATTACCAAATCATCAGCATACATAACGTGGTTGAGCAATAGGGAGCCATCCCTTGACCGCACCCGGACATCGACACACACACAAACAGACACACACACAGACACACACACACACAGACACACACATAGACACCCACACAGACACACAAACAGACACACCGACATGGCACCCTCAGACTCCTGACCCGTGAGGACTGCCTCGATTCTTCTCTCCGTCCCCTCCGCCAACGCCGCTCCCCCCCCTCCAGCCCGTCTCAAGCGCATTGACCTGTCCAACAACGAGGTGGCCACCGTGGAGGCCGGGGCGCTGGTGGGGCTGGTGGCGCTGGAGGAGCTGAACCTCGGCAGCAACCGCCTGACGGCAGTCCCGGCGCTGCCCCCCTCCCTGCGTCAACTCGACCTGCAGCACAACCACCTGGTCAACAGCGGCCTCCCCGTCGACGTCTTCAGGGTTGCGTCCCCCCACCCCCAACTCCTTCACAGACCCCCAGCTCCTGCACGGCTGCGTAACGCTTCCCCTAGCTCAGGGGTCGGCAACACAAAGAGCCATTTATTGTTCAAATTCGGTAAAAGAAAAACCTCAATACAATTTTCAAGAGCCGCAATGCATGTGGTGAATGCGAGACGGTGGTCCTTAATAACGTCACGAAGCAGCAGTCCTTGAAGTGCCGCATGCAGTTCCGAAGCTTCAGGCTGCTGACCCCCTACCCTAGGTCGACTAAGCCTTGAATAACGACCTGGTGTGGTGTGTCAAGGTCAGCATTGGGAAGACGAAGGCGGTCGGGCGTGGTGCTGGCCACACCACCTTTCTCGTGCAACGTGCTCGCTAACAGCACTTGCCTATCAGTCTGCAATGGCCATACGGGTATCTTTGCCTTTTGCATATATGCGTGTGGGCATGTCTGCCTGGCATCAAGGACTGGCGGCCGACGAGCCACATCACCACGTGGCATGCACCCATGCACCACACCACCACGTGACATGCACCCATGCACCACAGCGGCTAATGGGGGTGACCCCTGGTGGCCTCTCCCTCTGCCCTACGTTACTTTCCATGGTACCATCGGGTAAATTAATTAACATCAGTGTGTGCCAGCGGCCTCGAATGCACAGCTATCGATGAAGTCTCCTGGCCAATTCCAGTTTGAGCCAGACAAGGGCCTACTAGATATAGGAATAGTCTTTACCCTTTTAACTGGCACAAAAACTGACACCTTTATTCAAGGCATCATGTTTGCAATAACCACAACACAAGCAGTCAAAATGCAAACAAAAGAGACAACTCTGATAATATGCACTGTCCTTGAATTTGATTGGTCCACACCCGAGACGGCTTTTCTTAGAGCCTAGTCTCCACTGGTGTTGGACCAGAAGACGCCAACACCAGTGGCGTCTCGGGTGTGGACCAATCAAATTCAAGGACAGTGCATATTATTATCAGAGTTGTCTCTTTTGTTTGCATTTTGACTGCTTGTGTTGTGGTTATTGCAAACATGATGCCTTGAATAAAGGTGTCAGTTTTTGTGCCAGTTATAAGGGTAAAGCCTATTTCTATATCTTGTTACTGGCAAAGGAGGTCTCATAATGTAAGGGCCTACTAATTCTAGATTTGAAGCTTTCGTGACTGCAAGGATCCATACTCTTTGGTTCTATTCGGTAAAGTCACGTAGGTAAAAAATATAACAACAAAAATCACGACGTTTCGGCCACAACACAAGCGGCCTTCATCAGGTGAAGGGACCAGACTGTCTCAAGGACAGCGCTGGAGTGAAACACAGCCAAGCTCAGACAAAGGAATTAGCAAAAAAAATTGCATTTTAATAGGCGGACTGAGCATGATGAAAGGTAGGGAGGGGGTCGACCTGTGCAGGCTGACGAGGGGGCACGGCAGCCTCCACATGCTGGTGGTGTGAAAACGGGATTTTAAGAAGCTGCGAAAGTTTGGGGTACCACTACTTGAAAAATATACTGTACCATTGAAAAATTAGTTTAATGTTTGGTTCGATTTAGAACATCTTTCCAATGGTTGCTTAATTTGAAACCATCTTCTCGGTTGAAATTGTGTCTGTGTTTGTAGATCTAAATTGCCTCGTGAACAAATCTCTGATAAAAAACCCGTGGGTTTGCAAAGAACCTTGGTATCGGAGAAAATTATATTGTGATCACCCACAGCGTTGTAACAGTGATCAGCTACGGCAGAAGAATTCATTCTGCCGTGTTTCAAATCTGATTTGTGCTCGCGAATTCGGTCAGAGACATGTCGCTTCGTCTCCCCGATATAGCAATCACCGCAGATACAACTCAATTTGTAAACCCCGGGGTACTGTAAGTCAGGAATGACATCCTTCACGGATGGGATCAGATCACGAATTTTGGGTACTGTATTGAACCGGACCTGGATCTTGTGTTTGTTTAGAATTTTGGAAATCTTTTTAGTAACGCCTGCTATATATGGTAGTGTGATGGTTTTGACCGGAGTATCAAGTAGTTGTTTCTGTATGGAGGGAGAAACAGCATGGCGGATGGTACGGTCAGAGTATCCATTCCTTTTGAGGGCCAGGTGTACATGTTTTAATTCACTGGTCAGGTGGTGTTGGTCCGAAATGCAATGAGCCCTATGGTATAAAGTTTTGATGAGAGAATTCTTCTGAGCTGGGTGGTGGTGGGAATCAGGCTTCAAGTAGGAATCCGTGTGGGTGGGTTTCCTGTAGACAGAATGCCCCAACGAGCCATCAGGTCTCCTCTCAAACAGAACATCCAAGAATGGTAGCTTGCCATCCTTCTCCACTTCCATGGTGAATTTGATGGCGGGATGTCTGGAATTGATGTGGTGTTGGAAAAAGTTCAGAGCTGGGAGGCCATGTGGCCAAATGACGAAAGTGTCATCCACATATCTCTTCCACAGGGAAGGTCTGAGGGTGGAAGTCTGGATGGCGTCCGATTAAAATTTATCCATGAAAACATGGAGAAATTTGCTAATTCCTTTGTCAAGGCACCTTAATTACTCTCACACAGCTTAAAGGTCGTGGTCTGAGCTTGGCTGTGTTTCACTCCAGCGCAGTCCTCGAGACAGTCTCGTCCCTTCACCTGATGAAGGCCGCTTGTGTTGTGGCCGAAACGTCGTGATTTTTTGTTATTTTATTTTCACCTACGTGACTTTACCCGATAGAACCAAAGAGTATGGATCCTAGCAGTCACGAAAGCTTTAAATCTAGAATTGTAGTCGCGATTGTTTGCTGTTGTGCAAATAATTCTTCCAGATTTGAAAAATGTCACTGGCACAGTGGTTAGCGCTCTGGGCTACAAGCCCAATGACCGCGCTCAAGGCTAACATCAGTGAGTCATATTTGAACGGGTCTTGGGCCTTCACTTGGTCGACTTGTTATGAAGCAAGTCCCGGGTGTGGTGCTTAATAAATTATCAGTAACAACACTTGCCCCAACAGCATGCGTAGGCTACATGGGGGATCTTTGCCTTTCTGCAGGATATGAATGTGCTCACCTACCTCTACCTGGGCAACAACCACCTCGACCACATTCCCGTGCCATTCCCCATGAGTCTCCGCGTGCTGCACTTGCAGGTATATGGGTAGATAAACAGGTGTATGGGTGGATACACAGGTGTATGGGTGGATACACAGGTGTACACAGGTGCATGGGTGGATACACAGGTGTATGGGTTGATACACAGGTGTATGGTTGGATACACAGGTGTATGGTTGGATACACAGGTGTATGGGTGGATACACAGGTGTATGGGTGGACACACAGGTGTATGGGTGGACACACAGGTGTATGGGTGGACACACAGGTACGTGGACACCTACACAGGTACGTGGACACCTACACAGGTACACATGGGCGAAAATACTCCGGTGCCCAAGCAAGGGGCACGTATCCCACCTTGGGGACTTCCTAGAGGCGATCCAGCACGCCTGACAGCCCGCAACGCTTTGCCGCCCCCCCCCCCAACAACCCGCCGTTTCTACCGCCCCCCACAGTACAACAACGTGCAGGAGATCCGGGACGACACGTTCTGCAGCACCAAGCGCCCAATCATGCGTCGCGTCCTGGAGGACATCCGTCTGGACGGCAACCCGGTCAACCTGAGCCGCACGCCCAACGCCTACGTGTGCCTGCCTCGGCTGCCCACGGGCCGCACGTACTGACACCACCACCACCACAAGCACGACAACAAACATCAACAACAACAACACAAGACCACAACAACAACAACGCCTACGTGTGCCTGCCTCGGCTGCCCACGGGCCGCACGTACTGACACCACCACAAGCATGACAACAAACATCAACAACAACACAAGAACACAACAAACATCAACAGCACAACATCTACAACGCTGACTTGTACCTGCCGTGCCTGCCCACGGCCGCACACACTGACCAACACCACAACAAAAAGAACCACAACACGAGATGTTAACTGCCTTGCCAGGTATACAGGAGGTCGTGGGCTCGATCTCGACCCTGTCGCCTGCTGTATATTTGGAGTTTGCATGTCTGTCCGCCTGTGGTCGCGTGGATTTTTCTCCGGGTCCTCCGGTTTTTCCCTCCACATTAAAAGTCGACGTGCATTTAGGGTATTTGGCTGCTATAAATGTCCACGTGATGAGTCTCTTTGTTGAGCTATCATTTGTGGCCAGGTCGCATATGAAAAAGAGCTATATAGCTCAGTGGGCTTGAACCTGGTAAAATAAAAATAAAAATTGTGATTTTAAAGTTTGTGTTGATTGTTCACCTTTTGTTTGAGATTGCCTTTTTATATACACAGTATTCGTGTATTGTATGTAAAAAATGCAATTTAGATAAAGTTACAATGCTGTAAATGCTCAAAGTTAGTTTCAATAGAAATAACGGAGTTTTGCTAAGAAAACGGATGTACCAGTGTATTGTCCCACAACCCCCGAATTAGGCCCGGTGTTGTGACGGCACACTGTATCAGGGCCAAGGCTCGATATCACAAGGACCGACGAATCGCTGCCATGCTCCTTCAAGGGTTGCTCCATGCCGTGTTGCGGTTCCGACCCTTGTACAGCGGAGGAAGATTTGGGTCACTTTCCAAGTTCCTTCACATGCTCCATGCCGTGTTTTATGGTGCACCCCTGGCAGGGAACACAAACCTCCCCTATCACTCGCCTGTCACTGCTACTATACTACCTTGGCCACTGTTTCCGTGAGCTTCACCCGTTGATTCCTCCACGCGCATTGAGGACTCGGTTCATTAGCACCAGACTGCTGCTCACAACAACACTCACCCACTCACCACACTGCAGGTCACAACAACACACTCACCCACTCACCACACTGCAGGTCACAACAACACACTCACCCACTCATCACACCGCAGGTCACAACAACACACTCACCCACTCACCACACTGCAGGTCACAACAACACACTCACCCACTCACCACACTGCAGGTCACAACACACTCACCCACTCACCACACTGCAGGTCACAACAACACACTCACCCACTCACCACACTGCAGGTCACAACAACACACTCACAACAACACACTCACTCACTCACCACACTGCAGGTCACAACAACACACTCACCCACTCACCACACTGCAGGTCACAACACACTCACTCACTCACCACACTGCAGGTCACAACAACACACTCACAACAACACACTCACCCACTCACCACACTGCAGGTCACAACACACTCACTCACTCACCACACTGCAGGTCACAACAACACACTCACAACAACACACTCACTCACCACACTGCAGGTCACAACAACACACTCACCCACTCACCACACTGCAGGTCACAACTACACTCACCCACTCACCACACTGCAGGTCACAACTACACACTCACCCACTCACCACACTGCAGGTCACAACTACACACTCACCCACTCACCACACTCACCCACTCACCACACTGCAGGTCACAACAACACTCACCCACTCACCACACTGCAGGTCACAACAACACACTCACCCACTCACCACACTGCAGGTCACAACAACACACTCACCCACTCACCACACTGCAGGTCACAACAACACTCATCCACTCACCACACTGCAGGTCACAACAACACTCACCCACTCACCACACTGCAGGTCACAACAACACTCACCCACTCACCACACTGCAGGTCACAACAACACTCACCCACTCACCACACTGCAGGTCACAACACTCATCCACTCACCACACTGCAGGTCACAACAACACACTCACCCACTCACCACACTGCAGGTCACAACAACACACTCACCACACTGCAGGTCACAACAACACACTCACCCACTCACCACACTGCAGGTCACAACAACACACTCACCACACTGCAGGTCACAACAACACACTCACCCACTCACCACACTGCAGGTCACAACAACACACTCACCACACTGCAGGTCACAACAACACACTCACCCACTCACCACACTGCAGGTCACAACAACACACTCACCCACTCACCACACTGCAGGTCACAAAACACACTCACCCACTCACCACACTGCAGGTCACAACTACACACTCACCCACTCACCACACTGCAGGTCACAACAACACACTCACCCACTCACCACACTGCAGGTCACAACTACACTCACTCACCCACTCACCACACTGCAGGTCACAACAACACACTCATCCACTCACCACACTGCAGGTCACAACTACACTCACTCACCCACTCACCACACTGCAGGTCACAACTACACTCACTCACCCACTCACCACACTGCAGGTCACAACAACACACTCATCCACTCACCACACTGCAGGTCACAACTACACTCACTCACCCACTCACCACACTGCAGGTCACAACAACACACTCATCCACTCACCACACTGCAGGTCACAACAACACACTCACCCACTCACCACACTGCAGGTCACAACAACACACTCACCACACTGCAGGTCACAACAACACACTCACCCACTCACCACACTGCAGGTCACAACAACACACTCACCCACTCACCACACTGCAGGTCACAAAACACACTCACCCACTCACCACACTGCAGGTCACAACTACACACTCACCCACTCACCACACTGCAGGTCACAACAACACACTCACCCACTCACCACACTGCAGGTCACAACTACACTCACTCACCCACTCACCACACTGCAGGTCACAACAACACACTCATCCACTCACCACACTGCAGGTCACAACAACACACTCACCCACTCACCACACTGCAGGTCACAACAACACACTCATCCACTCACCACACTGCAGGTCACAACAACACACTCATCCACTCACCACACTGCAGGTCACAACTACACACTCATCCACTCACCACACTGCAGGTCACAACAACACACTCACCCACTCACCACACTGCAGGTCACAACAACACACTCATCCACTCACCACACTGCAGGTCACAACAACACACTCACCCACTCACCACTCTGCAGGTCACAACAACACTCACCCACTCACCACACTGCAGGTCACAACAACACACTCACCCACTCACCACACTGCAGGTCACAACTACACACTCATCCACTCACCACACTGCAGGTCACAACAACACACTCACCCACTCACCACACTGCAGGTTACAACAACACACTCACCCACCCACTCACCACACTGCAGGTCACAACAACACTCACCCACTCACCACACTGCAGGTCACAACAACACACTCACCCACTCACCACACTGCAGGTCACAACTACACACTCATCCACTCACCACACTGCAGGTCACAACAACACACTCACCCACTCACCACACTGCAGGTCACAACAACACACTCACCCACTCACCACACTGCAGGTCACAACTACACTCACCCACTCACCACACTGCAGGTCACAACAACACACTCACAACAACACACTCACCCACTCACCACACTGCAGGTCACAACAACACTCATCCACTCACCACACTGCAGGTCACAACAACACTCACTCACCCACTCACCACACTGCAGGTCACAACAACACACTCACCCACTCACCACACTGCAGGTCACAACAACACACTCACCCACTCACCACACTGCAGGTCACAACAACACACTCACCCACTCACCACACTGCAGGTCACAACAACAACACTCACCCACTCATCACACTGCAGGTCACAACAACACTCACCCACTCACCACACTGCAGGTCACAACAACAACACTCACCCACTCACCACACTGCAGGTCACAACTACACACTCACCCACTCACCACACTGCAGGTCACAACAACACACTCACCCACTCACCACACTGCAGGTCACAACAACACACTCACCCACTCACCACACTGCAGGTCACAACAACAACACTCACCCACCCACTCACCACACTGCAGGTCACAACAACACTCACCCACTCACCACACTGCAGGTCACAACAACACACTCACCCACTCACCACACTGCAGGTCACAACTACACACTCATCCACTCACCACACTGCAGGTCACAACAACACACTCACCCACTCACCACACTGCAGGTCACAACAACACACTCACCCACTCACCACACTGCAGGTCACAACTACACTCACCCACTCACCACACTGCAGGTCACAACAACACACTCACAACAACACACTCACCCACTCACCACACTGCAGGTCACAACAACACTCATCCACTCACCACACTGCAGGTCACAACAACACTCACTCACCCACTCACCACACTGCAGGTCACAACAACACACTCACCCACTCACCACACTGCAGGTCACAACAACACACTCACCCACTCACCACACTGCAGGTCACAACAACAACACTCACCCACTCACCACACTGCAGGTCACAACAACACACTCACCCACTCACCACACTGCAGGTCACAACAACTCACTCACCCACTCACCATACTGCAGGTCACAACAACACACTCACAACTACACACTCACCCACTCACCACACTGCAGGTCACAACAACACACTCACCCACTCACCACACTGCAGGTCACAACTACACTCACCCACTCACCACACTGCAGGTCACAACAACACACTCACAACAACACACTCACCCACTCACCACACTGCAGGTCACAACAACACTCATCCACTCACCACACTGCAGGTCACAACAACACTCACTCACCCACTCACCACACTGCAGGTCACAACAACACACTCACCCACTCACCACACTGCAGGTCACAACAACACACTCACCCACTCACCACACTGCAGGTCACAACAACACACTCACCCACTCACCACACTGCAGGTCACAACAACACTCATCCACTCACCACACTGCAGGTCACAACAACACTCACTCACCCACTCACCACACTGCAGGTCACAACAACACACTCACCCACTCACCACACTGCAGGTCACAACAACACACTCACCCACTCACCACACTGCAGGTCACAACAACAACACTCACCCACTCACCACACTGCAGGTCACAACAACACTCACCCACTTACCACACTGCAGGTCACAACAACACACTCACCCACTCACCACACTGCAGGTCACAACAACACACTCACCCACTCACCACACTGCAGGTCACAACAACACTCATCCACTCACCACACTGCAGGTCACAACAACACTCACTCACCAACTCACCACACTGCAGGTCACAACAACACACTCACCCACTCACCACACTGCAGGTCACAACAACACACTCACCCACTCACCACACTGCAGGTCACAACAACAACACTCACCCACTCATCACACTGCAGGTCACAACAACACACTCACCCACTCACCACACTGCAGGTCACAACAACACACTCAACCACTCACCACACTGCAGGTCACAACAACAACACTCACCACACTGCAGGTCACAACAACACACTCAACCACTCACCACACTGCAGGTCACAACAACAACACTCACCACACTGCAGGTAGTAACTTCACTTTCTGCGTCTTTCCTCACACTCATCCATTTTGGAATTCCCTCTGGCATCGTCATAATCGCCGTCGCCCCTATCCCCAAATTCTTACAATAACCTTGTCCAGTTCAAGAAACGGGTCACACTGTTTTCTTTAACAACTTTGACAGTGCTTCATATTCTTGGTTCTTTCGGTAAAGTCACGTAGAAGGGAAACAATAAAATAATAAAAAATATATATATTTTATTGTTTCCCTTCTTCGTGACTTTACCGAAAGAATCAAGAAACAATAAAATAATAAAAAAAATATATTTTATTGTTTCCCTTCTTCGTGACTTTACCGAAAGAATCAAGAATATGAATCCCTGCAGTCACGAAAGCTTTAAATCAAAATTTGACAGTGCTGTTTATTACCGGGGTTTTGTTGTTGACTTTACGGGCCTTTGGGCCTGCGCTTACCAATTGTGTTTATTTTAACAACAACAACAACAACCCTCACGTGCTGCGTTGCTTGTTCCGTCAAGCACGCCGTGTTTTTTTATTTCGCCCTGCAAGGCGCACACGGCCTCCGGTGCATTGTGTCGCGTGGACTTGTAGCGGTGGACGTGTCGCGGTGGACGTGTAGCGGTGGACTTGTAGCGGTGGACGTGTCGCGGTGGACTTGTCGCAGTGGACTTGTAGCGGTGGACGTGTAGCGGTGGACTTGTCGCGGTGGAGATGCCGCGGTGGACTTGTAGCGGTGGACTTGCAGCGGTGGACTTGTCGCGGTGGACTTGTAGCGGTGGACGTGTCGCGGTGGAGGTGTAGCGGTGGACTTGTAGCTGTGGACGTGTAGCGGTGGACGTGTCGCGGTGGACGTGTAGCGGTGGACGTGTCGCGGTGGACTTGCTCTGCTCCATTCTTCTGTTAGGCAGGCGCCGTGTCACGTTGCGGTGTGCGCCTTACGCAAAAGCGCGGCTTACGATCCGCTCCGCGTTCCGTCAAAGCTCGCGCTCCGCGCCGTGTTGTGTTACGAGCTCTGCACGGTTGCACGTGTTCCAAACAAAATAAAATTGGACTTTTGACACCGGGGGACTTGCAGTGCCGAATTAAGCGGGGCCTGTAGCATCTGATATAAAGGGGCCCTACATAAAAAAGACACTTACATATTAAAACACAATATGTTTTACTTGCACAATAAAGTAATTGTATTTTTCATTTGCTATACAGCCAGATAATACGACAAATCGCTAACCTTTAACACCCAGTCGCTCATAAAAGGCGGTATAGTACTACAGTAATAGAGCAAGTGCAGAATCACTGAACCGGAATTGATAGCTTGAAAGCCCGTAGCAACATATGTAGCTACTTTTGCTACTGGGATCACCCGGCACTGGGGACTTGTGGGGCACAGGAACAGGCACTGGGCAGCAAAGGTCAAAACCCGAATAAGGAAAGTCGAGAACCGGACGGTTGACAACCTACATCTCTGTCACGTGGAGGTGCGCGCATGTGGAACAGAGGGGCAGCTGTTCTTAAATACACGTGCGGGGCATGAGCTGCAACCCCTGGTTCAGATGGCATGGGATTTGTTTTGTTTTCTTTTGGCTTTAAAATCAAAAGGCAGATTTAGATTCGTAATTACCATCGTACTGTACTCTTTTATGTGGTTGTAGTAATGCGGGCAGCAGAGGGCAGTGAAGTGAAATCCGGGTGGCCCGTGAGATGCCCCTCATGCAGCAGAGGAATTCCGAAAGACCAAACAGCTGAGTGCATCTCACAGCACGACCCCTCCATGACGGAGGAAGAAGGCGCCGCTTTGTTTCACGGACGGCTGTAGCCTGCCGGTAGGGGAGGGGGCGGGCGATGTTTCTGGGTGTAACACCGATCGAGTAACTCGGGGTGTCATTTTTCAAAGTTGGACCCAGACCCCCGGCACACAATGGCCAGCCTACTCCTCGTTTCGAACGTCGTCAGGGGCATTTTTTAACGCCCGCCGCGAACCAAGACGGCGCGTTGTATTTGTACGGCTTAACACACGCCCCATAATTTGCCAGGGACGGCCTTGCCACATATTCGAACCGCGAACCACCTCTGCAACGAGCTGCGAACGCGCTACCGATGGGCCGTGTACAATCTGCAATGCGTGTCAATGGCACACGCACGCACACGGCTCTAAAACTGTCACAATAAACGTTAATTTGACACGTGTTAAAAAAAACACAGATCCTTCATTTTGTTGTCAAAAGTCGCCCTCTGGTGTCTCGAGCTCTCGGTAGCAGCCGTCTCTCCAATCACAACTTAGCACAGCTTAGCCTTCCCGTCTAATAGACAATGGGCTTCCTTGTTAACAGCTGTAACCAAGAACACCAGCGCATGTCACCATTACAATGTTACTCACATTGGCTCCAACCACCCCATACATTGGGAATTTCCGTGGGGGGCAAAAAAATGCCACCCACCAGAGTTTGCAATGTGGGGATGGGGGGGGGGGGCATAACCCCCCCGCCCGCCCCGCGGCGCCCCTGTCAGTCCCCGCGTGGCCCAAGTGTCGTGGTGAATGAATGGGGTCCCGAGGTTCTACCCCCTCCATTAGCACCCCAAGTTGACATGGTCCCAGACTTAACACAGTTTACATGGTCCCAGACTTAACACAGTTTACATGGTCCCAGACTTAACACGGTTTACATGGTCCCAGACTTAACACGGTTTACATGGTCCCAGACTTAACACAGTTTACATGGTCCCAGACTTAACACAGTTTACATGGTCCCAGACTTAACACAGTTTACATGGTCCCAGACTTAACACAGTTTACATGGTCCCAGACTTAACACAGTTTACGTGGTCCCAGACTTAACACAGTTTACATGGTCCCAGACTTAACACAGTTTACATGGTCCCAGACTTAACACGGTTTACATGGTCCCAGACTTAACACAGTTTACATGGTCCCAGACTTAACACGGTTTACATGGTCCCAGACTTAACACAGTTTACATGGTCCCAGACTTAACACAGTTTACATGGTCCCAAACTTAACACAGTTTACATGGTCCCAGACTTAACACACTTTACATAGTCCCAGACTTAAGACGGTTTACATGGTCCCAGACTTAACACAGTTTACATGGTCCCAGACTTAACACGGTTTACATGGTCCCAGACTTAACACAGTTTACATGGTCCCAGACTTAACACAGTTTACATGGTCCGAGACTTAACACGGTTTACATGGTCCCAGACTTAACACAGTTTACATGGTCCCAGACTTAACACAGTTTACATGGTCCCAGACTTAACACAGTTTACATGGTCCCAGACTTAACACAGTTTACATGGTCCGAGACTTAACACGGTTTACATGGTCCCAGACTTAACACAGTTTACATGGTCCCAGACTTAACACAGTTTACATGGTCCCTGACTTAACACGGTTTACATGGTCCCAGACTTAACACAGTTTACATGGTCCCAGACTTAACACGGTTTACATGGTCCCAGACTTAATACCGCTCGATGGGGCGAGACCCCCCCCCCCCCGTAATCCCAATCCGTTGCCCTTCTCCTTCTGGGCATTCCAGCCCTGTGTGGGGGTCTGTGGGGTCCTTGAGATCTGCGGGGGTCTTCGTGTGTGGTTTTCATGTGGGACCGTGGACCCTGCTTAGGGTCTGTGCGTAGTGCGCGGAGGTGCCGGCCAAAATTGCCGACTCACACAGATTCAGTCGCCCCAGTGGCACGCTCTGTGTATGTAAATCATCTCAAGCCTCCCGCAAACCACGTGACTTCTTGTGTGACCGCCCCCAACTCTGAATCCCTCCCCTCGCATCTACATATCTCTATGTAAATCAGCTAAAACTTCCCATGGCTTGAGTCCCCGCCCCCTGTGAAAACAGACGCTGCTCCTCCTCCGTGCAGCAGCGTCGAGGCCCCCATGTGGCCTCTCCCTCACTCTCCTCGTCTCTCCTGACCCTGTGCTCCTGTTTCTCCATTCCTTTCCCATTCTCTTTCCCACGCATCACCCCCGCCGCCTCCCTGAATCTACTCCCCTTCCTGCGGAGCGCCGCCAACGCGTACAAACAGCCACTGGTTGATGTCAAAGCGACAAATTCTTCTGGGACGAGGACACGGCGCAGAGACCGGGGTGTAAAGACCCTGCACCACCTCCCTGGTGTACGTGGAACACGTTGGCGAAGTTGGCCGACGACGTGAGTCCAGGTATCCGTCGTGGGTTCTGTGTCAGCTCCCATGTGCTTTAAAGGTAACGAGGTAAAGGCGGAGCCCTGCAATCACTTGCTCGCTACACTGCTAGCGGCAGTGGTTGGAGCCAAATCTTAAGAGTGGTATTTGGCCTACTCTTCCACACGTAAAGTGTTGTCTCACGGCAGTGTTGATGACATTACAGGGTCGATCTTGGTGAAGAATTTGAGTTTCGTTTGAACACTCCGGCAGCTTTACGGTAAAGGCATTGCCGGATCGCCTGTGGAATCCTTGCAATCTGTGGGGGGGGGGGGGTCATGCGTGGACCTGGTGAGAGCCTGTAGGGGTCCTCGTGATACATGGTCCCACTTGGTTGGGGGAGGCCTGCCGGGCTGTGGAAGAACCGGTCGGACTCCTGGACAGTAAAGTTCATAAGCCACTTTTATTGAATGAATATGGAACAACGACATCGCGCGGCGGTACAGGGGGTCATCGGCTTTACGTGGATTTATAATAAATCTGTTATAACTTTACTCACACAAGCCCGCCCCCCCTCCCCCGCCCATATACCCCCATGGTCACGTTTCTTTGTATACAGGTGTGTGTACAGGTGTGTGTGTATGTAGGTGTGTGTATGTAGGTGTGTGTGTATGTAGGTGTGTGTGTGTACAGGTGTGTGCGTATGTAGGTGTGTGTACAGGTGTGTGTATGTAGCTGTGTGTATGTAGGTGTGTGTGTGTGTAGGTGTGTGTGTAGGTGTGTATGTATGCAGGTGTGTATGTATGCAGGTGTGTATGTATACAGGTGTGTATGTATACAGGTGTGTGCGGTGGGGAGCGGTAACATAGTGGTTAGCGCGCTGCGCTATGAACCCAGTGACCCGAGTTTTATTCCCGCTAACGGCCAACGTCGGTGACTCAGCCTCAAATGAGTACCTGGTGCGGTGTGTAAACATCGCCACTGGGGAGACAAAGGCGGCCGGAATTGGTGCTGGCCACCCACCCCCTGGTGTGCCGTGTCGGCCTTCATAGGTACTCGGTAACAGCACTTGCCCCTACAGTCTGTTAAGGCTATACGGGGAATCTTTGTCTTTGTATATATTTGAATGCATACAGATGTGTGGATTGGAATGGCAGGTGTACATATGTTTGCATCAGGACACGTACAGGTGTACTGAGGTCTGTGTATGTACAGATGCTGGAAAGCATGTATACAGGTGCGTTGACACGTGCATGCAAGTTTGTACACATGCATGCACAAATGTTCAGAGGTGTATGTATGTAACACGGCTTCAACACTCAGGATTTCCCATAACCATCATCATCCCCATCATCGTCATCATCACCAACATCACAACCATCATCTCCACTGTCACGTGCTCACCAACTCACCCACCCAGACGCTCACCTGCTCCCCCTCACCTTCCTCTCCCCACCCTCACATGCATCTGTGCCCCCTGCTCTCAACTATTACGTGATCAGCTTCTGACCTGGGGTCCCAGGTGGGACCGTCGCCCAGAGACTCCGGGGATCAGATCCCTCGTAGGTCCCAGGGCCCCTGGGGTAGGACGTACGGGTCCCCACGGCAGATCACAGGGTTCCCAAAATGTGGTTCCAAGTTCTCGGGTCAGGATTTAATACCCTCTTTTCCACCGTCACCTGCAACCATAGCCGTGCCGGGGCCTTGTCGAGTCAGCCCAGTGCGGCTCAGGAAGTGCTAGGTTGTCTTTTCCACTGCGGAAGCCGAGCCGAGTCGTGCCACTGCCGTCGCACGCGATAAGCATGAGACATCAGCGCCTGCACGTTCGGCTGGACTAAATGGGACGCAGGGTACGACGATAACGATTAACCCCGCGCCTGGTGCTGCTTGGGGCACGAGCCTAGGTTGATATGTCTCGCGAGGTCAGCGTGGCACGGTTTGGTTCCGGTTGGGCTCGGCAAATCGCCGGTGGAAAAAATAAAAAAATTCCGTACCGTGAGAGCCCCACGCTGGCTCGGCTGTGCCAGGGGAAAAGGGGTATTTGGGTCACAGGACGAGACTCGGGGGGGCGGTGGGGGGTGATGCTCGGGGTGGGACCCTGCTTTCCTGTGGTGGTTCTGGGATGGGTTTCCTGGGCCATGGGCCCCCAGGGTGAGCCCCTGCCCCCCCCCCCCCCGCCCTGCCCCCGTCGGCCCTCTGCGCCCCTCACCCCCACCTCTATTTGCGGAAATTCTGGCTGAACTGCACGGCTGAGCGGCTGGCCACGCAGCGGAAGGCAGAGGGCGGCACGTCCCAGTAGTTGACGGGGTTGTCGAACAGGGAGATGCCCGAGTAAAGGACTCGCTTGGGACTCGCGCCCTTGCTGCAGAAGTCGTCCGATTTAACGGCCGCGATCTTGTTGCTGTGCAGGTAGACCACCTGGCGGTGGAACAGGTGAGCACAAGGGAACGAAATAATGAAGGTGACAATACACCACGCAAAAAAAAGAAATTGGATTTTTATATGTTTTTGGGTGCATGCCACAGCCGCCCGCATGCATAATTTCAGCAACATTGATTCAGTGAAAGCGGGCGGAGAGAGGGGAGGGGTTCAGAGTGGGGGTGGCCACGCACAAGTCACGTGGTTTAGGGGAGCTGTTTTAGAGATAACGAGCAGCAGTCGGAGAGGATGTCACAGAAGAGATGGAGTGATGAAATCAGTTCAGGTCCTGGAAGGAGTGTTGCATCATATGATCACGAAAGGTGGTTTTGGCTTTGGGAGGCCATAATCCAGCAGTGGATTGATCATGGCTGATGGTTATGATGGGTGAGGGCAGTGGTGGTTCTGGCTCACTGGGAGCCCAAAGAATAATTATTTTTTGTGCCTCCTCCCAGCTTTTAAAATGTTAAACTCCGAGTGAGATGAGAGAAAAATGTAGACAACAGAGATAGCGAGGTGAGAAAAGAGAGATTTAGACAAGATGGTGATGTGAGAGAAATGAGGGGTGAGGGTGTGGGAGGGTTGGTGAGTGAGCGGAGGGGTGAGGGTGTGGGAGGGTGGGTGAGTGGAGGGGTGAGGGGGTGGGAGGGTGGGTGAGACTCACCTGCAGGTGCTTGAGGAAGGCCAGGCCAGGGGGCACCTGCGTTAGGACGTTGCTGTCCAGGTGCAGCTCCCTCAGGTGTGGGCAGGTCTCCAGGCTTCCGTTCTGAATCACCTTGATCTGGTTATAGCTCAAGCCCAACCTGCACGGTGGACACACGGGGAGAGATATCACTTCACACAGAGATACTCTCTCCACACAGATACTCCACACAGTATGATGTGGTTTAGTGTATGATGTGTGGTTTAGTGTATGATGTGTGGACTAGTCCGTGAATGGCAGTCTAGTGTATGATGTGTGGTTTAGTGTATGATGTGTAGTCTAGTGTATGATGTGTGGACTAGTCCGTGAATGGTAGTCTAGTGTATGATGTGTAGTTTAGTGTATGACGTGTAGTCTAGTGTATGATGTGTGGACTAGTCCGTGAATGGTAGTCTAGTGTATGATGTGTAGTTTACTGTATGACGTGTAGTCTAGTGTATGATGTGTGGACTAGTCCGTGAATGGTAGTCTAGTGTATGATGTGTAGTTTAGTGTATGACGTGTAGTCTAGTGTATGATGTGTGGACTAGTCCGTGAATGGTAGTCTAGTGTATGATGTGTAGTTTAGTGTATGATGTGTAGTCTAGTGTATGATGTGTGGACTAGTCCGTGAATGGTAGTCTAGTGTATGATGTGTTTTGGGTTTTTCGGTAAAGTCACGTAGATAGGTTCTTTGAAACTATCTACGTGACCTACCTACGTGACTTTACCGAAAGACCCAAAGAATATGATTTCCTGCAGTCACGAAAGCTTTAAGTCAAGATTTACGTGTAATTTAGTGCATGATGTGCGGTATGCGGTGGTACCGGTGAATGAGCGGGTATCGGATCAGATCCTCTTGCTCCAGAGCTGTGATCTGGTTGTGCTCCAAGTGCAGCTCCTGGATCGAGTTGGGCAGATCTGAGAAGGGGCAGCAGAGGGAGAGGTGAAGCGGAATGGGGGCCATGGGGTGGGTGGGAGACAGTGGGGTGGCGGTGGGGGTTTGGCTGGGACAGTTCTGGCTTCAGGAAGACTGCTACTGCTGTGCTGAAGGTTTTGTTGTCTCCAGTTTAAAATGTTCTGAACTCATCTTCTTTGGTTCTTTCGGTTCAGTCACGTAGAATGAGAATAAAATAATAAAATAAAACAATACAATTCTCACGACGTTTCGGCCACAACACAAGTAGCCGTCCACAGGTGAAGAAACAGGACTGTCCAGAAGACAGCGCTTGAGTGAACCCTGTCAAGCTTGACAGCGTCTTTTAAGCTGTGTGGGAGGAACAGAGAGCCTTGACAAAGGAGCATGTAACTGGGAGATTAGCATTACGGAGAGCGAACGAGCTAGGACTGGAGGAGGGGGGTGGGGAGTTTACATATAAATTAGCATGTAACTGGGGGATCAGCATGATGTTGGTGTGAGGGATTAGCACCACGGCGAACGACGAGCTCGGACCGGGGGACGGGGGGAGAGGAGTTTACATATAAATGAGTATGTAACTGGGGGATTAGCGTTGGTGTGAGGGAGAGAAGAGCACCAAGGAGAGAAAAAATGGCGTTTTTTTCCATCTCCTCAACAACCAGCATCAAGGACAGCGACATTCAGGTGGACGGGTCAATCCATACTCGGAAGGGAGGAGGGGGGAGGGAGAAACAGTCACAATGCCAGCGAAAGAGCTGGTTTAAAACATCTTTCCAATGGTTACTAAGCCAGAATCCATCCTCTCGGTTGAAATTGTCTCTGTGTTTGTATATGTGGATGGCTTCATGTTCTGAACTCGTACACAACTCCTTATATGGGCACATGGCGGCGCGACCTTAGTGGGCGGGGCTACCTGCGCAACAGGCGGGGCTACCTGCATAGTGGGTGGGGCTACCGTAGTGGGCGGGGTTACCTGGCTGGTGGACGGGGCGACCCGAGAAATGGGCGGGGCCTATAGGCAGTGAGCGGGATCACACGCAGGAGGAGTGACGAGGCCACTCTCCCCCTCCAAGTGGAGGGGGCAAGAGATTGAGTGGGCGTGGCTGTGCGAAAGTGGGCGTTGCCGAGGGAGTGAGGGAGGAAAGGGCTGCCGGCTCACTGCCGAGTGTCCCCCCATCCACCCCATTTTGAGCCTGGCAAGACGCGAGGCACCGCTCACCTTTGGGGATGCGCGCGAGCTTCGAGTCGGACACGCGCACGTACACGAGGCGCTCCAGTCCCTCGAAGGCCCCCACCTCGATCCCTGTCGACTGCAGGGGGTTCCCTCCCATCTCTGCCAAAGGGGAAGGGGTGCAGGGATAAGGTTCGGAAGAGGTCAGGGCCAGAGGAGGTGGGAGTGTGGGAGGGGGTGGGCCCGAGGCGTGAGAGTGTACGGGAGGTGAAATAAAGGTGAGACCCAGGTGATATGTGAGATCCAAGTGAGATCAAGGTGAGGCCCAGGTCGCTGGTGAGATGCAGGTCATTTGCAGGTGAGTAAGGGACAGGTGGAGTTCAGGTTAGGTACTGGTGAAGTGCGTTTCACATGTGAGACCTCAGTGACATCGAGTAAAGTGTGAGGTTCATATGAGGAGACAGGAGATGCGGGTGTGGAACAGCAAATGAGGGAGCAGCTGAGAGGTGAGGAGAGGTGAGCAGCAGGAGAGTGGTGAGGTTTCCGGTGAGGAGCAGGTGAGATGATGGTCAGGAGGTGAAGGCGACTCTACACCACACATCGTACACGAGACCAGGATGGCCAAACTCCCAGCCTGGCACCGAGGAGGATGCCGTACCTTGCCTCGCGAGGAGAAGGTGGTACAGCAAAATGCGGACTAATATCAACTGTCCCTTGTGTATGGGATGCAGTGTTGCCCCCTCGCAAACGTGGGTGTTCTCCAGGTGATCTGGTGTCCTCGCACGTGTATACACACGCATTCATTGGCTGAAGACGTCTTCATATCTAGAGGACCGCAGAGCTTGGGGCGATTACCGATAGCGCCGGCTCTTACCGCCTGGCTGCTGTTACTGCCTTCATCCCCGTCCGTGGTCCTTCGGCGAGTGTGAGAGATGTGATTTGCACGAACTACAACGACGCTGCTATGTAAAATAAAACCAAGAGAGGTCGCTGAGGAGCAGGTGAGGAGCGTGTGTGGAGCGGGTGAGGAGGAGCGAGTCCTCACCGAGCGCGTGGAGTCTCTTCATGCCAGAGAACGCGTCCTTGGGGATCTTCTTGATGTTGTTTTCATGGATGCGGAGCTCCACCAGGGAGGACGGCATGGAGCCGGGCACCTCGGTCAGCTGGTTGTGCGAGATGTACAGCTTGTCCAGGCTCGAGAGCGGTGCGAACGCCTTGGGGTGCACCTTGCTGATGAGGTTGTTCACCAGGTACAGCGCCTACGGGCAGGAGGAAGGGGAGAGAGTGCGGGACGGCCCCCGATTACTCACCTTGCTCACCGCCTCTGTGATGCGGAGGTTCACATTCCAAGCTGATTGTGTTTGGCACCATGTGAGAACTCAAAGAGACCTCCAGGATGGAGAAGAGTGAGCTGAGGCATGAGGCTACTGCCAGTCGGAGGGAAATTATTGCTGCTGCTACTGCTGCGTGTGTGTGTGATCCCAATTGAGAAATTTGCGGTGTCGTTTTTGTGAGATGGCAAATCTGGAACCATGACCGCCGACAATTTTACTGGCCGACCACTCGTTTCGAATGACGTCACAGGGATCTTTAACGTCCACTGCGAGTGAAGCAGATGGCGCGGAGGAGCATCACGGACACGGTCAATACCACTCAACCGCAGTATTAACCAGGGAGGCCGCTAGATTCGAATTGTGACTCTCTGCAACAACGGCGAATGCATTCTTGTCAACCCATACGGATTTTATCCCCGTATTCTTGTATAGGGAAATTGAGTTTGCAGGTCCATACGGCGTACAGCCGTTTCAATACGTGCAAAACAATGTTTGTGTCTATTTCTGTTTCTGCCTTGTGATGGCACTTTGTAGGATGAACGTTGAAATGTACAAGGGCACGGCGTGACCAATACGTTTAACATGTAGGCTTTCGCGACCAATATCATCCATAATAGAGGTTTTTTTGGGTTAGATTGCGTAAATATATAAATTTATTTATTTGATCGATGAATGAGCGTCTTGATAAGAGCAGATTTCTGTGCGGGGTGATGGTGTGGTTTAGATATGTGGATTACACATTGGTGGTCTGGCCACACGGCAAAGATACACTGAACGCATTTCTAAATCATCTCAACTCGCAAAACCCATCCATCCAGTTCACCATGAAAGTGGAAGCTGACAGAAATCTGCTCTTATCAAGACGCTCATTCATCGAGCTAAGAAAGTGTCAGATGGTGACAGTCTGAGAAGTGAAATTCAACATTTCGATTTAAAGCTTTCGTGACTGCAAGGATTCACCTTCTTTGGTTCTTTCGGTAAAGTCACGTAGAATGAGAAAAAAAATAACACAATAACATTCTCACGACGTTTCGGCCACAACACAAGCAGCCTTCTTCAGGTGAAAGAACAGAACTGTCGGGACGACAGAGCTTCAATTAACGCTGCTAAGATTCGCAGCGTCTTTTTAAGCTCGGTGAGAGGCGTGGCGAGCCTTGACAAAGGAGTTTACATATCAGAGCAGAATAATTTAGCATTGAATAGCCGAGGGATTAGCTTGTGACAGAAATAGCTGTGTTAACCTTTGACTTTAATACAGCTATTTCTGTCGCAAGCTGATCCATCGGCTATTCAATGCTAAATTATCCTGCTCTGATATGTAAACTCCTTTGTCAAGGCTCTTCACGCTTCTCACCGAACTTAAAAGACGCTATGGTTTACTTTATAATAGTTGGTAATTGGAGGCCTTTATCGTCCATATACTAAATGCTTCTGTGGATATGTAAACTTTGACTTTAACACAGTTATTTCTGTCACAAGCTAATCCCTCGACTATTTCAATGCTAAATTCTCCTGCTCTGATATGTAAACTCCTTTGTCAAGGCTCTTCACGCTTCTCACCGAGCTTAAAAAGACGCTGCGAATCTTAGCAGCGTTAATTGAAGCTCTGTCGTCCCGACAGTTCTGTTCTTTCACCTGAAGAAGGCTGCTTGTGTTGTGGCCGAAACGTCGTGAGAATTTTATTGTGTTAATTTTTTCATTATTTTATTATTTTATTCTCATTCTACGTGACTTTACCGAAAGAACCAAAGAAGAGAAATTCTACATTTTAAAGAAGCGCTGCAAATGAACGGTTACAATGATGCACAAGTCAACAGGGCATTGAATACCAAAACCAAATCAAGTAACAAGAGCATTGAAACTGGCCAAGTAATTAAAACGATCAACATGCCGTACATTGCGGGAGTAACTGAAAAATTAGCCAGATGTATGGAAAAACAAAATATCCGAGTCAGATTTGGCACGGTACATAAAATAGAGAAATTAATATCTGGTACAAAAGATGTATTACCGAAGCTATATCAACAGAAGGTGTGTACAGGATTAACTGCACGTGTGGTAAATGTTAAGTTGGGCAAACAGGACGAATGATCAGCACGAGACTAAAGAACATCAGAGAAATATTAAATTATCCTAAATACAACTGTCAGCAGTAGCAGAGCACGCGTGCCAACAAGGACACTCAATTGATTTTGATAATGTTGAAGTTCTGTGCAAAACTAGCTACTAATGGCCAAGACTAATTAGAGAATCTATCGAGATTGAAAGAAATCTAAATAACTTTAACCGTTCGGATAGCTACCGTCTTAGTGCTGCGTGGAAGCGAATCATCAAATAATACATTATTTAAATGCATGCCTACAAAGGGCAGCGTACTTCAATAGGGATTACCGTTGGTAGGGCTATTTTAATAATAAACACAATAGACAGGAAGGACATATTCAAATGGCTCGCATAATGCACATGCATCATGCACATGCATCATGCACATGCATCATGCACATGCATCATGCACATGCATCATGCACATGCATCATGCACATGCATCATGCACATGCATCATGTACTTTGCCTCAGTAATCCCGCCCGGCCCCCATCATTGTACAAGAGCGCAGAAGGGTGGTCACCACATCTACTCCTCTATATAAGGAACGAAACAGGTGGACTTCTCCACAAATCTGGCTGTCGCCTGATGAAGCTAGTTGTAATTAGTGCCGAAAGTTTTACTCAGATTGTCAATGTTGTGGCTTGGCTCTCCAACACACCGGTGTGCTGTACTAGTGACGAATTGGCACGTTCTGTTTTCGTGACAAACCTGACTAGTTGGCTGTGTCGGGTGGTGGCGGGTTTTAATTACACATTTATATATTTACGCGATCTAACCCAAAAAAAACTCTTATGGATGACCAATAAGGTCTGAATTGGTCTGTAATAAGGTAGGGCCGTGTTGAGTGCGGGGAGGGTGGGCAGTGGTGGCAGTGATGTTGGTAGGAGGTAGTGGTGAAGTGGTTGGTGGTGGCAGCTGTGGTAGATGGTTGTGGTGTCGCGATGGAGGTGGGGATTGTGATGGCGATGGCTGTGGTGATGATGGGAATGGCCGTGTGGTGAACACAGCGAGGTTAACAATGCGGTTTCAGGGGCCTCGGACATTTAAGCCTCCTAAAAAAAAAGTGACCGTATATTCGATACTGCCCCATAATGGTTGAAAAGCAACGTTATAATCCTGTAGCACTGTCATCCACCCTGGAGGTAAATTGGCCATTAAAGCCATTGCATCACTTGTGTGCATCGCTAGCAGTTACGTGACAAAACTGAACAAAGTGTTGCTCAGATTTGTTCTCGGTGCGGTTGTGGTAGCCGTGTTTGTCGTGATGCGCGTGGTGGTTGTGTGGCTGCGATGTTCATAATATCGTGGTTGCTGTTGTGGGTTATTTTTTTAATCGTGGTTGTGGAGCTCAGTGTTGGTTGTGTGTGCTATGTGGTTGTGATGATGCAACGACGTTTATGTGAAATTTTGATTTAAAGTTTTCGTGACTGCAAGGATTCATCTTCTTGGTTCTTTCGGTAAAGTCATGTAGAAGGGAAAAAAAACGATAAAACAAAATAAGACAATCAAATTCTCACGACTTTTCGACCACTTGTGTTGTGGCCGAAACGTCGTGATAATTTTTATTGTCTTATTTTGTTTTATTGTTTTATTCTCATTCAACGTGACTTTACCAAAAGAACCAAGAAGACGTTTATGTGGTTTCAATGTACGGGTTGTTTGCTGTGTTGATGGTGGCTGTGATGCTTGCGTTGGTTGTGATCGTCATGGGCGTTGGTGGTTGTGGTGGATGTTGTGGTCGTGCTGGGCATGTTGTTGTTGGAGACACTTGCATATAGTTTATTGAGGCCTTGAAGTCGTCCTGCTTGATCTCCGTGATCTTGTTGTTCTGCAGATCGAGGAGGCGGGCGTCTTTGGGGATGGCCTGGGGCACGGAGACGAGGCCTGGAGGGAAGCGGTGGTGTAACAGACACAAGGCCCACGTTAGGCCTCAAGTCCCTCTGCTCGCTGCGGCTATAGCCAGGGGGAGGGCAGTGAGGAATTAATAATGACGACGATAAATTCGCATGTCGATCTCCCCTCCTCCTGCATCGTGAGATATTCTTCTCCTTCCCATGACACATCCTGGAGATCCTATCCCTGGCCTGAGTTGTGGAGGCTTCAACTTTGCCCACCCCTGCTGTGGTTTCATTGTCTTCGTCCAGTATTCTTCGTTGCGAGGCCCGCGGGCCACTGATGGCCCCTGGTGGCCTTTCGTGCGGCCCCTGACGTGTGCCCCCCCCCCCCCCCCCCCCGACAATACACAGAAGGTGAAAACATCGCCCCCCATCATCACCATCGTGGTGCTGTCAAACCCCCAATGGTTTCAAATGTGGCGGCCCTCACACTGATGATGCTTTCTCTGCGAAAGTGCCCCCCCCCCCCCCTCTCTGAAAGTTATCGAAGAACGCTGCTCTGGGGCCCTCAGGCCGAGTCGTCGGCGTAACGAGGACATCGCTGCGGTTCCACAGCCGCCAACAAGGATGGCACGTGCAGCCATGAGATGGGGGGTTAAGGAGATGTGACGTCAATATGACCACACACCCTCACTCTACTACACCCTCACCTCTACACCCTCACCTACACCTCACTAATTATCCCACTCACCACCCTCCCACCCCTCACCACCCTCACCCAACACCCTCACCACCGTCACTCAACACCCTCACTCTACACTATCACTTGACACCTCTCACCCTACACCTCACCTCCACCCTCACTCACCACCCTCACTCACCACCCTCACCACCACCCTCACTCTACACCCTCACTCCCAACACCCTCACTCACCACCTTCACTCTACACCCACACCCTACACCCCTCACTCTACACCCTCACTCACAACCCTCACCACCTCACTCACCCCCACACTCTCCACCCTCACTCTAACCCTCACTCACCACCATCCTCACTCTACACCCTCACCCAACACCTCACCTACACCCTCACTCACCACTCACTCTACACCCTCACTCACCACCCTCCCACCTCACTCACCACCTCACTCTACACCCTCACTCTACACCCTCACCCCTACACCCTCACCCTACACCCTCACTCACCACCTTCACTCACCACCCCACTCACCACCCTCACCCTACACCCTCACTCACACCCTCACCCTCACCCCTCACTCCCACCCTCACTCTACACCCCTGCACCTACCCCTCCCACCCTAACACCCTCACTCCACCACCCCTCACTCTACACCCTCACTCACCACCCTCACTCACCCCACTCCACCCAACCTCACCCTCACCCTCACTCAACCGCTCACTCACACCCTCACTCACCACCCTCCACCTACACCTCACTCACCACCCACCTCTACACCTGCAGCTACACACCCTCACTCTCCACCTCACTCCACCTCACTCACCATCACTCACCACCCCACTCACCACCCACTCCCCTCACCCTAACACCCTCACTCTCACCCTCCATCCCTCCTCACTCTACACCCTCACTCACCACCCTCACTCTACACCCTCACCACCACCCTCACTCTACACCTCACCTAAACCCTCACTCAACCACCCTCACCCACCACCCTCACCCTACACCCTCACTCAACCACCCTCACTCACCACCCTCACTCCTACAACCTCACGCCACAGCCCTTCCCCACTCACCACCCTCATCTACACCCTCACTCACTCCCTCACTCACCAGACCAACTCTACCACCCTCACTCACCACCCTCACACAAACCCAACCCTCTCTCACCACCTCTCACTCCAACACCCTCACCCTACACGCCTCTCACCACTCACCCTCATCATACCCTACCCCTCACTCACCACCCCTCACTCTACACGCCTCACCCTACACCTCCACCACCTCAACACACCTACCTCCTCACTCACCACCTTCACTCACCACCCCCACTCACCACCCTCACCCTACACCCTCACTCTACACCCTCACTCACCACCCTCACTCACCACCCTCACTCACCACCTCATCCTACACTCTACACCCGCACTCTACACCCTCACCACCCTCACCCTACCCTCACTCACCACCCTCACTCACCACCTCACTCACTCACCACCCTCACTCTACACCCTCACTCACCACCCTCACTCACCACCCTCACTCACCACCCTCACCCTACACCCTCACCCTACACCCTCACTTATCACCCTCACTCACCACCCTCACCCTACACCCTTACTCACCACCCTCACCCTACACCCTCACCCTACACCCTCACCCTACACCCTTACTCACCACCCTCACTCTACACCCTCACTCTACACCCTCACGCAACAGCCTCACCCTACACCCTCACTCACCACCCTCACTCACCACCCTCCACTCACCACCCTCACTCTACACCCTCACTCACCACCCTCACCCTACACCCTCACTCACCACCCTCTCCCTACACCCTCACTCACCACCCTCACTCTACACCCTCACTCACCACTCTAACTCACCACCCTCACCCTACACCCTCACCCTACACCCTAACTCACCACCCTCACCCTACACCCTGTCCCTACACCCTCACTTTACACCCTCACCCTACACCCTCACCCTACACCCTCACTCACCACCCTCACTCTACACCCTCACCCAACACCCTCACTCACCACCTTCACTCTACACCCTCACCTACACCCTCACTCTACACCCTCACTCACCACCCTCACCCTACACCCTCACTCTACACCCTCACTCACCACCCTCACTCTACACCCTCACTCACCACCCTCACTCTACACCCTCACCCAACAGCCTCACCCTCACTCACCACACTCACTCTACACCCTCACTCACCACCCTCACCAACCTCACTCACCACCCTCACTCTACACCCTCACCCTACACCCTCACCCTACACCCTCACTCACCACCTTTACTCACCACCCCCACTCACCACCCTCACCCTACACCCTCACTCACCACCCTCACTCACCACCCTCACTCACCACCCTCACTCACCACCCTCACTCTACACTCTCACTCGCCACCCTCACTCACCACCCCCACTCACCACCCTCACCCTACACCCTCACCCTACACCCTCACTCACCACCCTCACCCTACACGCTCACTCACCACCCTCACCCTACACCCTCACTCACCACCCTCACTCTACACCCTACACCCTCACCCTACACCCTCACTCACCACCCTCACTCTACACCCTACACCCTCACCCTACACCCTCACGCTACACCCTCACTCACCACCCTCACTCACCACCCTCACTCTACACCCTCACTCTACACCCTCACTCACCACCCTCACCCTACACCCTCACTCTACACCCTCACCACCCTCACTCACCACCCTCACTCACCACCCTCACTCTACACCCTCACCCTACACCCTCACTCACCACCCTCACCACCCTCACTCACCACCCTCACCCTACACCGTCACGCACCACCTTCACTCACCACCCTCACTCTACACCCTCACTCACCTCCCTCACTCACCACCCTCACTCACCACCCTCACTCTACACCCTCACTCTACACCCTCGCTCACCACCCTCACCCTACACCCTCACCCTACACCCTCACTCACCACCCTCACTCTACACCCTCACTCTACACCCTCACTCTACACCCTCACCCTACACCCTCACTCACCACCTTCACTCACCACCCCCACTCACCACCCTCACCCTACACCCTCACTCTACATCCTCACTCACCACCCTCACTCACCACCCTCACTCACCACCCTCACTCTACACCCGCACTCTACACCCTCACCACCCTCACCCTACACCCTCACTCACCACCCTCACTCACCACCCTCACTCACCACCCTCACTCTACACCCTCACTCACCACCCTCACTCACCACCCTCACTCACCACCCTCACCCTACACCCTCACCCTACACCCTCACTCATCACCCTCACTCACCACCCTCACCCTACACCCTTACTCACCACCCTCACCCTACACCCTCACCCTACACCCTCACCCTACACCCTTACTCACCACCCTCACTCTACACCCTCACTCTACACCCTCACGCAACAGCCTCACCCTTCACCCTCACTCAGCACCCTCACTCACCACCCTCACTCACCACCCTCACTCTACACCCTCACTCACCACCCTCACCCTACACCCTCACTCACCACCCTCACCCTACACCCTCACTCACCACCCTCACTCTACACCCTCACTCACCACCCTAACTCACCACCCTACACCCTCACCCTACACCCTAACTCACCACCCTCACCCTACACCCTCTCCCTACACCCTCACTTTACACCCTCACCCTACACCCTCACCCTACACCCTCACTCACCACCCTCACCCTACACCCTCTCCCTACACCCTCACTTTACACCCTCACCCTACACCCTCACCCTACACCCTACACCCTCACTCACCACCCTCACCCTACACCCTCTCCCCACACCCTCACTCACCACCCTCACTCTACACCCTCACCCTACACCCTCACTCACCACTCTCACTCACCACCCTCACTCACCACCCTCACTCACCACCCTCACCCTACACCCTCACTCACCACTCTCACTCACCACCCTCACCCTACACCCTCACTCTACACCCTCACTCACCACCCTCACCCTACACCCTCACTCTACACCCTCACTCACCACCCTCACCCTACACCCTCACTCACCACCCTCACTCTACACCCTCACTCACCACCCTCACTCACCACCCTCACTCACCACCCTCACTCACCACCCTCACCCTACACCCTCACCCTACACCCTCACCCTACACCCTACACCCTACACCCCTCACCCTACACCCTCACCCTACACCCTCACCCTACACCCCACACCCTACACCCTACACCCTCACCCTACACCCTCACTCACCACCCTACACCCTACACCCTCACCCTACACCCTCACCCTACACCCTACACCCCTCACCCTACACCCTACACCCCACACCCTCACCCTACACCCTCACCCTACACCCTACACCCTCACCCTACACCCTCACTCACCACCCTACACCCTACACCCTCACCCTACACCCCACACCCTACACCCTACACCCTCACCCTACACCCTCACTCACCACCCTACACCCTACACCCTCACCCTACACCCTCACCCTACACCCTACACCCCTCACCCTACACCCTACACCCCACACCCTCACCCTACACCCTCACCCTACACCCTACACCCTCACCCTACACCCTCACTCACCACCCTCACCCTACACCCTCACCCAGGTCTGAGCACTGCACGACCCGCGCACTGCACTGGCACCCAAACGGGCAGCTCGCGTCGGGAGGCGGCGGCGGAGGCGGCGGCGGCAGCGACTTTGGCGGGGTGGCGGCCCCGCGGCCCGGCAGCTTCCCGGCGGTCGCTTTGGAGCGGTCCCCTCCGACCTTCTTGGGCGTGGCGCTGGGGGCCACGGAGTCGTCTCCCGAGAACTCCACGGCGTCGTCGGCCATCATGAAGTCGGTGAAGAACTGGCGCTGGGCGAACGGTTTGGAGGAGGTGGCCGTGGCCACCGAGGAGGAGATGGAGGGGGAGGAGAGGGCGCAGACGAGGAGCAAAGCGCACACGCACAGCGAGGCCATGGTGGGGGGCTGTGGTGGTGTGGGGGGCACGGCGGGTGAGAGGGGTGAGGCGGGGTGAGGGGGGGTGAGAGGTGTCACACGGTTGCGGGGGTGGGGGGGCAGACACAGGTGTCACACACGTGCTACGTAGGTGTTACACACAAGTGTCGCACAGGTATAACACAAGTGTCACAGGTATAACACAGGTGTCACACAGGTGTCACAGGTATAACACAGTTATAACAGGTGTCACAGGTATAACACAGGTGTCACAGGTATAACACAGGTGTCACACACGTGCTACGTAGGTGTTACACACAAGTGTCGCACAGGTATAACACAAGTGTCACAGGTATAACACAGGTGTCACACAGGTGTCACAGGTATAACACAGTTATAACAGGTGTCACAGGTATAACACAGGTGTCACAGGTATAACACAGGTGTCACACACGTGCTACGTAGGTGTTACACACAAGTGTCGCACAGGTATAACACAAGTGTCACAGGTATAACACAGGTGTCACACAGGTGTCACAGGTATAACACAGTTATAACAGGTGTCACAGGTATAACACAGGTGTCACAGGTATAACACAGGTGTCACACACGTGCTACGTAGGTGTTACACACAAGTGTCGCACAGGTATAACACAAGTGTCACAGGTATAACACAGGTGTCACACAGGTGTCACAGGTATAACACAGTTATAACAGGTGTCACAGGTATAACACAGGTGTCACAGGTATAACACAGGTGTCACACACGTGCTACGTAGGTGTTACACACAAGTGTCGCACAGGTATAACACAAGTGTCACAGGTATAACACAGGTGTCACACAGGTGTCACAGGTATAACACAGTTATAACAGGTGTCACAGGTATAACACAGGTGTCACAGGTATAACACAGGTGTCACACACGTGCTACGTAGGTGTTACACACAAGTGTCGCACAGGTATAACACAAGTGTCACAGGTATAACACAGGTGTCACACAGGTGTCACAGGTATAACACAGTTATAACAGGTGTCACAGGTATAACACAGGTGTCACAGGTATAACACAGGTGTCACACAGGTGTCACAGGTATAACACAGGTGTCACAGGTATAACACAGTTATAACAGGTGTCACAGGTATAACACAGGTGTCACAGGTATAACACAGGTGTCACACAGGTGTCACAGGTATAACACAGGTGTCACACAGGTGTCACAGGTATAACACAGGTGTCACAAGTGTCACACAGGTGTCACAGGTGTCACACAGGTGTCACAGGTATAACACTGGTGTCACAAGTGTCACACAGGTATAACACAGGTATAACACAGGTGTAATACAGGTATCACACAGGTGTCACACAGGTATAACAAAGGTGTCACAGGTGTAACACAGGTGTCACAGGTGTCACACAGGTGTCACAGGTATAACACAGGTGTCACACAGGTGTCACAGGTGTCACAGGTGTAATACAGGTGTCACAGGTGTAACACAGGTATAACACAGGTGTCACACAGGTGTCACAGGTGTAACACAGGTGTCACAGGTATAACACAGGTATAACACAAGTATAACACAGGTGTCACAGGTGTGACACAGGTATAACACAGGTGTCACACAGGTGTCACAGGTATAACACAGGTGTAACACAGGTGTCACACAGGTGTCACAGGTGTAATACAGGTGTCACAGGTGTCACACAGGTATAACACAGGTGTTTCACACAGGTGTCACAGGTATAACACAGGTGTCACACAGGTGTAACACAGGTGTCACACAGGTATAACACAGGTGTCGCACAGGTGTAACACAGGTGTCACACAGGTGTCGCACAGGTGTCACAGGTATAACATAGGTGTCACACAGGTGTCACACAGGTATAACACAGGTGTAACAGGTGTAACACAGGTGTAACACAGGTGTCACACAGGTATAACACAGGTGTCGCACAGGTGTCACACAGGTGTCACATAGGTGTCGCACAGGTGTCACACAGGTATAACACAGGTGTAACACTGGTGTCACAGGTGTCACACAGGTATAACACAGGTGTAATACAGGTGTCACACAGGTGTCACAGGTATAACAGGTGTCACAGGTATCACACAGGTATAACACAGGTGTCCCACAGGTGTAACACAGGTGTCACACAGGTATAACAGGTGTCACACAGGTATAACACAGGTGTCACACAGGTGTAACACAGGTGTCACAGGTATAATACAGGTGTAACACAGGTGTCACACTCACAGGTGTCACACAGGTGTCACACAGGTATAACATACGCACAGGTGTCTCACACACACACACAGGTCTCACACACACACAGGTTACACACACAGGTGTCACACGCATAGGTCACAACACACATGTGTCACACAGCTTAAACAGGTGTCACACACACAGGTCTCACACACAGGTGTCACACACACAGGTGTCACACAGGTTAAAAAGGTGTCACACACAGGTGTGTGTCACACGCACAGGTGTCACACACACAGGTGTGTGTTACACACACAGGTGTCACACACAGGTGTCACACACACAGGTATCACACACACACAGGTGTCACACGCACAGGTGTCACACACACAGGTGTCACATACAGGTATCACACACAGGTGTGTGTCACACACAGGTGTCACACACACAGGTGTGTGTCATACACACAGGTGTCACACACACAGGTGTGTGTCACACACATAGGTGTCACACACACAGGTGTCACACACAGGTACCTGTCACACACACAGGTCTCACACACACAGGTGTCACACACACACACAGGTGTCACACACACAGGTATGTGTTACACACACAGGTGTCACACACACACAGGTGTCACACACACAGGTACCTGTCACACACAGGTGTCACACACACAGGTGTCATACACACAGGTGTCACACACGCACAGGTGTCACACACACACAGGTGTCCAACACACACACAGGTGTCACAGACACAGGTGTCACACACAGACAGGTGTCCAACACACACACAGGTGTCACAGACACACACGTAGGTGTCACACACAGGTGTCACATTGTGTAGCAGAGTTGTTCTTCACATAGGAGTTTCAGGTTAACACAGGTGTCACGTACACAAGTGTGATACAGGTATGACAAATGTCACACACAGGTGTCACACACACAAGTTAACACCGTTGTGCCAAAGGTGTCACACAGGTGAGACAGTTGTCACACAGGTGTCACAACATTAACACGTGTCACATGTTAACAATGGTATCACATACACATAGGGGTCACAACACATCGGTGTTACACACGTGTGACATTGTGTAACACAGTTGTCATTGACACAGGCGTCACATAGGTGCCACACACAGGTTTCACGCAATGTGACGCCTGTGTGTGGCACACATAGGTAAGCACAGGTGTATAGAAATCGGTGCGTGAGAGTCTCACCTGTGCGTGAGATCAGTGAGTGAGAGTCTCACCTGTGCGTGAGTCTTACCTGTGCGTGAGATCTGTGCGTGAGAGTCTCACCTGTGGGTGAGATCTGTGCGTGAGAGTCTCACCTGTGCGTGAGATCTGTGCGTGAGAGTCTCACCTGTGCGTGAGAGTCTCACCTGTGCGTGAGATCAGTGTGTTAGAGTCTCACTTGTGCGTGAGATCTGTGCGTGAGAGTCTCACCTGTGCGTGAGATCTGTGCGTGAGTGCTGGACGGGAGTTGGAGTGGAGACGCCTCCGCTTTGCCGCCGGAGTCTCTGACTGTGGCCGCCCGAGAGAACGGAGCGGATGGTGGAGGGAGGGGAAGGGAGGGGGAGGGAGGGGAAGGGAGGGGGAGGGAGCGGGGAGGGATAGATGGGGTTGGGGGGATAGGGGTCTGACTCAGACCCCTATTCGCAGCTTTGGGGCTGCATCGGATGGGGGGGGGGTCCCTGGAGAAAGGGGTAGGCGCAGAGGGTTGGGGTGTAAGGGGGGGAATGGTTGGGGGGGGGAGATTTTGGGGCGAGTGGGGAGGTACAGAGGGGTAGGGGAGGGAAAAGGGCGGGATATGTGGGGTGAGGTGACGGGTGAGCGTAAGGGAGATGGAGTGTGTAGCCAAGTGTGGGTATGTGTAGGTGTGTGTGGAGGAACTCGCTCACAGCACTTTCCCCAAAAGTTTGTTAAGGCTATGCAGGGGATTTTTGTCTTTGTGTAGGTGCGTGGGTGTTCATAGGTGCTAGCTAAAAACACTTCCCCCAAAATTATGTTAAGGCTATAAGGGGAGACCTTGTGTCTGCGTATAGGAGTGTGCGTCTGCTAATAGTTATGTGTGGGGAGCGGTGGTGCAGGTCAACCCTCTGTGCTACGAACTCAACGACCCAAATTCGATTCCCGCTCACGGTAAACACCGGCGACGATTATCTGAACCGACTCCGGGCCTCCCCTAGGTCTACTCAGCTTCAAATGCGCCACCTGGTCCTGTGTGATAACGTCGGCAAAGGCGGCCGGGCGTGGTGCCGGCCACCCCTATGGAGTGCTGTGCCGTTCTTCGCCGAGACACGTGAACAGCACTCGCCTCGACAGTCTGTTTGACGAGATGGTGTCTCCGTGTTTGTCTGTGCGTGTGTGTACGTGTGTGGAAATGACGGCGTTATTGACCTGGTCAAGGCCCATCTAGCTATGTATGATCCCGTAGAGAGGCTCTGGGTTACTCTTCGTGATGTCTGGGTCCCTGACACTTCGCTCGCGACCATTGAAGACATTCAGCAGGATGGTTGGCCAGGCCCGGGTAAAGCTGCGTGGCCTGGAGTTTGAGCCATTCCCTGTTTAACAAGGACGTTTTCTGGCCCCTACACTCTTCAACATCTCCTGAGAACTTTTTCCACGGCTCAACCATCTGGCGCAGGTGCAACGGGAGGATGCTCGGGCGGCTCTCGACTGGAGCCACCTTCGGCACCACCGTGTGACGTATGCGGATCAATCTGAGAAGCAGTCGGACCATCTGCTGCCAAACCTGGATCCTAAATCTTAAATAACCAATGATGTCTGGTTGGCTTTGCCGTCAGCCGCTCCGAGACGTAACGCCTCCTCGGGTAGATTTTGCCATCAAACACTCCACCCTCGGTCTCTGGCCACGGGTGACATTTGGGGGGTGGGGGGGTGGCGATGTGGCCCAGCGGGGAGGCGTTGTTGTTGCAGAGGTTTCGCGGTTCGAATTCCAGCGGCCACCCTAATTATTACCGCGGTTTGTATTAACCGTCAAAATATATATACTTCTCGGAGCCGTCAGCTTTCAAAGTGGAATATTAAAGATCCCCGTGGCGTTCTCCGCAAGTGTAGGCCATTGTGTGCGGTCGTCGTGGTCTAAACATATTAAAAAAAATGTACCCGCAAATTACTCAGTGGGAAAACATACGGCAATCATTGAAGACTTGGCAGGACCCTCCTGCAACAACGACGGCGAGGCTTTCCTGGCAATACCTACAATCCTAGCGTGATGGTTGTGGAGTTGCGCGAAGGATGAATGGCCCAAACCTGGGCAGCGTGCATGTCGCCAGCTCCAGTTTGGAAGCAGAGCTTCTCACTTCGAATCCGTTTCGCGACAACGTCGTGCTATTTCAATCAGCTGCGTAAAAGCTGTGTGGCAGCCGCCTGGCCTGTCGCTCCATGCGGAGGAGCTCCGTGTCTTCCCAGCCACAGTTATGCCACGAAAAAGGTTAAGGCACTCAAATGTAACATCTGTGCCGGCTTAAAACGTTTAGGCTGGCCTGACTATGATCCGTCCTGGGTTTAACCAGACAATATTTCGTGAGGAACTCACAGGCCCATGAAATATCTGGTCACGGTCCTATCATTAAGCTCCTCTGGAATGTGAGGATGCTTTGACTGGGTCATGTAGCCCACATGCCCAGCCACCACATGCCCAAGCAGCTTCTGTTTGGCTGGATAGAGCGGGCTTAACGGTGCGGCATGGGCTAGAGAAGCGATGACCTGACGTGGTCCAGATGATTGCGGATCTGAGTGGACTTGTCAATGACTGGTACCAGCGGTGTCAAGATCGGCTTCTGTGGAGGAGGCTCGGGAAGGACGCTACTGGGCAGTTGGAGGCAGTCGCCAGCAATGGGGTGCAGAGGAGCAACGCTCACAACAACGTGAGGGAGCACCGGGGGGATAAATGGTCGCGAGGTGGCACAGTGGGGAGGATCGTGGTTTCATCTGCCAGTCATCTCGTTCAGTCAATCCTATAGGACCTGTGCATGTCCGATGTTCCTCTGCCAGCAGCGAGCCTTGGGCATTGCACGTGGCCTCAGGGTGTACCTAGCTTGGTGCAAGCGATGTGGTGACGTCACCGGATGCTGTTGTCGTGCCCAAACCATGGCCTGAATAACAGGCACGAGACAGACAGGGGAGAGTGGAGATAGGGGAGACAGGGAGAGAGAGACAGGGGAGAGTGGAGACAGGGGAGACAGAGAGAGAGACAGGGGAGAGTGGAGACAGGGGAGACAGGGAGAGAGTGGAGACAGGGAGAGAGGGAGACAGGGAGAGAGGGAGACAGGGAGAGAGTGGAGACAGGGAGACAGGGAGAGAGTGGAGACAGGGGAGACAGGGAGAGAGTGGAGACAGGGGAGAGTGGAGAGAGGGAGACAGGGAGAGAGGGAGACAGGGAGAGAGTGGAGACATGGAGAGAGTGGAGACAGGGAGACAGGGAGAGAGTGGAGACAGGGAGACAGGGAGACATGGAGGGAGGGAGAGAGGGAGACAGGGAGAGAGTGGAGACAGGGAGAGAGGGAGACAGGGAGAGAGGGAGAGAGGGAGACAGGGAGAGAGTGGAGACAGGGAGAGAGGGAGAGAGGGAGACAGGGAGAGAGTGGAGACAGGGAGAGAGGGAGAGAGGGAGACAGGGAGAGAGTGGAGACAGGGAGAGAGGGAGACAGGGAGAGAGGGAGACAGGGAGACAGGGAGAGAGTGGAGACAGGGAGAGAGGGAGAGAGGGAGACAGGGAGAGAGTGGAGACAGGGAGAGAGGGAGACAGGGAGACAGGGAGAGAGTGGAGACAGGGAGAGAGGGAGACAGGGAGAGAGGGAGAGAGGGAGACAGGGAGAGAGTGGAGACAGGGAGAGAGGGAGAGAGGGAGACAGGGAGAGAGTGGAGACAGGGAGAGAGGGAGACAGGGAGAGAGGGAGACAGGGAGACATGGAGAGAGGGAGAGAGGGAGAGAGTGGAGACAGGGAGACAGGGAGAGAGGGAGACAGGGAGAGAGTGGAGAGAGGGAGAGAGTGGAGGGGTGAGAGAAGAAGGGAGCCATGATTCGGAGCCAGATTTCCGCATCTGGATTAAGTTAAAGGGCTGCGCCTCGGTGTGGAGACGGGGGCGGGCGAGTCCGGGGACCCCGGGCTGCCCAACGTCTTTGTTCTGTGAGTGTGTCAGTGTGTGTCTGTGTGTGTGTCTGTGTGTATGTCAGTGTGTGTGTCTGTGTGTGTGTCAGTGTGTGTGTGTCTGTGTGTGTGTGTCTGTGTGTATGTCAGTGTGTGTCTGTGTGTATGTCAGTGTGTGTCTGTGTGTATGTCAGTGTGTGTCTATGTGTGTGTGTCAGTGTGTGTGTGTCTGTGTGTGTGTCTGTGTCTGTGTCAGTGTGTGTCTGTGTGTGTGTGTCTGTGTGTGTGTCTGTGTGTGTGTCAGTGTGTGTGTGTGTGTCTATGTGTGTGTCAGTGTGTGTCAGTGTGTGTCTGTGTGTGTATATGTCAGTGTGTGTCTGTGTGTGTGTCTGTGTGTGTCTGTGTGTGTGTCTGTGTGTGTGTCTGTGTGTGTGTCAGTGTGTGTGTCAGTGTGTGTGTGTGTCAGTGTGTGTGTCAGTGTATGGGGAGCGATAGTGTAGCGGTTAGCGCGCTGCGCTATGAACCTGGCGACCCGGGTTCGATTCCCGCTCACGGCCAACACCAGTGACGATTATCTGAACCGGTCCCGGGCCTCCCCTAGGTCGACTCAGCCTCAAATGAGTACCTGGTGCGGTGTGTAAACATTGCCACTAGGGAGACAAAGGCGGTCGGGCGTGGTGCTGGCCACCCACCCCCTCGTGTACCGTTCCGGCCTTCATAGGTGCTCGCTAACAGCACTTGCCCCTACAGTCTGTTAAGGCTATATAGGGGATCTTTGTCTTTGTCAGTGTGTGTCAGTGTGTGTCAGTGTGTGTCAGTGTGTGTCAGTGTGTGTGTCAGTGTCCCCACACGTGTATCTGTGTGTGTCCACACGTGTATCTGTGTGTGTCCACACGTGTATCTGTGTGTGTCCACACGTGTGTCTGTGTGTGTCACAGTCTGTGTGTGTGTCAGTCTGTGTGTGTGTGTGTGTCCCCACACGTGTGTCTGTATGTGTGTCACTGTCTGTGTGTGTGTGTCCACACTTGTGTCTGTGTGTCTATGTGTGTCTATGTGTGTCCACACGTGTCTGTGTGTGTGTCACGGCCTGTGTGTGTGTGTGTCCCCACACGTGTGTCTGTGTGTGTCACAGTCTGTGTGTGTGTGTCCCCACACGTGTGTCTGTGTGTGTGTCACTGTCTGTGTGTGTGTCACTGTCTGTGTGTGTGTGTCCACACTTGTGTCTGTGTGTCTATGTGTGTCCACACGTGTCTGTGTGTGTGTCACGGCCTGTGTGCGTGTGTGTGTCCCCACACGTGTGTCTGTGTGTGTCCACACGTGTGTCTGTGTGTGTCACAGTCTGTGTGTGTGTGTCCCCACACGTGTGTTTGTGTGTGTGTCACAGTCTGTGTGTGTGTCTGTGTGTGTCACGGTCTATCGGTGTGTGTCCTAGTCTGTGTGTGTCCCCACACGTGTGTCTGTGTGTCTTGAAAGATCTGGGCAAAGTTCCATCGGTGAGCTCCTCCGGCAGGCGAGGCTGCGTTGGCTGGATCATGTAGCCCGCATGCCCAGCCACCGCATGCCGAAACAGCTTTTGTTCGGCCGGATCGAGGGGGCTAAACGGGCGCGGCACGGGCTAGAGAAGAGATGGAGTGATGTGGTACAGGAGGACGTGGAGCTGAGTGGACTTGCCGATGACTGGTACCAGCAGTGTCAAGATCGGCCTCTGTGGAGGAGGCTCGTGAAGGACGCTACTGGGCAGTTGGAGGCAGTCGCCCTCCAACAACAACGGAGGGCGGAGGAGTGACGCTCACAACAACGAGCGGAGCGTCGGGTGGCTAAAGCACAGCAGGTTGGCACAATAGGGGGCACAGCTGGTGCATCAGCCAGTCATCTCAGTCAGTCGACCCGTGGCACCTGGGTCTGCCCCGTGACCTCCTGCCAGCGGGCGTTCGACACTTCACGTGGCCTCAAGGTGCACATGGCCTGGCACAAGCGTCGTGGTGACGTCACCGCCACTTGGTGGCGAATGGCGGTTGTTGTTGTTGTGTCACAGTCTCTGTGTGTCTGTGTGTGTGTGTCACATACTGTGTGTGTGTCTGTGTGTGTGTTTCACAGTCTCTGTGTGTCTGTGTGTGTGTGTGTGTCACAGGCTGTGTGTGTGTCTGTGTGTATGTGTCACAGGCTGTGTGTGTGTGAGTGCGTGTGTCACAGTTTCTGTGTGTCTGTGTGTGTGTGTGTCACAGTCTCTGTGTGTGTGTGTCACAGTCTCTGTGTGTCTGTGTGTGTGTCACAGTCTCTGTGTGTGTGTGTCACAGTCTCTGTGTGTCTGTGTGTGCGTGGTTTATGAAATTCCCGGAGATTTTTTCTCTTCCTTTGGGGTTGGAGTGTAATGTTTATTTATTTATTTAGTCATTGTTGTTGGTGGGGGTGGTGGTGGTGGGGGTGGTGGAGAGTTGAGTGTTTGTTTTGGCTTCAAGCTCGTCCTCCTCCTCCCTCTCGGGCCGGGGATGTGAGGAGGAGCCCCTCCTGAGCTGCCGGGCCACGGTTCCATCCCTGGATGGGGGCCGTGGTCGTGAGCCCCCCCCCCACCTCGTCGTCGTTGTTCAGCGTCTGCGACGGGAGACCTGTGAAGGAGTGAACCCGCAAGTTCGGTTGTCAGGAGTTCGGTCCTCCACCCATCCGCTCCCCCCTCCCCCCATTGAATCCTCCTCATCACCAACATCGTCGTTAGTGGTGTCACGACGACGATTGTGAAGCGAAACCAAGAATCATCCGGGGAGGTGGAGAGAGAGGGGGGAGGGCGGTTATAGAATTACTCTGGGAATAATAACAATAGGGATAAAAATAACAATGGACATACTAGCAAGGGGTATAATGCAATGGGGATAATAAGTGGAAGAATAATTTGGACAATAAGGCGAATACTAGCAAGGTTAATGACAACATAGTGAATACTAACAAGGCTAATCACAACATAGTGAATAATAACAAGGCTAATGACAACATAGTGACTATTAACAAGGTTAATGACAACATAGTGAATACTAACAAGGCTAATCACAACATAGTGAATAATAACAAGGCTAATGACAACATAGTGACTATTAACAAGGTTAATGACAACATAGTGAATACTAACAAGGTTGATGACAACATAGTGAATACTAACAAGGTTAATGCCAACATAGTGAATACTAACAAGGTTAATGACAACGTAGTGAATACTAACAAGGTTAATGACAACATAGTGAATACTAACAAGGTTAATGACAACATAGTGAATACTCAAAAGGTTAATGACAACATAGTGAATACTAACAAGGCTAATGACAACATAGTGAATACTAACAAGGTTAATGACAATATAGTGACTACTAACAAGGTTAATGACAACGTAGGGAATACTAACAAGGTTAATGACAACATAGTGAATACTAACAAGGTTAATGACAACATAGTGAATACTAACAAGGTTAATGACAACATAGTGAATACTAACAAGGTTAATGACAACGTAGTGAATACTAACAAGGTTGATGACAACATAGTGAATACTAACAAGGTTAATGACAACATAGTGAATACTAACAAGGTTAATGACAACATAGTGAATACTAACAAGGTTAATGACAACATAGTGAATACTAACAAGGTTAATGACAACATAGTGAATACTAACAAGGTTAATGACAACATAGTGAATACTAACAAGGTTAATGACAACATAGTGACTACTAACAAGGTTAATGACAACATAGTGACTACTAACAAGGTTAATGACAACATAGTGACTACTAACAAGGTTAATGACAACATAGTGAATACTAACAAGGTTAATGACAACAGAGTGAATACTAACAAGGCTAATGACAACATAGTGAATACTAACAAGGATAATGACAACATAGTGAATACTAACAAGGTTACTAACAACATAGTGACTACATACAAGGTTAATGACAACGTAGTGAATACTAACAAGGTTAATGACAACATAGTGAATACTAACAAGGTTAATGACAACATAGTGAATACTCAAAAGGTTAATGACAACATAGTGAATACTAACAAGGCTAATGACAACATAGTGAATACTAACAAGGTTAATGACAATATAGTGACTACTAACAAGGTTAATGACAACGTAGGGAATACTAACAAGGTTAATGACAACATAGTGAATACTAACAAGGTTAATGACAACATAGTGAATACTAACAAGGTTAATGACAACATAGTGAATACTAACAAGGTTAATGACAACATAGTGAATACTAACCAGGTTAATGACAACATAGTGAATACTAACAAGGTTAATGACAACATAGTGACTACTAACAAGGTTAATGACAACATAGTGACTACTAACAAGGTTAATGAAACATAGTGAATACTAACAAGGTTAATGACAACAGAGTGAATACTAACAAGGCTAATGACAACATAGTGAATACTAACAAGGATAATGACAACATAGTGAATACTAACAAGGTTAATAACAACATAGTGACTACATACAAGGTTAATGACAACGTAGTGAATACTAACAAGGTTAATGACAGCATAGTGAATACTAACAAGGCTTATCACAACGTAGTGAATAATAACAAGGCGAATGAAAACATAGTGACTACTAACAAGGTTAATGACAACATAGTGAATACCAACAAGGTTAATGACAACATAGTGAATACTACCAAGGTTAATGACAACATAGTGAATACTAACAAGATTAATGACAACATAGTGAATACTAACAAGGTTGATGACAACATAGTGAATACTAACAAGGATAATGACAACATAGTGAAGACTAACAAGGTTAATGACAACATAGGGAATACTAACAAGGTTAATGACAACATAGTGAATACTAACAAGGTTAATGGCAACATAGTGAATACTAACAAGGTTAATGACAACATAGTGAATACTAACAAGGTTAATGACAACATAGTGAATACTAACAAGGTTAATGACAACATAGTGCATACTAACAAGGTTAATGACAACATAGTGAATACTAACAAGGTCAATGACAACATAGTGAATACTAACAATGTGAAGGACAACATAGTGAATACTAACAAGGTTAATGACAACATAGTGATAACTAACAAGGTTAATGACAACATAGTGAATGCTAACAAGGTTAAGGACAACATAGTGAATACTAACAAGGTTAATGACAACATAGTGAATACTAACAAGGTTAATGACAACATAGTGAATACTAACAAGGTTAATGACAACGATGGGAATACTAACAAGGTTAATGACAACAGTGAATACTAACAAGGTTAATGACAACAAAGTGAATACTAACAAGGTTAATGACAACATAGTGAATACTAACAAGGTTAATGACAACATACTGAATACTAACAAGGTTAATGACAACTTAGTGAATACTAACAAGGTTAATGAAAACATAGTGAATACTAACAAGGTTAATGACCACATAGTGAATACTAAAAAGGTTATTGACAACATAGTGAATACTAACAAGGTTAATGACAACATAGTGAATATTAACAGGGCTAATGACAACATAGTGACTACTAACAAGGTTAATGACAACATAGTGAATACTACCAAGGTTAATGACCACATAGTGAATACTAAAAAGGTTAATGACAACATAGTGAATACTAACAAGGTTAATGACAACATAGTGAATACTAACAAGGTTAATGAAAACATAGTGAATACTAACAAGGTTAATGACAACATAGTGAATACTAACAAGGTTAATGACAACAATGGGAATACTTACAAGGTTAATGGCAACATAGTGAATAATAACAAGGCTAATGAAAACATAGTGAATACTACCAAGGTTAATGACAACATAGTGAATACTAACAAGATTAATGACAACATAGTGAATACTAACAAGGTTGATGACAACATAGTGAATACTAACAAGGTTAATGACAACATAGTGAAGACTAACAAGGTTAATGACAACATAGGGAATACTAACAAGGTTAATGACAACATAGTGAATACTAACAAGGTTAATGACAACATAGTGAATACTAACAAGGTTAATGACAACATAGTGACTACTAACAAGGTTAATGACAACATAGTGAATACTACCAAGGTTAATGACAACATAGTGAATACTAACAAAATTAATGACAACATAGTGAATACTAACAAGGTTGATGACAACATAGTGAATACTAACAAGGATAATGACAACATAGTGAAGACTAACAAGGTTAATGACAACATAGGGAATACTAACAAGGTTAATGACAACATAGTGAATACTAACAAGGTTAATGACAACATAGTGAATACTAACAAGGTTAATGACAACATAGTGAATACTAACAAGGTTAATGACAACATAGTGAATACTAACAAGGTTAATGACAACATAGTGCATACTAACAAGGTTAATGACAACATAGTGAATACTAACAAGGTCAATGACAACATAGTGAATACTAACAATGTGAAGGACAACATAGTGAATACTAACAAGGTTAATGACAACATAGTGATAACTAACAAGGTTAATGACAACATAGTGAATGCTAACAAGGTTAAGGACAACATAGTGAATACTAACAAGGTTAATGACAACATAGTGAATACTAACAAGGTTAATGACAACATAGTGAATACTAACAAGGTTAATGACAACGATGGGAATACTAACAAGGTTAATGACAACAGTGAATACTAACAAGGTTAATGACAACAAAGTGAATACTAACAAGGTTAATGACAACATAGTGAATATTAACAAGGTTAATGACAACTTAGTGAATACTAACAAGGTTAATGAAAACATAGTGAATACTAACAAGGTTAATGACCACATAGTGAATACTAAAAAGGTTATTGACAACATAGTGAATACTAACAAGGTTAATGACAACATAGTGAATATTAACAGGGCTAATGACAACATAGTGACTACTAACAAGGTTAATGACAACATAGTGAATACTACCAAGGTTAATGACCACATAGTGAATACTAAAAAGGTTAATGACAACATAGTGAATACTAACAAGGTTAATGACAACATAGTGAATACTAACAAGGTTAATGACAACATAGTGACTCCTAACAAGGTTAATGACAACATAGTGAATACTAACAAGGTTAATGACAACAATGGGAATACTTACAAGGTTAATGGCAACATAGTGAATAATAACAAGGCTAATGAAAACATAGTGAATACTACCAAGGTTAATGACACCATAGTGAATACTAACAAGATTAATGACAACATAGTGAATACTAACAAGGTTGATGACAACATAGTGAATACTAACAAGGTTAATGACAACATAGTGAAGACTAACAAGGTTAATGACAACATAGGGAATACTAACAAGGTTAATGACAACATAGTGAATACTAACAAGGTTAATGACAACATAGTGAATACTAACAAGGTTAATGACAACATAGTGACTACTAACAAGGTTAATGACAACATAGTGAATACTAACAAGGTTAATGACAACATAGTTCATACTAACAAGGTTAATGACAACATAGTGAATACTAACAAGGTCAATGACAACATAGTGAATACTAACAATGTTAATGACAACATAGTGAATACTAACAAGGCTAATCACAACATAGTGATAACTAACAAGGTTAATGACAACATAGTGGATGCTAACAAGGTTAAGGACAACATAGTGAATACTAACAAGGTTAATGACAACATAGTGAATACTAACAAGGTTAATGACAACATAGTGAATACTAACAAGGTTAATGACAACGATGGGAATACTAACAAGGTTAATGACAACAGTGAATACTAACAAGGTTAATGACAACAAAGTGAATACTAACAAGGTTAATGACAACATAGTGAATACTAACAAGTTTAATGACAACTTAGTGAATACTAACAAGGTTAATGAAAACATAGTGAATACTAACAAGGTTAATGACCACATAGTGAATACTAAAAAGGTTATTGACAACATAGTGAATACTAACAAGGTTAATGACAACATAGTGAATATTAACAGGGCTAATGACAACATAGTGACTACTAACAAGGTTAATGACAACATAGTGAATACTACCAAGGTTAATGACCACATAGTGAATACTAACAAGGTTAATGACAACATAGTGAATACTAACAAGGTTAATGACAACATAGTGAATACTAACAAGGTTAATGACAACATAGTGACTCCTAACAAGGTTAATGACAACATAGTGAATACTAACAAGGTTAATGACAACAATGGGAATACTTGCAAGGTTAATGGCAACATAGTGAATAATAACAAGATTAATGACAACATAGTGAATACTAACAAGGTTACTGACAACATAGTGGATACTAACAAGGTTAATGACAACATAGTGAATACTAACAAGGTTAATGACAACATAATGAATACTAACAGGGCTAATGACAACATACTGAATACTAACAAGGTTAATGACAACATAGTGAATACTAACAGGGCTAATGACAACATAGTGACTACTAACAAGGTTAATGACAGCATAGTGAATACTAATCAGGTTAATGACAACATCGTGAATACTAACAAGGTTAATGACAACGTAGTAAATACTAACAAGGTTAATGACAACGTAGTGAATACTGACAAGCTTAATGACAATATAGTGAATACTAACAAGGTTAATGACAACGCAGTGAATACTGACAAGGCTAATGACAACACAGTGAATACTAACAAGGTTAATGACAACATAGTGAATACTAACACGTTTAATGACAACATAGTGAATACTAACAAGGTTAATGACAACATAGTGAATACTAACAAGGTTAATGACAACATAGTGAATACTAACAAGATTAATGACAACATAGTGACTACTAACAAGGTTAATGACAACATAGTGAATACTAACAAGGTTAATGACAACAATGGGAATACTTACAAGGTTAATGGCAACATAGTGAATAATAACAAGGCTAATGAAAACATAGTGAATACTACCAAGGTTAATGACAACATAGTGAATACTAACAAGATTAATGACAACATAGTGAATACTAACAAGGTTGATGACAACATAGTGAATACTAACAAGGTTAATGACAACATAGTGAAGACTAACAAGGTTAATGACAACATAGGGAATACTAACAAGGTTAATGACAACATAGTGAATACTAACAAGGTTAATGACAACATAGTGAATACTAACAAGGTTAATGACAACATAGTGACTACTAACAAGGTTAATGACAACATAGTGAATACTAACAAGGTTAATGACAACATAGTTCATACTAACAAGGTTAATGACAACATAGTGAATACTAACAAGGTCAATGACAACATAGTGAATACTAACAATGTTAATGACAACATAGTGAATACTAACAAGGCTAATCACAACATAGTGATAACTAACAAGGTTAATGACAACATAGTGGATGCTAACAAGGTTAAGGACAACATAGTGAATACTAACAAGGTTAATGACAACATAGTGAATACTAACAAGGTTAATGACAACATAGTGAATACTAACAAGGTTAATGACAACGATGGGAATACTAACAAGGTTAATGACAACAGTGAATACTAACAAGGTTAATGACAACAAAGTGAATACTAACAAGGTTAATGACAACATAGTGAATACTAACAAGTTTAATGACAACTTAGTGAATACTAACAAGGTTAATGAAAACATAGTGAATACTAACAAGGTTAATGACCACATAGTGAATACTAAAAAGGTTATTGACAACATAGTGAATACTAACAAGGTTAATGACAACATAGTGAATATTAACAGGGCTAATGACAACATAGTGACTACTAACAAGGTTAATGACAACATAGTGAATACTACCAAGGTTAATGACCACATAGTGAATACTAACAAGGTTAATGACAACATAGTGAATACTAACAAGGTTAATGACAACATAGTGAATACTAACAAGGTTAATGACAACATAGTGACTCCTAACAAGGTTAATGACAACATAGTGAATACTAACAAGGTTAATGACAACAATGGGAATACTTGCAAGGTTAATGGCAACATAGTGAATAATAACAAGATTAATGACAACATAGTGAATACTAACAAGGTTACTGACAACATAGTGGATACTAACAAGGTTAATGACAACATAGTGAATACTAACAAGGTTAATGACAACATAATGAATACTAACAGGGCTAATGACAACATACTGAATACTAACAAGGTTAATGACAACATAGTGAATACTAACAGGGCTAATGACAACATAGTGACTACTAACAAGGTTAATGACCACATAGTGAATACTAAAAAGGTTATTGACAACATAGTGAATACTAACAAGGTTAATGACAACATAGTGAATATTAACAGGGCTAATGACAACATAGTGACTACTAACAAGGTTAATGACAACATAGTGAATACTACCAAGGTTAATGACCACATAGTGAATACTAAAAAGGTTAATGACAACATAGTGAATACTAACAAGGTTAATGACAACATAGTGAATACTAACAAGGTTAATGACAACATAGTGACTCCTAACAAGGTTAATGACAACATAGTGAATACTAACAAGGTTAATGACAACAATGGGAATACTTACAAGGTTAATGGCAACATAGTGAATAATAACAAGGCTAATGAAAACATAGTGAATACTACCAAGGTTAATGACAACATAGTGAATACTAACAAGATTAATGACAACATAGTGAATACTAACAAGGTTGATGACAACATAGTGAATACTAACAAGGTTAATGACAACATAGTGAATACTAACAAGGTTAATGACAACATAGTGAATACTAACAAGGTTAATGACAACATAGTGACTACTAACAAGGTTAATGACAACATAGTGAATACTAACAAGGTTAATGACAACATAGTTCATACTAACAAGGTTAATGACAACATAGTGAATACTAACAAGGTCAATGACAACATAGTGAATACTAACAATGTTAATGACAACATAGTGAATACTAACAAGGCTAATCACAACATAGTGATAACTAACAAGGTTAATGACAACATAGTGGATGCTAACAAGGTTAAGGACAACATAGTGAATACTAACAAGGTTAATGACAACATAGTGAATACTAACAAGGTTAATGACAACATAGTGAATACTAACAAGGTTAATGACAACGATGGGAATACTAACAAGGTTAATGACAACAGTGAATACTAACAAGGTTAATGACAACAAAGTGAATACTAACAAGGTTAATGACAACATAGTGAATACTAACAAGTTTAATGACAACTTAGTGAATACTAACAAGGTTAATGAAAACATAGTGAATACTAACAAGGTTAATGACCACATAGTGAATACTAAAAAGGTTATTGACAACATAGTGAATACTAACAAGGTTAATGACAACATAGTGAATATTAACAGGGCTAATGACAACATAGTGACTACTAACAAGGTTAATGACAACATAGTGAATACTACCAAGGTTAATGACCACATAGTGAATACTAACAAGGTTAATGACAACATAGTGAATACTAACAAGGTTAATGACAACATAGTGAATACTAACAAGGTTAATGACAACATAGTGACTCCTAACAAGGTTAATGACAACATAGTGAATACTAACAAGGTTAATGACAACAATGGGAATACTTGCAAGGTTAATGGCAACATAGTGAATAATAACAAGATTAATGACAACATAGTGAATACTAACAAGGTTACTGACAACATAGTGGATACTAACAAGGTTAATGACAACATAGTGAATACTAACAAGGTTAATGACAACATAATGAATACTAACAGGGCTAATGACAACATACTGAATACTAACAAGGTTAATGACAACATAGTGAATACTAACAGGGCTAATGACAACATAGTGACTACTAACAAGGTTAATGACAGCATAGTGAATACTAATCAGGTTAATGACAACATCGTGAATACTAACAAGGTTAATGACAACGTAGTAAATACTAACAAGGTTAATGACAACGTAGTGAATACTGACAAGCTTAATGACAATATAGTGAATACTAACAAGGTTAATGACAACGCAGTGAATACTGACAAGGCTAATGACAACACAGTGAATACTAACAAGGTTAATGACAACATAGTGAATACTAACACGTTTAATGACAACATAGTGAATACTAACAAGGTTAATGACAACATAGTGAATACTAACAAGGTTAATGACAACATAGTGAATACTAACAAGATTAATGACAACATAGTGACTACTAACAAGGTTAATGACAACATAGTGAATACTAACAAGGTTAATGACAACAATGGGAATACTTACAAGGTTAATGGCAACATAGTGAATAATAACAAGGCTAATGAAAACATAGTGAATACTACCAAGGTTAATGACAACATAGTGAATACTAACAAGATTAATGACAACATAGTGAATACTAACAAGGTTGATGACAACATAGTGAATACTAACAAGGTTAATGACAACATAGTGAAGACTAACAAGGTTAATGACAACATAGGGAATACTAACAAGGTTAATGACAACATAGTGAATACTAACAAGGTTAATGACAACATAGTGAATACTAACAAGGTTAATGACAACATAGTGACTACTAACAAGGTTAATGACAACATAGTGAATACTAACAAGGTTAATGACAACATAGTTCATACTAACAAGGTTAATGACAACATAGTGAATACTAACAAGGTCAATGACAACATAGTGAATACTAACAATGTTAATGACAACATAGTGAATACTAACAAGGCTAATCACAACATAGTGATAACTAACAAGGTTAATGACAACATAGTGGATGCTAACAAGGTTAAGGACAACATAGTGAATACTAACAAGGTTAATGACAACATAGTGAATACTAACAAGGTTAATGACAACATAGTGAATACTAACAAGGTTAATGACAACGATGGGAATACTAACAAGGTTAATGACAACAGTGAATACTAACAAGGTTAATGACAACAAAGTGAATACTAACAAGGTTAATGACAACATAGTGAATACTAACAAGTTTAATGACAACTTAGTGAATACTAACAAGGTTAATGAAAACATAGTGAATACTAACAAGGTTAATGACCACATAGTGAATACTAAAAAGGTTATTGACAACATAGTGAATACTAACAAGGTTAATGACAACATAGTGAATATTAACAGGGCTAATGACAACATAGTGACTACTAACAAGGTTAATGACAACATAGTGAATACTACCAAGGTTAATGACCACATAGTGAATACTAACAAGGTTAATGACAACATAGTGAATACTAACAAGGTTAATGACAACATAGTGAATACTAACAAGGTTAATGACAACATAGTGACTCCTAACAAGGTTAATGACAACATAGTGAATACTAACAAGGTTAATGACAACAATGGGAATACTTGCAAGGTTAATGGCAACATAGTGAATAATAACAAGATTAATGACAACATAGTGAATACTAACAAGGTTACTGACAACATAGTGGATACTAACAAGGTTAATGACAACATAGTGAATACTAACAAGGTTAATGACAACATAATGAATACTAACAGGGCTAATGACAACATACTGAATACTAACAAGGTTAATGACAACATAGTGAATACTAACAGGGCTAATGACAACATAGTGACTACTAACAAGGTTAATGACAGCATCGTGAATACTAATCAGGTTAATGACAACATCGTGAATACTAACAAGGTTAATGACAACGTAGTGAATACTGACAAGCTTAATGACAATATAGTGAATACTAACAAGGTTAATGACAACGCAGTGAATACTGACAAGGCTAATGACAACACAGTGAATGCTAACAAGGTTAATGACAACATAGTGAATACTAACACGTTTAATGACAACATAGTGAATACTAACAAGGTTAATGACAACTTATTGAATACTAACAAGGTTAATGACAACATAGTGAATACTAACAAGATTAATGACAACATAGTGACTACTAACAAGGTTAATGACAACATAGTGAATACTAACAAGGTTAATGACAACGTAGTGAATACTAACAATGCTAATGACAACATAGTGAATACTAACAAGGTCAATGTCAAAGTAGTGAATACTAACAAGGTTAATGACAACATAGTGAATACTAACAAGGTTAATGACAACAAAGTGAATACTAACAAGGTTAGTGACAACATAGTGAATACTAACAAGGTTAATGACAACGTAGTGACTACTAACAAGGTTAATGACAACGTAGTGAATACTACCAAGGTTAATGACAACATAGTGAATACTAACAAGGTTAATGAAAACATAGTGAATACTAACAAGGTTAATGACAACAATGGGAATACTAACAAGGTTAATGACAACATAGTGACTACTAACAAGGTTAATGACAACATAGTGAATACTAACAAGGTTAATGACAACAATGGGAATACTAACAAGGTTAATGACAACATAGTGACTACTAACAAGGTTAATGACAACATAGTGAATACTAACAAGGTTAATGACAACATAGTGAATACTAACAAGGTTAATGACAACATAGTGAATACTAACAAGGTTAATGACAACATAGTGAATACTAACAAGGTTATGACAACATAGTGAATCCTAACAAGGTTAATGACAACATAGTGAATACTAACAAGGTTAATGACAACATAGTGAATACTAACAAGGTTAATGACAACATAGTGAATACTAACAAGGTTAATGACAACAATGGAAATACTAACAAGGTTAATGACAACATAGTGACTACTAACAAGATTAATGACAACATAGTGAATACTAACAATGTTAATGACAACATAGTGAATACTAACAAGGTTAATGACAACATAGTGAATACTAACAAGGTTAATGACAACATAGTGAATACTAACAAGATTATGACAACATAGTGAATGCTAACAAGGTTAATGCCAACATAGTGAATACTAACAAGGTTAATGACAACATAGTGAATCCTAACAAGGTTAATGACAACATAGTGAATACTAACAAGGTTAATGACAGCATAGTGAATACTTACAAGGTTAATGACAACATAGTGAATACTAACAAGGTTAATGACAACAATGGGAATACTAACAAGGTTAATGACAACATAGTGACTACTAACAAGGTTAATGACAACATAGTAAATACTAACAAGGTTAATGACAACATAGTGAATACTAACAAGGTTAATGACAACAGTGAATACTAACAAGGTTAATGACAACATAGTGAATACTAACAAGGTTAATGACAACATAGTGAATCCTAACAAGGTTAATGACAACAATGGGAATACAGTAACACCAAATGAGAATAATAACCGTGACGAACAACAACAGGAATAGCAACAACGGGAACCACCACAACGTTGCCAGTATCAAAGTATGCACAAACAAATTAACAATCGGGTTGCCAGGAAGGGTAAAAGACCTATTCATCGACACCGGTGTGAACAACAACAACAACTACCACAGCGGTGAGTGGGGGCCACAAACACGTGGGAGTCATCACGGAAATGGGGGGGGGGGGGGCGCCTGATGCCATCGGAGTCGTGGTGGGGGGCTGGGGCGGTTCTGGGCCTCTTCCACGAGGCGGACGGGCGGCTCGTGGCTCAGCTTAGCCGGCCTGGAGACGATTTCCAGAAGCATTTAACATTTTAAACAGGATCACTCAAGACGTGCGTTGCGTTAGAAATAGATATGTGTGTGTAACTACTCAGAGCACGATGTCTTCACAGCGACGACTCGGAAGACAGTGACGGCTTGAGGACATCGCGACAACAGCGATGTCAACCACGACCCCGACTCCCACGGCAGCCCCGAACCTCGCTCTTCTCCCCCTTTTATCCTCCCCTCCCCAGCGTGGCCCATCCCTCCGCCCCTAGCCATGCTCCTCTTCTCGAACTCTCTCGCAAGTTCCTGAAGATCCCAGATCGTCGTTCCACGGTCTGTTCCCTGGCCTGGTTATTCCCTCTTGTGGTCACCAGTCCCCTATAGTGTCTCTACATCTGTAGTTACCACTCGTGGTCACCAGTCCCCTATAGTGTCTCTACATCTGTAGTTACCACTCATGGTCACCAGTCCCCTATAGTATCTCTACATCTGTAGTTACCACTCGTGGTCACCAGTCCCCTATAGTATCTCTACATCTGTAGTTACCACTCGTGGTCACCAGTCCACGCACTGTCTCTACATCTGTAGTTACCACTCGTGGTCACCAGTCCCCTATAGTATCTCTACATCTGTAGTTACCACTCGTGGTCACCAGTCCCCTATAGTATCTCTACATCTGTAGTTACCACTCGTGGTCACCAGTCCCCTATAGTGTCTCTACATCTGTAGTTACCACTCGTGGTCACCAGTCCCCTATAGTATCTCTACATCTGTAGTTACCACTCGTGGTCACCAGTCCCCTATAGTGTCTCTACATCTGTAGGGGTGTTGTGAGATGCAGAGGTACAGCCGATCCTTGGTGTGATCCTAGGTGGCTACAACCACGTCCGCTTCTACAGCCCCGCCCAGTGGTTTGTGGGTATAAAGGGCGGGGAGTGAGAGAGCTCGGGGCAGAGTGTTGGGGCCAAGAAGGAAGTAACCAGGAAAGAAGGAAGACCAGCTAAGTAGAACCCTGGCACTCCCCTGACCGCTGTCCTTCTCAGGATCGGCAGGGGAAGCCAGTGGTACGGCCCCAGGAGCCACAGAGCCGACGTCCTTCTAAGGGCCGGTCTGTTTGGTGGGGTGCCGTGATCTGAGCTTAACCAGGGCCAGATCAGACAGCCTCCCCTAGAGCCCTTAGCTGGAGGAACCGGGGAACATAGGCTTAGGCTAGATAGCCTAGGGGGATATTCCTAAGTGTAACGGGTGAAGGGGCCGCTACCCCTTCAGTGTGACCCCTTGTTATAAATAAATGAGTGCTGCCTCTACTCTACTGTCTCCGTGTCTCTGGAACCCACTACACATCTGTAGTTACCACTCGTGGTCATCAGTCCCCTATAGTGTCTGTACATCTGTAGTTACCACTCGTGGTCCCCAGTCCCCTATAGTGTCTCTACATCTGCAGTTACCACTCGTGGTTACCAGTCCCCTATAGTGTCTCTACATCTGTAGTTATCACTCGTGGTCCCCAGTCCCCTATAGTATCTCTACATCTGTAGTTACCACTCGTGGTCACCAGTCCCCTGTAGTATCTCTACATCTATAGTTACCACTCGTGGTCACCAGTCCCCTATAGTGTCTCTAGATCTGTAGTTACCACTCGTGGTCACCATTCCCCTATAGTGTCTCGACATCTGTAGTTACCACACGTGGTCACCAGTCCACGCACTGTCTCTACATCTGTTGTTACCAATCGCGGTCACCAGTCCCCTATAGTGTCTCTACATCTGCAGTTACCACTCGTGGTCACTTGTCCCCTATAGTATCTCTACATCTGTAGTTACCACTCGTGGTCACCATTCCCCTATAGTGTCTCTACATCTGTAGTTATCACTCGTGGTCACCAGTCCCCTATAGTGTCTCTACATCTGTAGTTACCACTCGTGGTCACCAGTCCTCTATAGTGTCTCTACATCTGTAGTTATCACTCGTGGTCACCAGTCCCCTATAGTATCTCTACATCTGTAGTTACCACTCGTGGTCACCAGTCCCCTATAGTGTCTCTACAACCTGTAGTTACCACTCGTGGTCACCAGTCCCCTATAGTATCTCTACATCTGTAGTTACCAATCGCGGTCACCATTCCCCTATAGTATCTCTAGATCTGTAGTTACCACTCGTGGTCACCAGTCCCCTATAGTGTCTCTAGATCTGTAGTTACCACTCGTGGTCACCATTCCCCTATAGTATCTCTACATCTGTAGTTACCACTCGTGGTCACCAGTCCCCTATAGTGTCTCTACATCTGTAGTTACCACTCGTGGTCACCATTCCCCTATAGTGTCTCTACATCTGTAGTTACCACTCGTGGTCACCAGTCCCCTATAGTATCTCTACATCTGTAGTTACCACTCGTGGTCACCAGTCCCCTATAGTATCTCTACATCTGTAGTTACCACTCGTGGTCACCAGTCCACGCACTGTCTCTACATCTGTAGTTACCACTCGTGGTCACCAGTCCCCTATAGTGTCTCTACATCTGTAGTTACCACTCGTGGTCACCAGTCCCCTATAGTGTCTCTACATCTGTAGTTACCACTCGTGGTCACCAGTCCCCTATAGTATCTCTACATCTGTAGTTACCACTCGTGGTCCCCATTCCCCTATAGTATCTCTACATCTGTAGTTACCACTCGTGGTCACCAGTCCACTATAGTGTCTCTACATCTGTTTACCACTCGTGGTCACCAGTCCCCTATAGTGTCTCTACATCTGTTGTTACCACTCGTGGTCACCAGTCCCCTATAGTGTCTCGACATCTGTAGTTACCACTCGTGGTCACCAGTCCCCTATAGTGTCTCTACATCTGTAGTTACCACTCGTGGTCACCATTCCCCTATAGTGTCTCGACATCTGTAGTTACCACACGTGGTCACCAGTCCACGCACTGTCTCTACATCTGTTGTTACCAATCGCGGTCACCAGTCCCCTATAGTGTCTCTACATCTGCAGTTACCACTCGTGGTCACTTGTCCCCTATAGTATCTCTACATCTGTAGTTACCACTCGTGGTCACCATTCCCCTATAGTGTCTCTACATCTGTAGTTATCACTCGTGGTCACCAGTCCCCTATAGTGTCTCTACATCTGTAGTTACCACTCGTGGTCACCAGTCCTCTATAGTGTCTCTACATCTGTAGTTATCACTCGTGGTCACCAGTCCCCTATAGTATCTCTACATCTGTAGTTACCACTCGTGGTCACCAGTCCCCTATAGTGTCTCTACAACCTGTAGTTACCACTCGTGGTCACCAGTCCCCTATAGTATCTCTACATCTGTAGTTACCAATCGCGGTCACCATTCCCCTATAGTATCTCTAGATCTGTAGTTACCACTCGTGGTCACCAGTCCCCTGTAGTGTCTCTAGATCTGTAGTTACCACTCGTGGTCACCATTCCCCTATAGTATCTCTACATCTGTAGTTACCACTCGTGGTCACCAGTCCCCTATAGTGTCTCTACATCTGTAGTTACCACTCGTGGTCACCATTCCCCTATAGTGTCTCTACATCTGTAGTTACCACTCGTGGTCACCAGTCCCCTATAGTATCTCTACATCTGTAGTTACCACTCGTGGTCACCAGTCCCCTATAGTATCTCTACATCTGTAGTTACCACTCGTGGTCACCAGTCCACGCACTGTCTCTACATCTGTAGTTACCACTCGTGGTCACCAGTCCCCTATAGTGTCTCTACATCTGTAGTTACCACTCGTGGTCACCAGTCCCCTATAGTGTCTCTACATCTGTAGTTACCACTCGTGGTCACCAGTCCCCTATAGTATCTCTACATCTGTAGTTACCACTCGTGGTCCCCATTCCCCTATAGTATCTCTACATCTGTAGTTACCACTCGTGGTCACCAGTCCACTATAGTGTCTCTACATCTGTTTACCACTCGTGGTCACCAGTCCCCTATAGTGTCTCTACATCTGTTGTTACCACTCGTGGTCACCAGTCCCCTATAGTGTCTCGACATCTGTAGTTACCACTCGTGGTCACCAGTCCCCTATAGTGTCTCTACATCTGTTGTTACCACTCGTGGTCACCAGTCCCCTATAGTGTCTCTACATCTGTAGTTATCACTCGTGGTCCCCAGTCCCCTATAGTATCTCTTCATCTGTAGTTACCAGTCCCCTGTAGTATCTCTACATCTGTAGTTACCACTCGTGGTCACCAGTCCCCTATAGTGTCTCTACATCTGCAGTTACCACTCGTTGTCACCAGTCCCCTGTAGTATCTCTACATCTGTAGTTACCACTCGTGGTCCCCAGTCCCCTATAGTGTCTCTACATCTGTAGTTACCACTCGTGGTCACCAGTCCCCTATAGTGTCTCTACATCTGTAGTTACCACTCGTGGTCACCATTCCCCTATAGTGTCTCTACATCTGTAGTTATCACTCGTGGTCACCAGTCCCCTATAGTGTCTCTACATCTGTAGTTACCACTCGTGGTCACCAGTCCCCTATAGTATCTCTACATCTGTAGTTACCACTCGTGGTCACCAGTCCTCTATAGTGTCTCTACATCTGTAGTTATCACTCGTGGTCACCAGTCCCCTATAGTATCTCTACATCTGTAGTTACCACTCGTGGTCACCAGTCCCCTATAGTATCTCTACATCTGTAGTTACCACTCGTGGTCACCAGTCCACTATAGTATCTCTACCTCTGTAGTTACCACTCGTGGTCACCAGTCCCCTATAGTGTTTCTACATCTGTAGTTACCACTCGTGGTCACCAGTCCCCTATAGTGTTTCTACATCTGTAGTTACCACTCGTGGTCACCAGTCCCCTATAGTGTTTCTACAACCTGTAGTTACCACTCGTGGTCACCATTCCCCTATAGTATCTCTACATCTGTAGTTACCACTCGTGGTCACCAGTCCCCTATAGTGTCTCTACATCTGTAGTTACCACTCGTGGTCACCAGTCCCCTATAGTATCTCTACATCTGTAGTTACCACTCATGGTCACCAGTCCCCTATAGTATCTCTACATCTGTAGTTACCACTCGTGGTCACCAGTCCCCTATAGTGTCTCTACAACCTGTAGTTACCACTCGTGGTCACCAGTCCCCTATAGTATCTCTACATCTGTAGTTACCAATCGCGGTCACCATTCCCCTATAGTATCTCTAGATCTGTAGTTACCACTCGTGGTCACCAGTCCCCTATAGTGTCTCTAGATCTGTAGTTACCACTCGTGGTCACCATTCCCCTATAGTATCTCTACATCTGTAGTTACCACTCGTGGTCACCAGTCCCCTATAGTGTCTCTACATCTGTAGTTACCACTCGTGGTCACCATTCCCCTATAGTGTCTCTACATCTGTAGTTACCACTCGTGGTCACCAGTCCCCTATAGTATCTCTACATCTGTAGTTACCACTCGTGGTCACCAGTCCCCTATAGTATCTCTACATCTGTAGTTACCACTCGTGGTCACCAGTCCACGCACTGTCTCTACATCTGTAGTTACCACTCGTGGTCACCAGTCCCCTATAGTGTCTCTACATCTGTAGTTACCACTCGTGGTCACCAGTCCCCTATAGTGTCTCTACATCTGTAGTTACCACTCGTGGTCACCAGTCCCCTATAGTATCTCTACATCTGTAGTTACCACTCGTGGTCCCCATTCCCCTATAGTATCTCTACATCTGTAGTTACCACTCGTGGTCACCAGTCCACTATAGTGTCTCTACATCTGTTTACCACTCGTGGTCACCAGTCCCCTATAGTATCTCTACATCTGTAGTTACCACTCGTGGTCACCAGTCCCCTATAGTGTCTCTACATCTGTTGTTACCACTCGTGGTCACCAGTCCCCTATAGTGTCTCGACATCTGTAGTTACCACTCGTGGTCACCAGTCCCCTATAGTGTCTCTACATCTGTTGTTACCACTCGTGGTCACCAGTCCCCTATAGTGTCTCTACATCTGTAGTTATCACTCGTGGTCCCCAGTCCCCTATAGTATCTCTTCATCTGTAGTTACCAGTCCCCTGTAGTATCTCTACATCTGTAGTTACCACTCGTGGTCACCAGTCCCCTATAGTGTCTCTACATCTGCAGTTACCACTCGTTGTCACCAGTCCCCTGTAGTATCTCTACATCTGTAGTTACCACTCGTGGTCCCCAGTCCCCTATAGTGTCTCTACATCTGTAGTTACCACTCGTGGTCACCAGTCCCCTATAGTGTCTCTAGATCTGTAGTTACCACTCGTGGTCACTTGTCCCCTATAGTATCTCTACATCTGTAGTTACCACTCGTGGTCACCATTCCCCTATAGTGTCTCTACATCTGTAGTTATCACTCGTGGTCACCAGTCCCCTATAGTGTCTCTACATCTGTAGTTACCACTCGTGGTCACCAGTCCCCTATAGTATCTCTACATCTGTAGTTACCACTCGTGGTCACCAGTCCTCTATAGTGTCTCTACATCTGTAGTTATCACTCGTGGTCACCAGTCCCCTATAGTATCTCTACATCTGTAGTTACCACTCGTGGTCACCAGTCCCCTATAGTATCTCTACATCTGTAGTTACCACTCGTGGTCACCAGTCCACTATAGTATCTCTACCTCTGTAGTTACCACTCGTGGTCACCAGTCCCCTATAGTGTTTCTACATCTGTAGTTACCACTCGTGGTCACCAGTCCCCTATAGTGTTTCTACATCTGTAGTTACCACTCGTGGTCACCAGTCCCCTATAGTGTTTCTACAACCTGTAGTTACCACTCGTGGTCACCATTCCCCTATAGTATCTCTACATCTGTAGTTACCACTCGTGGTCACCAGTCCCCTATAGTGTCTCTACATCTGTAGTTACCACTCGTGGTCACCAGTCCCCTATAGTATCTCTACATCTGTAGTTACCACTCATGGTCACCAGTCCCCTATAGTGTCTCTACATCTGTAGTTACCACTCGTGGTCACCATTCCCCTATAGTGTCTCTACATCTGTAGTTACCACTCGTGGTCACCAGTCCCCTATACTATCTCTACATCTGTAGTTACCACTCGTGGTCACCAGTCCCCTATAGTGTCTCTACATCTGTAGTTACCACTCGTGGTCACCAGTCCCCTATAGTGTCTCTACATCTGTAGTTACCACTCGTGGTCACCAGTCCCCTATAGTATCTCTACATCTGTAGTTACCACTCGTGGTCACCAGTCCACGCACTGTCTCTACATCTGTAGGTACCACTCGTGGTCACCATTCCCCTATAGTATCTCTACATCTGTAGTTACCACTCGTGGTCACCAGTCCACGCACTGTCTCTACATCTGTAGGTACCACTCGTGGTCACCATTCCCCTATAGTGTCTCTACATCTGTAGGTACCACTCGTGGTCACCATTCCCCTATAGTATCTCTACATCTGTAGTTACCACTCGTGGTCACCAGTCCCCTATAGTGTCTCTACATATAGAAACACACGCACATTGGCGCCTTTGGGGCTCATAAGCAGAGTAGGTTGGCCCGTTTTAGCGATGTGGCCACTTGGGTTGTTTGGTGGTGCAGCAAGACGCTCAGGCTAATGTAACTAAATTGTTTTATTTGTTTGTATCGGTAACAGTTCAGTGTTATAGCTGGCAACCCGTACGGTTTATTACCCCGTATTCTTGTACAGGGAAATTGAGTTTTCAGGTCCATACGGTATACAGCCGTTTCAACACGAGCAAAACCAATGTTTGTGTATATTTGTTTGTGTTCTTCCCTTGCGATGGCACTTTGTAGGATGCACGTTGAGATTTATAAGGGCACCGGGTGACCAATAAGGTCTGAATTGGTCTGTAATAAGGTAGGTTACTGACAAGGGGTTGAAAGTTATGCATATTTGTTCCGGTTTTAAATTACAGTATTTGAGTTTTATTAATACCTTTCCTCATCTGTCATTGCATACCATGTAGAGATACCAACGTTAGGCCAACATTCGCTTGTGGTTGGCATGGAGCGTAATGGAAGGGGAGAGTTAGGAGAGTGATTGTGAGTCTCTGAGGCTATATTTCGAGTCGGTGGCGAGTGGTAGTGTCGCGCGCTGCGCTACGAACCCGGCGACACAAGTTCGAGTCTCACTCACGGCCAACACTGATGACGATTATCTAAACCGACTCAGGGTCTCCCCCGGGTCGACTCAGCCTCACATTTCCGCTGGGGAGACAAAGGCGGTCGGGCGTGGTGCTGGCCACCCACTTCCTCGTGTCCCGTGCTCGCTAACAGCACTTGCTCCAAAGTCCTTTCAGACTATACGGAGGATTTGTGTCTTGTATTTGCCTTTATTAGAGTTGACGTGTCTGTGTGCCTCTTAGTAATTCGAGGTCGTAATTATTTCACTGAATATTTTCCAGGCCGCTGGTCGACTTTAATAGTTGGCACATGTGCGAGAGAGAGAGAGCAGTCACATTCACAGCGGCGATGAGAGGCATACTCGATGTGGTGTGCTGCGCAAGTCAATATTTGCTGACTCGTCAATCGGGGTGGGTGGCCAGGGGTTGGTGGATCACGCACAGATGCTGTGAAACTTCCTTCGTTTGGGCGTCGAGGGGGAGCCGTGCCGTGGATCGCCAGAAGAAGGAATTACAGCAAGCGGACCACTCGCCATCTGTTTTCATCTGTACGGGTGCGGGGGGGGGGGGTAGAGTGTTGCTTCTTCGCGCAAGGCGTGGGTTTCCTCCTCTAACGTGTGTGTGTGTGAGAGAGATAAACACTCGTGAGAAATTGGCTGAAAACATCTTTTGGAAAGAAGGAAAAAATATTCAACGTGGTGGCTGTTTCCCTCCTGCAAAAGAGTCAAAGGACTCGGACGCGGCGCGTGTCCCAGGTGTCAGCCTCGACCCGACTGGGGCCGCGACCCGACTGGGGCCTCGACCCGACTGGGGCCGCGACCTCGAGGGCCGCGACCTCGAGGGCTGCGACATGGAGTCCGTGAATTCGAGTCCAGGTCGTGGGAAAGAAAAGGGGAGAGCCAACACAGACAGAAAGCGCGATGCGGGGGGACACGCTTTGCCTCCCCGATCACGTGTTTTTGTCTTCCTGAAGTAGCTTCCAGCACGTGGGAGCGAAACGTCGGACCTCGTGCTGAACAACGCGTATGCGGTACGATCCGTAAAAATGCATCGGAGAGCAGAGGGCCTTTATAATCATTATTAATATTCGTATTATTTTGTTGCTGCTGCGGCTGCTCTTGTATGCCTGGGAGTGTTGGCGGAAGGAATCTGACCACAATTACTACAGAATTTCCTGTCGGGAGGACAAGGGAGACACGGGGAGGGGAGGGAGGGGAGAGCGTGGATGGAGCGAACTTGGGGGTCGTAGCGACCTGGCGAAGACGACGGGCGCAGCGGTGGAAAGCAGAAACACACAGACACACAGACACACACACACAGACACACACACAGACACACACAGACACACACAGACATACGGACGCAGACACACACACACAGACACACAGACATACAGACGCAGACACACACACACACAGACACAGACATACAGACACACAAACACAGACACACAGACACACAGACACAGACATACAGAGACACAGACATACAGACACACAAACACAGACACACAGACACACAGAGACACACACAGACACACAGAGACACACACAGACACACAGAGACACACAGAGACACACACAGACACACAGAGACACACACAGACACACAGAGACACACACAGACACACAGAGACACACACAGACACACAGAGACACACAGAGACACACAGACACACAGAGACACACAGACACACACACAGACACACACACACAGACACACAGACACACACACACAGACACACACACACAGACACACACACAGACACACACAGACACAGACATACAGAGACACAGACACAGAGACACAGACACACAGACACACAGAGACACAGACACACAGAGACACAGACACACAGAGACACAGACACACAGAGACACAGACACACAGACACACAGAGACACAGACACACAGAGACACAGACACACAGAGACACAGACACACTGAGACACAGACACACAGACACAGACACACAGACACAGACACACAGACATACAGACACACACAGACACAGACACACACAGACACACAGACACACAGACACAGACATAGACACACACAGACACACAGACACAGACACACAGACACACAGACATACAGACATAGACACACACACAGACACACACAGAGACACAGACACAAAGACACACAGACACAGACATAGACACACACACAGACACACACAGACACAGACATACAGACGCAGACACACACACAGACACACAGACACAGACATAGACACACACACAGACACACACAGACACAGACATACAGACGCAGACACACACACAGACACACAGACACAGACACACAGACATACAGACAGAGACACACAGACACAGACACACAGACATAGACATACAGATATAGACACACAGACATACAGAGACACACTGACACACAGACATAGACACACAGACACAGACACACAGACACACAGACATAGACACACAGACACAGACACACAGACACAGACACACAGACACAGACATACAGACATAGACATGCAGACACAGACACAGAGACACAGACATACAGACACAGACATACAGACATACAGACACAGACACACAGACACAGACACACAGACACAGACACACAGACATAGACACACAGACACAGACACACAGACACAGACACACAGACATAGACATGCAGACACAGACACAGAGACACAGACATACAGACACAGACATACAGACACAGACACACAGACACAGACACACAGACACAGACATACAGACAGAGACACACAGACATAGACACACAGACATAGACACACAGACACACAGACACACAGACATACAGACATACAGACACAGACACACAGACACAGACATACAGATACACAGACATAGACACACAGACATAGACACACAGACACAGACACACAGACATAGACACACAGACACAGACAAAAAGACACAGACATACAGACAGAGACACACAGACACACAGACATAGACACACAGACACAGACACACAGACACAGACACATAGACATAGACACACAGACACAAAGACACAGACACAGACATACAGACATAGAAATACAGACACAGACACACAGACACAGACAGAGACATACAGACATAGACATACAGACACAGACATACAGACACAGACACACAGACATAGACACACAGACACAGACATACAGACACAGACATACAGACACAGACATACAGACATAGACACACAGACACAGACACACAGACATACAGACAGAGACACACAGACACATACACACAGACATAGACATACAGACATAGACACAAAGACACACAGACATAGACACACAGACACACAGACATAGACATATAGACACAGACATAGACATACAGACACACAGACACAGACACACAGACATAGACATACAGACATAAACACACGACACAGACATACAGACACAGACATACAGACACAGACATAGACACACAGACACAGACACCCAGACATAGACATACGGACACAGACACACAGACATAGACATACAGACACAGACATACAGACATAGACACACAGACACAGACACACAGACATACAGACAGAGACACACAGACACAGACACACAGACATAGACATACAGACATAGACACACAGACACACAGACACAGACATAGACACACAGACATAGACATATAGACACAGACATAGACATACAGACACACAGACACACAGACATAGACATACAGACATAGACACACGACACAGACATACAGACACAGACATACAGACACAGACATAGACACACAGACACAGACACCCAGACATAGACATACGGACACAGACACACAGACATAGACATACAGACACAGACATACAGACACAGACACACAGACACAGACACACAGACATACAGACAGAGACACACAGACACAAACACACAGACATAGACATACAGACATAGACACACAGACGCAGACATACAGACACAGACACACAGACATAGATATACAGACATAGACACACAGACATAGACATACAGACATACCAAGACATAGACATACAGACACAGACATACAGACACATACAGACAGAGACGTACAGACACACACATACAAACACATACATACAGACACACACAGACACAGACACACAGACGCACAGACATAGACATACAGACAGAGACACACAGACATACGGACATAGACATACAGACATACAGACACATACAGACAAAGACACACAGACATAGACATACATACAGACATACAGACACATACAGACGAGACATACAGACACAGACACACAGACATAGACATACAGTCATACCTAGACATAGACATACAGACACAGACATACAGAAACATACACACAGAGACATACAGAGAGACACACACAGACAGAGACATACAGACACACATACAGACACATACATACAGACAAATACAAACACATACATACAGACACTTACATACAGACACAGACATACATACAAACACACAGACAGAGACATACAGACAGACACACACAGACAGAGACATACAAACATAGACATACAGACAGAGACATACAGACATAGACATACATACAGACAGAGACATACAGACATAGACATACAGACACAGACATACAGACACAGACATACGGACACATACAGACACAGACAGAGACATACAGACAGAGACATACAGACACAGACATACAGACACAGACATACAGACACACAGACACAGACATACAGACAGAGACACACAGACACAGACATACAGATATACAGACACAGACATACAAACACACAGACACACAGACACAGACATACAGACACAGACATACAGACACACAGACACAGACATACAGACAGAGACACACAGACACAGACATACAGACACAGATATACAGACACAGACATACAAACACACAGACACAGACAGGGACACACAGACACAGACATACAGACACAGACATACAGACACATACAAACACAGACACACAGACACACACAGACAGAGACACACAGACACAGACATACAGACACAGACACACAGACACACAGACACAGACACGGACACAGACATACAGACACAGACATACAGACATAGACATACAGACATAGACATACAGACAGAGACATACAGACACATACAGACGAGACATACAGACACAGACACACAGACATAGACATACAGTCATACCTAGACATAGACATACAGACACAGACATACAGAAACATACAGACAGAGACATACAGACAGACACACACAGACAGAGACATACAGACACACACATACAACAACAACAACAACCGCCATTCGCCACTAAGTGGCGGTGACGTCACCACGACGCTTGTGCCAGGCTATGTGCACCCTGAGGTCACGTGAAGTGTCGAACGCCCGCTGGCAGGAGGTCACGGGGCAGACCCAGGTGCCACGGGTCGACTGACTGAGATGACTGGCTGATGCACCACCTGTGCCCCCTACTGTGCCAACCTGCTGTGCTTTAGCCACCCGGCGCTCCGCTCGCTGTTGTGAGCGTCGCTCCTCCGCCCTCCGTTGTTGTTGGAGGGCGACTGCCTCCAACTGCCCAGTAGCATCCTTCACGAGCCTCCTCCACAGAGGCCGATCTTGACACCGCTGGTACCAGTCATCGGCAAGTCCACTCAGCTCCACGTCCTCCTGTACCACATCACTCCATCTCTTCTCTAGCCCGTGCCGCGCCCGCTTAGCCCCCTCAATCCGGCCAAACAAAAGCTGTTTCGGCATGCGGTGGCTGGGCATGCGGGCTACATGACCCAGCCATCGCAGCCTTGCCTGCCGGAGGAGCTCACCGATGGGACCCTGCCCAGATCTTTCAAGGATTTGTGAGCTCCTCACACAATCCAGTCTGGTTAAACCCAGGATGGATCGTAGGCAGGCCAGCCTAAATGTTTCTAACCGGCGAAGATGTTCCATTAGGGGGGTCCACGTTTCGCAAGCGTAGAGAAGGGAGGGAATGACCGTGGCCGAGAAGACCTGAAGCTTAGTGCGGAGCGACAGACCAGGTAGCTTCCACACAGCGTTACGCAACCGATGAAAAGATATTGCCGCTCGACTGATTCGGAGTGAGACCTCTGCTGTTAAACTGGAGCCAGTCATAAGCACACTGCCCAGGTATGGGAAACTCTCCACTCTCTCCACAACTGCCCCATCACCGATTGGGAGTTGTGGGGGTGGAGTGTCCGATGGTACAAAATACCCAGGCAGGTGCTTAGTTTTGGGGGGGCTGATGGTAAGGCCCCACCTCTTAGTGGCACGCTCCAGTCTCAGCAGCAGCGTCTCCAACTCCTCTGACTGAGCAGCTATTACCAAGTCATCAGCATACATAACGTGGTTGAGCAATAGGGAGCCATCCCTTGACCGCACCCGGGCATCGATTAGCCTCCCATTATATCTGTACCATATGGAGATTCCCCCGGTACAGCTATTGAAGGCTTCACGAACTACGTGGTCAAAATAGATGTTAAATAATGTGGGAGCCAGAGGACATCCCTGTCGCACCCCAAGGTGTACAGGGAATGGCTCTGACTCCCGGCCACGTAGTTTTACCCGGGCCCGCTCACCATCATGAAGGTCCTTAATGATCGTGAGCAGAGGGTCAGGTACTCCAAAAGCACGAAGAACGACCCAGAGCCCAGGCCTACTGATGGTATCATAGGCCTTGACCAGGTCAATAAAGCAGAGATGTAGGTCTTGTTGGAATTCCCTACACCTCTGCTGTAGCAGACGGACAGAAAATATGGCATCTGTGCAGGACCGCCCTTTCCTGAAACCGCATTGGGGCTCCGCAAGCCTCTCCTCAGCGTGCCTGGCAAGGCGATGCTGAATAATCCTTGCCAGGACCTTTCCCGGCACACTGAGGAGTGAGATGCCCCTGTAGTTGTTACAGTCTGTGCGGTCCCCCTTCTTAAAAAGGGGGACCACCAGGGCATCCTTCCAATCCTGCGGAACCCGTCCAGTGGTCCAGACTGTTGTTATGATGTCATATAGGGCAGTCTGTGCACAAACGCCACCCTCCCTCAGCATTTCGCTTGGGAGATCATCTCTGCCCGCTGCCTTTCCTGGTCTCAGACTCCGGATCGCCTTCAATACTTCCTCAGCAGATGGCACCTCAGCCAGCCACTCACAGGGGGTGACTTCATCCAATATTTGAGGCACCGCAGCCTCAGCAGGGTCATCCTCACTTTGTGCCACGATGTTTTCCTGGCTGAGGGATTTTCCCTCCCCCAGGATCTCACAGAAATGCTCAGCAAATCTGCGAACCTGTTCCTGGGGGTCGGAAATTGGATCACCGTTTTTTCCCCTAATGATGGTAATAGGTGTGGCGCTGCAGGTTGCTTTTTTGATGGAGTTAAATAGAGATTTGTGATCACGGGCCACTGAGGCAGACTCCATCTCCTCAGCAACCCGCGACCACCACCCATCCTTGCAGCGCCTCACGGCTCTCCGAACCTCCGAGCGAAGGCTGCGGTAAGCCTCCTCATTCTCTGACGTGGGATTCTGTAGCCGATGACAGTGGGCCTGTCGCTTTTTCTCAACCATCGTGAACAACTCCTCTGTCATCCAGGGTGTCTGGGGAGGTCTGGACCGCGTACCCAAAGCAGCCATTGCAGCTGCATGAGTCACAGTCCTAAACCTCGCCCATTTACCCTCGACATCAGGAGGAGTCGGGGACGATGCCAATCCCAGCCGCAAGCGATGATGAAATTCTCGCTTGCAACTTTCATCAGATAACTGAGACCAGGCCACTTTAGGTTGGAATGGGGTCCTGGGTGTACACCCACCACCGGAGTGGAAGAATGGCAGGCGCATCTTACAGATGACTAGTCGATGGTCAGAGGGCAGATCAGCTCCACGGTAGGTCCTGGTGTCAAGGACATGGGCTCGCATTCGCTGGTCCGTCACTATGTAATCCAGCAGATGTTCTTGCTTGGACCCGGCATGCATCCATGATGTTGTGTGGATGCGCCGATGCCGGAACAGCATACAGACACATACATACAGACAAATACAAACACATACATACAGACACTTACATACAGACACAGACATACATACAGACACACAGACAGAGACATACAGACAGACACACACACAGACAGAGACATACAAACATAGACATACAGACAGAGACATACAGACATAGACATACATACAGTCAGAGACATACAGACATAGACATACAGACACAGACATACAGACACAGACATACGGACACATACAGACACACAGAGACATACAGACAGAGACATACAGACACACAGATACAGACATACAGACACAGACATACAGACACACAGACACAGACATACAGACAGAAACACACAGACACAGACATACAGACACAGATATACAGACACAGACATACAAACACACAGACACACAGACACAGACAGGGACACACAGACACAGACATACAGACATACAGACACATACAAACACAGACACACAGACACACACAGACAGAGACAAACAGACAGACACATACAGACAGACAGACACACACAGACAGAGACACACAGACACAGACATACAGACACAGACATACAGACACAGACACACAGACACAGACACGGACACAGACATACAGACACAGACATACAGACATAGACAAACAGACAGAGACATACAGACAGAGACATACAGACATACAGACAGACATACAGACAGAGACATACAGACATACAGACAGAGACATACAGACAGAGACATACAGAAAGACACATACAGACAGACACACACAGACAGAGACATACAGACACACACATACAGACACATACAGACACATACACATACAAACACATACATACAGACATAGACATACAGACACAGACATACAGACAGAGACACACAGACACAGACATACAGACACAGATATACAGACACAGACACACAGACACACAGACACAGACAGAGACACACAGACACAGACATACAGACACAGACATACAGACACATACAAACACAGACACACAGACACACACAGACAGAGACACACAGACACAGACATACAGACACAGACATATAAACACAGACACACAGACACACAGGCACAGACACCGACACAGACATACAGACACAGACATACAGACATAGACATACAGACAGAGACATGCAGACATAGACATACAGACAGAGACATACAGACAGAGACATACAGACATACAGACAGACATACAGACAGAGACATACAGACATACAGACAGAGACATACAGACAGAGACATACAGAAAGACACATACAGACAGACACACACAGACAGAGACATACAGACACACACATATAGACACATACAGACACATACAAACACATACATACAGACACAGACATACAGAAACACACAGACAGAGACATACAGACAGAGACATACAGACACAGACACAAACATACAGACAGATACATACAGACACATACAGACAGACACACAGATACATACATACAGACAGAGACACACAGACACAGACATACAGACAGAGACATACGGACACATACAGACACATACAGACACACAGACATAAACATACATACAGACAGACACATACAGACACAGACACACAGACACATACATACAGACACAGACACACAGACAGAGACATACAGACATAGACATACAGACAGACACATACAGAGTCATACAGACACAGACATACAGACATAGACATACAGACACAGACACACAGCCAGAGACACACAGACACACAGACAGAGACATACAGACACATACAGATACGCAGACAGAGACGCAGACACACAGACAGAGACATACAGACATAGACATACAGACAGACACATACAGAGACATACAGACACAGACATACAGACATAGACATACAGACACAGACACACAGACAGAGACACACAGACACACACATACAGAGACATACAAATACACAGACAGAGACACAGACACACAGACAGAGACATACAGACATAGACATACAGACAGACACATACAGAGACATACAGACACAGACATACAGACATAGACATATATACACAGACATAGACATACAGACACAGACATACAGACAGAGACATACAAACACATACAGACAAACAGACATAGACATACCAAGACATAGACATACAGACAGACACATACAGACACAGACACACAGACATAGACATACCAAGACAAATACACCCCCCCGTATATTTTTAACAGACCACTGGGGGCCAAGAGCTGTTGGCGAGCAGCTATGAAGGCCGGCACGGTACACCACTCGTTTGAGGTTGAGTCGACCACAAAGCCTGATCTTGACACCGCTGGTACCAGGCAAGTCCACTCAGCTTCACATCCTCCCGTACCGCATCAGTCCATCTCTTCTGCAGCCCGTGTCGTACCCGTTTAGCCCCCTCAACAACAGCTGCTTGGCCATGCGGTGTGGCTGGCCATGGGGTGTGGCTGACCATGCGGTGTGGCTGCCCATGCGGTATGGCTGGCCATGCGGTGTGGCTGGCCATGCGGTGTGGCTGGCCGTGCTGTGTGGCTGACTATGCGGTGTAGCTAGCCATGCTGTGTGGCTGACCATGCGGTGTGGCTGGCCATGCGGTGTGGCTGGCCATGCTGGCTCCATGACCCAGCCAATGCAGCTTCGCTTGGCGGAAGAGCTCACCAATGGGACGGTGTCCAGATATTTCAAGGATTTGTGAGCTCCTCACACAATTCAGTCTGGTTAAATCCAGGATATATCGTCGGTAGGCCAGCCTGAATGTTTCAAACCGTTGCAAATGTTCCTTCAGAGGGGTCCAGGTTTCGTAAGTATAGAGAAGGGAGGGCATGGCTGTGGCCGAGAAGACGTGAAGCGTCGGATGGAGCGACAGGCCAAGAAGCTTCAGACCAAAGTCAAGGACAAAGATCCCCCGTGTAGCCTTAACAGACTGTAGGGGCAAGTGCTGTTAGTGAGCACCTATGAAGACCGGAATGACACACGAGGGGGTGTGTGGCCAGCACCACGCCCGGCCGCCCTCGTCTCTAGAGTGGCAATTTTTACACACCGCACCAAGCACTAATTTGAGGCTGAGTCGACCTACAGATACAACCACACACACATTATCAGACGGACACAATCGCACATACAGGCACACACAGTAACACACTCACCACGCAAAGAGCAGACACAAATACAAAGATCCGAAGACACAGGGACATTGATGCATACAGACACACACAACCCGCAGGAAAATATAACACAGACCACAAACGTGCAGAGACACGCACGAAGGGGATGATACATACAACCACAAACCACAGTCGCCACGCACGGAGAGGAAGCACACACAGAGATCCAAGCCACCCACAATCGCCGCCACTCGCCACGAAGTGGCACTGACGTCGCCAGTGCGCTTGTGCCAGGCCAGTTTCACTTTCACTCTTTTATTTATTTCACCAGGTAAGGTCCACTGAGCTACAGGAGCTCTTTTTCAGAAGCCGCCTGACTATCACAAACGACAGCTCAGCGAAGTGGCTCATCATCATGTGGAGATGCATAGCAGCCAGCAACTCTAAACGCGCGTGCATTCTAAATGTGGAGGGAAAACCCGCAGCTCACGCAGCACACTCCAAATGTACTGCAGGCGACAGGGTCGCGATGGAACCCCCGAACGCCTGCAGACCAGGCGAGCTGAGTCAACATCACGGCGCCCAAGTCAGACACAAAGACAAAGGTCCCCCGTGTAGCCTTCACAGACTGTTGGGGCAAGTGCTGTTAGCGAGCACCTATGAAGGTCGGAACGGCACACGAGGGGGTGGGTGGCTAGCACCACGCCCGACCGCCTTTGTCTCCCCAGTGGCGATGTTTACACACCGCACCAGGTACCTATTGGATGCTGAGTCCACCTAGGGGAGGCTCATGGCCGGTTCAGATAATCGTCACCGATGTTGGCCGTGAGTGGGAATGGAACTCGGGTACACACACACACAGTACACACACAGTACACACACACAGTACACACAGTACACACACAGTACACACACACAGTACACACAGTACACACACAGTACACACACAGTACACACACGCAGTACACACACAGTACACAAACACAGTACACACTCACATTACACACACAGTACACACACACAGTACACTCACAGTACACACACACAGTACACAGACACAGTACACACACAGTACACACACACAGTACACACACAGTACACACACACAGTACACACACAGTACACACAGCACACACACAGTACACACACAGTACAAACACACAGTACACACACACAGTACACTCACAGTACACACACAGTACACACACACAGTACACACACACAGTACACTCACAGTACACACACACAGTACACACACAGTACACACACACAGTACACACAGTACACACACACAGTACACACACACAGTACACACACAGCACACACACACAGTACACACACAGTACACACACAGTGTACACACACAGTACACACACAGTACACACACGCAGTATACACACAGTACACACAGTACACACACACAGTACACACACACAGTACACACTCACAGTACACACACACAGTACACACACACAGTACACACAGTACACACAGTACACACACACAGTACACACACAGCACACACACAGTACACACACACAGTACACACACAGTACACACACACAGTACACACACAGCACACACACAGTACACACACACAGTACACACACAGTACACACACACAGTACACAGACACAGTACACACACAGTACACACACAGTACACACACACAGTACACACACAGTACACACACAGTGTACACACACAGTACACACACAGTGTACATACACAGTACACACACAGTACACACACAGTACACACACACAGTACACACACAGTATACACACAGTACACACAGTACACACACACAGTACACACACAGTACACACTCACAGTACACACACACAGTACACACTCACAGTACACACACACAGTACACACACACAGTACACACAGTACACACACAGTACACATACACAGTACACACACACAGTACACACACAGCACACACACAGTACACACACACAGTACACACACACAGTACACACACAGTACACACACACAGTACACACACAGTACACACACACAGTACACACACAGTACACACACACACACGGTACACAGACACAGTACACACACAGTACACACACACAGTACACACACAGTACACACACACAGTACACACACAGTACACACACAGTACACACACATAGTACACACACACAGTACACACTCACAGTACACACACACAGTACACACACATAGTACACACACAGTACACACACACAGTACACACACACACAGTACACACACAGTACACACACACAGTACACAAATTGGTGGATAAGGGTTTCCCCTCGTCCCATCCCTCCCTTCCTCACCCCGCATCCCCCGACCCTCATCCCCCCCCCCTCATCCCCCGTTCTCCACATGTACAGCAATGCCCTTTGTAAAAAAAAAATCATAATCGAACGTTGGGACAACATTTTCCTACCGGGCCGTGAGTGGCAAGAAGCCGGCGTCTCCATCGCTGGGATTCTCATTCCAGTCCAACACAAACAAGTTTGCTCGTACCTGGGGCTTCGACTTGTCAGTCGGGGGCTCCTGGAAGTGCGGTGACTGCGATTCGCGTAGCCTATTTACAAATCCTGATCATCAGAAGAGAAGTGGGACAACTGTAATTCAGAATGAGCATTTTTATTCATACTGGAGGATGTCCAGTAGATCACAGATGTCCAGGAGGTCACAGATGTCCAGTAGGTCACAGATGTCCAGTAGGTCACAGATTCCCAGTAGGTTCTCATGAGGCGCCCACGGTGTAATGTCCGCGTCACCTCTGTGACCACCCTATTTAGGTGCTTTGCAGAAGGGCCATTGCCCGAAACGTCGCCTATTTATCGACGACCGTGTTGAGCAGTGTGCAACAACTGCCGACGCAGCAGCAGCACCACCACCCCAAATCAATAATCTGTTTAACTTTGCGACTGTTTCCCATTGTTGTCGATGTATTTCGTGCTGTTTGTATTTGGCATGCGAAGTTTGGAATCCTGTTATCACATCTGGAGCGTAGCATCCGGTTCCTTCCTCACTGCAGCGGGGATAGAATTAATCGCAAAGCAGCGGTCAGGGGCGACTGATTGATGAACCACGGCCGATTCACTCCCTCGCTCGCTCAACGGCGGGCGTCGCCTCCCTATCACTCTTCTACCGCGACTACTACGACCGCCACCATGGTCGCTGTTCCCGTGAACTTCACTCATTCATTCCTCCACCCTTGTTGACGACTCGGTCTGTACCAGGCACTCGCTGCTTCGTGTAATCACAACACTGCAGGCCACAACACTGCAGGTCACAACAACACACTCACCCACTCATCACACTGCAGGTCACAACAACACACTCACCCACTCACCACAATACAGGTCACAACAACACACTCACCCACTCACCACACTGCAGGTCACAACAACACACTCACCCACTCACCACACTGCAGGTCACAACAACACACTCACCCACTCACCACACTGCAGGTCACAACAACACACTCACCCACTCACCACACTGCAGGTCACAACTACACACTCACCCACTCACCACACTGCAGGTCACAACAACACACTCACCCACTCACCACACTGCACGTCACCTCACTTCTCTCTCTCTCTGCTTCTTACCTCGCACTGCCCCATTTTGAATTCCCTCTCCCATCGCCCTCATTTCCCAAAGCTCTTACAATAACAACCTTAATAACCCCATGTAACATGCTATAGAGGAACCATTGCCCCAAAAGCGTCGTCTGTTGTGTATATATCCTTTAAAGACCACGGCGTTATTGACAAGCCTGTAGAGATTTTTCTCCATATCTCTCCTGACAATGACTTTGTTCTATTCAAGAAAGAACGCCGTTCCACTCTTTATGCGTTACAACTTTGCTAACGGTGCGGATTGTTTCTGGCCACTTGACGTTTCTGGGCCTTTGTGCCCTGTGCTCTCAGGAGCTGCGCTTGTTGTGTTTTTGTTTGACCCAAGACAAACTGATCAGCCTCCACCGCGTCCAGTTGCCGTCCTCAACTCCGCGACTTGAACTAGTTTAAGGCGTATTCGTCTTTTTTAAATGTAAATACTCTATTGTGAGATATGTAGTGAGTTCAACTGAGTCGCAGACACACTTCTTGGACGCAACACATTTATTAAACCCAACAGACGGGGTACTACCCCTGAACAAGATGACAACCTATGGTGGTGGACCAGCAGGCTAACTACACTGATTACAACGTAACGAGCTACAACGGACCGGACCCCAGCTTTGGGTCCCGCTCCACGTGTTGGTGACTCTGTAGGACGTAGAACGTAGATTCTTCAGGATGACAACAGTAGCCGGTCCCTCTCGGGGACCCGGCTTCTATCCCCTGTGGCGTGGCTGGCCCCGCCCTTAGCCACGGCCACCTTCGAGAACCCTCGAGCAGGATCTCGGCCCTGACACGTGACCACCCCTGGTCCCCACCTGGGGGCCCTGTGTAGACGTTACCGGTCACGTGTCCTCTAGGGTCAACCAGAGTGCCATGGCCCTTCGTAACCCCATTACCATGGCCGGCACTCTCACACCCCATCCTGTAGGGGTCGGCACTGCACGCTGAGCGTGGTGCCATCCAGTGCTGCCTATCAGCGCTCACCGAGCCCCTCTCGGGCCGGGACTGCACCCACATCCACGTGGTGCCCGCGATGTCACTGCAGATATACCACACACACGTGCCATATACTACACACACGTGCCATATACTACACACACCTACCATATACCACACACACGTGCCATATACCACACACACGTGCCATATACTACACACACCTGCCATATACCACACACACGTGCCATATACCACGCACACGTGCCATATACCACACACGTGCCATATACCACACACACGTGCCATATACCACACACACGTGCCATATACCACACACACGTGCCATATACCACACACGTGCCATATACCACACACACCTGCCATATACCACACACGTGCCATATACCACACACACGTGCCATATACCACACACACGTGCCATATACCACACACACGTGCCATATACCACACCCACGTGCCATATACCACACACACCTGCCATATACCACACACACGTGCCATATACCACACACACCTGCCATATACCACACACGTGCCATATACCACACACACCTGCCATATACCACACACGTGCCATATACCACACACACGTGCCATATACCACACACACCTGCCATATACCACACACGTGCCATATACCACACACGTGCCATATACCACACACGTGCCATATACTACACACACGTGCCATATACCACACACACGTGCCATATACCACACACACGTGCCATATACCACACACACGTGCCATATACCACACACACCTGCCATATACCACACACACCTGCCATATACCACACACACGTGCCATATACCACACACACGTGCCATATACCACACACACGTGCCATATACCACACACACGTGCCATATACCACACACACCTGCCATATACCACACACGTGCCATATACCACACACGTGCCATATACCACACACACGTGCCATATACCACACACACGTGCCATATACCACACACACCTGCCATATACCACACACACCTGCCATATACCACACACACGTGCCATATACCACACACACGTGCCATATACCACACACGTGCCATATACCACACACACCTGCCATATACCACACACACCGGCCATATACCACACACACCTGCCATATACCACACACACCGGCCATATACCACACACACCTGCCATATACCACACACACCGGCCATATACCACAAACCTGTCAACCCCTGGTCAGTGCCCTACCTTATTACAGACCAATTCAGACCTTATTGGTCACCCCGTGCCCTTATAAATCTCAACGTGCATCCTACAAAGTGCCATCGCAAGGGAGAAACACAAACACATAGACACAAACATTGTTTTGCCCGTATTGAAGCGGCTGTACGCCGTATGGACCTGAACTCAATTTCCCTGTACAAGAATACGGGGTAATAACCCATTACGGGTTGACAGCTATTAAACAGGGCGCTTAACCGACGCGGCAAATGCAGGGCGGCGAGGCGGGCGATAGGGGAATGCTGAGATGTGGGGGGAATCGACCGATTACTACAAACTCGGAGTGAAAAAGCCCCGCGCCTCGGGAGTCCAGACACGAGATCCGAGTGGCGAGGAAAATCTGACGACCGATCGATCAAACACCGCACAGAACACACGGGGGGGGGGGGGGGGGGGGGGCTCCTATCCGTGACGTAACGAACATTCTCGGCAGATGCTCGGCCGAATATCGATGCCCCCGTGAGGTGTCGAGCGCACCACTCACTGGGTTGATTTGAATATTGAAGCCGAAAGGTAACTTTAGATGGAGTTTAGATGGAGTGTTTGTTCACTCTCGCACTCTCCCTCTCCTCTTCCTTTCCCTCTCACCCCTCTCACCCCTCTCACCCCACTCACCCCACTCACCCCTCTCACCCCACTCACCCCACTCACCCCACTCACCCCTCTCACCCCACTCACCCCACTCACCCCTCTCACCCCACTCACCCCACTCACCCCTCTCACCCCACTCACCCCACTCACCCCTCTCACCCCACTCACCCCTCTCACCCCTCTCACCCCACTCACCCCACTCACCCCTCTCACCCCACTCACCCCTCTCACCCCTCTCACCCCACTCACCCCACTCACCCCACTCACTGCTCTCACCCCACTCACCCCTCTCACTGCTCTCACCCCACTCACTGCTCTCTCACCTCCCTCTCATTCCTCTCACCTCCCTCCATCACACCTCGATCACTGCCCCCATATCCTAAGTCACCACTCCACGCTCTCACCTCTCCCACTGCCCCTGCTGTGTGCTGTGATTGGGCCATCGTGCGCGTGTGAGGAGGGGGATAGTGCGTTGTTTTAGAATAAATGTTTTTAAAATATACAGAATTGGGTTTTGTTTTGAATGACCTATTTGTCCTGACTAGTTGAGCTAAATATACCCCCAATGATAAATGCGTGGCAACGATATCATTTCTAGATTTAAAGCGTTCGTGACTGCTAGGATCCATACTCTTTGGTTCTATTGGGTAAAGTCACGTAGGTGAAAACAAAACAACAAAAAATCACGACGTTTCGGCCACAACACAAGCGGCCTTCATCAGGTGAAGGGACGAGACTGTCTGGAGGACAGCGCTGGAGTGGGCTGTCCTCCAGACAGTCTCGTCCCTTACCTGATGAAGGCCGCTTGTGTTGTGGCCAAAACGTCGTGATTTTTTGTTGTTTTGTTTTCACCTACGTGACTTTACCCAATAGAACCAAAGAGTAACGATACCATTACTGGAAGTGCTGTAAGTTTAAACTAAACAACAATGAGCTCAGTGGAAAGCCACTTCAGCAATGCACAAAACAGTGGAGTTTAGACCTGAGAGCAGCTTCTTGAAGATGCAATGTCTCCAACACGTGGCAAGTTATATAAAGTGGTGAATCCTCTCGAGATGGCATGGAAAAGTCGCTCCATTAAAGTGGGGGCCGACGTTGCATTGACAATGGAACGAGAGAGAGAGAGATCTTGGCATCCCATCCCACTCACATGTGGAGGCACACCACGCCACAGGGAGGCACACACCAGCCTCACGCCGCCACGCGCGGGGACACCGCAGCACACCAGCTTAGAGTAGAGTGGCGTAGCGGCCCACCACACCGCGTTCGTGAACACCACACCATGGGGAGACACCAGACTATGAAGGCACACCATACCATAAAGACGTGCGTTGGTCTCTCTCGATCAGCACGGTTGGTTATGTGCGGTGTGATAGAAGTTCAACATAGATACGAGGAGTCACACTAAACTACAAAGTAGCACACCACACACAGTAGATGATGAACACGCCACACAGGGCAATCCAACAACCACGGAGGCACATCGCACCATACCACGTGGGGGCACACCACGTGGAGGCACACCACGCCACGTGGAAACACACAACGTGGAAACACAACGTGGAGGCACACCACGTGGGGGCACACCACGTCACGTGGAAGCCATTGGCGCACACCTCAATCCATGGACCAGACGGAGGCTTGGCGCAGCTCAGTGCTAAGGAATGCCGGGGGGGAGTGGGAGGGGGAAGGAATTGGGGGGGCGGGTGGAAGGATTCGGGGGGGGGGCGTGAGGAGGGAGGGTTGGGGAGGGGTGAAAGAGGAGAAAGAGGGAGAGGAGGGTGTGGGATTGGAGGGAGGTGTGGAGGGATGGGGGTGGTGGAGGGTGTGTGACTGTATGTGTGTGACTGTGCGTGTGTGACTGTGCGTGTGTGACTGTGCGTGTGTGACTGCGTGTGTGACTGTGTGTGTGACTGTGTGTGTGTGTACGTGGGGAGCGGTAGTGCAGCGGTTAGTGCACTGCGCTATGAACCCGGCGACCCGGGTTCGATTCCCGCTCACGGCCAACACCAGTGACGATAATCCTAACCGGTCCCGGGCCTCCCCTAGGTCGACTCAGCCTCAAATGAGTACCTGGTGTGGTGTATAAACATCGCCACTGGGGAGACAAAGGCGGTCGGGCGTGGTGCTGGCCACCCACCCCCTCGCGTACCGTTCTGGCCTTCATAGGTGCTCGCTAAACGCACTTGCCCCAAAAGTCTGTTCGGCTACACCGGAGATCTTTGTCTTTGTACGTAATGATGGAAGGAGGAGGAGGCTTATGGATTTAGGAGGGGGTCAGATGGTGGTGGAGGTGGGGTGGGATGGAGGAGAGAGAGAGGGTGTGTAGGTGGTGGTGGTGGGGTGGGTTGGAGGAGAGAGAGAGGGTGTGTAGGTGGTGGAGGAGGAGGAGAGGGTGTGTAGGTGGTGGTTCTGCTGCTGGAGGAGGAGGAGGAGCCCCGAGGTCTCTGCGCGATGGACCCGTGAGCTGCTAAGGCCCCAGCGGAGGACCGGGCCGAGTCGCGTGGAGCTTTGAGGAGGGCGAGAGGAGCCATCATCATCGGACTTTCATCAAAATCATTATCATCATCCACAATATGCGTGTCAGCACCACGAGCACCCTCTTCATCGTCATATCCTCCCTCGTCACGATCATCACCGAACCTCGTGACCGTCTTCACCCATCACCCAACATCATCAACATCACCAACCACCACCGTGATCATCGTGGACGCAATCGAGCACTTGCACTGTGAAAACTTTAAACAATGCGTTTCGTGTGCTGTGCACACGAAACGCATTACACACACGTTTGTACGCGGGCGTAAATCACACGAACACACATACCCCCCCCCCCCCACACGAACACACATACCCCACCCCCCACACATACCCCCCCCCACACGAACACACATACCCCCCCCCACACACGAACACACAGCTGGGATGACCCCCACGGGCCCCGGGGTCAGCGTCAGCTGTTTCAGCGCCAGAGCACGCGGGCGGAAGCGCGGCTCAAACCCTGGCACCAATCGACCCCTCCTCCCCATACACACCACCATCATAGCATACACACCACCATCATAGCATACACACCACCATCATAGCATACACACCACCATCATAGCTTAAACACCACCATCATAGCATACACACACCACCATCATAGCTTAAACACCACCATCATAGCATACACACCACAATCATAGCATACACACACCACCATCATAGCATACACACCACCATCATAGATTACACACACCACCATCATAGCATACACCACCATCATAACTTACACACACCACCACCATAGCTTACACCATCATCATAGCATACACACCACCATCATAGATTACACACACCACCATCATAGCATACACCACCATCATAACTTACACACACCACCATCATAGCTTACACCACCATCATAGCATACACACACCACCGTCATAGCATACACACACCACCATCATAGCATGCATACACACCGCCATCATAGCATACACACACCACCATCATAGCATACACACACCACCATCATAGCATACACACACCACCATCATAGCTTACACCATCATCATAGCATACACACCACCATCATAGATTACACACACCACCATCATAGCATACACCACCATCATAACTTACACACACCACCATCATAGCTTACACCACCATCATAGCATACACACACCACCGTCATAGCATACACACACCACCATCATAGCATGCATACACACCGCCATCATAGCATACACACACCACCATCATAGCATACACACACCACCATCATAGCATACACACACCACCATCATAGCATACACACACCACCATCATAGCATACACACCACCATCATAGTATACACCACCATCATAGATTACACACACCACCATCATAGCATACACCACCATCATAGCTTACACACACCATCATAGCTTACACCACCATCATAGCATACACACACCACCATCATAGCATACACACACCACCATCATAGCAATACACACCACCATCATAGCTTACACACCACCATCATAGCTTACACATCACCATCATAGCTTACACCACCATCATCATAGCATACACACACCACCATCATAGCATACACCACCATCATAGCTTACACACACCATCATAGCTTACACCACCATCATAGCATACACACACCACCATCATAGCATACACACACCACCATCATAGCAATACACACCACCATCATAGCTTACACACCACCATCATAGCTTACACATCACCATCATAGCTTACACCACCATCATCATAGCATACACACACCACCATCATAGCTTGCATACACTACCATAATAGCTTACACACACTACCATCATAGCATACACACCACCAACATAGCATACACACCATCATAGCATACACACCACCACCATAGCATACACACACCACCATCATAGCATACACACCACCATAACACACACACCACCACCATAGCATACACACCACCATAACACACACACCACCACCATAGCATACACACCACCATAACACACACACCACCACCATAGCATACACACCACCATAACACACACACCACCATCATAGCATACACACCACCATAACACACACACCACCACCATAGCATACACACCACCATAACACACACACCGCCATCATAGCATACACACCACCATAACACACACACCACCATCATAGCATACACCACCATAGCACACACACCACCATCACCACACACACCACCACCATAGCATACACACCACCATCATAGCACACACACACCACCATAACACACACACCACCACCATAGCACACACCACCATAGCACACACACCACCATCACCACACACACACCGCTATTATAGCATACACACACCACCATAACACACACACCACCACCATCATAGCATACACACACCACCACCATCATAGCATACACACACCACCACCATCATAGCATACACCACCATCATAACTTACACACACCACCATCATAGCTTACACCACCATCATAGCATACACACACCACCGTCATAGCATACACACACCACCATCATAGCATGCATACACACCGCCATCATAGCATACACACACCACCATCATAGCATACACACACCACCATCATAGCATACACACACCACCATCATAGCATACACACACCACCATCATAGCATACACACCACCATCATAGTATACACCACCATCATAGATTACACACACCACCATCATAGCATACACCACCATCATAGCTTACACACACCATCATAGCTTACACCACCATCATAGCATACACACACCACCATCATAGCATACACACACCACCATCATAGCAATACACACCACCATCATAGCTTACACACCACCATCATAGCTTACACATCACCATCATAGCTTACACCACCATCATCATAGCATACACACACCACCATCATAGCATACACCACCATCATAGCTTACACACACCATCATAGCTTACACCACCATCATAGCATACACACACCACCATCATAGCATACACACACCACCATCATAGCAATACACACCACCATCATAGCTTACACACCACCATCATAGCTTACACATCACCATCATAGCTTACACCACCATCATCATAGCATACACACACCACCATCATAGCTTGCATACACTACCATAATAGCTTACACACACTACCATCATAGCATACACACCACCAACATAGCATACACACCATCATAGCATACACACCACCACCATAGCATACACACACCACCATCATAGCATACACACCACCATAACACACACACCACCACCATAGCATACACACCACCATAACACACACACCACCACCATAGCATACACACCACCATAACACACACACCACCACCATAGCATACACACCACCATAACACACACACCACCATCATAGCATACACACCACCATAACACACACACCACCACCATAGCATACACACCACCATAACACACACACCGCCATCATAGCATACACACCACCATAACACACACACCACCATCATAGCATACACCACCATAGCACACACACCACCATCACCACACACACACCGCTATTATAGCATACACACACCACCACCATAGCACACACACCACCATAACACACACACCACCACCATAGCATACACACCACCATCATAGCACACACACACCACCATAACACACACACCACCACCATAGCACACACCACCATAGCACACACACCACCATCACCACACACACACCGCTATTATAGCATACACACACCACCATAACACACACACCACCACCATCATAGCATACACACACCACCACCATCATAGCATACACACACCACCACCATCATAGCATACACACCACCATAACACACACACCACCACCATAGCACACACACACCACCACCATCATAGCACACACACCACCACCATAGCACACAGCACCATCATATCCTTAACAGACTGTTGGGGCAAGTGCTGTTAGCGAGCACCTATGAAGGCCGGAACGGCACACGAGGGGGTGGGTGGCCGGCACCACGCCCAGCCGCCTTTGTCTCCCCGAGTGGCGATGTTTACCCATTGCACCAGGTACTCATCATCTAAGGCTGAGTGGACACGACTCTCAGGCGAACTCGGAGTGCTCCCTCGATCCGTCAGTGGCCCCGCCGTCTCACGCCACCCGCTGGCCTGGTTCACGCATCAGCGCGCTCCCCCCACAAACACACACGCATACACGCACACACACGCATACACACACATACACGCATACATACACATGCATACACACATACACGTATACACACACACATATATACAAAGACAAAGATCCCCCATATAGCCTGTAACAGACATATATACACACGCATACACATACACACACACGCATACATACATACACACATACACACATATATACACACACGCATACACACATATACACACACTTATACACACGCATACACACATACACGCATACACACATATATACACACACACGCATACACATATATACACACACGCATGCACACGCATACATACACACATATACACACGCATACACACACACGCATACACATATACACACACACGCATACATACACACATACGCATACACACATACACACACGGTGACACAGGAGACCCCAAGTGTCACGCACAACAACAAGAAACCTCCTAGCTTTGAGGTTCCTGCCCGAAGGCCCTGGGGGTAGACTGTCAACTCGCCCGACTCACTCACGGGGCAGCTCGCCCGCGAAAGTCAACCATCAAACCGCATTGGGACATCACCCAGGCCGATGCCGGATTGAAAACTCAATCGGGCATTTCTTTAGCAAACTAATTTCTAAAGAAATGAAACCCAAACTATGGACCCCACAGTAAGTCCACTGTAGCCTGCCCGTCAACGAAGGAGGAGGGACAGCACACGACACAAAGCCTCTCGTGAAGAAGGCCTCCTCGTCGCGGCGAGCAGAGCTCACCACTGCAACGAGCTCCTGTGAACATCCAGCTGCTGCTGCTGTGCTTCATGCACAAGAATAGAACAGCTGCGTCACAGGCATAGTCCACCTGTCCCATTAACATCATCAGCCATGATCTATCCACTGCCGGATGAAGGCTTTCCCAACCCGTAGCAGTCTCTCACGGTCCCGTGATATACCGGGAAAAAACCCGACCTGGTTCCGGCAGGTGACCCATCGCTCCATCTCCTCGGCGCACGTCATCTTGGGCGAGTGTGCAATTCTCTGATGGGATGTATGCTATGATGATGTGTATGCTATTCGTGTGCCGTGCCGACCTTCATAGGTGCTCGCCAAAAGCACTTCCCCCACCAGTCTGTCAAGGTATGTACAGGGGATCTTATCATTGTCCAATATTGATCGATGCCCAGATACGTTCGAGGGATGGTTCCTTACCGGTTGACCACATTATGTATGCAGATGACTAAGTAGTTGCTGCTGACTCTGAGAAGGAATTGGAGACTCCGCTGCTGAACCTGGAGTGTGCCACCTAGAGGTGGGTGGGGGGGCCTTACCATCAGCCCCATTCACAAACCCACACTGACCAGCGTGGTGAAGTATGGTCAAACAACCGCCACGACCGACAAAGCGCTGGGAGTCCTTCACCCAACGGCGCAATGACAAAGGGCTGCAGATTATTGAATCACTCTTGCACGTTTTAATGCACTGACGGAACATTAAATGGCACATCTCACGCCGTAGCCATGAAACAACAACGTCCGTAGCGAGAGATCAGTGACAAGCAAAGCGGGGCCTCTGGTGGGTACAGCCGGAATCCCAGAGCGGTGCGACGAATCACGTCCCTTGCGATCCGATGAACTCTCACGACTCAGCGATACAATGCAGACACGAGTCACAGAAGTTGTGGCCATGAAATCAAAACTATGGAGCCCACGGTAAATCCACTGTAATCTGCACTTCAACGAAGGAGGAGGAATCGCAGAACGACACAAACCCTGTCCTGAAGCCCTCTCGTCGTTCAAGCATTTCATGCAATCATTTATTTTAGAACAAACGCGGCGGTCGTAGCGGCCTCCAGTGGCTGCTGGGGCGACGTGCAACCCAGGCTCGAACGCGGCAGGGCCTGCGGAATGGTTGCAAGACGAGAGACGCGATTGTCCGGCGCTTGGAAACGCCGAGGAATTTAAGAAGACGAGCGCCACCGTGCGTGTGAATCCGTGGCCGCCCACGGGGTCGTCACCGCACATCATCCGAGGATTCTCTAAACCGCCCCTCATTGGCGGCGGCGGCGGTGGCGTCACAGTCGGCGCCTTCGGCATCACTTCTCGTAGACGACGTTGCCCTGCGTGATCACGTGACTGATGATGTCGCCGTGGCAGCCCAGCTGGTAGATGATGTGCTCCCACCTGACGGGCGTTGGCACGGAGGACACGCAGACGCGCACGAGCAGACACACGCGCAGGTGGACACACGCGCAGGTGGACACACGCGCAGGTGGACACACGCGCAGGTGGACACACGCGCAGGTGGACACACGCGCAGGTGGACACACGCACGTAGCCAACGACAAAGATCCCCCCATGTAGCCTGCAAAAGGCTGTTGGTTAAGGGCCGTTACCGAGCATGAAAACTGGAACGGCGTACGATGGGGTGGTGTGGCCAGTACCATTCGCAGCCGCCTTTGTCTCCCGAGTGGTGAGGTTTACACACCGCACCAGGTACTCAGAATCAGAATATTTATTTATACTGGAGGAATCCAATGAGCTATGAAGCTCTTTTTCACAGATGTCTAGTAGAGGCTGAGTCGACCTAGGGGCAGGGGCGGAGCCACAGGGGGGGCTGGGGGGGGCTTAGCCCCCCCCGAAATTTTGGGAAAGTCGGTAATCGGGATAACCGGATATCCGGCTGCTGCAAAATGCTGCAGGCTGCCACCTTGTGCTGCCCTGCAGGCTGCCACCTTGTGCTGCCCTGCAGGCTGCTTGAGCGGCAGCCTTTCGAACTTATCGAACTTATCAGCCACATCAGCGGCTCCAACCTATTAATAAACTTCGCGTTCATATCCAATAAAATTAGTTTTATACATTTGTGGCGCCCATTGGAAAACATAAACTGGATATCTCAGAATATTGAAGTCAACCCCCAAAGTCAAAATCCTGGTTCCGCCCCTGCCTAGGGGAGGCTCAGTTTCGGTTCAGATAACTGTTACTGGTGTTCAAACTCAGGTTGGCAGGTTCATAGTGCAGCACGCTTACCGCTGCAACAACAACAACCGGCATTCGCCACTAAGTGGTGGTGACGTCACCACGACGCTTGTGCCAGGCTATGTGCACCTTGAGGCCACGTGAAGTGTCGAACGCCCACGGGCAGGAGGTCACGGGGCAGACCCAGGTGCCACGGGTCGACTGATTAAGATGACTGAGATGACTGGCTGATGCACCACCTGTGCCCCCTACTGTGCCAACCAGCTGTGCTCTAGCCACCCGGCGCTCTGCTCGTTGTTGTGAGCGTCGCTCCTCCACCCTCCGTTGTTGTTGGAGGGCGACTGCCTTCAACTGCCCAATAGCGTCCTTCACGAGCCTCCTCCACAGAGGCTGATCTTGACACCGCTGGTACCAGTCATCGGCAAGTCCACTCAGCTCCACGTCCTCCTGTACCACATCACTCCATCTCTTCTCTAGCCCGTGCCGCGCCCGTTTAGCCCCCTCGATCCGGCCGAACAAAAGCTGTTTCGGCATGCGGTGGCTGGGCATGCGGGCTACATGACCCAGCCAACGCAGCCTTGCCTGCCGGAGGAGCTCACCGATGGGACCTTGCCCAGATCTTTCAAGGATTTTTGAGCTCCTCACACAATCCAGCCTGGTTAAACCCAGGATGGATCGTAGGCAGGCCAGCCTAAATGTTTCCAACCGGCGAAAATGCTCCATTAAGGGGGTCCACCGCTGCACACACACACACACGCTCGCACGTGCCCCACGTAGCCACGTACCTGGGCTCGGCGATGATGACCATGTCTCCCTGCTTCCCCGGCTCCAGGGAGCCGTGTCGCTCCTCGCAGCCCAGGGCGTAGGCCGCGTTGATGGTGGCGGCCGCCAGCGCCTCCGGGAGCGACATGCGTAGGCGCACGCACGCCAAGTTCATTACCACCGGCTGCGCATGCACACACACACACACACATGTGCAGAAAGACAAAGACCCCCCACCATATAGCCTTTTTAGACTGTTAGGGCAAGTGCTGTTAGCGAGCATTAACAGTACACGCACGCACGGCAGCTTCACTACCACAAACACACACAATTTCAGCCTTACCCTGACACATGACAACACAGAAACGGTGACACACAAGTGCCGGGCGCGTTACCATGGCGATGCAGTAAGCGTTGGGGTTGAAGTCACTCCCCAGCGCGACGATGACGCCCGCGTCGATCATGGCCCTCGCTCGCGGCTCCTTCAGCCTGGGGTGGAGGTCAAAGGGCGATCGACAGAGCGGGGTCAAGGGGGCAACTCGGGTCAAACGTGTCATTACATGTATTACCAGGTAAGGCCCAATTAGCTATAGAGCTCTTTTTCAGAAGCGACCTGACATAAAATGATAGCTCAACGAAGTGGCTTATCACGTGGACATTTATAGCAGCCAAATACTCTAAACGCACGATTCTAAATGTGGAGGGAAAAACCGGAGGACCCGGAGAAAAATCCATGTGACCACGTGGAGAACATGCAAACTCCAAATATACAGCAGGTGTCAAAATTCAAGATTGGACCTACGACCTCCTGCATACCAGGCAAGGTAATTAACGTCTCGCCACTGTGGCGAGAAGCTGCGCCAGATGACACGGCTGTTCTCACTTCCCCGGGTTATGACCTGGAGATGCTCGGCGCAGTTTCAAGCACTGCTGAATCCGGTGTTGAGAATCGCTCTTCAACTTAACCGGCGAGAGACAGCTGAAACAAAAATTAGCTTTGCACGTTAAACGCTCGTACACGCGACGATTTGGTTTGATTGGCTGTGTCGGTTTGGTGGAGGGCTTCACGACGCAAATACGGAAGCATCATGACGTGCCCTCACCCAAAATAATCTATGAACAATCGCGATACCGCCTGCGAAAACTTACGAGTTAAGTTACGTGGAACGGGTGCTCACTCGTATCAATGATTCCACCTAACCTCGGTGACCCCACGTGACCTCGGTGACCCCATCTGACCTTAGTACGTATGCGGTGGAGGGCAGCAGCACGGCAGCACAGCGTGCCGTTGCCATGGCCGCGATGCCTTGGTCGCTCGTCTCCTCCAGGTGGCTCACGGCGCGAGCACCCAACTCAGCGGCCAGCTGTAACGGCACGGCAACACGCGGCTTGCTGCTAAGCAACACGGTTGCCAAGCAGCGTATCGCAACGGAGCTACGCGCGTCTTAGTGACGCGGTGCGAGATGAAATACTTCTGGTTTAGTTTGAAGGAGCCGGGGCGGGGGGGGCCCACGTGGTGTAAATTTGCCCCGGGCCCCGCACCCCCCCTACGGACAGCCCTTCGCCGTGGCACAGGCAGGCGGGCTTGCAGTCGACCCTGCCGGCGACGGGAAACCAGCGGCGGGAGCGGAGGGCTCGCGGCAACTGAAGATGACGCGGGGCAACTTGTGGGTCGAAGCGGACGGGGCGGCTCACCTCGCCGGCGCCCATGTCGGTGAACTCGTCGCCGTGGAAGTTGAGCAGGAAGCCGAGGTCGCGCGCGGCGCGCAGCACGGAGCGGGCGGCGTCTCGCTCGAACACACCGCGCTCCAGGAACACGTCGGCCAGCTCCACGCGCAGCGAGCCGTCCTCCACGAGGCGCCGCACTGCCGGCAGGTGCTCGCGCACCACCTCCTCCGCGTACCCGTCCGCATCGCGCCCTCTAGCGGGTGCGCGACGGGGGTCACGGGGGGTTGAGGGATGCGGGGTCACGGGGGGTACGCAGGAACGGGGGAGGTACGGGTGCTCTCGCCCGCCACCTCCTCCGCGCACTCACCGCGTCGCGCCCTCTCGCGGGGAAAGTCGGACCCGCGCAGAGAGGACGCGGGGACACCGCGCGCGGCCGAAACTCGCCTGGGCACGGCGTGGGCGCCGCAGTAGGAGCTGACGATCCTGAGCGGCACCAGCGCCCGCGCCCGCTCCAGCGTGCGCAGCATGCGCAGCTCGGTGCCGAGCTCCAGGCCGTAGCCGCTCTTGGCCTCCACGACGGTGGTGCCGGCGCGGAGGGCGCGGCGCAGGCGCTCGCACAGCGACGCCAGCAGCTGCGGCTCCCCGGCGGCGCGCGTCCACTCCACCGTGGAGTGGATCCCCCCGCCCGCACGGTGCACGTCCAGGTACGAGGCTCCCGCCAACTGGGGGGGTAGCGGGGGGGGGGGAGGTCGAGGGAGGCAGTGTGGAGAGGACGGTAAGAGAATGAGAGGGAGGGAGTTGGAGGGAGCAGTGTGACAGGGTGGAGAGATGAGGGAGGTGACAGGGGGGAGGAGGGAGAAAGAGGTGAGTGAGGCTGTAGAGAGGTGATAGAGTGGATGGGAGAGAGAGAGGGGTGAGAGGGTGAGTGATGGGAAGGTGAGCAGTGCGAGGGTGAGCGGTAAATTGGTGAGAGAGAGGTGATAGAGAGAGTGAGTTGGGTGAGCAGTAAGTGTGTGACTGCTGAGAGGGTAAGCTGTGAAACGGTGAGCATTGAGGTAGCTGAGTGGTAAGATGCCGAGAGGGTGAGCATCGTGGTGAGCAGTGGGCCTGTCGCTCACCTTCATTGCGAACTCGTGGACGCGGTCTCCCGCCCACACCGGGTGAGTGTGCGCGTCCACCAGACCTGGGCTCACCGGGTGAGGGTGAGGGAGGGTGACGGGACCGGGTCACAAAAAGGGCAGGGGTTCGTGAATCAGTGGGAGAGATGATTGAGAGGGTAGCTGTGGGTGAGAAGAGGGAGCCGGGAGGGAGCTGAGCGGAGGGAGCTGGGGGAAGTGAGCGGCGCACCTGGGATCACGCTGTGTCCCTGCGCGTCGATGATCTGGTCGAAGGAGCAGCCCTCAAACTGCGCGGCGATCTCCTCCGCCGGCCCCACCGCCACCACGTCCCCGTCCCTGCACGCCGCACGTTACCGCCGCACAAACTCTTTCCTGAAGCCCTTTCATCATGGCCAGCAGGAGAACGACGTTGGCCTCTTAGCTGTTGAACTTGCTGCTGCCGCCACACGCAAGGATGACGTAGAGAGAATTAACTCGTTTCGAGGGACGGTGCCAATTCCGCAGGAGTCTCGGCCGGGGGGCATGTGGCGAGCCGGCTGCCACAGTCACCCCTCTGCTGCAGTAACCGAGGGATTTCGTGGAAGTCCACAGGTCAACATTTGCTCCTCTGCAGCCCCCATTGTTTGGAATTCCCTGTCCCCTGCCACCAGTGCTGTTGCCTCCCTGCCCCCATCCGTTCAAATCTAGGCTCAAGATGTAAACGTGTTAAGTCTGTTGTTATAGATGCACACTCACACGGCGACCCATAGACTCATAGAGACCCAGAGACTTATCGAGACACAGACTCACGCAGATACCCAGGCTGCCTCTTTTTCTCTGTAAAATGATCTTAAAATGCGTTCACATTGATATAAATCCACACTACTGTATCACTGCGTGGAACCGCGTTGGGCTGGGGACGGTGTTTAATCTCCACGATCGTGGTGTCCAGCCTGCAACCCGACGGAATCAGATTTACTCATACTGGAGGAATCCGATGAGCTACAAAGCTCTTCTTCACAGACGTCCAGATCGTCTCCCACTGTTCATTGTCACGTGACCGTGTCGATCCCAATTGTGACGACCGGCACCGGCCCGGCGTGACACCACCACCACCACCACCCTCACCACCACCACAGTCTCACCGCACCTGCCAACCACCACGCTGCCGTTCGGGACGATGGCCACGTCCGCCATGTCCGGTCCGGCCAGGTACCGCTGCCCGCCACGGCACACCACCACCACCTGCGCCGCTCCCCGCACCAGCAGCCGCTGTGCCACCTGCACCGCCACTCCGCCGTCGCTCATGATGCCGCCGTGTTGAGAGTGGAGCGAGGTCCCGGTGGCGAATGTTTAAGTGAGTGCCCGCGCGTCACCGGCCCTGGGAATCATTAACCCTGGTTTGAGAAGGCGTGGGATGTCTGGGCCGACTCGGGTGGGCACGTCCCTCCGCCTGTGCCAATCAGACAGAACGCCGATACATACAAAGTCCCCCCCCCCCCCCCCCCCCCCCCATGTCGCCTCAATGTTGGGCCAAGCGCTGTGAGCCGAGAACCTTTGAAGGCCCGCACGGCACACGAAGCGGTGGGTGGCCAGCACCACGCCCGGTCTCTCTCACGTCTCGCTCGTGGCGATATTTACACACTGCACCGGCTACTCATTTGAGGCCGAGTTTCGACTCATGAGGAGGCCCAGAACCGGTTCAGATAATCGTGAGCGGGAATCGAACTCGGGTCGCTGGGGTTTCGTTGCGTTGGGGGCTTATCGGGACTCGTGAGTTGGGAGCCACTGCCGGCACTTTGCTGCTCCCTGTGCGTTTGCTATTGCTGCTTGCTCAGCGCTTCTTTCTGCACGCTGCACGGAACCGGGTCGGACGCTCTCGCTGTGCCGAGTGGCCGCCGTGATCTTTGGGGCGACTCTGGGGGTTGATGTTGTACTCGGGGACAGTGCTCATTGGCACGGGCGTCATGCGCAATCTGTCGAGATTTAAAAAAAATCCTCATCATGGATCCATGATGTAAAGTGCAATCCCTTCTTATCCACTCTTATCTCTCTGGCCTCTCTATTTCTGCGCTATGAAGGCGCATTGCCAAAAATGTAACAATTAATATATTTATTTTATTTTAAGGTCAGTGTTATTAACTACTGTGTGGACTATGGTAGTTTAGTGTTTGATACGATGGTCCAATGTTGGTTCAACCAATGGACTCTACGGCACAGACATCCAGATTCTCTGCTGAGGAGGTATGAAGAGCGATCCAGAGCCTGAGACCGGCTAAAGCCAAGCAAATTCGCTGCAGACTGCCCTACATGACATAACAATTGCCTGGGCAGCAGGATTGCTTCTTTTAAGAATGCAAGGATGCCCTGGTGATTGCAGCAACTACATCTACCTGCGTGCCAGGCACGCCAAGGAGAAGCTAATGGAGACCCATTGTCGTTTCAGGCTGGGGCGGCCTGCCCGGGTGCCATATTTTCTGTCCATCTGCTCCAGCAGGTGTTGGGAATTTCAAGGAGACCTACATCTCTGCTTTAAGACCTATGATCCGATTGTTACACGCCTAAACCTCGACTTCTGTCATTCTCACCAAACACAGACATTGCCCACAGACTGCAGGCCAATGCAGCATATTTCGTCTCAAGTTTCTCAAGGCATTTATTTATTACGCTTTACAAATTGTTCACATTTTCATCTCACGTGCTTCACCGATCCAATCACCTCCATACGATTGGTAAACCCCCCAAAAAAACTATGAAAATAATAAAAACCCCATTAAGGCGCTGCGACGTACGGATTTACATCTCCGTCCGCCCCGAATGTCCGTGCGTTACAGGGGCCACCGTTCACTCGGGGCTCCGGCAACGGCGCAGAATGCATTGGCGGGTGCTGCTGGTCCCGGCAGAGTCACCATAGCCACACGTGGCAGGCAAGGCAGCAGAACCAGGTAAGGCCAGTGAGGTGTGTGGGGGGAGGGCGGAGGGAGACGGGGGGAGGAAGGATGTGCGGGGGAGGTAGAGGGCGGAAACCAGGGGGAGAGCGGTGGAGGAAGGGAGAGGGAGGTTTGGCAACCTGTGAACCCCGACTCATGATGTGGGAACAGTATTTGGGACGTGGGAGCAGCAGGGGTGAGAGGATGGTGGGGGAGGAGGGGGTAGGGGGGGTTCACATGTTGGGTGCGAGCCAGTTGAGGAACTTCATGGCAACCTCGAACCCCAGGAAGCATGCCTGCGGGGAAACGCACAGCGTCAGGATGCTTCTCGCCAACACCACAAAACACGTTGTCTTCACTAATTTGCCCTCCGTCTTGTCGCGAGACAAAGAGTCCACTGAGAATGATCCCAGTGCAGTGCAGCAGCCTGCCTGTTAGTGAATGGCCCACTGAACGAGACGTCGTAGCACTACTTCTGAGAGATCCCTTCAGGTGACCCCTTCCCACACACCCTGCTACAGAAAGATTTGTTGCAGGGCAGCTAAAAGCAGCCTCTACATTGTTCTTCTCAGAATGAGTGTCTAAACTAGAATAAAAACCGAAATGATTAATTTTACGCGGAAATATTTCCGCGAGCTGAGACCTTAAAATCGCAACACAACCCATTTGATGAATTACGGTTGAGCAGTTATAACCCAGATTCTCGCCCCCGATCTCCATCCGTGCCAGCTAAGCAACGCTCTGACCTCTGTGCCATCTGGGCACCTGCCAACAAGGGCATTTCTAAAGGCAGCCATACCGACACGAGTTTACATTTAAATACATGCCACACCCACCCACGCATGTGATCCACAGCAGGGGTTGGCGGATCACACACACATTTTTTAAACTACAAAACACTCGAGCTTGTTGCTGGGCTGTAAATTGGCAAGGAGATAGATTGAAATCCATCTGTGCGGGGAGATTTGAGAGTACTACGAGTCCCTTGTTTTCCCCGTGCTGGGAGCTACAAGTTCAGTTCCTGAAGATGCTCCCAGCACGTGGTGTGAAACGTCAGACATCGTGCCAAACGCCATGTGGTAGAACCTGTCGCCTTATCCACCACACTGAGTTCCAACCACCACACCGCAGATCACAACACTCCTTTTTCTGCTTCTTCCCACGCACTGCTAAACTATGCAATTCCCTCCTCCCATAATCTAATTTCCCAAGCTCTTATAATAATGCCTTTGCTCAATTAAAAAAACGTGTTACAGCTTTGATAATAGTGCTGGTTGTTGCTGGTCACTTGGCGTTTTGGACTTTTGGGCTTGTGCTTAGCAACTATGATAAAAAATAATACACAATGGAGAGCTACTTCTTCTTTCGTACAGCTGATGTAGATGCAGAGCAACAACTATCATTTCACATTCAGGTGGTCAAGCCAGATCACCGCGTTAACAGCAGCGGAGTGTGTTACCATGATGTCTCCTTCGTATTTGTGTATCGGGCACTGCATTGTTGCCATTATCATGGGGAACGTGGCGGAGACGTGGTGGTGACTTTATGACTGACACGAGGGTTTGCGGTGGGTGTGATGTGCGGCGCGGGTCTCACCGCATTGGCTGGGAATGCTCTCAGCATGACGGCCGTGAATCCCTTGTAGAGAGAGAGGACTCCCTCCTCCCGCACCAACTCCCTGAGCACGTCGCGGAACCCGTGGGGGTACTTCCCCTCCGGTGCTGCGCAGCAACAACAACAGCTGCCATTCACCACTTACACTTTTCCACTGGCACATCCGAGCCGAGACAGCTCAGGGACCCTTACGCGACAGGTTTTTATTCCCACTGGCTATTTGCCACACTGAGCCGGGAACCAAGAAAACATCTGAATATGGCCCGGGATTAAGCAGAGCCAGGGACACGGCTGACGACACATTGCGTGCGACGTCAGTGGCACCGCTCGGCTTTTGCAGTGGAAAAACAACCGTGCGCATCACGATTCCCATGGGGCTGGACTCGGTAGAGCCATGGCACGGCTCAGTTATACCACGGCGTTTGTGCCAGGCTCGGGTGCACTTCGGAGCCACAGCAACAACAATCACAAGTCACCACTAAGCAACGACGACATCACAACGGCACGTGTGCCAGTCCAAATGCACTTCAAGGCCATCATGTCAAGTTTCAGAGGCTTGCTGGCAGGGGTTAACAGACCGAGTTGACTGCTGTACACGCACGCACATTGTGTATACACATTCAGGACACCTACAGTGAGGGAGTGAAGGAGACAGGAGGTTAGAGAGTGAGTGTAGGTAAAAAATAAAACCACAAAAAATCACGACGTTTCGGCCAAACCACAAGTGGCCTTCATCAGGTGAAGGGACCAGACTGTCCAGAGGACAGCGTTGGAGTGAAAACAGCCAAGCCCAGGTCGCGTCCTTTAAGCTGTAAGGACGCAACCTGGGCTTATCTGTTTTCACTCCAACGCTGTCCTCTGGACAGTCCGGTCCCTTCACCTGATGAAGGCCACTTGTGTTGTGGCCGAAACGTCGTGATTTTTTGTTTCATTTTTTACCTACGTGACTTTACCGAATAGAACCAAAGAATATGGATCCTTGCAGTCACGAAATCTTCAAATCTAGAAGTGAGTGTAGGGTCTGAAGAGGAAGTGACGGGGAGAGGGAGGGTGTAAGAGAGTGGAGTGAGACAGGTAATTAAGACACGAGAGAGGGAGTGAAGGAGAGAGGGAGTGAAGGAGAGAGGGAGTGAAGAAGAGAGGGAGTGAAGGAGTGAGAAAATGAGGGAGTGAAGGGATGAGCGAGTGGGGAACAGAATGTTTGGTGACCAAGTGTGGACCGAGTATCCGGATGAGTTGTACCGGTTTGGAAGCGAGACTTGAGGGTGTCAGGCGGGATAGCCACCGCCCAGTTGAAAATTCCAGCCATGCCTCCCGCAAACAGGATCTTAGGGATGCTCAGGTCAGACACACTGCACATACGCACACAGAGAGATTCCGCATTCAGCCTGAGGGCAATCTCTGTCAGCAGGCTAAGTTACAGCACCGACGAATGTGTTGAGTTTTAAGATTCAACAGAGCAGTGCAGCGGTTAGCATACTGCGCTACAGTGGGGTGCGGGGACGAGTGCGGTGGCCATGCCCACTGACCTGCCCCCCTCCGGCGTGAGGACGTTCTTGAGCCACTCGTACGTCATGAAATACATCCCGCTGGCTGGGACATCTGTACACGCGCAAACGCACGGACGCACCAAGGTTAAAAATATTCACGCACGCACAGCACTGCGAGACAACCCCACCACCACTGTACTCCCGATTCCCCAGTTAGAGAGGAAAGCCTTAACTGTCCAGGAGAGGGCGCTGTAAACGCTGTCCCTTGCAGCCTCGTGCCCGTGCGGGCAGCGATCTGGTGCCTGTCCCGAGTAATGTGGCTTTTGACCCAGAGCCCAAGGGTAGAGGTGAGGGGTTAATCTCATTCCGTCAGGTTTGAGAATGCCCAGTCATTATCATTCCACTGTGCAGATGGTGCATCCTTGTTATTGTCATTGCTTGTTGACCCAGGAAAGCACCGAGTCCCAAGACTCATTTCTTAGAACGTTGCTGCCATTTTTTGTTTGCAGTGGAAGGGTGGAGGGGGTGATGTTGCTGCTGTGCGTGATCCAGTTTTTGAGCACTGGCATGTGTGGCCAATACCAGTAACAGTACTTTTTTTTTAATTTAGACAAAAGGGGAGAACATTGGAGAACCTGGAGGAAACCTATGCAGAACAGGGAGAGAACAAATAAAACTCCACAAGGATAGACCAGGGTTGGGAATCAAACCTAGCGACATCGTGCTGTGGACCATAAGTGTCACCACTGCACCACCCTGCTGCCCACCCTAACTCTGTTGAGGTGAAGGTGGCTGCGTGGTTTAGGTGTACAGATTAATTTCTCACTGTGACTCACTTTGTTTTCCGTCACATTGGTTACATTTTTTGGTTTAGCACTTGCAAATAACATACATAAATGGTAGGTCACCTATTCTTACACAATTTGCGTAAGAATAGGCGAGCATGTCCCATTTTAACACACCCTCTAGGTGAACGGTAAATCTTCCTGGCTGCAATGTCACGTCAACGATGACTGCTCCCGCAAGTCGTTCAGTGGTTGAGTATCTGCGTGTGGCCGACGAGATTGGTACGCGCGCCATGAGTGCGTCGCAGCAGCGCACCGGCCAAGCCATGTGAAGCACGTAAAGCCCGGCCTGAAGCAGCTGTTGCCGGCTGGTGGGTGGTGCCAACGTGCCCGTGGCCTTCTCCCAACACAGTCACGTGTGCGAGACTGGCAGCAGGAATGGGAACCTGGGCTCCATTTCAGCCGGGTTTGACCGGGTCATATGGCGGGTGACGTTTGCAGCTCTGTTGCAGAGGTTCGTGTTTCAAGCCCACCAGCCGCCCTGGTTAATATTGCTGCTGTGTTTAAAACGTAAATATTACGCGCTGTCTGCATCGCAGTGAACGTTTTAGATCCAATGAAGTGTGTGCCGGTGTTCATGGCCTAAAAATGTAAAACAAAAACTACCGCAAATTACTGGCCAGTGCTGCGAGGGAGACCCCAGCCTAAAAAAAAAACTACCACTGGAAATTCCAATTATTGAGATGAGATGTGATGATGTAAGGCGATTTAGTATTATGGGGCAAATGTAAGCAACAAATAAATGCAAATTTTACTTCAGCAGCCGGAAACACCTCATTCAGTAATGGTCACGTGCCACCTTCCGGTCTACCAGCAACCCGGGAATAAATTCGGTGAGAAATTAATCCTTAAAAACAAAAAGATCGCACCGCGCATGAGCGTTAGAGCGGTGCCCTTGTAGACGCCGCGGATGCCGGATTCGCGGTAGATCTGCTTGACGCAGTCCATGGGGCCCGCGTACTTGATGCCGCCCGTGTTGGCCTGCACCTGCAGGAGGCACTTGATGCGCTCGCCAGGCGCCATGATGACCGTGGTGAACACGCCGGACAGCATGCCGGCCTTGAAGAGCTGGATGTACCTGTGGGGAGGCACCGCGGACACCGTTTAGCCTCCGTCTGGATTACCGCAAGAACTGTTGCACACAAAGCCACGGCTAACCAATAACTACACTACAGTGGGTTCATGAATCAGATATGGAATGAATAGTCACTACGACAACCACGCACACAGCACTCACTGCAATCACACACACACACACCAGAGCCACTGCTAGCCTCCAACTACAATACTCGATGGCTTGGGTATGAGAAACGCTCACACGAGCACACTTGCCATAACCATCAGAGCCACTGTCAGCTACACGTTGAGGGCCTGTGCATTACAAACACTAGAAATACATCATGCATGCATGCACCGCACTTGCCACAACCACCGCCAACCTCAAACTACACTCCTGAGGGCCCGCAAACAATAACCAAGACACAACCGCTACACGCAACACAGCGCAGCACCACACAAAATGACATCACGGACAAAACCGAAACACCGCCCCACACTACAAACACCACTACCACACTCACAACTGGCAAACGCAAGCCACAGGGATGGATTCCGTACACGGCCTTCGCTCAACTACGCACGTCAGAGAGTCCTCTGGGTGCGTCTGCTGAAACTTCTTGCCGAGGCCGAATCCAAAGAAGCAAACGGCGAACATGGGCGCCACCCCCACCAGCGGCGCCGCCATGCCCTTGTAGAGCCCCCGCAGGCCCTGGCGAGACAAGTGACGGATGAGAGGAGGTGGGACCAACACAAGTGGCCTGTGGTATCTGTAGGGACTGCAGGCGAAGGCCATTCACTTCCATGTCTTGCCTCGCAAAGGCCATGATTCACCAAGGTCATTGAATGCGTGTTCACACGACGTGTTTTCCCAATAACAGGGTTCTTCTAAAAGGGAACATTTTTTGCACAACGTGGAACGCGCCCGTTATAACGAGGTTTATGAGCGGTTATTGACGAACTACTTTCTTGAGCTACGCGGCCGAGCAGTACAGTGATACGGTACGCGGAATGATACAGTCATGTGGCGGTGTACCCTCATCCAAGTTTTTTGTCCCACCATAAGATGACTGCAGGCTGATTTTACCGTGCAGTAATTCCTCGCTTAACGCGACACTTTCAGGAACGCATCTACTACCGCATAAAAATAGGAATGACTGTATATATGTTTATTTGAAAGATAACCCATACTTTACAATATTTACAATCACCAATTGATCTGGCTGTTCTCAACAAAAATGTCCTTTCTGGGCCTTTGTGTTTTGGGTTATCAAACCGCTACCTTTAACTCTCAGGAGATGGAATTTTTGGAAAATTAAGTGCAGAACCAATTTTAGCGCGACCTTTCTTTGTGTGTGCAAGCCAATTACCTGACTGAGCCCATAAACGTCCCACACCCGAGATCCCGGTTTTTAATCACAGACGGCTGAAACTCGCATTCAAGCCTAGGACCTCAGCAGTGCCAGCTCAGCACTCTGACCTCTGAGCTGCATTGGCCACCTCACAACAGTTCGTATGTTGAACTCCTTTGGCACCGTACGTAGCCAGCCAACCGTGCAAATCGTAGGTGCGGACAGATACTGAGCGCGCCGGACGCACGCACCTCTTTGGCGAGGGTCTTGCGGCAGCAGTCGAAGGTGCCGGCATAGAGGGGAGACTCACCGGGTAGCGGTCGGGGCTGGGTCTGGAGACGAACCTGTGGGGTCACGCACAGCGCCCGCACGGACACCCACATTAGTGATAGCAGGTCACTTGCAGTAGCCCAAGTCAAGTGAGGTGCATGTTATTGATAGCGAGTCAATGGATTCGTCCAAATGGAGCACAACATATGTTATTTTGAGCAAAAATAACTGCAATGTAATGAAAGCGTCGTAACTTAAATTGCACAATAAGGACAGTGAGGTACAACACCAACGAGGTAAAAAAAAATGACAACAACCACACCACAATCATCACACAAACAACCACACAACATCGGCTGCAGTGCAATATAGGTAATGCCAAACCAGAATACTGCATCATACCACTACACCCCACACCCTTAACCTTTGCCCTACAGCTGTAACCATACACCAGTAACACTGACCCAGCCTGAACCACGTCCATATCATGCCAGTCCTATAACCCTAAATCCTAATGCCATAGCCCCAGTCCCCGTGACTGATAACACTGTGACCCAACTCCCAAAGCCGGTGGATGCAGAATCGGGCTTCCATATAAACGTTACGGGGAGACAGGCAAACGCATCAACACACGTACACCTGAGCCTTATTTAATGCAATAATTACGGCTCACCTTTAAGTTTTAAAATGCCAGGATTATTTTGTTTGGCCTGGCACGAGAACTCAAAAAGGCCAGGATGGATAGAGTAAATTTTTGCAAGTGACACCTGGGCCACCAAAAGGGCAAAATAACAAAAGCGAAGCAAATTAAGTAGAGCAGTGAAGTGAATAGAAATCAGTACAAAAGCAACTACACCACGCGTATCGCGCATATTTGAAAACAATGTAACAAAGTTAAATATTACAAATCCCCTGAATGCAATGGCATTTGCCTGCTGTTTTTTCACTAACATTTCCACATATAAATGTGGCTTGCGGTCCATTTCACACAGTGGTTAAAGGACACGTGCGAAATTAATAATAGGTTTGACCCTTTCTAGCAATTGAACAGGAGGTGTTAAGATGTTCAAACACCAAATATAAACCTTTCGCAAGGGATCAAGTCTGCATGAGCCACACGTACTTGTGATGAACATTGAAACAAACTCTGATAATATATGCATCGTCTTTGAAACGGTTAGGTCTACACCTGAGACAGCCTTCTTGAGACACGTTTCAAAGACAATGCATCGATTATTAATTATCAGAGCATGTTTGTTGCATGTTCACCACAAGTACGTGCGGTTAGCACAGTCTTGTATTCCTTTGCCGAAGCGACTTGTTTGGTGTTTGAACATCTGAACACCCCCCTGTTGTATTGCCATAAAGGACTAAACAACTATTCGTATTTCTCATATTTCTCTTAACTTTGATACTGGCAGCAGCAGCAGCAACAATAAAAAGTTCTCATGAAGGCCACGCGTGGGCGCCAGAGGGCTGTGAAATGAAAGTGAGGGGCCGGGGTCAGCCGTAGCCCGTGAGGCCCTGGCGCATTAAACCCCCACCCCCCCCGTATCTCGTGTGCTGTATGTCTACACAGCACACACACAGCACACACACAGACACAGCACACACACAACACACACAGCACAGACACACAGCATACACAACAGACAGCATACACACACACAGCACACACAGACACAGCACACACACAGCACACACACACAGCACAGACACAGTACACACACAGCAGACACACACACAGCAGACAGCATACACACACAGCACACACACAGCACACACACACAGCGCACACACACACAGCACAGCACACACACGTGTAGCACACAGCACAGCACAGACACAGCACACACAGCACAGCACAGACACAGCACACACACACAGCACACACACACACAGCACACACACACAGCACACACACACGCGTGCGTTGTGTACACGTTGCGCCGTGTTGAACGGCGGCAAATGATTCCGCTTGGGGCGATGAAGAACACCGCGAGGGGCAAGGCGGAGCTGCCCGGGTTAGACATCACCAACTCGGCCTCTCTACCCCCCGCCAGGGTATCCCCTCGATCCCTAAACCCCTGTCGCCACCACTACGCGAGTTACCCCCCGTACGGCAAGTTACCCCCTGTACGGCAAGTTGCCCCCTGTACCCCCCCAGCCCGCACGACCTCCTCGCGTGTGGTGGCCTGCACCCCCACGGGCACCCCCACGGGCACCCCCCACGGGCACCCCCCGCACTCTACGTCCCCCATCCCACCCGCAGCCCCTGAACCTCGTCCCCGTACCACCTGCAAGACCCCTCCACCTGCAAGTCCCCTCCACCTCCTCCTATCCCCTTGCTACCCCCATGCACCCCCCCCCCCTGGAAATCCTCGACCCCTTAACCCCTACAAACCCCCTTCGCGCCCCGATAACCTACACATCCCCTGCAACCCCGCATCCCTCTACCCCCGTGACCTTCCCGTATCCCTCCGAACCCCCTAGATCCCGCTGTGACCCCCTCACCCCCGGGGGGGGGGTACCTTGATGGTGTCGAGGGGGTGCCCGGCGAACACGAGGCAGACGCCGCCGAAGCCGCCGGCGAAGAAGTTCTTCACGGGGCTGATTCGCTGCTGTTCGGCCATGACAAGACGCGAGAGACAGCAGTAGGGGGGGACAAGAGACAAGAGACGAGAGACAACAGGGGGGGACAAGAGACGAGAGACAACAGGGGGGGGGGACGGGGGACAAGAGGCCGCAGGGGACGCGAGGGAGACAGCGGGGAGACAGCCACGGGACGGGGTAAAGGTGGAGACGAGCGAGGCGTCAGACAAGGAACGTCTCGCAGTGGCAGGAGAGAGAGGAGACACAGAGGGCGAGAAAGAGAGGAGACACAGAGGGAGAGAGAGAGGAGACACAGAGGGCGAGAGAGGAGACACAGAGGGAGAGAGAGGAGACACAGAGGGAGAGAGAGAGAACGACGGAGGGACGACAAGAGGCAGCAGCAGCGAGGAGACAGCAGCAGCAGCAGCGAGGAGACAGAGCCGGCACTGTCCCCCCTCACCTTTGCCCCAGTTAAGGAGGCGGCGACGGCGATGGCGCCGCCTCCTCCTCTTCCCCCTCCTCCTCCGCCTCCCCCTCCGCCCCCTCCTCCGCCTCCTCGATTTGTCCGATTCGCCTCGTCACAGATTTCTTCACCTCGTCAGCACTTTACTCACCTCGTCTTATGTCATTACATCACCCGTCCACCTCTTTAAAATGTTCCTCAACTCCCCGTCTTACCTTGTTACCTCACCTCATCAGCACCTTGCTCGCCTCGTCTTAACCTCATTATCTCACCTGTATTATTATTACCTCACCTCATCAGTACCTTGCTCACCTCGTCTTAACCTCATTATCTCACCTGTATTATTACCTCACCTCTTCAACACAATCCTCACCTCGTCTTAACCTCATTATCTCACCTGTATTATTAATACCTCACCTCATCAGTACCTTGCTCACCTCGTCTTAACCTCATTATCTCACCTGTATTATTACCTCACATCTTCAACACAATCCTCACCTCGTCTTAACCTCATTATCTCACCTGTATTATTATTACCTCACCTCTTCAACACAATCCTCACCTCGTCTTACCTTGTTACCTCACCTCATCAGCACCTTGCTCACCTCGTCTTAACCTCATTATCTCACCTGTATTATTATTACCTCACCTCATCAGTACCTTGCTCACCTCGTCTTAACCTCATTATCTCACCTGTATTATTACCTCACATCTTCAACACAATCCTCACCTCGTCTTAACCTCATTATCTCACCTGTATTATTACATCTTCAGCACGACCCTTGCCTCACCTCTTCAACACAATCCTCACCTCGTCTTACCTTTTGTAACCTCATAATCACATCGTCTCACCTTTTATTACCTCACCTAACCTTTCATCTTTCTCACCTCATTCAACTCACCATTCCCGTCACCTCTCATCTTATCCACCTGATAATCTCCATCGTCTAATACCATCACACATTCAGCTCATCTCACCTCATCTCACCTGACCGCACTATCTCCCATACCTCATCATTACACCTGATCTCCCTGTGTATCTACCCTCAACATCTTACCTTGACTAATGTTGTTTCCCTCATCTTATTTACCTCTTTAAACATCACTTTATATGCCTTACTTCATTCCCTTATACTTCAACTCACTTATCATCCCCATGGCTGGTTCACCTCACGTACTCACCTCATTAAACCTCCAATTACCATTCCCATCACCTCCTCTCATATTCTTATCCTATTTTCTTCCATCACCTCGATCCTCTCATCATCCTGTCCCTTCCCCTCCTTGTACCCTCACATCCCCACCCCTCCTTCTGCAATCACCTCTATCCCTTCCCTACTATAGAGCAACGTTGGTCCGACGGTTCCAACCATACACCAACGCCAGCCCAACGGTGGCGGTCACTTCACCACCCCAGTTGCTAATGTAGCCGATATGGGCTTAATGTAATGAAACACACACGTATAAGTCTAATCAATGGAGTTAATGATGACCGTGGATTGAACACAGACTCGCGTGACTGCACAGTAGCCCGCGTTCACCAGTGGAGTAATTTCATGGCACAGGGCATCTATTTAGAAACGCATGGACGCCGTACAGGGATTGAGCAGTGAGGGGCTGTGTAACGTGGGGTTCGCGATTGGTGTGCATCTGGCCATAATTACTCAGAAGAACACTTTGAAATAAAGAGTTGCCGTTCAACAACCCTCTGGTGTCCCTCGGTGGTGGAGTCACTCGATTCTCAAGAGGAGGGCAGAACAACGCAGAGTATCCACTCATCGCCTCCGAACTTGTCAATTATTGTCTTTGTTAACCGGACTGTCCCCTCGTTACGATCACCGGATGGAGTGGGATCGGGCGAGCCAGCTACACTCGCCACGTCGCACACGGGGGCAGACCGACCGCAGGCACACGCATCTCAACGCCACTGCGTCTCCACCACCTCGCACACCACAAACCGACCGGCTTGCAAAGGAACCTCACACACAAAGCAGCAGTAGCAACAACGGCCATATATTTTCCATCCAACCCGTTTATTCTATGTCAACAACACGTGAGAATGAACAAAAAATAAAACCAGGGCCCCCGCGTTTATGCTCGCCAAACACACGCAATTATAAACTCTCAGATACAAAAATAAGTGACGATGCTGAAACGTCTATCTAAACGAAACGACGCGCAACTATCTGATGCGGGCGGTGCATGCGTCGCGCTCGTGAGCTGTGTATTGGGGCCCGGAGGATTTCCGCATTGGCAGAAGGTGGAGGGCGGCTGTGGCGAAGCCGAGCCAGGAGGCCTCAGTGGTGGGGACCTTGTCGGCCGACCTCGTCGTGTCGTCTGTAGATGATTCACTGATTAAGCGCCAGGAGCATATCGTCCTCCAGGTCCGAGCTGTCGTCGTCGGCTGGAAAGGACGGGAGAGTTTTAGGAACCGGCATTCAGAGGAGGATAATACGAAACGGAGTGGTGACATTGACAAACAGAATCGCACGCATCACAACAAACACCATTGCACACGCAGCACCATCACAACAAACACGATCACACATGTAGCACCATCACAACAAACACCATAGCACACGCAGCACCATCACAACAAACACTATCACACATGTAGCACCATCACAACAAACACCATCACACACGCAGTACCATCACAACAAACACCATCACACATGTAGCACCATCACAACAAACACCATAGCACACGCAGCACCATCACAACAAACATCATCACACATGTAGCACCATCACAACAAACACCATTGCACACGCAGCACCATCACAACAAACACGATCACACATGTAGCACCATCACAACAAACACCATAGCACACGCAGCACCATCACAACAAACACTATCACACATGTAGCACCATCACAACAAACACCATCACACATGTAGCACCATCACAACAAACACCATAGCACACGCAGCACCATCACAACAAACACTATCACACATGTAGCACCATCACAACAAACACCATCACACATGTAGCACCATCACAACAAACACCATCGTACAAGCAGCACCATCACAACAAACACCATCACACATGTAGCACCATCACAACAAACACCATCACACATGTAGCACCATCACAACAAACACCATAGCACACGCAGCACCATCACAACAAACACCATAACACATGTAGCACCATCACAACAAACACCATCGTACACGCAGCACCAGTACGTCACAAAAAAACCCATCACAATCATCACATGCAACAAGCACCACCAGGGGACTCCCCCGGTGCGTCACTCCCCCCGGTGCGCGACTCCCCCGGTGCGCGACTCCCCTGGTGCGCGACTCCCCCGCGTGGTACTCACAGTCGTTGCTGTCGTCGCTCATCACGAGCTCCACCTCGTCATCCTCTCCATCCTCGTCATCATCGTCATCATCGGCCCCCTCCCCTTCGGAGAGTCCCATCTCCTCCCCGTCCTCGTTCTCCCTGCGCGTCTCCCCCACCTCGTCCCCGTCCCCCCCATCGCCCCCCTCCGCCCCCTCCTCGTCTTCGTCGTCGAGCTCAGAGTCGAACTCGTCCAGATCCAGCGCGTCGTCCTCAGAGTCATCCTCATCCTCCTCCTCATCCTCCTGGAAAACCACGGCCAAGGCTCAGCCACAACCACATACATACAAACATATACAAACACACAAAGATCTCTCGTGTAGCCTTTAGAGTACAGCTGGGGCAAGCGTTGCTCGCAAGCACCAATGAAGGCCAACGCAGCACACGGGGGGGATGATGTGCCAATGCCATGCCCGGCCACCGGTGGTGATGGTTACACACTGCACCAGGCACTCATTTTTGAGGACGAGTCGACCTAGTGGATGCTCAGCACCAGTTCAGATAATCGTTACCGATGTTGGCCTTCAGCGGGCAACGAACCCGGGTCTATGGGCTCGCTCTCCGCAAACAACAGCAACCACTGTTCGCCACTCAGTGGTGGTGACGTCGCCACAGTGCTTGTGCCAGGCTAGGTGCACTATAAGGCCACGTAAAGTGTTGAAGACTCGCTGACAGGTCACAGGATAGACCCAGCTGCCATGCGTTGACTGACCCAGGTGTTTCGTGGCCCCAGACCCAGGTGCCACAAACAAATATTCCCCCTAATAGCTTTAACGTACTTTTTGGGCAAGTGCCCAAGGTCGGCACGGCACACGACAAACATCCACACACAAACACGCAATACCACACACAACCACGAATATGCAGAGAAACACACACATATAGCCAAACAGCCACAATCACACGGGCACCCACAAATCCACATTGCCTTAACAGCACACACAACAGCATAGCCAAAAGCACCTCCGATTAGCACTGTGCGAAAGAAGTTCAACATACAAGCCAAAGTGTAAATTTTGCCTGCAATAAAGCTGCTCGTGACCATGTTATTGTCTGACTATGTCGTTGCATTTAAGATTGCATGCCACAAGGGGGAAATAAAGTTGCATTTGGATGTGCAACAGAGCAACTTTGTTCAAACAGCTCGTGAAATGTGTTGCTGTTGCACGAGTAAGATAGGCTCTGTTTGGCTGGACTGGGTCACATGCTCAACATTTAAACCTGGTCCAACATGGCTGAATAGTTGATGCATATGGAAGCACAGGGATGTTTGATAATAAAACTCAATTTGCCTTAATTGCTTCTCTAAAATGTCTGGATCTATTTTAATTATAGGCCGACAGCCACCTTTCCTTGCCTAAATGCCCTGCAGGGCTCTGTGGGCTGAGCCGCCCAGGCGAGTGGGAAGGGTGGGAGGGTCGGGCCTCCCGGTCTCGATCCTACACAGACATAAGAGTTTCATGGCTCAACCATGCAACTGTGTTGCAAAACAAAAGCAACGGATCTTCAGTGTTTAATACAGGCGTTGCTCAACATATGAAGAAACGAATTAAGTGCAGAAAAGTTGCACAATCTATAGGCAAACAAGATAAACACAACCACCCAGCTATAACAAAACAAAAACGACACACAGCTGCAACAACATAACCACAGCTGCAACAAAACACAACCACAAAGCTACACAACCACAGACACACACCATCAACCACACATTCAAATCTACACAATCAAACAGCTACAACCACAGAAACACACCAATAACCACACATCCAACGCGACACAGATACATCTACCACAACCTTAAACATGCACCAACAACCACAGGAGCCACAACTACACACCAACAACGCCAAAGCCAAACAGCCCCCCCACCCCAACCGCACGGCCACAACCGAAGACACGTCTCCGCCACAGTGCCGAGTCGTGGTGCCACTGCCACTCGTGGACAGGGGACCCCCCTCCCCCACCTGCTCCTCTTCCTCCTCCTCTTCCTCGGCCAGCCTCTGCCTCCCCACCTCGTAGAGGCGGCACACGCTGTCCATGGACAGGCTGTCCAGCCCTTTCTGGTTCTGTCGTCAGCGAGAGACACGCGCGAGCACGTTACTCATCCCCGTCGTCGTCATCGACGCCATCATCACCACCAAAACAAGACAAAGATTCCCCGTATAGCCTGAACAGACTGTTGGGGCAAGTGCTGTTAGCGAGCACCTATGAAGGCCGGCACGGCACACGAGGGGGTGGGTGGCCAGCACCACGCCCGGCCCTAGTAGCGATATTTACACACCTCACCAGGTACTATATTTGAGGCTGATGTTGGCCGTGAGTGGGAATCGAACTCGGGTTGCCAGGTTCGTAGCGCAACGCACTAACCGCTACTCTACCGCTCCCCCATCACCACCCCCATCCGCGTTCAATTCACCAGTGTGCCTCTTCCTGCCCAAGTTGCCTCGATCTCTCAACGGTCCTACGATATAAATAATCCAGCCAGTAGCTGCTTGACGCGCGAGCCTGTTTCAGCGATCAGGCATGCTCCCGCCCCTGGCTGCCACTCCGTTGTTAGTCTCCCAACACCGGAGTATCATCCCTCCTGCCCAAGCCCTGATGCCTGGTGGTTACTGGCCAAGTCTACTTACTTTCCTTGAGCATCACGATGATGATGTCTCTAACTTGTGTATGTTCTCTAATCCACCCGTTCCTCTTGCTGGACTCGCAGTGAATACAATTCCACGCACATCAACACCACTCAACTCCACCAGGGGTGACGTGTGAAGCATATAAAACGTACAAGACAATGAACCCACCGCATAGCCTGAACAAACTGTTGGAGAAAATGCTCCGAGCGAGCACCAATTAAGGCAGGCACGGTACACGAGGGGGTGGACGGCCAGCACCCCCGTCCAGTCGCCGTTATCTTCCCAGTGCCGATGTTTATTACACACCGCATCAGGTACTCATTTAAGGCCGAGTCGACCGAGAGGAGGCCCAGACCCAGATGATATCAGCCGTGGCTGGGAATCAATTGCGAGTCGCCGGGATTGGTAGCACAGTGTATCAACCACTGCGCCACTGTTACCGAAGTACACAGACGCATGCACGCTCGGGCGGGCAGGCTCACCTCGATGACGGCGAGGTAGCAGTCCTTGGTGTCCGTGCACAGATCGAAGATGTTCTTCTTCACGTCGATCGTGGCTGCAATTCATTCACACGGCATCCACACGGGTGGACACGACGATCGGCCACACAGCAACTATACAACCACTTGGACACACCACATCCCATGTGAATGTGAGCGTAAGTGAATGTGAGACTGTGAGGATGCGAGTCCGAGAGTGTGCGTGAGTGTGCGGCGAGTGTGAGTGTGCGTGAGTGTGAGCATGTGAGTGTGTGGCGAGAGGGTGAGTGTGTGGCGAGAGGGTGAGAGTGTGCGTGAGTGTGAGTGTGCGGCGAGTGTGAGTGTGCGGCAAGTGTGAGTGTGTGTGAGTGTGAGCATGAGTGTGTGGCAAGAGGGTAAGAGTGTGCGTGAGTGTGCGGCGAGTGTGAGTGTGCGGCGAGTGTGAGTGAGTGTGAGCATGTGAGTGTGTGGCATGAGTGTGTGGCGAGTGTGAGTGTGTGGCGAGAGGGTGAGTGTGTGGCAAGAGGGTGAGAGTGTGCGTGAGTGCGAGTGTGCGTGAGTGAGAGTGTGCGTGAGTGAGAGTGTGCGTGAGTACAAGTGTGCGTGAGTGTGAGTGTGCGTGAGTGTGTGGCATGAGGGTGAGTGTGCGAGAGTGTGAGTGTGCGTGAGTGTGTGGCGAGAGGGCGAGTGTGTGGCGAGAGGGTGAGAGTGTGCGTGAGTGCGAGTGTGCGTGAGTGTGAGCATGTGAGTGTGCATGAGTGCGAGTGTGCGTGTGAGTGTGCGTGAGTGTGTGGCGAGAGGGTGAGAGTGTGCGTGAGTGTGAGTGTGCGTGAGTGTGTGGCGAGAGGGTGAGAGTGTGCGTGAGTGTGAGTGTGCGTGAGTGTGTGGCGAGAGGGTGAGTGTGCGTGAGTGCGAGTGCTGCACTGACCAATCGGCTTGTAGTCGGTGGCGTTGAACGTGCGAAAGGACGATCCGAAGGGGCTCTTCATCTGCTCCTCCATCAGTTCATCTTCGTCGTCTGGCTGGAGCATGGCTGCATGGATGTTTTGGGGATCACGAGTCGCACCAGCGTCGTCACCCACGCCATCGCGCTCGGGGTGGCGCATGCCGTGTCACGCCCGACATGCCGCATGGTGGTGCGTGTGGTTGCGGAACTGCAGAGACTTTGGTCGCACGGCACGCGGTTGAAGCGCGAAACGTTTCGGAACGATTCACAAGTCTCATCGTCGTCGTCATGATCAATCCACTGCTGGATTAAAGCCTCCCCCCCCACGGTCCTGCGATGTGACAATCCCATCTATCGTCTAGCTCGCGCACACGGTACAATTCCCGTTACGGGTGTAAAGATCCTCAATCGCTTCAAATCGACTGAGCCAAGGTTCACGATTGGTGGTTCAGTGGTGTTTGGACGGTTGTCACATGGTGTCGGCCACTTTCGTGTGGTGTGCCTGGCGGTTGAGTGTTGTGTTCTGTGGTTTGTGTGGTGTGCCCGGGGGGTACAGTGTTGTGTTCTGAGTGGTGTGCCTGGAGGTTGAGTGTTGTGTTCCGTGTGGTGTGCCTGGCGGTTGAGTGTTGTGTTCCGTGGCTGCGTGGTGTGCCTGGCAGTGGGGGGGGTTGGTGTGCGTGGTCCTCACCGCCGTAGATGACGGTGCCCGCGTGGTTGAACACCAGGCTGCAATGGTCGAGTGCGGGCACCGTGTGCAGGAGGTGGAATGTGCGTAGGTCCCACTGCCCAGGAGTCAAGGTCGACAGCGGAGGAGACAGACGGAGGCACTGAAGAACGGTGGCGCAGTGGTTAGCACACTGCACTACAAACCCGGCACATTACTTTCTATTCCTGGCCATGGCTAATACCAGTGGCGTGTGGTATAAGAACCCAACTTGGGCCTCCCCTAGGTTGACTTAACCATAAATTAATATTTTCTGTCGCAGGTAAACACATTTGTGATTGAAGAAAAATGTGGCCGGGTATGTCGCTGCCCACGTCATCTGCTCGTGTGCCTTCCCGGCCTGAACAGGCGATCTCTATTTATTAGTCATGGTTTTCACAGTTCCCTGCTTTCGTTTCAATGCCACCGCTGTAAACCCTCTCTTCCCAAGCAACTTGCTCATTACGTTGGCCGTGGTCGCCGTTGAGAGTGAGCTTCTTAGCCTTGACAGGCCTCGTTCGAACAACTAAATCTAACGGAACCAACCGGCTGGACCTGTGCCCCAACGGCCTGCTTGAGGCTTTGCGGGGGGGGACCCGTGTCCCCACGTGCGCGCGCACATGCACGCACGCACGAGCGAGGATACGATCTCGGTGTTGATGATGATCTCCAGGCCGTTGGGGTGGAACACGCCGCTGATGTTCATGTTGAACTTGTCGAACTTGTGCACGGCCTGCGCCGAGCGCACGTCCCACAGCACGCCGTCGTTGAGCACCAGCTCGTCCGTCGGGCTGAACGTCGCGCAGTTCCGCTTGTAGTGGTTCGCCAGGTCGGCGTTGTACAGCGTCTCCGTGCGCACACCCGTCTGCACGTCGTAGATCTACGGCGAGAGCAGCGGCGGTGACGAAGACGCTCATTTAGGCGGCGCGAAATCGCTCGACCGGACGTCTGCGAGCGCCAACCGTTCGGATCGTAAGAGTACGGATTGGACGCTGGGCAATGGGAAAGGGACGACGGGGGGGGGGGGGTGGAAATCAACAGCGGCCACCCCTGACCCTTGGCTTCGTGTGTAACCGCCGGGTGTCCCCCGTGCGCAGCGGCAGTGGTGCCGGCCCTCACCCGCGCCGTGTCGTTTTCGGTGCCGATGATGCGATCCTGGCAGAGTTTACTGAACTCTACGTAGTGATCGTTGTCGAAGCCGTGCCTGCTCGAGCGGAAGGGGGAAGGAGGGGGGGAGGCAATGCCGTGGTCACCAGCAACCGCACACTCGCTCGCCACAACCGCACACTGGCATCAATACCACTGTCACATCAACCACTAGTTCATCGTCATCACGCACGCCCCACAACCATCCAATCAGTAAGTACGTAGGGACATGGGTCAACGTCATGAAACCAAGCGAGACGAGGAAGCACAGGGAGCTGTGTCGGGTCAGGGGTCAGCAGTGGGGGGCGTTGCTTAGAGGTCGATATGACGGGCGTGCATTAGAAGGCAGGAGAGAGTGTGCACGCGTTATTATTCCGTGGGGTCAAGGTTTCCGTAAAGTGTCACCAGAGGTCACGATGTAAAAGGATGAGATTGTGTTACTTTAAGTCGAACACGTCCTTCATGCCCCACAGCGCGGAGAGAGGGCGGCTCATGTCGGAAGAGGTCAGCAGCAGCTGCCCGTCCTGCAACCGCAGCAGCAGCACACGCTCCACCATCACTTGGGAATAAATTAAATATAAATACATATGTTGGCGATGCTGCAACTGCAGCTGCTGCGTTGGCTGTGGTGCGCGAGGACAATCAACAACAGCACTATTCGGCACATTCGTCAACAACACCACCTCCGTGTGTGAATGACAGGCGACGTTTCGGGCAATGGCTCTTCCTGTGCTATGGAGCAGAACGAACTTAACCGGTGGCTTAAGGCTTTCACGACCGAACGTAATGACTTTGCACAACCCAATTGTATCTGTCAGGATGCGACAGCTACGTTGCTACGTATGGATCTCTATCACCTTTGTAAACGTGACATTCTCGTCAGGGTTAATAATATATTTTTTCCATAAAGCTACTTAATACGTGGGCCCAACCCAAAGGCCAAATCTGGACCGGTGCACTGGCTATGAAAACCACCGAGTTACGTTCCCACTCCCTACTAGACTGTCCGTGAAAAAGAGCTTCATAGTACATCGGAATTCCTCCAGTCTAAATAAGGATTCTGATTCTAACGCTCCGAGCCATAGTCGGCCATCCCAACATTCGTGGTCAATGGGCACCTTGTGGAGGGGGGGCGTCTTGAGCGACGGCTGTGGTGCCAAAGTCACCCGCGGGGTGACTTTGGCACGACCCCTAATGTGTGAATTAGACTTTTGCAAATGTTTAATTCATTTTGAAATATACTTCATTTGACGGATGGCACCGATTTTTGCACCTGATAGGCTCACTGTGATGACATCAGCTTGCTCTGTTTAAGACCGGAAGCAGGAAGACTTCTTCACAATTCTGGAAAATCGCCTGATGAAGCTGGTTGTAATGACCAGCAAAACTTCGTCCTCAATAGTAAATATTGTGGGTTCACTCTCCATCACGCTGCTGTGCTAAAGTAATCACGAATTGGCACGTTTTGTTCATGTGAATAAACCTTACTGGGAGCGGGTTAGCGAGGAACACTCCCTCGGCAGCCCGCCATCGACGGCGTGCCGTTGTCGTTATTTCCGCTTATTTTACCCTGGAGAGCCTCGCAGACTATTTTTTCTCACGAGGGGTCCTACCTACCATGTGTGATCGCGACTGAGAACACTGCGGTGTGATATTTTTTCAAACGGGTTAGCAAACGGTGGTGCCGTGGGAGGGACGCACCCGCGACGGCTCGCAGTGGGTGACGGGCGAGGAGTGGCAGGCGTAGCTCGCCTCCTCCTGGCCCGTGTACAGGTTGTACAGTTTCAGCTCCCCCGTGTAGGTGCCCAGCATGAGGAAGCGCTCGCGCGCCGAGAATGCGCAGCACGTGAAGCAGCTGCCGTCCTCGTCCGACTCGCGGAACACGGAGAGCGGCCGGAACCTGTGGTGGTGGCGGCGGCAGCAGCGAACACGGAGCGCGGTAATCGGCGCGCCCGGTGACACACGGCGCGAGGAGAAACGGCACATGGAGACAAGGCAGAACAGGGGGAGAAACATGTACACCCCACATACAGTGAGGGAAAAAAAGTATTTGATCCCCTGCTGATTTTGTACGATTGCCCACTGACAAAGAAATGATCAGTCTATAATTGTAATGGTAAGTTTATTTGAACAGAAAAACGCATGTCAAAAATGTTATAAATTGATTTGCATTTAATGAGGGGAAATAAGTATTTGACCCCCTCTCAATCAGAAAGATTTCTGGCTCCCAGGTGTCTTTTATACAGGTATCGAGCTGAGATTAGGAGCACACTCTTAAAGGGAGTCCTCCTAATCTCAGCTTGTTACCTGTATAAAAGACATCTGTCCACAGAAGCAATCAATCAATCAGATTCCAAACTCTCCACCATGGCCAAAACCAAAGAGCTCTCCAAGGATGTCAGGGACAAGATTGTAGACCTACACAAGGCTGGAATGGGCTACAAGACCATTGCCGTTTAAAAATAAATTTATGCAAACCGACACACCTGAAGACGACCGTTTGTGTTATGGTCGAAACGTCGTGAGAATTTTTATTGTTTTATATATATTATTTTGTTATTTCCCTTCAACGTGACTTTACCGAAAGAACTAAGAATAAGGTGACAACAGTTGGTGCGATTATTCGCAAATGGAAGAAACACAAAATAACTGTCAATATCCCTCGGCCTGGGGCTCCATGCAAGATCTCACCACGTGGAGTTGCAATGATCATGAGAACGGTGAGGAATGAGCCCAGAATTACACGGGAGGATCTTGTCAATGATCTCAATGCAGCTGGGACCATAGTCACCAAGAAAACAATTGGTAACACACTACGCCGTGAAGGACTGAAATCCTGCAGCGCCCGTAAGGTCTTCCTGCTCAAGAAAGCACATATACATGCCCGTCTGAAGTTTGCCAATGAACATCTGAATGATTCAGAGGACAACTGGGTCAAAGTGTTGTGGTCAGATGAGACCAAAATGGAGCTCTTTGGCATCAACTCAAATCGCCGTGTTTAGAGGAGGAGGAATGCTGCCTATGACCCCAAGACCACCATCCCCACCGTCAAACATGGAGGTGGAAACATTATGCTTTGGGGGTGTTGTTCTGCTAAGGGGACAGGACAACTTCACCGCATCAAAGGGACGATGGACGGGGCCATGTACCGTCAAATCTTGGGTGAGAACCTCCTTCCCTCAGCCAAGGCATTGAAAATGTGTCGTGGATGGGTATTCCAGCATGACAATGACCCGGGAAAAGAACCCAGGCCACGCTTGCCACGGGGGGTTGGGGGGGGGGAAACGGGCACCACCGCAGCACCACCCCGGCACGCGACGCCCCCCAGTCCCGGTGTAGCACCTGCTAAAGATGAGCTGCCGGTCGCATGACGCCCCCTCGGTGCCGCCGAACATGGGGAAGTGGGCGCGGCGTGTGAGCCGCGACGTGAAGTTGAACGGCGCCAGCTGCCGCTGCTTGGGCTCGGGGCACTGGTGGGGCGTGAAGAGCGAGAAGGGCGGGCACGTGACGATCGGGTTCTTGCAGCGCGAGTGCTGCTCGCGCAGGTACTCCGTGATGATGCCGTCGAGCGCCGGGGGCGACGGCGCCGGCCGCCCGTCCAGCTCCTTGCGGAACGCCGGCGACTGCACGTACGCGCCGCAGTCCGCCTTCTGTATCAGCACGCGCGCCGCCTTCCGCTGGGCCGAGCCGGCGCAGGGAGACAGCCGCTCCTTGCTGAAGCTGATGCGGCCCAGGGCGCCGCCGGCGCCGGAGGGCGTCCCGGGCGGCGCCCCGTGCGAGGGCCCCCCCCCCGGCGACGACAACAGCCCCCCCGCCGCCGCCACGGCGCCGCTCTGCGACGACGAGGGCGGCGGCGCGACCTGCGACGAGCCGAGGCCGGAAGACGACGCCGGCGCCGGCGCCCGGGTCCCGCTGGCCGCGGCGCGGCCCGCCAGCCCGTTGACGAGGCGCGGCGCGCGCGGCAGGCAGGGCCCGCCCCCCAGCGGCAGCGCCATCGCCGCCGGGGAGAACGACGCCGGCTGCGGCGGCGCCGTCAACGCCGTCGTCGGCGGCGGCGGCGGCAGCGGCGGCGGCGGCAGCGGCCCGCGGGGGAGGTCCGCCTCTCGCGTGAGCGCGGCGGCCGACTCCGGCAGGCCGTGCGCCTGCAGGTGGTTGCGGATGAGCAGCAGGAGCTCCTTGCCCGGGAAGGTGATGCGGGTCTGGGCGACCACGTCGGCCCTCTGCAGCCGCGCCAGCGACACGTCGCCGCCCGCCGACATGGGCTTGCCCGACACGCGCTCCAGCAGCTGCGAGGCGAAGCGGCAGAAGCGCACGTGCTCCTGCCGCTTGTCCTGCAGCACGGGCTCGCGCATAAGCATCTGCATGTGGCCGCCGCAGAACAGCGGCAGCTTGCTGATGATCTGCCGCACGGTGGCGCTGCGCGAGAGGCCCACGAGCGCGCGGCACGCCAGCGCCCGGATCTGGTCGGCGTCCGTGATGGGTGCCTTCACCGACAGCAGCGCCAGCAGCACCTTGATGCCGTTATTGGCGCGCACAACGCCCCACATCTTGCTCAGGACGTTGTCGGTGGCGGAGGTGGAGGCGGTGCGGGAGCCCTGCTGCTGCTGCTGCTGCTGAGCAGAGCGCCGGCGCGGAGTGCCGCCCACAAAGCGGCCCAGGCTCGGCGGGCGCCGGTCGGGGCCGCACACGCAGTTGATGACGACCTGCAGCGCCGACTTCTGAATCTCGGCCTCGTTCACAAACACCTCGCCCTCCGCCACCTTCAGCACGATGTTCATGCCTGGACGAAAACGCGCAGGGGGCAGGAGAAGGGGGGGGCAGGTGGCACGCACAGGGTGGGGGGTAGGTGGGGGGTAGGTGGGGGGTAGGTGGGGGGTAGGTGGGGGGGAGAGGTCGCTGGTGGTGCCGGGGGTAGTAGGCGCGCGTGTGGAACGACACAGTGGTGCGCGGTGCAGTGTGATGTGGTTGTGCGCGGTGCGGGCGCGGTTGCTGTGCGGTTGCAGTGCCGTTGCGCACCGATGGTCTTGATGGGTGGCCCGATCTCGTTGAGGACGTCGATGGGCTCAGCGAGGACGACCTGCGTCTTGGGGACCACGGTGAGGATGGCGAGGACGTCCAGCGCAGAGCGCACCGTCTCGCTCCTACACAGAACCACCACCGCAACCACCACCACCACAATCACCACCACCACCGCAACCACCATCACCACCACCACAATCACCACCACCACCGCAACCACCACATAACCATCACCACAGCCAACAACAACAACCGCCATTCACCACTAAGTGGTGGTGACATCACCACGGCGCTTGGACCAGGCTATGTGAACGCCCGCTGGCAGGTCACGGGACAGACCCAGGTGCCATGGGTTGACTGAATGAGATTACTGGCCGATGCACCACAATGAGTTAGCGAATCCTCTTCATCCCCGATAGGACACGAGGCCGCAAACGAGTTCCCTCCACTTCTTCCTGTCCTCGGCAACTTGTTGAGCCTCGCCCCGAGAGAGGTCAATCGCCGCCGCCAGCTCGCCCCTCGCCGTCTTGCCCCACGTGGTCTCCCAGGTTTCCTTTTGCCCGTTGGTGTCCATCTTCGGGGCAGTTTTTGGTATCCGGTCCCCTGATCCATTCTGAGAACACGACGGAGCGATCCGAGTCACCGTCTCTCCACGTCTCGTATGTGATATTCGGACGACCGGTCTTCTTGTACAGTTCAGTGTTATGGATTTTGTTAGGCTAGAAGATGCAGCAGATTCCCCTGAGACATCAGTTATGGAAGGTCGAGACAACACGCCAACTCTCTGAGCCATACAACAGCACCGATTTAAAGTTGCTGTTACGCAGTTGCATCTTGGTCTTGAGGATGCACTGTTTTGACCTCCAAACGACCACGCACAAGGGGTGACTACTACTTGCAATGCAGCTTCAGCAGGGTGATCCCTCTTTTGCCCTATGGTGTTTTCTGGGCTGAGGGATTTCCCCTCCCCCAAGATTCTCACCAAACCTGCAAACCTGTTCCTCGGGGTCGGAGATCGGATCACCTTTCGGGTAACATGTGGCGCTGCAAGTTACTTTAATGATGGCATTGAGTGATTTGTGATCGCGGGTTACCGAGGCAGATTCCATCTCGTCAGCAAATCACGACCAACAGTCAGCATTGCAGCACTGCACAGCTCTCCGCACCTCCGGGCGAAGGCTGCAGTAATACTCCTCATTCACCAAGGTGGGACGCTGTAGACAATGGGAGTGCGGCCTGTCGCTTTTTCTCAGCCAGCCAAAACAAATCCTCCGTCAGCCAGGGTCTCTCGGGAAGTTTGGACTGCATACCCAAAGCAGCCATTGCAGCTGCACGAGCCACAGTCCTAAACCTCGCCCATTTCTCCTCGGCATCAGGACGGGGGAGGACGATGCCAACCACCACAACCACAACAGTCACCACCACCGCAACGACCACACAACCAAGACCGCGTTCACGGTGTATGCGGCTTTCCGCCGTGCGTGGCGGTGCGGTGCGTTGTGCGCCGCCGCTCTCTCGCGGTGCATGCTGCCCCACCGGCCATAGTAGGTGCGCCACTCGGCGGCGAACGAGACGAGCTGCAGCAGGAGGGGCACCCCGCCCAGGCGGTGCAGCGCCTCAGCTGCCTCCCAGTAGAGCCGCGTGGGTCCGCACGCCACCAGAAACTCCTGCAGCTCCAGCACTTGCTGGTGGCTCAGCACCAGCGCCTGTGGTGGGGCGGGGGGGGGGGGGGGGCGAAGAAGGGGGGCGGCGGTTATTGGGCACCGTGGTGGCGAAATGTTAACTGCCTCGCCTGGTATACAGGAGGTCGTGGGTGCGATCCTGACCATGATGCCTGTTGTATATTTGGAGTTTGCGTGTCTCTCTCTCTCTCTTTCTCCTCGTGGTTATGGGGATCTTTCTCCGGGTCCTCCGGTTTTTCCCTCCACATTTAGAAACACGCGTTCAGAGGATTTGGCTGCTATAAATGTCCCCGTGATGATGAATCACTTCGTTGAGCTGTCATTTGTGGCCAGGTCGCTTCTGAAAAAGAGCTGTAGAGCTCAATGGGCCTTACCTTGTCAAATAAAAGAGTTTACCGTTTATAGAAGGGTGGGGGGTGGGGGGGTGATTGAGTGCGGGCCAACCCACACACACACACAGGAGAGACAACAGGCTGTTGTGTAAAATGCCGTTGGCGACTATCGTCGATGAAGGCCGGCATGGCGCACGAGGGAGTGGGTGGTCAGTACCACGCCCGGCCGCCTTTGTCTGCCCAAGTGCCGATGTTTTATCCACATGGCACCAGGGACACATTTAAGGCCGAGTCGACCGAGGGGATACCCAGGACCGGTTCAGATGTTCGTCACCGACGTTGGCCGCTAACGGCACTTTCCCCAATGGTCTGTCAGGGCTGCACGGAGCATCTTTGTCTTTGCACGAGCGTGCCTTGTAGGGTGGCTGGGGGGGGATGACGGGCCCGCCGTCCGTCCGCTGCAGCGAGCGCCGCACTGACTCGCCCTTGAGTGCCAGGTGCGCCTGGAAGTAGCGCCGCAGCGCCAGGCAGGTGTGCCGCGCCGTCTGGCGGCTCGCGAAGATCTCGTCGTCACTCAGGAGCGCTCCCTGGTCCTCCAGGTTCAGAATCTCCAGCGTGCTAACCTGGCGGTCGGCACAGCGACGGTCACATTAACTCTCCCGGGGGCAGCGCCAGGCAACAGGCGAGTGGGTGGCAGACACGGTGGGCGAACGGGTGAGTAGGGGGGAGAAAGCGGGCGGGTGAGCGGGCAGGACACAGGGCAGATAGGCGAGCGGGTGAGAGAAAGTATGGACAGTTGAGTGGGAGGGAGAAAGGGTAGGGAAGCAAGTGGGCGGGCGGGCGGACAGGTGGGTGGGTTAGTGGGTGGGCGAGTGGGTGGGCGAGTGGGTGGTCGAGTGGGTGGACGAGTGGGTGGGCGAGCTGTCCCGTCGGGCACTGACGAGGTTGATGAGGCGGCGGAGGCCGTCGCGCGAGTCGAAGAGGTCGAGGACGGTGCGGAAGGAGAAGGAGATGGAGAAGAACATGGTGGCGTGGCAGCGGCCCGACTCGTGGGAGCACTCGAGCAGCCACAGCGCGTAGCCCACGAGGTCCGAGAGCACCGCGTCCGGCAGCGTGCACACCTGCACACAAGGGCAAAGGTCCCCCGCGTAGCCTTCAACACACCGGTGGGGCAAGTGATATTTACGAGCACCGTCCACGAAGGTCGGCACGGCACTCGAAAGGGTAGGTGGGAAACACCGCTCCCGCGTGGCGGTGTTTACACATCGTACCAGCTACTCGTTTTAAGGCTGAGTCGACCTAAGGGAGGCCCAGGACCAGTTCAAATATCCGCCACTGTTATTGGTCGTGAGCTGAAATGGAAGGCGGGTCGCCGGGTTCATAGTGCAGCGCGCTAACCTCTGCACCACCGCTCCCCACGCACGCACAGACACACACGGGCATGCAGATACATGCACGCACACACGGGCACACACGCACAAGCAGCCATGCGCGCAAGCAGCCACGCGCGCATGGCCAAGCGCATTCGTGTGCGCGGGTGCCAGGAGGCCAGCGCCAGGGCCTACCCGCTCCATGGCGTCCTGGTTGTAGGCCAGGTAGTAGAGGCAGAGTGAGACGCCCGTGGCTGCCATGGACGGCCGCGGCACCTCCAACAACTTCTGGACGCCATCCTCCGCCACAAACTCCGCGGCAAACTTCTTGTGCAGCAGCAGCGACGCCAGGTACTGTGGGACACGACACGGCACCGGCGTCACACCGGCGCACCGTCACACCGGCGCACCGTCACACCATTGCACCGCCACACCGCACCATCACACCACCAACACTGCCGCACTGTCGCGCCATCACACCACATCAACACACCATATTGTCACACCGTCGCACCGCACCATCGTTACACCATGACACTGCACCGCAGCGTCGCACGAGTGCGGTGCGCTCACCTTGAGAGCCTCGTACGTGAGCTGCGTGTCGTTGGTCTCGCGCAGGTCGATATAGTGCATGAGCAGCTCCCGCGCGCCCAGCTGCATGAACATGGCCAGCAGCTGCACACCGCACAGTGGCACATGGCACGCGACAAGTGGCACACGGTAAACGACACTCAATTGACCGGTGAACTGATCCATGAACTCGCTGCCCTTGAGAACCCGGATGAAGCACACCTCAGTCAATGTGAGCCAATGGGTCTCCATGCAAGTCTATGGGTATGTACGTAAATCATTAGGACCGGGCTGAGACGACCAACTCTCCGCACTTATGAGGACTCGGGTTTAATTGCGGGCGTTGGTTGAAACCGGGACTCAAACTCTCAGCGGAGCCGTTTCAGCGTCTCTTGACCTCCAGGCGCCGGCCAACACGGCGCGAGCCGGTGCCTCCCGTCGGCCGCGAAGCCCTCACCTCCTGGTACTCTCCGAGAGGCGTCAGGTACTGGAAGATGACCCTCTGCTGCACGCTGGCAGTGAGCGGTAGCAGCCGGTAGCTGGTGCCGATGACCCACGGCGACGTCTCGGACCAGCTGCTGTTGGACAGCTCGTTGAGGCTGCGCTCCGTCTCGAACGGCGAGAAGCTGGTTCGCTGCTTGTGCCCGGCGTGAGCCTGCGGCGTCCTGTGCGCCAGCACGAACGGCGGCCGCGGCAGCAGCTCGCAGTCCTCCTCCTCCGCCAGGGCGCCCTCCACCACGGCGTTCTCGTCAAAGGGCAGCTCGCCGGCGCGAGGTCCGCCGGTGCCGGCGCTCGCGAGGCGCTTGGCGGTCGTCTCCGGCAAGCCAAAGCGACGGGGCGCCGGCGCCCCCCTGGCGCCCGCCGCGTCCTCCGCCGCCGACGCCAGCACGCCGCTGCTGCTGCAGAGCTCCCTGAGCCTCGTCAGCGCCAGTGGAACCTGCGGGGGAAGGTCACGAGGGTCAAGCGGCAGAGGTCGGACTCGGTGGCGCACGAGTTGAAGAGTCGGAGGCAAGGTGGCCACGGGAGGGGGTCGGAGGTCGCACCGCGAAGCTGGCACCGCTGAGAGCCTGGGCTCGAATCTGGGTTTGAGCCACTGGCTGCGATTGAACCGGGTGAGTCGATAGTCTCAGCCCGGTCACCAATGACCGCATTAAGAAAACGAAAACCCAAATAACGTGAAATATGGTTCTGTGCTAAATTTGCTCTGAAAAATTTACTGTCCTGAGGCTGTGATCGTGACCTACGGTGCGCGCACGCACGCACGCACGCGTGTACGCATCCACGGCAGGAGGGACGGCGACCGCGCGGAACCGCACCATCCGGCAGTTGTCATCGCGGTAGTTTGCGGCGATGTCCTGGATCTCCATGGCGGCGGCGAGGAGGCCCATGGCGTAGCTGCGCAGGGGCTCGGCCGCGTCGCGCGCCCACTTGAACAGGTTCTCCACGATGCCCTCCTGCGTGACGGCGGCGGCGGCAGCAGCGGTGCCACAAGCGCAGCGTTAGGCACAGGGAGAGAGGGAGAGAGAGAAGAGCGGCGCCGGCGGCACCGCCTCCCAAAGGTTCACCGGCAAGGCCGGGGGTTCGCCACTTCAGCCGACTTGTCCCGCTCCGCTCGGAGAGCCAGCAAACATTTCCACACCCGGCGGCGCACGACGTCCACGACGGTTGTGCTCGTCACATGCCTTCTGACTCCAGCCAATCAGAGAGTATGAAGCCTTTCACTGACACACGGACCCCATGGGGAGGGGGGAGAGGAGGGGATGATGGGGGGAGAGGGGAGGTTGATGGGGGGGGGTTGATGAGGGGAGGGGTGATGGGGGGGGTGATGGAGGGGGGGTGATGAGGGGGGTGTGGCCACACCTTCTCTTGGAAAACCACGGAGGTCTCCAGGCCAGGCAAGATGTTGAGCAGCAGGCGGCAAGCGGCCGTGTTCAACGGAGGCTCCCGGCTCGTCATCATGTACGCGTTCACCAGCTGCACCCACAACGAAGACAAAGATCCCCCGTGTAGCCTAAACAGACTGTTGGGGTAAGTGCTGTGGGCGAGCAGCGCTTATGAAAATTCAGCATAGCACATGAGAGGGTGGGAAGCCGGCACCACGCTTTTGCAGATTGCACCACGCCTGTATGTATGTACGTTGAACTTCTTTTGCACCGTATGTAGCCAACCATGCTAATCGCACGCACACGCATGGACACATGCAAGCACGGACGCAGCAATGCTCACCGCGTTCATGAAGTCATCGCTTTTGAAGAGCATTTTGAGTAGGTGTCCCAGCATGCACTCTGGGTCTGCCCGACCTGAGATGCACACAACAGCCAACGTTAAACATGGCAACAGCAGCAGCGGCGACAGTGTCAACAAAAGTGGCAGCACCAATAGCAGCAGCAAGAACAGCAGCAGCAGTAGCAGCAGCGGCGGTTGTAGCAGTGGCGGTAGCAGTGGCAATAGCAGCACAAGCAGGAGCAACAGCAAAAGTGGCAGCAGCAACAGCAGCAACATCAGCACCAGCAGGAACAGCAGTAGCAGCAGGAACACCAGTAACAGCAGCAGAGTTGTCCACCAATTCACTTTCTGGGGAGAATTCAGGCCAACTCGAGTGGTCCATAACCACCTCAGCCTGCCCAGCATGGGGAGGCCATTATCCAGCAGTGTATTGCAAAACAGGCTGTAAGCGAAACGTGTAAAGAGTCCCAGGCTCAGAGCCTCCCCCTCCTCTCTCTTGTGGTCTGACCTATGCTGCCTCGATGAATCAACTGGAGTGCTGGGAGAAACCGGGGTGCATTGAGTTGGCAGCTGTCGCTGGAACCAAGGTGGGTTGCTCGGTCGGTCGATTCCAGGCGAGCCCCGTTTTGAGATAAGAAACTCTTGCAATGGAAACCTGCTATAGGGGAGCTTAGGCCGACGCGACGCTCTGGCCAGCAGAGCGTCGCATTGGCACGGGGAAGGGGCGATCCCTTTACCTGGGTGGCGGTCGTCGAAGGGGTCGGGGTCGGCTTTGTGGTACTCCTCAGTCTCCCGCTCGATCAGATCCGAGATCCTGCACACATGCACGGACGGGCCACCGCACGCACGTACGTGAGTGAGTGAACACGCGTATACCAGTGACGTGCGGTGAGGTCAATGGCTGGGGAGGCACCGGCTGGTATCAGAGCCAGATTTACACACTGAGGGGGGCGTGTCTTCACTGAGGGGGGCGTGATACGCCCCCCTCAATGAGGCAGATGTGATAGCTGCCTCTCCTGGTGCTTTTTCATTGCAGTTTCATGACGAGACCAGCGAGCCTAAATATCTTTATGCACATACGTGAAATAAGTTACCTAGAGTATCGAAGGCGAGGACATGAAATGAAGGGGTCTACAAACATTACATTGGTGACATACTGAGATAGTAACAGGCACGCGCTTATTGCCCGCGCTCCATCCAGTTACTGATGGGTTGCGCAATCAGAGGGGAGGCTGAGCTCGTCGCTGCCTCACCTCTCGTCTCTTCCTGTATTTGCAGCGGAGATCCGCAAATTTGGCGATTTTGACTATAAAAATGATTGGAATCGTACAGAAATTACATTTATAACACAAATCAGTGGAAAAATCTAAATTTTTAGTTTATTATTTTTTACTTTTCGTAACAGCTGTTTTCATTGCCTCCCCTGACCGCACATCCCTGGCGTATACTGTACCTACGTAGACGCATAGGCAGCGGGCATGCACGCACGCATACACACACAGAGCCCCACACGAACGCACACGTAATCAAGATGCAAACACACACACAAGTTGTTGGTTCCAGTATGCAGTGGGTGCTGGCGAGCGCCGGTGGGTGTTAGCGAGTGTTCGGTGTCGTTAAGTGCTGGTGAGCGATGGTGATCTCTGGGTGTCGGTGAGTGCTGGTGAGGAGTTGCCGGCCGCCCTCACTGTGAGAGTAGAGGGATGGGATCGGCTCCTGTCCCCTTCTCGCGCTCCCACTGCTCCAGCAGCAGCCCCAGCTCAGCCTTGGAATCCACCGCCGACGCCGCAGTCGCCGCCGCAGTCGCCGCCGCCGTCGCCGCCGCCGCAGCAGCCGCCGCCATCACGAACGAGAGGTGGGGGGGGCGGCGCAATCAACGCCAACGCTGCCGAGAGACGGCCACGAGAGATCACTCACGACGGGGCGGTAGCCGAGGCGGCTGAGCGGTGGCGTGCTCGCCGCTCGTTGCAGAGGTTCGTGGTTCGACTCCGGCGGCCGCCCCGGTTAACATTGCGTGTGTAATAACCGGAATGATACTCCACGCCGTCTGTTTCACGGTGGGCGCACGTACGTTGAACTTATTTCGCACCATACGTAGCCAACCGTGCTAATCGGACGTTAAAGAACCCGTGATGTAATTCGCAAGAGCAGGCCGTCGTGTGCAACCGGTGTCATGGGCCAAATTTGCCAAGTTTTTTTTTAAACTGCACCGCTCACAGTTGCAATTACAGATGCAGCAACGATCATTGCCCCCCCCCCCCCCACTGTGAAAACTTGCCAGGACCCTCCTGAAAATGAGTCATGAGACCGAGTGAGACCTTCCTCGCTCGGCCAGCATCACTTACAGCCGTGGGTGTCCTGCCCAAGCCCATTTGCTTTACCGAGCGGGTTGAATTGATTGATTTAACCACCGTTGGTTCTCTCATCTGCCTGTTCCTCTTTCCCGTCTGTCGGTGAAACGCCACGCTGCGCGTGCACCTCCACATTGCTTGTTTACGCACTCTGCTCACAGCTCCTTCCCGTTTCCTTTGTCGATGTCCATGTTCCTGCTGCACGCTACGACTGGAGATACCCACCAACGGCAAACGCAATTCTCTAGGCAGTGTTGTGGTTCATTTTCATCAAGTTAAGTTTTTTTTTTTAAAACCTCTCACTCCCGCCAGCTGTCTGTTCATTGTAACATTCTGTTCCCAAAACATCTTTCAAGAACAATATCTCGTGATATAATGAAAGTCTAACGACAGTAATGAAGTACATTTTTGTTAACTCCCTCGCCTGGTATACAGGAAGTTGTGGGTTCGAACCCGACCCTGACGCCTCTATATTTGGAGTTTCCATGTTCTCTCCGTGGTCGTGTGGATTCTTCTCCAGGTCCTCCGGTTTTCCCCTCCACATTTAGAAACACGCGTTTAGGGTGTTTGGCTGCTCTACATTTCCACGTGATAAGCCACTTCGTTGAGCTATCATTTGCGGCCAGGTCGCTTCTGAAAAAGAGCTACATAGCTCGGTGAGCCTTGCGAGGTACAATAAAAAATAGTATTGTTTAGTTGAGCACCATATGTGTAAGGGACCAAAACACTGAGAGAAAGACCACAGAGACAAGATAAAGCACGAGAGAAAGAGAGACGACTTGCTTGCATCTTCAGCTCATGATGCATCTAACATTCAAATCAGTTTCATGAACACATTTTCAACAACAGCAGAATGAATGAGATTTTAAACTTTCTGTGCTGTGATGTTTTCTAGCAGCTGGCCCCCCACCTCTTTGGTGATGTCAAAAGGTAAACTCGTTGACCTGGTCCGGGATTAAATCGCATTCCACGCCGGGAAGGGCAGCAGCGATCAATGCCTCTTCCAACAGGTGCGACACCTGCAATCGCATTCTCATTTTCATCTCAACATCAATAACGATTTCGCTTTGCAGGAGCCTGCGCACAGTATTCATCCAATTATCGGTCGAGCATCCCGTCTCAAACCGGCCATCTGCGAAATACTGGAACCTCTGTGAAAAAGCGCTTCATAGCTCATCGGATTCCTCCAGGATAAGTTCACATTCTGATTCTCTCCCGACTTTTCCCTCCCATATTCTTTCGCAAGTCTATTGTGCCGTCGGAAAAAATGCGTTCTTTCATTTGCTCTTTAAGCGTTACCCTGCCCTTAACGCTACGCAACTACCCACTCGAAACCAGCCCCCAACACCGAACCCAGAGGCCACAGGGCAAGCGCGTTGATGAGTCTCCGGCGCTCGTGAGAGCTGCAAGCCGGGTCCAGCACCCGGCTAAAGACAGCAGCAGCAGCAGCGCTTCTCCCACCACTGCTCGCTCCCTCCCTCCCGTCTCCTACCCCTTCGTCTCTCACCTCGTCTTCCTCGACGCCTCTCTCTCTCTCTCCCTCCTCAACTTTCCCCTCCTCATGTCTTTTCCTTGAAATGGTACAAGTTAAGGGGGGTTCGGGGGGAGGTCCGGGCAACGTTACTCCCCTGGGTCAAGTCGCTTGACACTGCTTAGGTAGAATGCGCCGAGTTCCTCACAGGTGTATTGCTGGCAACCACATCCCGATCCCCCAATCCCCTCACCCACCCCTCCACCACCACCTCCCCAGTCGCCGTTACTTCAGACCCCGTTACCTCCGCTCCTCGCCGCCGCCGCTGCCCCGAGTCCCCGACGCTGCCGCGGGCTCCACTCGGCTCAACTCCGGCAGCCGCGGCGCGAAGCCCCGGCTCCAGTGGCCACCTCGGCAAAGGGCTTCCGAGCTGTCCACAAGCAAGCCCCGAGCCGCACCGGCCTCGCGTCGCCAGCCCCAACCACGCGAGCCTCGCAGCCTCAACGCGGCTCCAACCTCGGCATCGGCGTCCCGCGCTCTGCGCCTCCGCGCCGCGAGCCTCGACGCGTCGAGTCGCGGCGTTGTTGTTGTCGTTTCACTCGGACCGACTCCCCACCAGCGTCTCGCCCACACAGCGCTGAACGACTCCAACACAGCCCGGGATCGAACCTCGGCAGCCGGCGCAACCTCCCCGCTGCTGGAGCCGATGGAGGCCCGGGCCCGCACGTGTTCGGGTTCACGACCCCGGGGCGCCTCCCCCCCCACATCCCCCCCACGCCTCCCCTCCACCTCCCCCCTCCCTCGCTCACCCCCCCACTACCACTACCCACCGGTCCCCGCGCGCGGCTACGGGAAGCGCGTGCGGACGAAACGCAGAAGAGCGGTAGCGGTTTAAACATTAAAAAAACGCGAAACACGTGGCGCCCGGGAATATTCGTCGACGGCGCTTGTTGGCGTGGTGTAGGTGGTGAATTCGTCTTCACGTCGAACACGAGGACGGGCTCGTTCGGCAATAACGCTGCGCGTGTGTTTCTCTGTGTTGTGTGGGGAGCGGTAGTGTAGCGGTTAGCGCTGCTGCGCTACGTACGCCGGCGACCCGAGTTCGATTCCCGCTCACGGCAAACGCCGGTGACGATTATCTGAACCGGTCCTGTGCCTCCCCGAGGTCGACTCAGCCTCACGCGAGTTCCCGGCGGTGCGGTGTGTAAACATCGCCGCGAGGGAGACAAAGGAGGCCAGGCGGGGTTGTTGCCTCACCCCCCGTGTGCTTTGCCTGTTTTCATAGGTGCTCGCTAGCAGCACTTGCCCCAACAGTCTGTTCAGGCTATAGGGAGGATCTTTGTCTTTTTTTGTGTCCGTGTGCGTTCTCCACGAGCAGCAGCGTCCTCCACGAGCCTCCTCTGAAGAATGCTGCTGCTGGGCAGTTGGACGCAGTCGCCCTCCAACAGCAACGGAGGATTGAGGAGCGACGCTCACGAGCGGAACGCCGGGCGGATAAAATGCAGCGAGTTGGCACAGTAGAGGACACAGCTGCTGCTGCATCTGGCAGTCATCTCATGGCACCTGGGTCTGTCCCGTGACCTCCCGTTTAGCGAGCCTTCGACACTTCACGTGGTAAGCCTCAAAGTGCACCTAGCCTGGCACAGGCGCCGTGGTGACGCCACTGTCACATAGTGGCGAATGGCAAGTTGTATTGGCGTGTCCGTGTGTTCAAGCTAGTGCGTAGCGGTAGTGTAGCAGCGGTTAGCGCTACGAAAGTCGACGGTCCCGAGTTCGATTCCCGCCCACGGCCAACACCGGTGACGATTCTCAACCGGTCATGGGTCCCCTCTCAGTAGACTCGGCCTCAAATGAGTACCTGGTGTGTAAACATCACCTATGGGGAGACAAAGGCGGCCAGGCGTGGTGTTGATCACCCATCCCCTCGTGTGCCGTGCTGACCTTCATAGGTGCTAATCCCTGATAGCACTTGCCCCAACAGTATGTTAAGGCTATACGGGGGATCTTTGCCTTTGTGTTCAAGGGAAACGTTATATTCACGGCAACTGTCGACGTTTCGGGCAATGACCCTTTATAAGACAAACCATTCATTGCGTTATGAAGGGTCATTGTCCAAAACGTCGCCAGTTATATATTTCGTTCTCTTAAAGCGACACTGTTATTGAGTAATGTTTGGGGTTTTTTTGTTTGTGCATCACTATCGACGCAGCATCATCGCCAAATAATGAGTTGCATTTATACAGCAGTCACTACGACTTGCTATGCATTGGAGTCTTCTCGGGTGCGTTCCCTCCTTCGGCTGCCACTCAGTCGTTAAGTCTCCACCATCGGCCATCGTCCATTCTAGCAACGTGGGCTGCCCAAACCCATCTCAATATTCAAAGTCTCTCGCCTTTTAATGTTTTCTGATCCACGCGTTCCTCTTTTGTCAGTGTAATGTCCAGCTTGTGTGTATCCCCATGCTTTCATCGTCTCCGTTCTATCGACTGCCGGTTAACGATCAAAGTGATTTCTCTAACCTGTGCGTGTTTTCTGATCCACGTGTGCCTCCGTCTCACGGTGCAATTTCTAGCGCGCTCCTCTCCATGCTGCTTTGTGCACTTGTCAATTTTGAGTTCAGTGCTTTTCATGACTGAACGTGGTGTTTCTGAAACCCGATTCATATTGGCGCACGAGACTGGAGCAAGCCACGCTGTTCTATGAGTGCAATTGAGTTTGCACCTCACGTCAATGTACATACCTCCCTGTGCCGGCTGCTGTTTTTAGGCATGTACAGATGCAGTTGCATTTAGATGCTCGAAGAATTTGGATTGCTGTAAACTCCTGTCCACACACTCCCCTATGCCCTCCCATCTCACTCGACTCCCCTCCATACACACTCCTCTACCATCCTACTCTACTCCCTTCCACGGACTCTCCTGCCTCTCCCGCACCGTCTAACTCTACTCCGCTCCACGCACTCCAGCCTCTCGACTTTCTCTTATCCTGCACCTATGAACCTGTGACAAACTGCTTCTAAAAAAAATATTCCTACGGATTCTGCAACAGCTTCTTGAGATGCGGTTGCGTTTAGACGCCGCTGTATGAACCCAGATGCTACCATAATGCAGTGGCGTTGTATCTTCTCCCACTGGAGGAGTCCTCGCACACAGAACTCACTTGATACCCACGCGTAATGAACTCGCACGCAATAAAAACACACCAAGAACCGCATGTGAAGAACTACGCACGTTGTAATTTCACTCAACACTACAAATCAGCTCACAGTGAGGTCAATCTGACCTCACCCGACCCCGATGTGACCCGACCCATTCCCATGCATTCCGATCCCCTAATCGGTCCCAAAGGGCAATCAAGGTCACCAAAATGGTGAAAAGATTAAAACATTTTTTTTGTCTTTTTCTTCCCAATTTAATTCTAACCGTGCTACCGGGGTCAAGTGATATGAGAAAAAATTTACGTTCAGAACTCTCCGCCCTAAGCAGCGCCGTCACGTGGTGTGCGAGGAACGGCCCGCGGGGGATGAGGAGGAGGCGGTGGTGGAGGCCCTATCCGTGATGCACCCCGAACCACAGCGCCGTGTTGACAAAGGCGTCGGCCTCGGCCTCCACTTTGGAGAGGGCGTGGTTATTGTCCGGGTACGACAGCAGCCTGCAGATACAACGGACACATGGGGGACACATGGGGGACACGTGGACGCGTCAACACTCGGGGATGCACGTGACGTCTGTCGTGATGCGTGTGTTGTGCCGCGTGTTGTGACGCGTGTTGTGACGCGTGTTGTGACGTGGAGTCGTGACGCGCATGCCATACCGCACGGGGATCCCGCGTGCTCGCAGTGCCCGCTCCAGCTCGTGTCCCTGCTGCGGCGGCACGCGGCGGTCGCCCTCACCCAGCAGGATCAGCGCTGGGGTGCGAACCTGTTACCACGGCAACCGTGTCAAACTTACCACAGCAACCACATTTGCGAGGCAGGCTCCACCTACTTTACCAAAGCTCTGCCGCCTCGTTCATTGTAACCCAGGATCACAATTGCACAATCCCACGCTCGCACACACCTGTGCTGCTGCTTGTGCAGGGTGAGCAACTCGGAAAGTGTGAGGTCACGTTAGTGTGCAGTGGTGGGCGAGACCTCAATGGGTGCTCGCTAACTAACAGCATTTGCACCTCCCAACAGCCTGCGCAGGCGATACAGGGGATCTGTCTGTACTGGCGAGTATAAAGTTTTGTGGAAAGCGGTAGTATAGCAATTAGCGTGCTACGTGATGAACTTGATGACGCGAGTTCGATTCCCGCTCATGACCAATAACACTTGTGTTTTTCTGAACCAGTGTCGGGCCTCCCCAAGGCCTTAAATGAGTAGCTGGTGCGGTGTGTTAAACAGCTGCCCTGGAGAGACAAAGGCTGCAGGACATGTTGTTGGCCACCCGCCGTGCCGTCCTTAATAGGTGCTCAGTAACAGCACTTGCCCCAACAGCATGTTAAAGGCTATATGGGGGATCTTTGTATAATGGTGTGTACAAATGAGTAGAGGTGCGAGTGAGTAGTGAGAGTACATGTGTGAGTAGGGGAGTGAGTAGAAGTGAGAGTAAGTATAGGAGTACAGGTGTGTGTACCTTTGCGATGTGCACGATGGGTGAGCGCTTGAGCATCGCGGCCAGCATCTCCGCGGTGGGAATCTGGGTTGCGCTGTATTCACCTAAACCAGCCTCCACCACGCACCTACAAAGACAAAATATCCCCCGTGTAGCCTTAACAGACTCATGAGGCAAGTGCTGTTAGCAAATACCTATGCAGGCCGGCATGTCCAGCCACCTTCGTCTCCCCAGTGGCTATGTTTACACACTGCACCAGGTGCTCATTTGAGGCTGAGTCGACCTAGGAGAAGCCCAGGACCAGTTCAGATAATCGTCACTGGCGTTGACCGTAAGCATCGAACTCGGGTCGCCGGGTTTGAAGAGCAGTGTGGTCAACTCAGTCATAAACGAGTACCTGCTGCAGTGGGTATGAAACATCAGCATTTGGGAGATAAAGACGGTTGGGCGTGGTGCTGGCCATGCCACCGGCCCATGTGCTGGGCCCAGCCTTCACAGGTGCTACTGACGAACAGAACTTGCCTCCAACAGCCTGTTAGAGGTTATACGGGGAACCCTTTGTCTTGTGTGCGTGTGTGCGTGTGTGCGTGTGTGCGTGTGTGCGTGTGTGCGTGTGTGCGTGTGTGCGTGTGTGCGTGTGTGCGTGTGTGCGTGTGTGCGTGCGTGCGGGCCCCCACCCCCCCCCCCCCACTCACCAGTCTGGGATGTCGGAGGCCCCGACCATGCTGGCGATGTTGATGACAGGGTTGCGCAGGGCGCACGCCTGGTAGAAGCCCGGGAACTGTCCAATCAGGTGCGCCGACAGGAACCCTCCGTGCGAGCCGCCCACAAGGAACACATGGGCCGGGTCGCCTACGCCAGACGCCAGCACTGTCGTGACAGCGTGCTGCGTGGCGCAAGAGCAAATGTGTGACGCGCGTGTGTGTGACGCATGCTGACGTAAACTACGCAGACGGCGACGTGCGAACGTGCGCGCACACGTGTAGTGCCACCGGCACAAAGACGAAGAGACGCATATACTCGCACGCACACAAACAGACACGCTTTCAGATACACATGAACACATGCATACACAAAGAGATGCACGCACACACACACACAGGGACACACACACATAACACCTCTACGTTTTTCTAGCCCACAGGCAGCGTATTTCCACATCCACCTGCTGCAGCTGCACTCCACCATTCCTGACCTAACCCTGCAACCCAAACCGCGACCTGATCCCTGACCCAATCTCTCATCGGCCCTGAAACCCAACCTAACCTGCGGTCCAACTCCCTTGACCCCAACCAATCCCGACCCATGACCCGAGCCATCGACCCAATACCACGACCCGACCGACGACCCGACCGACGACCCTTCCACTGACCTGCATGTCCTGCACGTCCTGCATCCCCACGTTCCCCGGGAGGGAGCGGATGCTGTTCTGGCCGAATCCGCTGGATCCGCGGTAGTTAACTGGGGCGACAGAGGGGGACGCACCCCGCGGGGGCCAGAGAGGCGGCGCAAGAGTGAGGGAGTGGGTGAGAGGTTGAGACAGTGGGTGGGTGAGTGAATGGGTGGCCGAGTGGGTACGTGAGTGATTAAATGGGTTGGGTGAGCGGGTGAGTGGGCGGGCGAGCAGGCGGGCGAGCGAGCGAGCACTTGAGTTGCTACTCACCAAGGAGGACGCCCATGCCGAGTTGGACCAGCGCAGCTGTGTTGAGGCTCCACTCGGCAACGAACACGGAGTGCGGACCTCCTGTGGCGGAAAACCGAGACACGGGGACCCGCAGAGACACATGGAGAGCACCAAGACACTGAGACAGGCAGACACGCACAGCCAGCAATCCTCGTCCACACCACATGCACGCACACACACACACACACCATGGATACACAGTCACGCTCCTCCGTGTGCCACATACCACGTGCTTACACACAGACACCGTGTGTGCGCACAGATGGTACACGCCTCGCCGCATACCGTGAGGGCACACGACCAGGGGAACCTTCTTGTTGGTCACCTCCGCTCCGGGCTTCCAGGGGCAGACGAGGATGGCTTCATAGTCCAGCTCAGCTGCGTGGGAAAAACAAAGATTCCACAGAGTCTATCGTGGCAGATACTGTCCACCAGCCACCCCACAACCATAAAAGCAACTGCATCGTGATGGTTGGCGTAGGTTGAAGGCGGGGAGCGCAGCCGTGGCAGCATAGAAGTACGCCAAGTCCTCGCTTAACGTGCGGTGTTCACGTAACGCGTTTTCACTATAACACGCTTCTATTTGGGAACACTTTTCGCACAACGCGGTTTCTGTACGATCAACAAACTACTTTATTGAGATGAGACCCATAAACTCGCATAACCACCTATAGACTCGCACAGACTCACACAGAGAGGATAGACTCGCACAGAGACCGTAAACTCGAATGTGATTCTACTAGATTCACATGTGCTGCTGCTCGTGCTGTGACGTATCTGCGGTACTCCGTTCCACTGTGCTTTCCTCAATTCCGTTGGCTCTTCTGGACTACTTGTTTTGTGATTGGCTGGGGTGCGATCTCAAAGAACAGATGATGATGATTCGGTGGCGACTCGAGCCCAATAAACCACGGTAACTCACGGAATTCCTTGTTCTGCTGCTCGGCGGGCGGAGTTAACCTCAGCACACTCCAGCTGACGTCCGCCAGGCCCGGCGGTGGCACCAGGAGAGGGGGCAGCCCATGGTCACATGACACGGCCGCTGGGTCACACGGTACAGCAGCAGCGGTCGTGTCCAGCGACGCCCAGAGGACGGGGGAGTCGGGGGAGCGCGCGGGGAGGAACCCGGCGACCTGGGGCACACCTCGCCCACATCAACCCTCATCGCACAGCGGGAACGTCAACCTCGCCAAATTCGCGTGCGTGCGAGTGAAGCTCACCAGGTGAGAAGGGCAGCTGGGGGAGGAGCGTGCTACCACCATGAGATCCTGAGCGTCGATATCCAGCAGCTTCCAGCAGCCAGCAGACTGATCTCCCTCTACGCATACACAACACAAAGATCCCCATATAGACAATCAGGCTGCTAGAGCAAGTGCTGTTAGTATGCACCTATGAAAGCCAACATTGCACGCGAGGGCATGGTGTGGTAAGCGCCAAGCCCTGGCCACCTCTGTTTCCCCCAAGTTTTTTTACACATGGCACCAGGTACTAATTTAAGGAGGCCCAAGAACATTTGAAGTATCGCTCGACACTATGGGATCAGTCCTGTAGGATTGGTGCCATGGTACCGGTACCTGCAGTGATGGGAGTAACGTCCCCATGTTCCGTGTCCACCACCACCAGCTCCTGCACACACGCACACACGTCAGCGTGGCGTTTGGTCAGCGCCAGAGAGTCGAGACGTATTATACAGGGATACTAACACTAGCACTTTTGGAACATGGCACACGGGATACAGGGAGTCTGGAACACCAGGACACTGAAACACTGGAAAACCAGGATGACGGGGCACTGATATTTGGAAAAATCAGGATGCCAGAATACCCGTACAGTAGAATAATTGGATACCAGGACGCTAGACCAGAGGGACACAATCACTGTGATGCCAGAACGCCGGGATGCCAGGAGATGGGAACGCCAGGACGCCGACTGATGTCCTCACCTGGCGGCTCCTCCATGCCGTGGCCACAACCACCCTCTGGCTGTCAGAGGCCCAGCAGCGAGTTGGCAGCTCGGCGCAGTACAGGCCCGGGAAGGCGTCCGCTGAACGGAAGCACGACACAGCACACACGGTGGGAACACTTGACCACGCGCTACAGTGGCGCTAGTGGCTATGTCGCACATGGCCTGTAACTCAATACTGTGGAGTCAGCGAGGGTTGGTGGATCACACACACACTCGATAAACTCCTTTCCCAACCTGCGGGTGTCAAGGTCACCATATCCTTGTCTTTGGCCAGAGTACGATCGCAATTCGGCAAGTGGGTTTTCTCTGGGTACTCGGGTTTTCTCCCACGTGTGTACACACTCGTTGATGGAGTTGGCTGAGCATGCCGATATAGGACCGCAGAGCTTGGGCAATTATTTGGAGCCAATCCTAGTTGCCCTCCACTTCTTTGTGCTTCCCCGTGCCTCTAAATCTTTCCCTCTTAAGGGAATCAGTAAAAAACTACTTTGTAGCACGTTACAAAATTCTAAACTCGTATGAACATTGATACACGGCACGCGTAACATGCACGGAACACACATATAACTGGATACACAGCATGAAACATGTGATACGTGCGATGCACGTGCACTTGGGACAGTTGATATGCATGGGACACACGATGCACACGTGGGAACATGGGACAGGACGAGCAGTCGAGACATGCGACACGCACAGAACATGTGGCACGCAGGATGCCCAGTGCAGTATCAGCGGCCGTTGCGACGTCACGTGGCGAGGCACGGGCAGTGTCACGTGACACTCACCGGACTCCGGGGCAGCCACGATATCCACAACCACGCGCGTCTGCTTCGTGTACCAGTCGTACTGCACACACACACACAAAGACAAAGATCACCCACGTAGCCTTTAATATGCTGCTTGGGGTAAGTGCTCTGAGCAAGCACCTTTGAAGGCCTGAACGACACCATACCCGGCCACATTTGAGTCTCCAGTGCTCATGGTGGGGGTGGGGAGGCGGGGATCACGCACCACGCGGAGCTGGCTGCATTGGTGGTGGGGGCCCCCCGCTGGGTTCTGTAGATACACCACGCGGCAATGGTCCGGGCTGAGCCGTGGCGACCACACGCACGTCTCATCCTCCTGGCCCTCGGACAGCCGCACTGCAACACACAAAGATGCCCCCTACAGCCTTAACAACGTTAGGGCAAGTGCCGTTAGCGAACAGCACATAGGAAGGCCAGCACGGCGCACTAGAGGGTGTTGTGGCCAGCACCAGGCCTGACAGCCTTTGTCTCCCTCGTGGTGATGTTTATACACTGTACCAGGTACTGAGGCCGAGGTGACTGAGGGAAGGCCCAGGACCGGGTCAGATAAACGTCACCGATGTTGGCCATGGGTGGGAATCAAACTCCAGTGGCCATATTTGTGGCAGTATCCTAACCACTGTAAACCACTCCACCCCCAAAAACACAATGCACAACACATACACTGCACTCCACACATATACACCACACACATTGCTCACCACACTGCACGCCATACAGCACACACACTGTTCACACACACTGCTCACCACACTGCACGCCATACACCACACACACTGTTCACACACACTGTTCACACACACTGTTCACACACACTGTTCACACACACTGTTCACACACACTGTTCACACACACTGCTCACCACACTGCACACACACTGTTCACACACACTGCTCACCACACTGCACGCCATACACCACACACACTGTTCACACACATTGTTCACACACACTGTTCACACACACTGCTCACCACACTGCACGCCATACACCACACACACTGTTCACACACACTGCTCACCACACAGCACGCCATACACCACACACACTGTTCACACACACTGTTCACACACACTGCTCACACACACTGCTCACCACACTGTTCACACACACTGTTCACACACACTGTTCACACACACTGCTCACACACACTGCTCACACACACTGCTCACACACACTGTTCACACACACTGTTCACACACACTGTTCACACACACTGCTCACCACACTGTGCCCCGGAGAGGTCGATGTAGTAGAGCGCTGAGCGGCGGTTCGTGCAGTACGTGATGCCCAGGCGGCCCGGTGCGGAGCTCCAGCCGACAAACAGCACCCCAGTGTCCGCCGGTGCCCACAGCGCCTGCACGCACACAAAGACAAAGATTCCACGATAGTCTTAATAAACTGTTGGGGCAAGTGCTGTTAGCAGAGCACCTATTAAGGCCGGCACACGGCAAGATAGGGTTGGTGATTCTAGATTTGAAGCTTTCGTGACTGCAAGGATCCACACTCTTTGGTTCTATTCGGTAAAGTCACGTAGGTAAAAAATAAAATAACAAAAATCACGACGTTTCGGCCACAACACAAGTGGCCTTCATCAGGTGAAGGGACCGTGCTGTCATGAGGACAGCGTTGGAGTGAAAACAGCCAAGCCCAGGTCGCGTCCTTTAAGCTGTGTGGGAGGAAGCAAAACGCTTTGACAAAGGAATTAGCATAAAATGAGCATGATGTACGTAGGAGGTGCATGGGCCATGATGGACCAGGAGCGGGTGGGGACCATGACGGACCAACAGCGGGGGTGGGGCGGGGGGGGGAGTAGAGTGAGTGAGTGGAGTGAGTGAGTGGAGTGAGTGAGTGGAGTGAGTGGAGACAAAGATTCCACGATAGCCTTAATAAACTGTTGGGGCAAGTGCTGTTAGCAGAGCACCTATTAAGGCCGGCACACGGCAAGATAGGGTTGGTGATTCTAGATTGGAAGCTTTCGTGACTGCAAGGATCCATAGTCTTTGGTTCTATTCGGTAAAGTCACGTAGGTAAAAAATAAAATAACAAAATCACTCACTCCACTCACTCAACTCTACTCCCCCCCCCCCCCCGCTGCTGGTCCGTCATGGTCCCCACCCGCTCCTGGTCCATCATGGCCCATGCACCTCCTACGTACATCATGCTCATTTTATGCTAATTCCTTTGTCAAAGCGTTTTGCTTCCTCCCACACAGCTTAAAGGACGCGACCTGGGCTTGGCTGTTTTCACTCCAACGCTGTCCTCATGACAGCACGGTCCCTTCACCTGATGAAGGCCACTTGTGTTGTGGCCGAAACGTCGTGATTTTTGTTATTTTATTTTTTACCTACGTGACTTTACCGTATAGAACCAAAGAGTAGGGTTGGTGATGGCCAGCACAATTCCCGGCCACCTTTGTCTCCCTATTGCTGAATGATTACTACACACCGCATCAACAGTGACACGAGTAAGAATTTTCAGGGATGCGCCTTTACCTTCACACGTCATAATAATGAATACGAACTATAGCGAGCGCAGATTTCGCGCAGCGAGTGAATGACGCGAATCGGGTGCGGAGCGGTGTGTTGAGTGGGGTGGTGAGCATCGTGTACATGTGTTGAGTGGCCCACCTGTCCCGGGCTGATGTGCGGCGGGAGCCCGTCTAGTACGCTCACGGTGCCGCTCACCACGTCCAGGATGCACAGCACGGGGTCGCTCTTGTTCACCAGCGCCTCACCCCAATCCTCGCGGAACAGGAACTTGTCTCCCTAGCACCACACGCACACAGCGGAGACATGATGCATACACACAAGGGGGACATCACACACTCAAACAGCAGAAACATACACAGGAGCGAGACACCACACACACAAACGGTGGGACACCACACACACATAGCAGACATCACGCACACACGGGGGGGATTCACCAGACACGCACACATGCACATGTAGAGCAGCCGCAAACTGAACATTTATGCAGAACAAATTAAGTAAATAATACTTTAGCTTTTTGTCGGTCTGTGGTACCAGGGTCTGTCTAAAGGGTGTCCGTACTAAGGGGTCTCTGTGTGAAGGAGGTGTGTGTTACCGGGGCGTCTGTCTGGGCGGTGTTGGCGCTGGGTGGGCGACTCTGGAAAAACGTTGTCCCCTTGGGGCGTTTCTTCTCGGCCACGTAGAGAAGGTGAGACTCCGAGTTGGACCAGGCCAGCACACCAAACTGCCCTGTGTGCGGCACGCGGCGCACCAGCCTCGAGTCACACCACAACTCCCCGCACTTCTACCACGGGTCACGCTGCACCCCACGGCACGCACGCACGCACGGTCTCCCCTCGCCACACTCCTCATGTTCTCACCGTCATCGTAGAACTTCCCGTGCTGCTCCAGAGCCTCCAGGTCGATGTTCTTCTCCTTGAGGTTCCCATTCCAGATCTACGGCACACGACGGCACAACCGCCACGGTGAGATGCTAACGGCATGCGACGGCGATGTCCCGTGTCTGGTGCAACACAGTACGGTATTTGCTGTAATGGTACGTGGCGTAACGCAGACAATCACTGCCATCACCTCGAGGAACTGCTTCTCATCTGCGCCGCCTTTTCCCCCAATCTTGCGCAGAATGGCGGTTAGAGTCCCTGATGGGGACACGCTGCGCTTCAGCCTTCACAGACACAAAGACAAAGGTCCCTCGTTTAGCCTTAGTAAACTGTTCGGGCAAGAACTGTTAGTGAGCCGGCATGGCACACGAGGCGGTGGGTGGCCAGCACCATGCCCAGCCACTTTTGTTGCCCAAGTGATGTTGACATGCCGCACCAGGTACTCATTTGAGGCTGAGTCTAAAGAGGGGAAATACCGGACTGGTTCAGATAATCATCACTGGTGTTGGTGGCTGTGAGCGGAAATCAAACTCGGGTCACACACGCAGACAAACACACACACACACAAATGACGCACACAATGTGAATGGCAGACTGGGTAGGACCCTTAGCTAAGGGCAAGCCTGCCAGGCGGTTGGACACATTCACCTGGGTGTGACTTCTACGGCGTGCGGTGTCAGACATTTTTCCGACAACTATTTTCGTCGTTTTGTCCACTCAGTTGAGGAATTGAACCGATTACTCGAGCATTCAGTCCCTCTACCGATTGCCACTTCGATTACTCAACTTAAACAGGGAACAAGTTTCACGTCTGTTCCCCACGTGTGCTGCTGGGAGGGGCTTGGAGATGTTATCAGCGTTATAATCGTGCTTGGCGTGGCTTGTAGGGGGTTTCCCGCCTTCGGGGGGCAGGATGCAGAAGCGGCTTCCATTTTCAGAGAGGGCCCGATTGGCCAAAAAGAAAAAAAGTAATGGATTAGAATTTATAGTTGATTAACAACTAACTTAATTGGCCAATCCACTCAGCTCGAGCCACTTCCTCGTGGGGAGCACCCCACACTCACTCCGCGTGCATCTCCGTGGGCCCCCCCGCTGGGCTGGTGTCCACAATGGTGGCCCCATCGCGGAACACGCTGTAGCTGAGGCTGCAGACCACGGACTCGGCTCGCTCCACGTCCCGGTAGGACCACTCTGTGTCACACGCAACGGAAGGGCGGTGGGGGTGCCGGGCAGCGGTTATGAGATTTGGGTGAGGTCACAGGTTGGCGAGGTGTGGGTGATGTGTAGTGATGTGTTTCTGACAGCTGGTGAGGTGCGGTGAGACCTGGGAGGGCCCAGGCTGGTGAAGTGTGCGTGAGTCAGGTAGTACGACTGAGCTGGAGGCGATTCAGGGCTGCTGCGGTGTGGGTGAGTAAACGAGGGCTGGCGAGGTGAGTGCGCGTGGGTGAGTCGAGGCTGGTGAGGTAAGGGCGACGCTCTCACCGGTGTGCACCAGGCTGTAAGCCCCCCCGTGGCGAGACCTCATCTGGGGACCAATCCTGGCGCGCAGAGCGACCGGCTGCTTCGCCACGTCTCTGAACGCGGCCATCACCACCTTCACGTGCTTTAGATTCTGAGAGGCACAGAGAGACACTCACCAGGGCTACTCGCCACACACCACAGACAATTCCCACGGCTTGGAGCACTGTACCCGGGCTGCAGCAGCCAGTTCCTACGGTACCTCACTGCACCAGCGGATATAATTCAACGCCAAGCGGTCGGGGTGATTGATGATCCAGGATTCGTTCAGTCACTTCCGTATCACTCTAACGCTACTACTAGCATGGTTACTGTTCCTCTGAACTTCACTCAATTATTCCTCCACCCATGTTAAGGACTATTCGACACCGTCTCGTCTCATTCACACTGCGGTGGACCGCCACCCTCGGTCACAACAACAAAGACAAAGATCCCCTTAAATACTTAACAGACTTTTGGGGCAGGTTCTGACCACACCATCCCCTCGTGACACACCACGAGGGGATGGTGTGGCCAGCATCACGCCGGCCACCTTTGTCTCCGCAGTGCTGTTTACACACCGCACCAGCTACTCGTTTGAGGCCGAGTAGATCTAGGGGAGGCCCAGGACCGGTTCAGATAATGGTCACTGGCGTTGACCGTGAGTGGAAATGGAACTCCGGTCGCCTGGTTCGTAGCGCAGCGCGCTAACCGCTGCACCACCGCTCCCCACAACAACGCCCACTCACTCTCCACACTGCAGGGCACAAACTTTTCTGCTTCTTGCCTCAACACTGCTCCACTTTGGAATTCTCTCTCCCGTCATCATCATCATCGTCTCTATTCCCCAAGCTCTGACAATATTAATCACCTTGTTAAATAAAAAAAAATCGTGTTCCACTTCTCTATTTCACCCTCAAAATTGCTGTTTGTTGCTGGATGATCACTTTTGTGGTCTTGATATTTCTTTAGTGAACAATAAGTACTGTTTTCACTCGGAAACCAAAATGATCGTGAAAAGAAAATTAGAGTAACCGGTTTGAGAATTCTACACTGCACTGTGCGCCCATTTGGTACCAAGGCGAACCCCGCGGGTGTTGTGCACTGAGGTCAACTTGCTGCTTTGATCTTGCCGCTGTTTGCTTTTGTCATTTTGGTGACCCGGGACTCTCTTGCAAGGTGATAACTCCTCTATCCTGGTCTCTGGAGTTCTCTCCTGGTCACACAAAAAAAATAATCCAACTGCAGCCCTGTCATTTCCACGCTAATTGCCACGGTAATGTTTATAAGATAAATAAATCAATGTTTATCAAATGAATAATTCTGTGCGGTCACTCGCCGCGAGCTGTCGCGTCAGCTGTGGTGGCTACGCCGCTCGGTGTGGGCACGGCCAGAGCCAGTAGGACAAGGCACGGTTTGAGACACGCAATCACTGGCGGAAATCGGACACAGGTGGACACGCAAGCTGCAGGTGGACACGCAAGCTGCAGGTGGACACGCAAGCTGCAGGTGGACACGCAAGCTACAGGCGGATACGGACGAGAGGGGGACACGGACATAGGTTGACACAAAGGTGGACACGAAGCTACAGGTGGATATGGACGAGAGGTGGACAAGGCTAAAGATGGACAAATGCATAGGTGGACGACGACACAGGTGGGCATCGACAATAAACTACAGCAAGGCTGTGGACGAGAGATGGACCAAGGCTATTAAGGTCACGCACACAATCTACAGGTGGATAGCGACACGGCTGCCACAGGTGGGCGAGGATTCGTGTATGTGCACCGCACTCGCCCGCCCGCCCGCCCGCCTACCTCCATCGCTTCCGAGTCGCCCGCTCCGACAGCGCCTGCCTGGAGGCGTCTGACGCGGGGGGGGCGGAGTCACGGGGCCCACGGTCGCCACCCTCACACACGCATCTCGGACGCCATCTTGGTAAGGGGCGAGTGGCTGCGACGCCTTGATGACGTCACACAGGGGGGACCGCAGGTAACCATGGCGACATTCCCGTAGCAACATGGCCGCGCCTGGGGCCACGTGACCGCACACCGCCTTCCACCGCGATCTCATTTAAATAGGCGCGCACCAATGAAGTTGTCCGTCCCCCCCCCCCCCCCAGAAAACCGCTGTGGGTCTTTGGTTCCGGCTTCCGTCTGAGTTCCGGGCCGCACGTGGAAAGGCGGCGCTGCTCCAGGTCTTCGCGCACCCCGCTTCGGACCTCCCGCGGGGGTCCCCACCCCCGACACGATGGGCGAGCAGCCGCTGGGCTTGTATCCTTCCCTCGCTTGGGCAGTGGCGATTACGAGAGACCGGTGGATGCCAATCCACTGCTGGATGAGGGCCTCTCCCCCCTCCCACGCCTGTGCGGCGGCCGCGTGCGGCGGTTAGCTGAGCGCACCTCGCCGGGAGTGTCGTTGCGAGTTTGGCAGCAAGGGAAGCCTAGAAGGTTATATATTATAGGACAGCACAGTACTGCCGTCTCCTGCCCGCAGTGTATAGGTTGAGTACCCCAGTGAGTACAGGGCATGGATCCGGCATCACCCCGGTAAAACCGGGAGAGATGGCACGGGGCAATTGGTCGCACGCGCATAGCGATAGGTTTTCCCCCGACGTGGTGTGCCGGTTGGTGGGGATACTGGGTGCTTAAAAAACACACATGCAAACACTTCTCAGAACTTGCAACGATAACACAAGAAGTGTTGTGCCCTCTGGGCTCTGGAGACAACCTGGAGAAGATTCCAGGCATGCGTTGACAAGCTATCAACATTATATTTATGACGATAGGCATGTGTGTACAAAATGTTGAATCACCCTGTATGTTCAGAGTGTGCAGACTCGGCTGAAAGTAAGCCCCGAATCTAAAAAGAGTTACACTGTTACAGGAACGCGCGCGCGCCACACCTTCGAATTGCGACGGCGTCTGGCAGAAGGAAGGAAGCAATGGCTTTACATTAACAGCACTTTTGTGATGAATGATTGAAATTTACACCTGCAGCGTAACTCGCGTGGGGGCAGGGAGAGGGGGGTCATCGGTGGCCAAAGCAATAAGTCGGGGATACTTGACAACCACCGTGAGATGTTCTCAACAACAGTGTAAAACAACAACGTGTGTAACGATGTGATTAGGGGGCAGGAGGCGGCCGCGCTTTAGAACAGCCGCCTAAGGTGCGACCGTGCGAGACATTCAATATTGGGACCCCGCAACCCGAGCCGATGATGCCGTTCCCCACGCCGCCGCAACCCCATACATCCCCTTCCCCCAACTCCGCCTTTGTCTCTCTCGTCCCCCACGCCTCACTTGTGGAACCTTAACGCGAGGACTCCAGCGAGCTGGAGGTGCCGTTCCCCTCGGCACGCGAGGCGCGCATCGCCTGGGCGGCCCTGAGCGCAGACCCCGAGCCGCGCGGCCGCGGCATCTCCCGCGTGGAGGAGCTGCGCCTTGGAGGGGGCACCCTGGGCGTGTGGGTGCCGGGTCGGGGGTCCTGAAGGGGTCCGAGCGGGGGGTCCTGAAGGGGTCCGAGCGGGGGGTCCTGAAGGGGTCCGAGGGGGTCTAGGGGAAGAGTGCCGTTGGGGTTCTTGGATGTCCCCTGCGAGGAGCAATCGGCAATCGCGAACCTTTGTGCTCCGTGTGCTCAGCACCCCACGGAGGACGTTGAACTTCTTCTTTGGTTCTTTCGGTAAAGTCACGTAGAATGAGAATAAAATAATAAATTGATAAAATAACACAATATTCTCACGACGTTTCGGCCACAACACAAGCGGCCTTCATCAGGTGAAGGGAGCGAGACTGTCTGGTAGGACAGCGCTGTCCTACGACGTTGAACTTCTTTCGCACCGTATGTAGCCAAACGCGTGAATCGGAGGTGCCGAGGGAAGGACAACACACGTGGTTGTAAATCAATTTCCAATCTAAATTTAAACGACGTGTATGGCTCCATTGGCTTCCTGATACAAACCTGGCAACCCATACGGTTCACCCCGTATTCTTGTATAGAGAAATTGAGTTTGCAGGTCCATACGGTGTACAGCCGTTTCAATACGGGCAAAAAAACGTTGTTTTGTTCGTGTTTCTCCCTTGCGATGGAACTTTGTAGGATGAACGTTGAGATAAAAGCACGGTGATAAATAAGGTCTGAAATAGTCTGTAACAAGGTAGAGCACTGATAAGGGGTGGACGGGTGCGCTAATATAGAAAGAGCGTTCCAGACGGCGCATCTGAACGCACGAGATATGCGGTGACCACCGTCTTTGTTCGAACCACAAGCCGCGACTGCGAGGATGACCGGAGTTCGCGAGATGGCTCAACGAGATGCGCGTGTGCCTTTGGGCGATGTGCTCTGTACTGTTGTGGTCCATATTGTGTTGGGTGTCGTGAACTGTTGTATATACGGTGTCGTTTTGTGCTGTGCGCTCTGTACACTGCGATCTATGCTAAGCTCTACTGTGTTCTGATCTATAGTTTTCTACCTGTGCTGAGCTTTACTGCGATGTGCTCTGTACCGTATGTGTACTGCACTGTGTTGGCTTGTTCCCTACACGTGCTGCGAGTTCAGTGGCCCGCTCTCTGTCCGCTGTGTGCTGGATTGTGCTGTGTATTCAGTGGCCCGCTCTTTCTCCGCTGTGGTTAGCCGCTGGAGCGCTGCAGAGGCGCGGATCTTGCGCGTCTCCGTCTCCTCGTACCTTGATCATCTCGGCCTCGTGCTGCGTACCATGGACGCGTTCGGCCCACCCCAGCCTGGATCGGCCCAAAACAACTCGGCCTAGCGCGGGGCTCCCACAACCACTCGCAAGCTCACCCGTCTTGCCTGCCGGCCCAGGAATCGCCCTGGGACGTTCCACCTGGGCTGGGAATCTGCGTACTCCACCACCACCATACTCTGTTGACTTAGCCCCTCCCTGTTCCATCTCCCCCTCGCTTCCCCACCGTCCTTTATCACTCGAAAGATTTTCGTTTACAAAATATTGCACGTAGACATGGGTGAGGTTATGTGATCCCAAGGCAACATAATACAGGGTGACCCAGTTATAGACATCCCGCTAAAATAGGAAGGTTTTATAGAGATGATCATCTCAAAATCTCGACACGTCTCACCTATCTCCATCAATGCTACCACTTTCCTACTCTGTTCAACCGTAACAGCTTCCTTCCACAATATTTAGTCACCAGTTGAGAAGAGGGATCATTAGAAACAATGGGGTAGCTATGAATGGATCACCATGTAATTCTTTTTTGCACTGGCCTGGTTCACTCAAGCAGAGTGGTCATGGAAACATCGCCCAGACTTAATGCAGTCCAAGTCGAGATAGTCCACGCCGGTCCATATAAACCTTAGCCCCGCAGTCTAACTACTTTATCACAGATTAGCCCAGCCACACCCGGCAGACAGAGTGACCTCCGCTCAACGCCCAGTTAAACACAAGTAGCACATGGGGGTGCGATTGTCAGGTTTAAACGTCTCCATGTTTCACAGCTGGGATGTGTGCGTGTGTGACCGACGAATTTAAATAAATGACGTGGGCGTTACACGTGAATCTGTCCATGCTGCCGCCTTGCTATCAGGTGCAGCCGTGTGTCCCTTAAGTACACTTTACTCTTCAATTAAAGGCACGCGTCCTTAAAAAAACGTCCGTCTGTCCATTTCCCAACATCCTATGTACAAGCGCCCACATATGACCACGCAGATACACAACACACAAGCTCCCCAATACCATCATCTTCACATTCTGTACACTTTGTAAACTTGCTCCGTGGAGGTAACCTCTCCACGTGAAGCCCCTTCGCGCTTCCAAAGTCCTCTGGGAAGGCAAGCGGCAGGCCTGTGAAACCCAGACTCGTCGTCCGCCCCACGGGGCTAGTCGGGCGCTGCAGCCGAAGTTCGGCTGACCGCTGTGGTGGTGGGTGTCACCGTGCACTCGGGGTGGGGGGCTGTAGCTGTCAGGTCCGGTGTAAGTTGTTGTGGGTCTACTCGAGGTCCTGGAGGTTGATGGTGCTTCCCGGAAACTGCGAGCTGCTCGGGTGAACGAGGCCAAAGTCGCCCACCTCCTCCTCGCCTGTAGCGCACGATGCCTGTTCCTGGAATAAGGGAAATAAGCACGCTGCATTGGCGCGTGGCCATCGAGTGTGAAAGGAGTGCAACTGCACCGGGGTCCGCGAAAGTAACCCAGGCACCGCTGCTATGAAGAGGGGAGATTTGACAGGGGGGCCCGCTCGCCTCCCTCCCCTCGCCTCCATTTTATTTTCTGCGTCGGGGCCCATGCCCACCACACTGCATCGGGACCTCCCTGACATCACTGTTCAAACACTGGCAAACGTGTGACCCCCTCCTGTCAACACGTCACCCACATGGCAACGACGTACGTGCACCACCAACATGTGAACATGATCGCTCAAATGCACGTGGCGTCCACATCTCTGCCCAAGTGCAGCGGTATCAACTTGACCCCGTCTACAACGCCAACGGGCCCCACCGCGGTATAAATGCGGCGGGGCTTCAGTGAGGGTGACCTCACCTGCAGGATGTGCACGGGGAGGTCCGTGGAGTGCGACGAGTGAGGACCTTGCGAGCCCAGCCCAAACGACAGGTCCCCCTCGCCGCCTGCCTCGTCCTGCACACACCACGAGCAGCACCGCACCAACCACGAACGCCAAAATTCCGTGAACACCGCCACACCACGAGCGTGCCAGAAGGTGTAGCTGATATGCGTGCCGCGTGCCATACCTGCAGTATCTGCACCTGAAGGTAGTGCGCGCCGGTGCTACCCGGGTCCTGCAGCGCCAGCGCGCTAGAGTAAGCACCAGTAACTCCGGCCGTCACAGCCCTACTTGATTTGCTCTTCTTCTTGCCAGAAGCCCCTGCCAAGATGTCCCACCGTCGGTATAATCACCAGTGTCATCATTACCACCATCATTGGTGATTGTAAACACGATCATCATTGTCATCATTAATAGCCATTATCATAAAGTTTAAGATGTGCAATTCATTATACGGGAGCGCGGTGGTCTGGCACTTTGCACACTGCGCTATGAACCCAGCGACCTGGGTTCGTGTCCCAGCCAAGGTCAACATCAGCAGCACCTTCCCCATCCTGTAGTGCACTGACCAGTATGGTAAAGTTTCACCCTACTACTGGAAAATAAAGAGGCGCGAATCCGATTCACCAAGAAAAAATAAGACCGCCGGTCTGCCTGCTGCGGCACGATCGTGGTTTTAAAAACGCGACATGGGGGACCAAGTTGAGAATTAAACTGTTCTGCTGGGCTACATGGATGTAGCTACACAGGGCTACGAAGCAGCCCATGTGTAAGCATCGACACAGAGAACAGCGGTGCCAGGTGTGGTACCAGCGCTGTAGGGGGCGGCACCGATCTTGCGCTTCCTGTGCTTGGCCAACTGCACGGAACGGTAGTCGGTGCGCGCAGAGCCCCCGCTCTCCTGAGGCGACGGACGAGCACACGAGGGCAACACGGACACGTGAGGGAAACGTATAATAATTTTCCACTGGCAAATCCAAGCTGTGCCGGCGCAGGGCTCTTTGCCAAAGGAAGCCAGAACCAAACTGTTGAAACTCTGGCCCCGCAGAAAAAAAGTATCCAAAAATAACACACGCGACCTCACCAGCAGCGCTTGCACCGATGCCAGCGCCACGTCCACCTCCCCTGGACTCAGCGATCCCAGGCCGCAGAACGCCGGTGCGAGCGCCTTGGCCTGCTCCCCCCCTCCCCCCAGCGGCGCCAGCAGCCCCAGCGCTTGAGCTTCGGCGCAAGCGGCGGGAGGCAGTGATGACGGCAGCATCTCGAGGCTCAGCGGCGTGTGGGACAGCGCCACCGAGGATTGGCGCATGGCACACGTGTCATGGCCGCCCGCCGCCAAAATGGTGCCGGTCTCTGTACCAGCACAGGAAGGGGGGGGACTCGGCAACTCCGCGCCGAGCGTGGCAGTGGACTCCAGCTTCATGCACAAGCTTCCCAGCAGGCCCGGGCAAATGACACTGGTCGTCTCTGTGTTGGCGGTGGTGGCGGCACCACTTGAGGGTGACGAGGAGACCGCTGGGATCAATCCCTGGTCCTCCACTCCGTGCTGCTGCTGGTGCTGCCGGCGCCGTTCTGCCGGCGCGGCACCACCTTGTGCCAGGCCCTGCCCAGCCGGTGAACCACTTCCTTCCGTGCCCCCTCGCTTGGTATCTTGCGGCGAGGTCCGGCACAAGCGCCCGCGAGCACCGCCGCCGATCGCTGTGCCGTCCACCGTGAGCACGTCGTCCCCGTAGCTCGGCGGCGACCCCCCGCCGCTCAGGGGGTCAGAGGTTGCAGTCAGGCAGGAAGAAGAGAGGTTGGACGTCAGCAGCTTGGGGTCGACACTGCCGCCGCCGCCACTGGGGTCATCGTCCGGGTCGCAGGCCGGGACGAGGCAGCCGGACTGCTCGAGGAGAGCGAACTGGGCTGTGGGAGTTTAGGACAGGCACGCGCGTGGCAACGCCTCGTCAATCCACCCCCGGATGAAGGCCTCGTCGCGCCGTGTCGGGTTATGAGGGTGGTTGAATGCACATCGCCACACTGGGCAGTGCTGGTTGGTCATGGTTTGAACCCAGGACCAGTTATGATTTCACTCGCCACTGAGTTATGGCGAGGACTGGAAGCGAGGTCGCCGGGTTAATCACTGCGCCACCACTTCTCCCATCATCGGCCATGACCAACCCACTGCTGGATCAAGGGTTCCCAAAATCTTGGCCACCTCTCGCAATCAAAATATATAATTTAGTTAATCCATAATCTGACAGTAATAAAACATGCGTGCTCGGCTGTGTTGCTACTAATTCAAACATTTTGACGCGTGAATCTCTAACGCAACAACCAATTCTAACGAGCGATTTAACGCAACGCCTGACAGCCGACCGCGCAAACGGCACCCGGTCCCCGCCAAGTCCCGTCGGCGGCGGCACAGGGTGCCCGGTGTGGTGATGCAACGGCGCGCAGCGTGCCGCCCTATCTCCACTCACCGGGGCTCACGTTGTGTAGCTTCATCATGTGCGCCTTGACGCTGTGCACGGAAGCAAAGAGCTTTCCGCACGTAGCCACGGGGCACTGCGAGCGCAGCCCTTCGCCGCCCTCGCTGTCACCGCCGGCACCGTGCTTACGCGAGTGAACATAGAGGCTACTGCGTGCAGAGAAACGGGCGCCGCAACCTGCGGGGTGGAAAAGTCACCATGAAGCGGAGGCATGCTCACTCCAGTCACTCGCTTGCTTGCCAGTGGTCAGTCGCCTCCTTTTCACTCTTCTATAGCTACTACTACCATGGCTACTGTACCTCATTGATTTCTCCACTCGTAGTTGAGGACTCGGTCTCATCATCCTTGCTGCGTTCAATCACCACACTGAAGGTCACAACAACTCACTCACTCATCCACTCACTCGCCCAACCATTCAATCATTCGCCCGCTCACTCACCCCTTACTCAACCACTCACTCGCCCAACCATTCACTCATTCACCTACTCACAAACCCACCCTCTCACCACACTTTCTGCTTCATCCCTCGCACTGCCCCACTTTGGAATTCCCCACCCCCATCATCTCTTTTCTCAAACGCTTATAACCTTGCTCCATAGTACAATTACAAATTTACAGAAACGTTCAACAGACGTAGGGCGACTATGGCAGGAACACGTGAACCCTCACCCTGCACGTCGCAGCTGAAAGGCCGCGTGCCCGAGTGGGTGATGGTGTGGCCCTTGAGGTGCTCGGCCCTCGTGAAGGTCTTGCCGCAACCCGGCTCCCGGCATGCGAACCTCCGCTCGTCGGCGTGCTTCCTGGTGACGCACGCCGGGGAACGGTTGGGTGGGGGACGGTGGGCGGGCTGCATGCGCTAGGGCTGTCCTGACGTGGTAATGCGACGACAACACGCAGGCTCCATCCAAATCCAACGCTTTGTGCCAACGATGAGAAAAGCTACCACACCAGAAAAACGCGGGCGGGCTGGAAAACAAATTGAATCGACGGACAGCAAAGGGTGCTGAACCATTTGAAAGAAAGATGCGCACCCACCTCTTGTGACGCAGCAGCTTGGACATGCAAGTGAACGTCCATCCACAGCCCTCGTGCTCACAAGTGAACGGGCGCTCACCTGAACAACAACAGGTGAGGTTAGCGATGCGATGTACAGAATCAAAATATTCATACTAGAGGAAGCCGATGAGCTATGCAGCACTTTTTCACAGATGTCCAGTAGTGCTGCGTTCTCAAGCGTGGTGGTGTGACGCCATTGCCGGTGCTGCTGCCGATGTTGCCGATGCTGCTGGTGGTTCTGCGTGCCCCCCACCTACCCACCCCACCATGTGCCAGCGCTCACCGGTGTGGCTGCGCAGATGCAACGTGAGGCGGCACGCCTTGTCGTATGTCTTCCCGCAGCCCGGGTAGGAGCACACAAAGAGCTCGCGCGCGCGTGCATGCGAGCGCCGGTGCGCACCCAGCGCGTTCGCCGTCGAAAAGGTCTTCTCGCAGCCTGCCGGGGCAATGGACACCACGTGGTTAAGACGTGGTCGAGGGGGAGCCGGCTGCCCGTATCCCTCGGCCACACTGGCCACACATACTCCAATAGCCACATCTACGGCCACACCATCAGCTACATTGTCACCTTCAGAAACACTGGCAGAGCACGTGAGCGACAGCGCCAAAAGCCACACAACCAACTACATAGCACGTGCACGAACTAAAATCCACCCACACCACTGACTACACATCTCTCACACACCGCCAGACATTCCCGCAGGCATACGTCATCAACCACTCCCCCTTCCGGGCTCACCGTGCCGACAACTGACTCCCAGTCCCTCCAGCCACACCATCGGCCACACTGTCACCCACATATCCCCAGCCACAGCGGCCGCGCTTCCTTGCCCTGACCACACCGCTGTTGCCTGCCTCTGACCACACCACACCGGCCGTCTCGCCGTCGCACCGGGGAAGTCGCACAGGTGTGGGCGGCGAGGTTCAGCGTGGACGCGTTGGTGAGCAGCGAGGCGTGCCGGCGTCGCGAAGGCGGCGCCGCAGAGGAGGCAGGCAGGCGCGCCGGTAACCCCGGCGCCGTGCGCGCGCCGGTGAGCCTTGAGGTTGTAGACGGTGGAGAAGCGCTTGCCGCAGTCGGCCTCCTCGCACACGAACGGACGCTGCTTCTCATGCGAGACGAAGTGCCGCTTCAGCTTGTACGACGAGGTGAAGGACCAGCCACAGTCGTCCCACGTGCACCTGCGTTGTGGATGGTTTGGTGGGCGCATGAATTAGAACAGGAAAGGAACTCATCCTTTTGTGCATTATGCAACAAAAACAATAACCCTCCAGAATTTCATGAAGAACTGCATTGTAGTCCTCACCGCGTTCAGTTTTTTGCGCTTTTAGAATTTTCCGCCCACATAATTTTGTTGACAGGCCATGTTACGCGACAATAATTTTATTTACGTTAACCGAGATCAACCGATATGAATCGACGCGCCGCTCTGTGGGCGAGCTGCCGACTCGTGGCGGCACTGACCTGTAGGGGCGCCCGTAAGTGTGCGCCATCATGTGCACCTGCAGCTTGCGCATGCTGCTGTATACGCTGTGGCAGCAGTCGACGGTGCACGGGAACTCCTGGCCATTACAGTGCTCGTCATCCTCCTCCTCTTCCACCTCCGCTGCGTCTCCCCGACCTGCACATAGCAGTACCACAATGACAAAGATCCCCCGTATAGTCTTAACAGACTATTGGGGCGAGTGCTGTTAGCAAGTAGCACCTATGAAGGCCGGCACAGCACATGAGGGGGTGGGTGGTCAGCACTAGCCCGACCGCCTTTGTCTCCCTCGTGGAGATGTTTAGTACACACTCCACCAGGTACTCATTTGAGGTTGAGTCGACCTAGTAGAGGCTCAGGAACGGTTCAGATAATTATCAGCGGTGTGGGTGGCTGTGAATGGGAATCGAACTCGGGTCGCCGGGTCTAAAGCGCACCAGGCTAACCGCTGCTTCCACCGCAGGATGTATGTAATCCCAATTGAGTAATGTGCAGGTCCTTTTAAAGAATTGTTTCAGCATGTCTGGTGAATACCAGTTACGTTGCATGACTTGCGGTCGTGTCGCGACTCGCTGCATACAATTTGTTTGCGTTATAAATCAAACTTAAATCAGCTTTGGGGTAGACCTGAATACCCAACGGTGAAGAGAAAGGCGCGTAAGTTTGGAATCGAACCCAGGCCCTTTTTTTGCTGCGAGGCTAATGTGTTGCCACGATATCACACTACCGCCCCATATCATGATCACTGTCATCTGCTTCTGGACACAAGACAGAGAGTGTGAAGGGTGACCCGCGTGGACACGCTGCCTGTGGGTTCCCACGAAGCAGATCCACGTGGTCTTGTGCTACAACCGAGCCTGGAACTCATGCCCAATCAATCGTATGGGCAACTTCATGTGACTTTAACCTCCCCTCCCCTGACGACACCTTGACCCTCCTCACTCCTTGAACTCAGTCCTGATTGCTGGACACCAAACCTGGATCCTTAACTCTCTAACCATGTCTACTTGACCTCAGCCCTGGATCCTTCACCTCAGTGCTGGACCGGCTGACCCCAGAACTTCAGCCCTGTCGCGCGATCCAGACCCCTGCACTTGCTGAGGGCCCGACAAATCCCCTACCCGTCACGGCGAGCGTGCAGTCTCCGTCAGCAGCCAGGCGGCAGTCGGGTGAACGACCGAGGCGCTCTCCCCCGTCCGGAGGGTCAACCAGGCCGCCCGGTGGCCCCTTGGGGACCCCGTCACTCCCTCCATTCGTGGGCCGCGTTCCCCCATTACTGTCTTGCCGCATGGCCTCGGCGCCGCTGCTCCCGCCGCCCCTGTCGGCGGCCGCGTCCAGGTCGACGATGAGGCACGCATCTCCCACCACGGCGAACAGCGCCTTGTCCTCCTCCCCCACAGGGGCCCCCCCCTGCGGCGGTGGCTCCCCCTCCGCCGCCCCAGCATCGACTAAAGTCAGGTTCGGGTCTAAACCTGGGTGGCCAAACGGCGCGGCGGAGGCCGCAGAAACGACACCCGCCACTCTGGCCTCGTCCGACGGCCAGACGGGGTGAGGCACAACATCGCCACCACTGGGATCGCAGTTTGCCACGTCCCGAACACACGTGGTTCCGTCCGTGGCATAGGGCCTGGGGATCACGCTGCTACTGATAACACTGCTGTCGGTGAGGCTGATCATGCCGCTACTGTTGCTGCTGCTGAATGTGTTGACCCCCGTCCATGGCTGCGCCGCTGTGTTGGAGCTGTCGGGTGACACGGATCCACTTAAGAGAAGGGAACCAACCCCCTCCGCTCCCTCTGCTCGTTCCGCCTCCACACTCTCCGCTCTCTCCAATCCATGCACTCCCTCCTCCGTGCTCTCCACTCCCAAAGCTTCCATTCTCAATCCCGCTACTTTCTCCGCTCTATCCCCCTCAATCCGCCCCATTTCCTCTAGCTGTACCATGCCGTCCAAGCCCTCCTCTATTCCTACTCCGTCTCCTCCTCTCACTTCCACTCCCTCAGTTCCCACCCCTTCCAACCCCAAACAATCCACACCGTGCACTACCTCCAATCCTACACCGGCCATTCCCTCTACTCCCTCCACTGCCACCCTCCCCAATTCCAATCCGTCCACCCCCTCCTCCCCTTCGTCCACTCCCCCGACTCCCTCCAGCAGCAGTGGTCCTCCCAGCTCGAGTCCGGGGCCCATCTCGTCCGCGCTGGGTCCCACGATGCTGAGAACCACGTACAGCTGCTGCTGCTGGTGCTGCTGCTGCTGGTGGTGGTGTTGATGATGAGGATCCCCCGCCTCAGCTCCCTCTTGGGACCCGTCCTGGGACGCCGCCTGGTCTCCGAGGACTCCCAGATCATCCCCTCGGTCGCCCTCGCCGACCCGGGTGCCACACAGCTCGGCACTGATGATCACCGGGAGGCTGATGGTGCCGGAGGTCGGGCCGAACACGGAGGGCACGGCCAGCATGAGGGGTTCCGAGGAGGAGCAGGGGGACACGGGGAGACACGGAGATACCGGAGGACGCGGCGGGGACGCGGGTGGAAATGGGGACCTGGAGGAGGGACACGGAGACACGGGCGGGCCCGGGAGACACGGGGACATGGGGGTACACGGGGACATGGGGGTACATGGGGACATGGGGGTGCCGGGGAGACAAGGAGATACGTAGGGACATGGGGACTTAGGGGATCCCAGGGGACACGAGGATCCAGAGGGGCACGGAGACACCGGGGGACCAGGGAGACAAGGAGACAGGGAGGCACACGGGGATACGGGTGGACCGGGGAGGCACGGGGACATGGGGAGACACGGGGACATGGGCAGACACGGAGACATGGGGGGACACGGGGACCTGGGGGTACACGGAGACGCAGGGAGACACGGAGACACTGGGGGACAGTTGGATACAGAAAGACACGGAAACACGGGGAGACACGGGGACACTGGGAGACACGGCGACACGGGGGGACAGTGAGACACGGGGGGGCAGTGAGACACCGGGAGACACTGAGACACCGGGAGACAAGGGGAAACGGGGGAACACTGAGACACGGGGGAACAGGGGGACAGGGGGAGGCACTGAGACACGGGGAGGCCCGGGGACATGGGGAGACACTGGGAGACAGGGAGACACTGAGACACGGGGGGACAGGGGGAAGTCACGCGGCGCCGCCCCGAAGCCCAGGGCTCCCCCTGCGCCTCCATCTTGGGCTCCCGCTTGCGAAACCCGGGTAGGGTTCCACGGCACGGATCCTGGATCGGGCGCGGAGCCTGGGTGGGACGCGGGACTCGGACCGGAGTCAGGAATGGAGCACGGTGCAGACTCTGGGCTTTGTGCAGATTGGTGCAAGTGTCGTGACGCCGCCACGCGTTGTCTCGAGGGGCCTTGGTCAGAACACAACACGAGCTCGAGGCCCGGGCTTCGTTCTTGGTGGATGCTTCAACTCGTGCTCTCTCCCAACGTCCCCTCCCCCTTGTGCTTATCCCCTTTTATACCTTCCCATCAACCCCTTATCAGTGCCCTACCTCATTTACAGACCAATTCAGACCTTATTGTCCTTATAAATTTCAACGTTCATCCTACAAAGTCCCATCACAAGCAAGAAACACAAATACATTGACAAAACATTTGTTTTGCCCGTATAGAAACGGCTGTACGCCGTATGGACCTGAAAACTCAATTTCCCTGCACAAGAATACGGGGTCAACCGTTTGGGTTGACAGGTGTCCTGTCTGGGAGCGCTGATCACCCAACTTCAGCCAATCCTCGACCTCCTCCTCTAACGGTTATCAGCCGTCCTCCATACAGTCCACCCTCGCTTCCTGCCTTTTACGTTTTTAATCTCTTCTCCAATCGCTTTTAAACCTCGCCTCCCGAACAATCATTATTGAGGCCTCCATGCGCCAATCGGAGGCCTTGGTTGACTTCCTGACTGTCCGTTTGCACGGACACTTGTATTAGGTAAGTGGTCTGTTGTTTCGGTCATTACATTACCCTCCACCCCCGCCTTTAAAAAAAGCCGTCCCGGTTAACACTGGGAGAGAAATGACCAACCCAACAGACCACGAAAAGCCAAGGGAAACTCTTCCCACCAGAACTTTATGATGTTTTTACAATGTGTCCTTGTGTCCAACTTGGCAATAAACAATGGAAAGAACAATTGTGTGGTGTGAGTATTTTTCCCGCGCAGATTATGCACCTCCCACAATTAGTAAATAACAGCAGGATTATGGGAACAATGGGGTGCAACAATCCCCTGCTCCGTCCAGGAACAGTGTCAGTACCATCGTGCGCATCTTTCGCAGGTCCTCGTTGCTGGACTAGTGGAGTCTGCAGGGTTCCGCATTGAACCGTCCTGCTTTACTCTCGGTTTCGTGGGCAGCACAGGATCATGCACATGTGACATGGGTGTTGCGGATGGCTGCAGTAGCTTGTCAGACACCCCAGACTCCGGCAAAATAGGGCATGGAGATGAGGTGCATGGGTGATGATGAAGATGAGGCTTAAGGCATGACGGGTGACCATACCAACGGTGATGTTCCGACTGTATACGTACGCCTTGTGGACGGTTTACCTCAACAATTTTGACTGGGCCCTGCCATAGCCAATGCAATTTAGAGGTACATAATGGGACCTATGGGCAATACAACCACAATTTGTCGCCAACTACCCAGGGGGTCCTTCGATCTGCCAGTATCGCCTTGAAGATGGCGATGCCTTCATAATCTAAGGCTGTAGGTAATGCCTTTAGGGCTTCCTCCTCTATCCAGTCCAAGAACTAGTATACAGCCTCGAGTCATCTGGTGAAGACTCCCCAGTCGCCACTGGCCATCGCAAACTCCCTGACTGGCCTCAGCCGGCGAGGTCAGTCGGCCACTTTGTCGCGCGCCGCCGGGGCTGCCTCTTGCGATGGTGCCCCAGCCGCCACCGCCACTGTGGCTGTGCTGGACAGCCCCAGCTCCTCGGCTCCCGCCGCAATCGGTCGGACGGCTCCAACTGCTGGCTCCTCTGCCACTGTCCCTACAGCTCCCGGCCTCCCTTCCTTCTCCATGAGCTGCAATACAATCCGAAAGACCGCGTCTGTGAGGCGGTCAATCCGGCCCTCCAGCCGCTCTCAGCCCCCGGCCACCAGCGGCGCTTGGGTGAGCAGGCTCTCCTGCTGCTGCATCTGCAATGGCTCTTGCTCTGCCGGTGCTGTCACTGTCTCTCCCGCATGCCTGAGGTTAGTCTTTGGGTCCTTCTCTCCCAGGACGTTCTGGAGAAGGACCTCCTCGTCATCGGACGTTATCGGTGGGTTCCTTTTTTTGGCCTGGGCACGACATATTTATTCAACCCCACTTCTGACACCAGTTGTAGTGGCACCGACACACGTTGTTACTATGCACATTTATTAGACAAAACTCTAACTCAAAGGCCGGGCTTCGTTCTTGATGCTTGAACTTGTACTCTCTCTGAACACCCCCTCCTCTTGTGCTGTCCCCTTTTATACCTTCTGAGCCCCTTCTCTGGAAGCTCCGCTCACCCCACTTCCTTCATCCAATCCTCGACCTCCTCCTCTAATGGTTGTCAACCGTCCTCCCAACAGTCCACCCTCGCTTCCTGCCTTTTACGTTTTGAATCTCTTCTCCAATCTCTTTGAACCTCGCCTCCTGACCAATCACTCTTGAGGCCTATCTGCACCAATCGGAGGCCTTGGTTGACTCCCTGGCTGTTTGGTTGTACACTTGTGTTAGGTAAGTTGTCTGTTGCCTTGGTCATTGCACAAGCTAAGTCTGGTGCAGGCTTGTGCAGATTAAAGGCTAGGCTCAAGCTAGTGCAGGGTCAAACTGGTGAAGGTTTAGTATGGTGTAGCCTGGTGCAGAATAGAGGCTAGTGCAGGCTAAATATGTGTGCGAAGCTGCTGTGTGCGAAGCTGCTGTGTGCTGAGACGCTGTGTGCGAAGATGCTGTGTGCGACGACGCTGTGTGTAGAGTCGCTGTGTGCGAAGACGCTGTGTGCGGAGATGCTGTGTGCGAAGACGCTGTGTGCGGAGTCGCTGTGTGCAGAGTCGCTGTGTGCGAAGACGCTGTGTGTGCGAAGATGCTGTGTGCGAAGACACTGTGTGCGAAGACGCTATGTGCGAATACGATGTGTGCGGAGACGCTGTGTGCAGAGACGCTGTGTGCGAAGACGCTGTGTGCGGAGTCGCTGTATGCAAAGACGCTGTGTGCGAAGTCGCTGTGTGCGGAGTCGCTGTGTGCGGAGTTGCTGTGTGCTGAGATGCTGTGTGTGGAGACGCTGTGTGCAGAGACGCTGTGTGCAGAGTTGCTGTGTGCGAGGACGCTGTGTGCGGAGTCGCTGTGTGCGAAGACGCTGTGTGTGGAGTCGCTGTGTGCGAAGACGCTGTGTGCGCAGTCGCTGTGTGCAGAGTCGCTGTGTGCGAGGATGCTGTGTGCGAAGACGCTGTGTGCAGAGTCGCTGTGTGCGAGGACGCTGTGTGCGGAGTTGCTGTGTGCGAGGACACTGTGTGCGGAGTTGCTGTGTGCGGAGTCGCTGTGTGCGAAGACGCTGTGTGCGGAGATGCTGTGTGGTTACAATGTCTCAGTCTGAGTGACTACACAATCATGCGGCTGGTATCCCTGAGTGAGGAGAGGGCGAGATGAGGATGAGGTGAGGTGATCATTAGGTGTTGGTGAGGTTGAGGTGAGATGATGTTTAGAGTGAGGTAAGATTATGGTTAGATTGAGGTCGTAATGGATAAAGGTGAGGTTTAGGTGATGTTGAGGTAAGAGTGAGGTGCCCAATGATAGCGAGGTGATGTTGAGAGATCAAGGTGAGGGTTAGAATGGTGGCAAAGGTGAGGTGATTACAGTAAGGCTTAGTGTGGTATGCATAGTATCTTGAACTTTTTCGCACCGTATGTAGCCAACCGTGCAAATCGGAGGTACAGTGAGTGGTCAGACGTTTCTTGTAGTTGGCCACCAGGTTTGCACACATCTCAAGAGGGATTTTGTCCCACTCCTCTTTGCAGATCTTCTCCAAGTCATTAAGGTTTCGAAGCTGACGTTTGGCAACTCGAACCTTCAGCTCCCTCCGCAGATTTTCTATGGGATTAAGGTCTGGAGACTGGCTAGGCCACTCCAGGACGTAAATGTGTTTCTTCTTGAGCCACTCCTTTGTTGCCTTGGCCGTGTGTTTTGGGTCATTGTCATGTTGGAATACCCATCCACGACCCATTTTCAATGCCCTGGCTGAGGGTAGGAGGTTCTCACCCAAGATTTGACGGTACATGGCCCCGTCCATCGTCCTTTTGATGCGGTGAAGTTGTCCTGTCCCCTTAGCAGAAAAACACCCCCAAAGCATAATGTTTCCACCTCCATGTTTAACGGTGGGGATGGTGTTCTTGGGGTCATAGGCAGCATTCCTCCTCCTCCAAACACGGCAAGTTAAGTTGATGCCAAAGAGCTCCATTTTGGTTTCATCTGACCACAACACTTTCACCCAGTTGTCCTCTGAATCATTCAGATGTTCATTGGCAAACTTCAGACGAGCATGTATATGTGCTTTCTTGAGCAGGGGGACCTTGCGGGCGCTGCAGGATTTCAGTCCTTCATGGCGTAGTGTGTTACTAATTGTTTTCTTGGTGACTATGGTCCCAGCTGCCTTGAGATCATTGACAAGATCCTCCCGTGTAGTTCTGGGCTGATTCCTCACCGTTCTCATGATCATTGCAACTCCACGAGGTGAGATCTTGCATGGAGCCCCAGGCCGAGGGAGATTGACAGTTCTTTTGTGTTTCTTCCATTTGCGAATAATCTCACCAACTGTTGTCACCTTCTCACTAAGCTGCTTGGCAATGGTCTTGTAGCCCATTCCAGCCTTGTGTAGGTCTACAATCTTGTCCCTGACATCCTTGGAGAGCTCTTTGGTCTTGGCCATGGTGGAGAGTTTGGAATTTGATTGATTGATTGATTGCTTCTGTGGACAGGTGTCTTTTATACAGGTAACAAGCTGAGATTAGGCGCACTCCCTTTAAGAGTGTGATCCTAATCTCCTAAGATACATCAAGTATATACGTTCAAATTGCATGAGAACGCCAATTCCCAAGCAGCAAAACAACAGAAACCCCATTCCCAGACCCCCACAGCGAGACAACACGCAGTAGCTCTGTAAATTGTTTTTACTATCGATACACGGGGTAAGGAAGAAAGTTACAAATCACATTTTGCAAATGCAGTTGTATGATGAAGCACCAAATATTTTTAGGGGAAGATTTACGATGTTAAGTGAAGAAACAAGCGTTGGTTGCCCATGCGTTGGTGCCCATTGAATGCTCATTGTCGATGGCGGTGGGAGGTGGGGGGACTGCGACTCCATTCCGCACGTGACGGCGTACCGCTCCGGGTTTTCACTCCGCCTCCGCGGCGCTCCTCCGCGTCGCAGTACCGCGCGCCGTGAGCGGCTAACGCCGACATCGCGACGCGCGCCAACCAATCGGCGCGCGCGTCTTTGCGCCGCGCGCCGATTGGTCGCCGGGGGGAGGCCCAGGCGCCCGGGACGCGGAGTCGCGTTTTGTGCGCGAAGCGGATCCCGGCGCGGGGGGCTTCAACGGGGACCATCAACGGGGGCCCGGCCGAGGGGATAGCGGAGCGGAGGGGGGCCGGTCAGCGTGTGCGGGTAACGCGGGGGCGGGGGTCTGGGTGGTGGTTGGGGGGAGCGGGTCGAGATTAAACGAGGCGAGGGAATCCAAAGACGAGGGGGGTAGAGCGGGCGAGGGGGCTCAAAGGGATTTTGTTTGGCGAGGGGATCCGAGTGAAAGGGCAGGGAGAGAGGATATAAAGGGTGGCGGGGGGTTCGAGTAAAGGGGATGAGGGGGGGTCGTGATGGTGAGGGGGGGCAAGAGCGTGGTGTAGGAACCGAGGGGGTGTTCGGCAAGACGGGTGGGGGGGGTGGGTAACGGGATCGAGCGTGGTTTGGTTGAGGAGATGAGGATGAGAGAGGGGTGATGGGGGTTCAATGCGAGGGAAATCAAAGGGAGGCCAGGGAGAGGGGATAAAAGGGGACGGGGTGAGGGAAAAAGAGGTCATGGCGAGGGGGTCCGGCGATGGGATCTAAAGGGTTGTATGGTTGATGGCATCAAAGGGATGAGGGAGATACGTGGGGCGATCCCCACGGGGTTCTGGTTTGAAGGGATAAAGGCGATCACGGTGAGGGGAGTCGGGTAAGGGAGTCAAGCGGGCGAGGTGAGAGAGTTATCAAGATGATCAGAAAGAGGGGATCGATGGAATGGGAAGAAGGGGATCTATTGTGAGGGGATCTGGGGGATTCAGGGGACCAGGGGGATGGGTGACATCACGGCGTATAGAGACTGAGGCCCATTGTGACAAAGGATTGAGGGGATCAGGACTGAGAGTCCCAGGAACGCGGGAGAATGCACTTTTACGTCTAGATTGAGAACTTATATCTATTAAGAACTGCTTTTTTGTTTGGTTTGGTGTTCTTCCCCCACACATCCGATTCGCACGGTTGGCTACGTACGGTGCGAAAGAAGTTATATACACACATACATAAGGGGACTTAAGCGGGACAGGGAGACATGGGGAAATGGAGGCCTGGATAGATCGGGGTCCCGTGGCTTTGTTCATAAACAAAAGGAACGATCGGGAGGAGGGGAGACCCGTTAGTACTGGCACCCTACATTAGTGGGGGACCTTTTCCCTACTCAAGGCTGATTTTCAAACACCTTTGACGGGCAGCCCACACATTGGTTGACACTAAGCTTTGTGTACGGTAGAACTGCTTCCATTGACTTTGTGCTCAGAACTACTTGATCGACAACAGGTGACCAGGATCGCTAAAATTATCAGCGTGGCAAGTCTAAAATGTCGCAGGTCTTTCCCCTCTAGTAGCCGATGCGTTGCTTTCGGTCTGGTTCCGTGAGCCATACAATTCCACCTTTGTTATTAAAAAAAACGTGGCTTTGAAGTTGACCGAAGCAATCATGACACTTTGCATGCGTCCCTTATGACTGGTTTTAAAACCGGTACAGCTAAGAGCGGTCAGAGGCAGTAGTATTTACAGTCACTTAATCACTAACTTCCCCCCCCCCCCTTACAGGCAACACGGCCAGGGAGGAGGGCACCCCGACTGTTCGGCAGCACCGGCGGCAACCACTGCAGGGTGTGGCGCGCTTGTGCGCGTGCTGGTGCGGGGCATGGATCGCTGCCGCCACGTGTGGAGACTCAAGCTTTCTCAGAACCACTCGATACTCAACCCAGACAAGTGGGCGTGCGTGGACTGCGCCGGCTGCTGCGCAGTGCGGAAGACCAATGACGGCGGTGCGTGCAACAGCGAGGGTGGAGGCCTGCCTGTGGACGTCGGAGGCCTGCCTGTGGACGTCGGAGGTGGTGGCGCCGGCGGTGCTGGTCATACTGGCGGTGCGGTTTGTAACCACGTGTGCGGTGGCGGCGGAGCGGTTTGCGAGCCGCACGACGTGTCAGGTTTTGCCTCTTGTGGTACCGCAGCCGCCGCTGCCGCCACCTTCTGCGATGACGGCGCCTGCGATTGCGCCTCCTCGGTGTGGGCCTGCCTGACGTGCCCCCACGTAGCGTGCGGGCGTGACGTGGCTGCTCACGCCGACCGGCACGCCGCGATGATGCGGCACCCGCTCGCCATGCACGTGGCGGAGCTCTACGTGTTCTGCTTCGCGTGCGACGACTACGTCCTCAACGACAACGCGCAGGGCGACCTTAAGCTGCTGCGGGGGGCCCTGGGCACCGTGCGGGCGAGAAGAGGCGGTCCCCCGGGGGGGCTACTGCGCGGCGGTGGTGGCGGCAGTACGGGTGGTGGGGGCCGTGCCCTGCGATCGGCAGGGGGTAGTGGGGAGGCGTGCACGTGGAATCGCGCTGGTGAGGCGCGGGCCCATGCCAACGACCGCCTGCTCACAGCACTCAAGCTTCGCCGGTGAGGATGGCGAGCGACTGCTGCGTAGTTACCGAGTCATTAGCCCGTCACGCAGTGACTTGTTACCTTCTTATAGAATCTAATGCTCAGTAACAGGGTAACCGTTGCCCTCTTTCAGTCTCCTTTAACCTCTCACACCTTTAATTGGACGCGTGTGCAGTCGTATGTGCGTGTGTGTGTGTGTATTCTTGTGTTTGGCTAGTGTGTCTGTAGCTGTGCGTATTCATGAAAGTGGTGTGAGAAATGTGTGGTTTTGCAGCTAGTAGCACGTGTGGATAGCGTGTGGGAGTAGCAGCGCAACTCCACCCCAGTGAGGTTAATTCCTGGCCACAATTAACATCAGTGGCGACCGATATCAGAACCTGGCCTGGTCCAGGTTAATTTATCCAGCCTTAAAATATTAATTCTGGGGAGACAAAGGAGGCCAGGTGTGGTCTTTGCCACACCACCTCCTTATGTGCCGTGCCGGCCTGAATCGGCAATCACTAACAGCACTTGCCCCAGCAGGCAATAAACACAAAATGTGTATTTGTGTGCACCTTAGCCTCCGGCGTTTGCGGCGCGCATTTGGCGCCTGGTTTGGTGAAACGGGGAGCGGACGTGCCCGGCTCGAGGAGGGGCGCCGGCGGGAGGAGGCGGAGCGACGGCGCGAGGCCCAGCGTGCACGCCGAGCTGAACACAAGCGCCAGCTGCGCGAGGAGATGTCCGCCCAGCCGCCGCGCAAGAGCGCCCGCCTCGCCACCCGCGCCCACTACGCCATCGGCGGTGGGGACGGCGACGGCGCTAGGCCCGGCGGTGGCGGCACGAGCCGCGCGTGGCGCAGCCGGCAGCTGGAGCGTGCCATGGCAGCGCTAAAGCGGCAGAGCTCGATGCTGACTCCCGGCGTCACTGGGCTGCGCAACCTGGGCAATACGTGCTACATGAACTCCATCCTACAGGTGCTTAGCCACCTGCACAAGTTCCGCGAGTGCTTCCTGGCGCTCGACATGAGCGAGGGCGACGCTCCGCCGGCACCGCCGCCGCCGTCCCCAGCTCACGGCGGCGGCGAGACACGGGGTCCCTTCCCCCTCATCCCGTCGTCGTCGGCGCCGCCGTCATCGGCCGGGCCGCTCGGCGACCTCCTGGACCGCGCGGCGTCGGCGGGGCGGCTGGCGCGAGTATCGACGCGCAGCGTGCACAAGCTGCTGCAGGCGCGGCGTGCGGCCGGCATAGTGGGGCGCGCACCGGGGCAGACGGCACGCGCCGCCGCGGGGCCCGCCGGTTCGGCGGCCGGGCCCGCGGGGCTGGGCGGCGGAGGGAGCGGGTCGGCGCGCAGCTTGCGCTTGCTGCAGAGCCCCGTGGGCTGCCCCGGGCCGCTGTCGCTGTGCCGCGAGCTGCACACGCTCTTCCGCGTCATGTGGTCGGGGAAGTGGGCGCTGGTGTCGCCCTTCGCCATGCTGCACTCGGTGTGGAGGCTCATCCCCGCGTTCAAGGTGCCTTTGCGAACCGCGGAAGTGACGGATCTCCGATGCGTTTTGGGGTTGTGCCGCGGCTTTGCATTCGATGTTTCGCTCTATGTGCTGGGAGCTTCTTCAGGGAGAAAACAGCCCGAAAACGCAGTGGGGAGCTATACCGCACAACCGCAATAACCCCGAGCGCGTTAATGAATTAGATGTGTCGGTCTGTAACGGGGACATAACACTCAAAGGTTATCCAATCTGAACGCGCCATGCGGTTTGACTGTTGGCGCATGCCAATTTGTTTAATAGCGACTGAACATTATACTGGATTCGAATATCAATTATAAATATAAACCCAACTTTATTAGGAAGTGGTATTGGTGTCAGGGAATTACCCAATTAAAAACCAGCCACACTGATTAAATGGTCGCCTAAACTCCATCGTGAAAACAGTTCACAAAACCCGTGTGCATGCCTTGCTGATGACGGCACGGTATACATAATGACGATCTCTTCCTTCTCTCCCCCCCCCCGCCGCCGCGTGCCATCGCTGCTCTGCAGGGCTACGGGCAGCAGGATGCGCAGGAATTTCTCTGTGAGCTGCTCGATCGCGTGCAGAGGGAGCTGGAGGGGGCGGGGGGCCGTGGCCCCCCACTGCTCATACCCTTAGCCCAGCGCACGCTGCTGAGGCACGTGCTGCAGGTCGTCAACACCATCTTCCAGGGCCAGCTGCTCAGCCAGGTGAGGCACCGTGCGCTTGAGGCTGACCGTGACTCCCTTCCTCTTCCCGGTGCTGATGTCAAACTAAGGACCACCGGTTTTGGATACGCCACACCGCCGGTGTTAGCCGTGGCCGTGAATTGGACTCAGGTCACCGGATTTGTAGCGCAGCTTGCCAATGAATCCCACCACCGTTTCCCACACACATGCTGGTACACAACAACAACCGCCATTCGCCACAAAGTGGCGGTAACGTCGCCACGTGATGTACACCACAGCAGCCATGCAGATGGTGCGACACGCACCAGCATAGAGAGAGGGGCATGTTCTCCATTTTAATGGGAGTTACTATTAAATTATAAACACATTTTTATTTTACCAGGTAAGGCCGACTGAGCTTCATAGCTCTTGTTCAGAAGCGACCTGGCCACAAATGATAGTTAAATTAAGTGGTTTATCATGTGGAAATGCATAACCTCCAAATTCTCTTGACCCATGCTGATTCTAAATATGGAGGGAAAACCCGAAGGACGCAGAGAAAAATCTCTGCGACCGCGGAAAGAGAGTCATGCAAACTCAAAATATACAGGCATCGCGGTCGGGATCAAACCCACAACCTCCTGTATGCCAGGCAAGGTAGTTAATTATAAACATTTTTATTTTACCAGGTAAAGCCTACTGAGCTTCATAGATCTTCTTCAGAAGCGACCTGGCCACAAATGATAGTTCAGTGAAGTGGTTTATCATGTGGAAATGCATAACATCTAAATATTCTTGACGCATATTGATTCTTAATATGAAGGGAAAACCCGGAGGACGCGGAGAAAAATATATGCGACCGCGGGGAGAGAGTCATGCAAACTCCAAATATTGGGGTCCGGATACAACCCACAACCTCCTGTATACAGGGCGAGGTAGTTAACATCTCGCCACCACGTGTACCAGCAGAGAGAGAGGGGCGTGTACTCCATATTAATGGGCGTCGGCCTTCCTGTGTCCGCAGGTCACCTGCATGTCATGCCTGCACAAGTCCGACACGGTGGAGCCCTTCTGGGACCTGTCGCTGGAGTTCCCTGCGCGCTACCACTGCGTGCGCAAGCGCGCGGGGGCGCACGGGCGCTCGCACGCACGCGCTCGCGCCCACCACCCGGACGCCGACTGCTCCCTCACCGAGATGCTGAGCAAGTTCACCGAGACGGAGGCGCTAGAGGGCAAAATCTACGCTTGCAGCTTCTGCAACAGTACGTGGCCACCCGCTGGGGTCTATCGACTCGGCGACCGGGGTTTCATTGATTCGTTATTTTATTGTTTCCCTTCTACGTGACTTTACCGAAATAACCAAGAATATTCACAGTCCCGTTTTGATTTCCCAAATCGATTTTTATTGTTTCTTTTCACATTGTTGGATTGTCTCGTTTTCCATTTGCGGCTGTAATGCTGAAAGGAAGCTAAGCGGGGAGCTGGGCCTGGTTAGTGTTATTGGATGCCTGGACCGCCTAACTGTACGATGGATCAGCAGAGGGCACTGCAGAAAAATCCATTGCTGTACTATGCGTCTTTGCTTTCCGCCTTCACCAACCCACGCTGACCAGAGTGGTGAGGCGGCCAAAACGCCAAGCGGCCAGCAACGTTCGGCAATATTGAGACGTTCTAATATTTGAGCAAGCTTCTAAGAACTTAACAAGCAAAATAATGACGTATTTCTGAGCGTATGAGGCATATCAGCACTGTGACGCGTTCCATCGCTTACACCGCCAACGTTGCATCTCCTTGTGCCCAGGCAAGCAGCGGGGTGGCGCCTCCAAGCCCTTGGTTCTAACAGAAGCCAGGAAGCAGCTGCTGGTGTGCCGTCTACCCCAAGTTCTGCGGCTGCACCTCAAGCGCTTCCGGTACACGCACTCTACATGCCGGTACACGCACTCTACACACCGGTACACACACTCTACACACCGGTACACACACTCTACACAACGGTACACACACTCTACACACCGGTACACGCACTCTACATGCCGGTAGACGCACTCTACACACCGGTACACGCACTCTACATGCCGGTACACGCACTCTACACGCCGGTACACGCACTCTACATGCCGGTACACACACTCTACATGCCGGTACACGCACTCTACATGCCGGTACACACACTCTACACACCAGTACACACACTCTACATGCCGGTACACACACTCTACATGCCGGTACACGCACTCTACACACCGGTACACGCACTCTACACGCCGGTACACACACTCTACACACCGGTACACGCACTCTACATGACGGTACACACACTCTACATGACGGTACACACACTCTACACACCGGTACACACACTCTACACACCGGTACACGCACTCTACATGACGGTACACACACTCTACACAACGGTACACACATTCTACATGACGGTACACACACTCTACACGCCGGTACACACACTCTACACACCGGTACACGCACTCTACATGACGGTACACACACTCTACACACCGGTACACACACTCTACATGACGGTACACACACTCTACACAACGGTACACACACTCTACATGACGGTACACACACTCTACACACCGGTACACACACTCTACACACCGGTACACGCACTCTACATGACGGTACACACACTCTACACAACGGTACACACATTCTACATGACGGTACACACACTCTACACGCCGGTACACACACTCTACACACCGGTACACGCACTCTACATGACGGTACACACACTCTACACACCGGTACACACACTCTACATGACGGTACACACACTCTACACAACGGTACACACACTCTACATGACGGTACACACACTCTACACACCGGTACACACACTCTACACAACGGTACACACACTCTACATGACGGTACACACACTCTACATGACGGTACACACACTCTACACACCGGTACACACACTCTACACACCGGTACACACACTCTACACGCCGGTACACGCACTCTACATGACGGTACACGCACTCTACACAACGGTACACGCACTCTACACGACGGTACACACACTCTACACAACGGTACACGCACTCTACACACCGGTACACGCACTCTACACACCGGTACACACACTCTACACAACGGTACACACACTCTACACAACGGTACACGCACTCTACACACCGGTACACACACTCTACACACCGGTACACGCACTCTACACACCGGTACACGCACTCTACACAACGGTACACACACTCTACACAACGGTACACGCACTCTACACACCGGTACACACACTCTACACAACGGTACACACACTCTACACACCGGTACACGCACTCTACATGACGGTACACACACTCTACACAACGGTACACACACTCTACACGCCGGTACACACACTCTACATGACGGTACACACACTCTACATGACGGTACACACACTCTACACGCCGGTACACACACTCTACATGACGGTACACACACTCTACATGACGGTACACACACTCTACATGACGGTATACTGGTGCACTCACACATCCAGCGAACACACAACAACAACAGCCGCCATTCGCCACTTATGCCAGGCTATGTGCACTTTGAGACCACATGATGCGTCAAAGGGCAGTTCATGGAACAGACAAAGGTGCCGTTGGTTGACTGACTGATATGACTGGTAGATGCACCACCTGTGCCCCCTACTGTATGACCTATGTATTTTAACCGCTGGGCATTGTCCGTTGTTTTGAGCGTTGCTCTGCTGCGGCGGCAGCGGTGGCAGGCGCCAGCGGCTGCACCACGCAAAAGTGATCGCCCGCTGGGCAACGTGTGGTGTGGCACGAGCAGGTGGTCCGGGCGTAACCAGCGTGAGAAGATCGGCGTCCACGTGGCATTCACGCGCGAGCTCAGCATGAGGGCCTTCTGCAGCCGCAGTGGCGCGCGGCTGGGCGGACGCGAGGGCCTGGTGTACGACCTGTCGGCCGTCGTAATGCACCACGGGCGTGGCTTCGGCTCCGGGCACTACACGGCCTACGTCTACAACACTGAGGGCGGTGAGTATGAGCGAGCGAGCGAGAGGGTGAGTGAGAGCGACAGAGAGTGAATGAGTGTAGGAAGGGGGTTGGAGGAGAGTTGGCCGCACGCCTCGGGTGCAGTAATGGCCGCACAGGAAGTAGAGCGTTGCGCGTGTGATTGCCCGCTTGTGGGTGTTTGTCTCCTGCCCATGTATGTGCATTTGTGTATTAGTGTGAGTATCCGTGCGTGTGTGCACATGCGTGTGGGCCTGGGTGTGTGTGTGCGGCAAAAACAAACCCCTACCTCCTCGTGCTGGGAGCTTCTTCAGGGGTCAAATGCCTTCTATGACCTCCTGTCACAGTTGCGAGCTAAAGTGGCCCCTTGGGATGGAGTCATCTTGTTGGGCGACTTCAATGCCTGAGTTTGTTATGATGCTGGCGCCTGGTCTGGAGTGATTGGAAGGCATGGACCAGATCAGCTCAATAACAACGGCAGGAGGCTGCTAGATTTTTGTGCAGCCCATGGGCTTGTAATTACCAACACGCTGTTCCGGCATCGGCGCATCCACACAACATCATGGATGCATGCCGGGTCCAAGTAAGAACATCTGCTGGACTACATAGTGATGGAGCAGCGGATGCGGGTCCATGTCCTTGACACCAGGACATACCGTGGAGCTGATTTTCCCACTGACCATCGACTTGTCATCTGTAAGATGTGCCTGCCATTTTCCCACTCCGGTGGTGGGTGTACACTCAGGACCCCATTCAAACCCATAGTGGCCTGGTCTCAGCTAACTGATGAAAGTTGCAAGCGAGGATTTCATCATCGCTTGCGGCTGGGGTTGGCATCGTCCCCCATTCCTCCTGATGTCGAGGGGAAATGGGCAAGGTTTAGGACTGTGGCTCATGCAGCAGCAATGGCTGCTTTGGGTACACGGTCCAGACCTCCCCAGAGACCCTGGCTGACAGAGGAGGTGTTCAGGGTGGCTGAGAAAAAGCGACAGGCCCACTCTCATCGTCTACAGCATCCCATGTCAGAGAATGAGGAGGCTTAACGCAGCCTTCGCTCGGAGGTTCGGAGAGCTGTGAGGCACTGCAAGGATGGGTGGTGGTCGCGGGTTGCTGAGGAGATGCCTCAATGGCCCGCGATCACACATCGCTCTATAACTCCATTAAAAAAGTAACCTGCAGCGTCACACCTATTACCATCATTAGGGGAAAGAACGGTAATCCAATCTCCGACCCCCAGGAACAGGTTTTCAGATTTGATAAGCATTTCTGTGAGGTCCTGGGAGAGGGAAAATCCCTCAGCCTGGAAAACATTGTGGGACAAAGTGGGGATGACCCTGCTGAGGCTGCGGTATCTCAAATATTGGAAGTCACCCCCTGTGAGTGGCTGGCTGAGGTGCCATCTGTTGAGGAAGTACTGAAGATGATCCGGAGTCTGAGACCAGGAAAGGCACTGGGCAGAGATGATCTCCCAAGTGAAATACTGAGGGAGGGTGGCGTTTGTGCACAGACTGCCCTACATGACATCATAACAACAGTCTGGACCACTGGACGGGTTCCGCAGGATTGGAAGGATGCCCTGGTGGTTCCCCTCTTTAAGAAGGGGGACTGCACAGACTGTAACAACTACAGGGGCATCTCACTCCTCAGTGTGTCGGGAAAGGTCCTGGCAAGGATTATTCAACATTGCCTTGCCAGGCACGCTGAGGAGAGGCTTACAGAGCCCCAATGTGGTTTCAGGAAAGGGCGGTCCTGCACAGATGCCAATTTTCTGTCCGTCTGCTACAGCAGAGGTGTAGGGAATTCCAACATGGCCTACATCTCTGCTTGATTCACCTGGTCAGGGCCTATGATACCAGTAGTAGGCCTGGGCTCTGGGTTGTTCTTCGTGCTTTCGGAGTCCCTGACCCTCTGCTCACGATCATTAAGGACCATCATGATGGTGAGCGGGCCCGGGTAAAACTACGTGGACGGGAGTCGGAGCCATTCCCTGTTCACCTTGGGGTGCGACAGGGATGTCCTCTGGCTCCCACATTATTTAACATCTATTTCGACCACGTAGTTCGTGAAGCCTTCAATAGCTGCACGGGAGGAATTTCCATCTGGTACAGATACAATGGGATGTTTATCGATGCCCGGGTGCAGTCAAGGGATGGCTCCCTATTGATCAACCATGGAATGTATGCCGATGCTCTGGTGAATCCTGCTCACTCAGAGGAGGACTTGGAGGCACTGCTGCTGAGACATGAGCGTGCCACTAAGAGATGGGGCCTTACCATCAGCCCCACCAAAACTAAGCACTTGCCTGGGTATTTTGTACCATCGGACACTCCACCCCCTAAACTCCCAATCGGTGATGGGGCAGTTGTGGAGAAAGTGGAGAGTTTCCCATACCTGGGCAGTGTGCTCATGACCGGCTCCGGTTTGACAGCAGAGGTCTCACTCCGAATCAGTCGAGCGGCATCTTTTCATCGGTTACGTAACGCTGTGTGGAAGCTACCTGGTCTGTCGCTCCGCACAAAGTTTCAGATCTTCTCGGCCACAGTCATTCTCCCTTCTCTACGCTTGCGAAACGTGGAACCCCCTAATGGAACATCTTTGCCGGTTAGAAACATTTAGGCTGGCTTGCCTACGATCTATCCTGGGTTGAACCAGGCTGGATTGTGTGAGGAGCTCACAAATCCTTGAAAGATCTGGACAAAGTCCCATCGGTGAGCTCCTCCGGCAAACAAGGCTGCGTTGGCTGGGTCATGTAGCCCGCATGCCCAGCCACCGCATGCCTAAACAGCTTTTGTTTGGCCAGATCAAGGGGGCTAAACGGGCGCGACATGGGATAGAGAAGAGATGGAGTGATGTGGTACAGGAGGATGTGGAGCTGAGTGGACTTGCCGATGACCGGTATCAGCGGTGTCAAGATCGGCCTCTGGAGGAGGCTCGTGAAGGACGCTACTGTGCAGTTGGAGGCAGTCGCCCTCCAACAACAATGGAGGGCGGAGGAGCGACGCTCACAACAACGAGCGGAGTCCCGTGACCTGCCGGCGGTTGTTCGATACTTTATGTGGCCTCAACGTGCCTTGCACAAGCGTCGTGGTGACGTCACCGCCACTTAGTGGCGAATGGCGGTTGTTGTTGTGGGTGAGGAGCGGTAGTGCAGCGGTTAGTGCGCTTGTTAAGGCTATATGGGGTATATTTGTCTTGTGTGTCTGCAGGCTTCTGGGTTCACTGCAACGACTCGGAGATGAGCGTGTGCAGCGTGGAGGAGGTGTGCCGCGCCCAGGCCTACATCCTCTTCTACTCGCAGCGCAAGTCACCCGACGATCGAATCTGCACCACGGCAACGGCGGTGCCGGAAACACGGGTGTTGCCCCCCGCGTCGGTCCCGGTCGCCCCCACCCTGGCCCCCCCCACCTCTTCCCCTACGCCCCCAGCCTCCCCAAAACCCTCTGGCCCCGAGGCGCTGTTTTCTCTGGAGCGCAGGGTGGCTGAGTCGTTTGCGCGCCCCGCACGTTCGCCAGCCACCGACGGGGAGCACTGCGAACCGCAGGCGGCGCCCTTCACCCCGCCGGCACCGCCCTTCACCCCGCCGGCACCGCCACCGCTGGACACGCAGCCCAGGGGAGGCCTGTGCGGCGACGACGAACAGGACCTTGCCGCCGGCACGCCCGACGCCCAGAGTAGCTCGCTCCCCGACAACGACGCCAGCGTAAGGACGCTGTTGCTGCACCCGCAGGCGTCCGAGCGGCCGCCACCACCGCTCAGACACTCCGTCCCGGGTTTTGGCAATCTCCTGGATTCCGTCCGCGAGCGAGCCGAGCCGGCGTTGCCCGCACCCGCGCTGGCCTCTGCTGAGCCGCACCAGACGTCCGCGGGTTTCTGGCTTGAAGCACAAGCTTGCGGCGGCAGTGGCGGCGCCGTTGAGCCCGGCCCGCTCGTCGCGACCGCCGGACCAGCGGGAGGAGGTTGCAGCGTCACCAGCGAGTTTGGCGCGGCCGCGGAGCGCAGCTGATTGTTGACGCGGCAGCGGGTAGCGCTCCACGCGCTCCACGCTCTCCACGCGCTCCACGCTCTCCACGCTCATGCTAAGCAGAGACGCGGACTCCTGATGAAGAACTGACAGCGCTTGCATCGGCCGTATCGTGGCGGCGACAGCATTAAAAGAACAGCCGGTACTCTAGCTACACGTGGCTTTAAAATCGACGGGGGTTTTTTCGGCATCTCGGTCCAGTTGATGGCAACTTCACGCTCGGTTACGTCGAGCCAGGCTAAAGAGTGCGGGCGTCAACTTGCGTTTGATAATGCGCGAGTCACCGCGCCACCGCCGGTTTTGGTTCACAGGAGCCGCAGCGCCGGCGCGCGTCGTTCTCCTTGGCTCGGTGTGCCCGGGGCGGCGGTCGGCGCCAGTTTCCGTTCATTCCCGGAGAAAACCAGGATCTTCACTTTGGCCTCTGTTTTTACACCAGCACTTCCGTGTTCACTCTCAACAGCTTAAAAAAAAAGGCCTTGTAATTCACTACTACTCAGGCAGCATCGCAATGTGGGGGTGCAAGCAGGGAAAGATGAACATGGGGGGCAGAGCCAGTGTCTGTGGGGGGGGGGGCACTGTTCCCCTTTCATGATTTGGGGTGGGGGGGGAGGCCCCCCCCTGCACCACCTCGCTTGCCCCACCCCTGGCGTGTACCACACGCATACATCGCTTGGCCCACGTGTACACCATGCGGTGCACCACATGTAACCTCATGCGGCCGGTGTTTGTGCATCAGCCCAGCGACAGCTCAGGTAGCTTTTTTGGAAAAATCAACACTAACACACGCGCATATATTGACACGCGTACGTACATATGGGTACATATAAAGCACACGCACGTGTACTTGCACGCACTGAGACGCAAATGCAGTCTTTGTGCACGCATAAATACATCTACAGTACACGCATTAACATAGTTACGTGCGCACATGCATATACAATACTTGCATTCACGAAGTCATGCACCCACATACTATCACACACACATGCGTAAACGCAAGTGCGCCCACAGTGATACAACTACACATCACATAGACTTAAGCGCACGGACATACTTGCATATACTGTACCGTACACACACAGGACACACGTGCACTCTAGGAACTGCCAAGCCCCTTCCTCGGCACTGTGAGAGCAACACTGGTGTGTGAATTTGTACAGAACAGCACACTTTTGCTGGGGTGGGCTAGGGGGTGAGTACTGATTGGTTAGGGGGAGTGCAAGTACTGCTGGGTTATGGGTGGGTAGGGAGGGAAGTAATAATGGGATTTGTCTAAGGTCCGTGTTTGCAGCAGGTGGAGTTCTGCAAGACCCTTAAAATACTCGGTTGTATTTTCCGAGTGGAAACGTTCGTGCGGATGTGCGCGCCTGTCTGTACGCACAGACACGCACGCTCGTGTGCGAGTACGTGATCGCATAGGCACTCGTGCAAGGTACACCGCGCACTCGTGCAAGGTACACCGCGCACTCGTGCAAGGTACACCGCGCACGCGCGCACGAGTTTGCCGGGTCGCTCGGCACGGCACACGAGCCGTGCGTGGGGTGGAAGCGGATGGGGTCCTCGCGAAGGTCATGGCCCGAGGCACTGAAGCGCTTGTGCGCATGCACTCGCGCGTCTGCCGCGCCGCTCGTGCAAGTCGTGGAAGAAACGAGCGCGCGCGCGCGTATACGTGAAGCGAGCGTTTCGCGATCGGACGTGGTCCACGGTGCTGCTGTCGGCAAGAGACGTGGGGGTTTTTTTCCCCGCGGTTTTTCGGAGGATGTCGTCGTACGTTGCTCGTCCTGCAGTGTGGGGCCTTGCCTCGCATGCCGGCGGCCCCACGTGTCTCTCGGTGAGTAGAGTTAGAGCTACTTGTCACGTGTAGTGGGCCTCCGAGCGGCGGCCTAGGATGTGTGGTTTGAAATAGTTTTTTTGTATTCGTGTCTAAATTATCCTGTATGCAACAAACTCGTGGCACCTCGCCTCGGAGCGAGCCGTGAAATTGTTGGGTGTTTAGCGTTAAAACGTTTTGTGAGCAATAGAGATTCTGATCATTGACCTTGGGTTGTGCAGCGGACGGTGGGGACCAGTTTGGCTAGCGTTAGTGCAGTATTAAGATTAGGCGTAGCGTTTGCGTCAGTGACAGTGTCAGCGTTGGGTTATTTACGCTTAAAACTGCGTTTACGTCGTGGGGTTGGGTGTGGTAGCCTGAATGTTTGTCCAGCAAATTGTGGAGTCGGTGAGGCTCGCAGTACGCAACCGTGATCACGGTCGGGGTCTGAATTAGGGGTTGGGGTCAGCATCGATCAGGGTTAGAAGCCATTCGGGGACGCTATGACGGCAACAATCACAGCAGCTGTTCCGTACAGGATGGTTTGACACTGAATATTTCTCCTCCCTGAGCACTGTGCACACACCCGGCCCTCCCAGTTGAAACCGTGCTGGCCTTGTTCTTGGCCCAGGCAGGATCCTTAGCCTACCCACGAAAACTATTTTTATGTAATTTAAAAAGTGGTAAACGCCTTTTTTCTTTTTTATTTCGTCTAAACACCCAAGAATCGTTATTTGCAAAAATGGAAGAAAGTTAGTCACGAATGAATGCGCCGTATTTTTTTAAAGTAACGTTGTAACAAGCCGTGCTAGGAGCTGGTGCTCGGCGGCTCAAGAGTTCCGGCCCCCGGGGTGGTTTCCACTGCCGCCCTGCGTCTCGGCCGAACGGTCGCGAGGGCGGATTGGCGACCCAGGACGAGAGTCGCTCAGTCGCTGTGTGAAAAGTAACTTGTAACGACTGCCGAGACGCAGGACGATCCCAGACCTCTGGAATCGCTCCACTCGCTGTGTAAACCTCGGAGCATCGCAGGGTCTTTTGTCTCCCACCTGTGCTCACACATATCCCTCGAAGTGGACTTTGTTGCTGCCGTGAGAATGAAGGTGTCTAGCGATGCAAAAGACGAGATCATTCTGTTATATCACCGGTTTTTAAACCATGTCAAGCGCCTTGAGTGAAGGTGCTCTTTAAATATAAAGTTATGAATTACGCCTCAACGATTTGATCTATCAACTTGGTTCAAAAGTATTTCATTTTGTATTGTCTGCTAGTTCGTACTGTGTGGCACATGTTGTCTTGTTAATCTACAATCTGCTCCCGTTGTATTTTCTGTCCCGTTTATTCCATCAGCCTTCATGTGGAACAACTCTTAAACACGAGCGAAATAATACATTTCTGCCCAGTGACCAACGTGGCGTAACCTATGCTCGGCGACCTTCAAACCGCGGTCTGGGAAAAATTATTAAAGTTGATTGATAGGATGCCCATTGCGTGAAGCTACGTGGAGAACCCCTTGGTCGCAGGGAATGGTGGTAAAGATGGTATTTGGGAGTCTGCTGGGTGGGTCCTGCCGTGCTGCGTTGGTTGGCGTGTGGAGCACAATGCATGCTGGGTAAGTTGCACTAGCTGTGCCAGTGTAAAGAAGGCGTGAGGATTTTATTTGTTGTTTCGAGTTCGTGTTGCTGTGATTTTGTCGAGAAAAGTGTCTACGTTAGTTTCAAACTGTTTACGATTTCTTTTTATATATATAGAGTTTGTGATAAATACATTTTTTTCTAAATGCCTTATCTCGTATTTATTGACTCGCGTTTCCATTTAATCGTCATCCTTGGGTTTTTTGTTTTGCCGAGGCAAAATACTTTATTATGATTTCACAACATCTTACACTGACAATGGTCCACGAGGGTTTGGGGTTGTCGGGCAATAGGAACAGCTTCAGAGAAGGTGCGATGGATCTGGAAAAAAAAGTGGGGAGGGAGGAGTTAGCCACATCCCCTGCAGCACAACGGAAACTAAAATTCTGGCCGCACCACTAGAACATTTGCCGCACCGTCCGCCACGACCAACCCGCTATAGTGAAAGGCCTCCCCCCTTCCAAAAGACGTCACCAGCTCACCGCTATTCTGCAATGCTCTCAAGACGCACACAGCTCCCTCCCTTATAGCTTCCACTCCCGTCTTCAGTCTCGACCACCGGCAGTTATCACTTCTAGCCATGCCCATCACCTCCCGTCCACTAAACACGTGGGGAGAACAGCGATGACATTCCCCCCCCCCCCCCAAACTCAACTACAGTATATTCACGTGATTCGTCGAGTAATCGCGATAGCCCAGCCCCAGCGTCTTGGGTCACGTCTAAGACAAGGAGAGGCTGCCCCGGCCTGGCATGGTACCTCTACGGGAGTGGCGCGGGAGCCATGAGGTCCAGGTCGGCGACGTTTCGCGCCACCCACACCCCCGCGGCGAAGAGGGCCACGTTCACCAGCAGGTTCCTGCACCACACACAACCCAGGGCCGGTGACTGATCAAGCACCGTACTTCTGATTGTGAAATCGTACACACACATCACGAGGCACTGACACTGCGTGTGTCTGTCCGTCTTTGTGGCCGTGTCATTCCCTTCGTGTCACTCGCTCTGTGTGTCCATCTCTCTCCGTGTGTCTCATCTGCCTCTGTGCGTGTCTCCGCGTGTCTCATCCGCCTCTGTGCGTGTCTCCGTGTGTCTCATCCGCCTCTGTGCGTGTCTCCGTGTGTCTCATCTGTGCGTGTCTCTGCGTGTCTCCGCGTGTATTTCTGTCGTCGCCGTGCCCATCTCTTCGTTCTCCGCGAGGCTTTGACGGCACGAATCTCCCTCGAGTCTTCCCCCTCCGCCATCTCGCTCCACCCTCCAGCCGTCTCCCTGTGTCTCAGCCCCTGCGTCCCCCGTATCATCGTCGTCACTCCAGGCCCGCACACCGGCGGGGTACGACCGCTATCCTCCATTAGGAGCCTTACTGGCAAAATCCACCAACATCCAATCCCCCGTGTCGCTGACTATTCCGTGTCTCCCTCCAAATGTCTCCCCCTCTCCATGTATCTTCGTGTCTACCCAGTGCCACCCTCCTGGTGTCTCCCCGTGTCTAACCCCTCTCTTTATGTCTCTCCCTGTCGTCTCCACGTCCCCTGGTGTCTGTCCCCTCTGTCACGGCGTCCTCCCCGTGTCTCCCGCTCTCTTTCCACGTCTTCCCCCCCCCCCGTGTCTCCCCCCCCCGTGTCTCCCCCCCCCCCGTGTCTCCCCCTCCCCGTGTCTCCCCCCCCCCGTCTCCCCCCCCCGTGTCTCCCCCCCCCCCCGTGTCTCCCCCCCCCCCCGTGTCTCCCCCCCCCGTGTCTCCCCCCCCCCGTCTCCCCCCCCCCGTCTCCCCCCCCCGTGTCTCCCCCCCCCCGTGTCTCCCCCCCCCCGTGTCTCCCCCCCCCCGTGTCTCCCCCCCGTGTCTCCCCCCCCGTGTCTCCCCCCCCCGGTGTCTTCCCCCCCCCGTGTCTTCCCCGCCCCCGTGTCTTCCCCCCCCCCGTGTCTTCCCCCCCCCCCGTGTCTTCCCCCCCCCCCCGTGTCTTCCCCCCCCCCGTGTCTTCCCCCCCCCCCCCCGTGTGTCCCCGTGTCCCTCAATGCGTCCCCGTGTCCACTCCTCTCTTTGTGCCTCTTCCCTATCTCGTCTCCCCTGTGTCTGCACCAGTCTCCCCTGTGTCCACGCCTTCTTGTGTCTGCACCAGTCTCCCCTGTGTCCACGCCTTCTTGTGTCTGCACCAGTCTCCCCTGTGTCCACGCCTTCTTGTGTCTGCACCAGTCTCCCCTGTGCCTTCCTCCCCGCTGTCTCGCACCTCTTGAAGTCTTGGCGATCCGAGATGAAGCCGACAGCCGCCCGCGCCATCGCCACGACCCCGCGAGGTTTGGGAGCCATGCTGCTGCCCTGCTGCACGTGCCGGAAACGGACGTGACGTCACGTGGGTGGGGGGAGGCGGGGCTAAAATAAAGAAGGGCGGGGCTAACGTTGAAAAGGGGTCACCTGGGGTCAGAGCCAAGAGAGCGTTTAACCTAAGTCTGTATATTCTTGGTTCTTTCGGTAAAGTCACGTAGAAGGGAAACAATAACATAATAAGTATGCATGTTGAACTTATTTTGCGCCGTACGTGGCCAACCGTGCTAATCGGAGGTGCAGGGTGGCCTGGCTCCGTCCTGTGGTAGGGGTGGCCGCTTAAATTGGACATTATATTGTTGGGGGGGGGCTGCATCCAGCAGTGGATAGAGAATTGTTGATAAGACAGACGGCATACAGGCAGGCAGCGTAGCCAGACAGAGGAATACCACTTTCGGTAGACAGCTGTCTGTTTGCTAGATGCCTGTGTATGTTTGTACGGTATGGCAGGGGTGACCGCTGAAATTGAATAGGGGCCCCATTGTATTGTTGCACTTTTTTCGCACCGTAGTCATACCGTTCTAAAAGTGAAGGGTGTCCTGGCACTATTCCGTGGCAGAGGTGACCGCTGAAACGGACAGAAGATTTAGAGATTATGTGCATAGAGATCCATAGACCAAGTGGCTGAGCTACTGAGTGTGCATGGGACGCAATTGCATCTGGGCCCACGTGATAAAAGAGGGGTCCATGTGGTAGAAACATGAAGAATGGGACAAGGCGGGCACCCATTTCCATCCTCTCACCAGGGCCCATGCCAACCATGCCACGCCACCATCTGTGAAAAAGAGCTTTATAGCTCATCGGATTCATCCCATCTAAATAATATTGATTCTGCATGGAAACCAACACCACCCAGCACCAAAGATGTATTCTCATCATCATGAAATCTGGCTCGTCTTGGGAGGCTGAAATCATGTCCTGGGCAAACTGCAGGAAACTGGATTTAACTGCTGGATTCGCAAAGCAGAAATTATTCTACCTCTTACGGTGATTGATGGAAGGCATCTCTTCTCAGTTGCTCTGTACCGCTCAGGTAGCTCGTTTTAATTCTGAAAATTTTATACTTCCCTTCTGTCCCCCTTTCCGCGCCAATTAAAATATCCTCGATACATGGTGGTGGTGGGGGGGGCATAAACATTGAAGGTAAAACATGGGAATAAAATGTAACACCTCTCACTTCCTGATGCTCGAAAAGCGAAACATAAAGTAAAGCCGCTTTTCTGACAGCTGCGTCTCCACCCTGCGCTGAAACGTCAAATACCAGGAGGTCCCCACTCTTTAAGTTCCGTACTCTACACCAAACACAAACTCCTGTGGCACTGCAACGTGGATTCGGTGGTGTTTAACACGTTTTTTACATTCATTTTATACTTCCTATTGTCATGTAAAAAGTTAAATGACATTACCGGCTGTGGAAATAACTGAGATGACCCTGCCCGTGAATGAGCGCCTACGTCAAGTACACGACCGCATCTGAACAAAGGACTCGGGACATAGTAATCATTGTTGCATATTTTTTGTCGTTTTTAAATAAAGTATGAAAACAAAGCACACAAAAAGCACAAACCAATAACAAATGCCGCATAAATTTAAAAAAAATCCATCGAGAACTCCCGAGTTGACACAAAACACACGAGGGACCGATGCCAATGGCCATCAGTTTGTGACTGGGGGGGGGGGTGAAATGACTTTCCCCTCCGCCCATTCGATGGGTGATCACCGATTCACCGTTACGATTTGAATCGCAAATAAATTTTGAGTATTTTTTGTAATGCTGCGGTGAACGGTAGCAGCATCTAATTGGCTGCGTGGGTCACGTGAACACGGAACACCGGTACAGTACATTCGCACGTACGGACCTCTTGTTGATCCACTGCTGGATGAGCGGCTCCACCACGGCCGTGCGGGTCGCGTTGGGGGTTACCGTGACCACACCTCACGCTCCTCGGCGCGGTACGATAATAAATGTTGCTGCGCTGTCTCCTTCTGCCCACGAGGTAGCCCCACAGCAGCCTATAACCTGATTTATGCAAGGTGGCCGCTCACCAAAGTCCTGTTCAGGGTCAGCGCTGCTTAGTTTTTGACATCTGACTTGATCAACAGGTACATTTGGGGTGATTTAGTCGGAGGCGTATACACCACGTGACTGCAACAGTATCAGTTATTAGATACGAGGATCAATGCATGCATGGCGAGCCCTAGATTCGATATTGATCGACATTCCTAGTTAGTTCCACACAGGGTAGGCGACCTTGAAAATTTTTACGTGCCCGGCACACCACATCAAGTATACCTCTCGCTCTGACTGTGGCTACTCGTGCCACCTGCTCCAGTTTTCCAGCGACCCAGGAAATATTCAAGGAAGTAACGAGGCCCCTCGTCGACCCAAGGTTTAGCAGGACCCCCGATTTGTGGCGCCTTCAATGAGGAATTCCGCGGGACGATGCGAAGGCACAATCTTCCTTGCAGTGGCGAGGCAACGAAAATCCACGAGGGGTCCCCTGCTCGCAGTGGCGAGGATCAGAAGAGCTGTGAGCGCATGCCTGGAGAGCGGCAGTCGGGAATCCTATCCCCGAGAGCAAAGCAGGCCTTTCAAATATCGGGCACATTAACACACACACACAAACGTGGAGAATAAAATAATTTCCTTTGTGCGACTGCAGCTAAGAACATAGAAGCACGGAGAACATAACTTTGCCACTACCGCAAACATAAACTTTCAGACGGTTTGTCTGCAATTTACCGACTACCAGACAATGTAACTCAATGGCTCAATCACTTGCAACTGAATTCCCTCGCTTTACACTGTCGATTCATTAAAAAAAAAGGGGCGCACAAAGCATAATCCCATAGCACGGACCGCAGTCGCACGGACCGCAGTCGCACGGACCGCAGTCACCCAACCCGCAATGTAGCGCACGAGACAGCTGCTTGCCCACGTCTGACCGCATAGCCGTCGCACATGAGTGAATTCGAATCGCACGGAGCGAATTTTGGGTAGAAATAGGTTAGCCGCATTTCCAACGCCAAGTTGCACAAACCGAACACATGTAGAGTGAGGAAGACCTGTAGTTGCTCTTCATCGGACATACAAAATCATCAACACACACACCTCATAGTCAGGCCAGTGCAGTGGCAGAAGCCCGCCGATCGTGCTATGTTGCCAGGTTTGAAACATTCCCTTCCAGCAGATGATGAGCGTGAGCTAATTATCATCTGCGGGCCGTTTCCAAGTGGCGATCCTCGTTCGGCTGTGGTCCACGTCACACGAAAAAAATCCGCGGGGCGAATTAAGTGAAGTTGAGTGGCCCGAGTGTGGCCCACGCGCCGGTGGGGGGGGGGGGGGGGTAAGGTCCCACTCCTCGCTCTAGAGCTTCTCGAAGGGAAACAAGTGAGAGTTCTGGCCCTGGCGATCACGCCGCCCCACCCCCTGGTTTCGTTTCACAGACGACCGCGTCCGCTCTTTGAAGTCTGGCCAGGCCACTGCCAGGTCGTCGGCGGGGGTGACCCCCGGGTTTTTGGCCACCTGGCTCGTGCCTTCCTCGCCCTGCGTTGTCTGTGTGGAGCCGGGCTCCTGGAGGACGGAAAAAAGACAACGACATCGCGTGAACGTCGCGCGAACGTCACGTAGCCACCCCGTTTCAGGATCAAAGGCGCTCACCGCTTGATTAGACAAAGGGCGTAGAGCGAGAGGAAACAAATGAGATGGAGAGTATAAACGAAATAGGTTAAAACAATGCAAAGGAGACATAACGAGACAATACGAATGGGATAGTACAGAGGCAGAATGAGACAATGCAGACAAGGACGCTACACCGAGCCAGACTCCGTACGATGTAGCGAACATGGTGAGTGTGGTGAGCGTGATGAGCGTGGTGACGGAGGTGAGCATGGTCAGTGTGGTGAGCATGGGTGAGTGAGGTGACTGCAGCGAGGTGGCTGTGGTGAGTATGATGATTGCGGTAAGATGACGGCGGTGAGCGAGGTGACTGCTGTCAGCGTGGCGAATGCGGCGAGTGTGACGAGTGTGGTGAGGCGAGTGCGGCGTGAGCCGACGTACGTTAGCCGAGTAACGCAGCTTTAACCGCTCCCTGATGAGCAGTCCCCTGGTCAGCAGCTTCCAGTTTCCAAAAGCGCGGTTCTCTCTCTTCTGAACGACACAAAGCGTGGACGACGACGACAACCGATTACATCGCCATTTCCAGACTTCTCACGTGCACCGCGTGAGCACGACGCCATCGCCCCAACACTCCGATCGCCCCACCGCCTCCCAATCTAATCTCGGATCAATCTCAGGCATTTATGCATCGATTTTACCTGTCCCCCCGTCCATTCATTCATCTGTCCCTAATGGGGAGGCAACGATATTGCCCGTATGTCGGACTACAACTGCTCGTCTGCAAGAGTCCACACTCATTTGCTCGGCCCCAACTTGCCGGACAGTGAGTAGCACCGGCCTCAACGGACCCCAACAGACGCCGTCTACGATCCGTGGCCCACGGTGATCAGCCGCGACCGCTGCTGCTTTGCCGCTGCTTGACCCGCGCAGCGCAAACTCGACGCAGCGATACGGCCGACGCAGCGTCACCGGGGTCTCCAGCCCGAAGGCCTGGACCCGGTTACCGGCAGCGGCAGATGTCCAGTTCCCATCCTGGAGTCTGAGCCAGTTTGTGCAGCGAGCTTACAACGGTGAGGTTCCAAGAGCTTCTTATCTGTGATCCGTGCTCACTCCTGGTAGACTGGACAATGGGAGAGAACTCCCACGTTGCGAGGAAACGGAGGAGCAAGGGAACTGCAGAGTCTCTGACGAGGGAGGGTCCTCAACAGGCCGGGGTTAACGTCCTCGGTGCTGGGCAACGTCTGGGTCTCACCTCTCTCTCTTTCTTTTCCACCTCCTCTTGCGCTCTCTCCCAAGCGGCCAGCAGGGTGTCCTTCACCTCCTCGCACACCACAAAGCCGTCGGTGCTGCCAAATACAAAGATCCCCCGTATAGCCTTAACAGACTGTTGGGACAAGTGCTGTTAGCGAGCACCTATGAAGACCGGCACGGCACACGAAGGGGTGGGTGGCCAGCACCACGCCCGGCCGGCTTTGTCTCCCGAGTGGCGATGTTTACACACCGCACCAGGTGCTCATTTGAGTCATGCACATGCACACGCCTACACAGACAATGGCGTAAACACACACTGGCGTACACACGCGTGCACAACACTTACACACAACAGCAACAACCGCCATTCGCCACTAAGTGGCGGTGGCGTCACCACGACGCGTGTGCCAGGCCATGTGCACCTTGAGGCCACGTGAAGTGTCGAACGCCCGCTGGCAGGAGGTCACAGGGCAGACTCAAGTGCCACGGGTCGACTAAGATGACTGAGATGACTGGCTGATTCACCACCTGTGCCCCTACTGTGCCAACCTGCTGTGCTTTAGCCACCCGGCGCTCCGCTCATTGTTGTGAGAGTCGCTCCTCCGCCCTCCAGAGGAGGGCGACTGCCTCCAACTGCCCAGTAGCATCCTTCACGAGCCTCCTCCACAGAGGCAGATCTTGACACCGCTGGTACCAGTCATCGGCAAGTCCACTCAGCTCCACGTCCTCCTGTACCACTCCATCTCTTCTCTAGCCTGTGCCGCGCCCGTTTAGCCCCCTCGATCCGGCCGAACAAAAGCTGTTTAGGCATGCGGTGACTGGGCATGCGGGCTACATGACCCAGCCAACGCAGCCTTGCCTGCCGGAGCTCACCGATGGGACCTTGCCCAGATCTTTCAAGGATTTGTGAGCTCCTCACACAATCCAGCCTGGTTAAACCCAGGATGGATCATAGGCAGGCTAGCCTAAATGTTTCTAACCGGCGAAGATGTTCCATTAGGGGGGTACACGTTTCGCAAGCGTAGAGAAGGGAGGGAATGACCGTGGCCGAGAAGACCTGAAGCTTAGTGCGGAACGACAGACCAGGTAGCTTCCACACAGCGTTACGCAACCGATGAAAAGATATTGCCGCTCGACTGATTCGGATACCTCTGCTGTTAAACTGGAGCCGGTCATAAGCACACTTCCCAGGTATGGGAAACTCTCCACTCTCTCCACAACTGCCCCATCACCGATTGGGAGTTTAGGGGGTGGAGTGTCCGATGGTACAAAATACCCAGGCAGGTGCTTAGTTTTGGTGGGGCTGATGGTAAGGCCCCATCTCTTAGTGGCACACTCATGTCTCAGCAGCAGTGCCTCCAAGTCCTCCTCTGAGTGAGCAGGATTCACCAGAGCATCGGCATACATTCCATGGTTGATCAATAGGGAGCCATCCCTTGACCGCACCCGGGCATCGATCAGCCTCCCATTATATCTGTACCAAATGGAGATTCCCCCGGTACAGCTATTGAAGGCTTCACGAACTACGTGGTCAAAATAGATGTTAAATAATGTGGGAGCCAGAGGACATCCCTGTCGCACCCCAAGGTGTACAGGGAATGGCTCTGACTCCTGGCCACGTAGTTTTACCCGGGCCAGCTCACCATCATGAAGGTCCTTAATGATCGTGAGCAGGGGGTCAGGGACTCTAAAAGCACGAAGAACAACCCACAGCCCAGGCCTACTGATGGTATCATAGGCCTTGACCAGGTCAATAAATCAGAGATGTAGGTCTTGCTGGAATTCCCTTCACCTCTGCTGTAGCAGACGGACAGAAAATATGGCATCTGTGCAGGACCGCCCTTTCCTGAAACCACATTGGGGCTCCGCAAGCATCTCCTCAGCGTGCCTGGCGAGGCGATGTTGAATAATCCTTGCCAGGACCTTTCCCGGCACACTGAGGAGTGAGATGCCCCTGTAGTTGTTACAGTCTGTGCGGTCTCCCTTCTTAAAGAGGGGGACCACCAGGGCATCCTTTCAATCCTGCGGAACCCGTCCAGTGGTGCAGACTGTTGTTATGATGTCATATAGGGCAGTCTGTGCACAAACGCCACCCTCCCTCAGCATTTCGCTTGGGAGATCATCTCTGCCCGGTGCCTTTCCTGGTCTCAGACTCTGGATCGCCTTGAGTACTTCCTCAACAGATGGCACCTCAGCCAGCCACTCACAGGGGGTGACTTCCTCCAATATTTGAGGCACCGCAGCCTCAGCAAGGTCATCCCCACTTTGTGCCACGATGTTTTCCTGGCTTATGGATTTTCCCTCCCCAAGGACCTCACGGAGATTGGATCACCGATTTTCCCCTAATTATGGTAATAGGTGTGGCGCTGCCGACTACTTTTTTGATGGAGTTAAATAGAGATTTGTGATCGCGGGCCACTGAGGCAGACTCCATCTCCTCAGCAACCCGCGACCACCACCCATCCTTGCAGCGCCTCACGGCTCTCCGAACCTCCGAGCGAAGGCTGCGGTAAGCTTCCTCATTCTCTGACGTGGGATTCTGTAGCCGATGACAGTGGGCCTGTCGCTTTTTCTCAACTATCCTGAACACCTCCTCTGTCAGCCAGGGTCTCTGGGGAGGTCTGGACCGCGTACCCAAAGCGGCCATTGCAGCTGCATGAGTCACAGTCCTAAACCTCGTCCATTTACCCTCGACATCAGAAGGAGTGGGGGATGATGCCAACCCCAGCCGCAAGCGATGACGAAATTCTCGCTTGCAACTTTCATCAGATAACTGAGACCAGGCCACTTTAGGTTGGAATGGGGTCCTGGGTGTACACCCACCACCGGAGTGGAAGAATGGCAGATGCATCTTACAGATGACTAGTCGATAGTCAGAGAGCAGATCAGCTCCACGGTAGGTCCTGGTGTCAAGGACATGGGCTCGCATCCGCTGGTCCGTCACTATGTAGTTCAGCAGATGTTCTTGTTTGGACCCGGGCATTGCATCCATGATGTTGTGTGGATGCGCCGATGCCGGAACAGCGTGTTGGTAATTACAAGCCCATGGGCTGCACAAAAATCTAGCAGCCTCCTGCCGTTGTTATTGAGCTGATCTGGCCCATGCCCTCCAATCACTCCAAACCAGGTGCCAGCATCATGACCAACTCAGGCATTGAAGTCACCCAACAAGATGACTCTATCCCGAGGGGCCACTTTAGCCAGCACCAGTGACAGGAGGTCATAGAAGGCATCTGATTCATCGGCTTTGCCTGCATCCCTCCACAGATGTTCGTCTTCGGTGGGGGCATAAGTAACCACGACCACCACTCCTCGCCTCCGGTTGATGGGAAGGCGAGCCCAAAGTAGCCTGGAGCTTACAGCTTCCCACACCTCACCGCCACGCTCCCGCGCCCCCTTCATTCTTTTGTTCAAAAGAGCCACACCCTTTTGTTTGGCAGTCTACTGCCTCGAGTGAGGACTGTCCACCCCTCATGGTGGCAGGAGCCAGAACCGGTCCACTGGACCTCCTGAATGCCACAGAGATCCAGGCGGTACCGGTCCAGCTCCCGACAGAGGAGTGGCAGCCTCTCCTCCGCAGTGAGCGTTAGAACATTCCACGTGGCCACACGAAGTGGCTTTTCGTTGTTTCTGGAGGAGCCCCGAGGGTAGAGATTCAATCTCCTGGCTCCGCCAATTGGGGTTTGGCCAGGAGACGTCATAGACGCCTGTCCCCCCGGGGCCTCCGGCACAAGCTTATTAGTTAAATTTTTTATTCGTGGTTTCGTGGTAAAAATGTTGAAGGTGGAGGGGTTACCAGCCCCTCACACCCGTCCAGAGCCCCCGTTTAGCCCCTGTGGTGGTCAGACGCCATGAGAGGAGGGGGCAATCGGAATTGGCCCTCCCCCCACAGCACAGTCCACGACAGAGTTTCCCGTCCGGCACCGCGAGGAGGTAGGGGGTTGTTTCACACACACACGCATACATACATACATACGTGTACACACACACACATTCGTCCCTTACACGGGGTGCGAGTATCCTGCGTGGAAGTCGAATCCCGTGACCGCGGGTGCGCAGTCCACGCCGATTGACCGCGCCACACGGTTCAGCCCCGGCGCGTGGAGGTGCACGCAGCCCACCGGCAGCATGCTCGGCCGGAACAGGTACACGTTGCCATAGTCATTCCGGGGAACCTGGCGTGGCACAAGGCAGTTCACGTGGCACAGCGCAGTCAGGATCTATAATCAGAATCTTTATACCGGAGGAATCCGATGAGCAATAAAGCTCTTTTTCACAGATATCCAGTAGTTTTTGCAGATGTCCAGTAGGCCACGTAGCGCCCGGCGGTCGGGAGGTCTCCCAGCTTCCAGTGACGCGGTCCGGCGGAAGGGCCGTTTCCCGCCGCTGGAGAGGTTTAGCGGTTCGAGCCCAGTGGCCGCCCTGGTTAATACTGAGTGTGTACTTAGCATTCAATAATCGCCACCTGCTTCTGACGGACATAAATGATCCCGTGACATGTCATGGTCCATATTTGCCAAATTTGATAAATTACTCACAAAGTGCTTACTCGGAAAAAGAACCACGTGCACGTGGCAAGGGACTCTTGCAGGCCAGTGCCGTGTAGACATTGCGCCACGTAGGGACAGCTGCCAAGCGGGGCTACGACTGCAGCGGGGCACTGGAACACTTGAGATGATGTGATGTGAAGCGCTCCGAGTTGTCGAGGTATTTGAGTGCTGTTTCCACAAGGATCCTAATCCTTATCCACGTTTTTTTCCCACGCCAGCAGTGATGTCCAGCACGGAGAGGCGTCACCTGGGATGCGGATGGAGTTGCGGTGGCAACTTGGAGAGGCGGTGGGATGCAGCGGTAAGCGTGCTGCGCTACGAACCCAGAGACACGAGTCCGATTCCCACTAACGGCCACCAACACCAGCGATGATTATCTGAACTGGTCCTGGACATCGCCTAGTTCGTCTCAGCCTCAACGAGTAGCTGGCGCTATTTGTCAACATCGCCATTGGGAAGGCAAAGGCGGTCGGACGTGATGCTGGCCACTGACCCCCTTATGCATCGTGCCAGACTTCATAAGAGCTTGCTAACAGCACTTGCCCCAAAAGTCTGTGTAGCCTACACGGGGGATCTTTGTCTCTGGTGGAGGTGGTGGCGTCGTGGCCGTTACCTTGCCGTCCACCGCCACGGGTGGCTGGTATTCTTCGGTTTGCCACAGGCCAAACAGCGCCAGGTCAGGTTTGTCGCGGCTCTCCGGGTCCGCCATGCGCAGCTTGCGCGAGCGGTTGGACTGACCCTTCACCATCTGACGGTGGGGGGGATGGGGAAGGGGGGGGCAAAGGTCACGCGGCACCATTGTGGCATAACCATGGTATAAACGCTCATTAATTGGTTGAAAACATCTTAATATATAAGAAGACTGCAGAGCTTGGGCGACTGTTGGTAGTGCCGGCTCACCGCCTGGCTAATGTCTTCCTGCTCGTCTGTGGTTCCTCGACGAGTGTGCAATTTGCACAAACGACGACATGAGATACAAAACTAAACATTATTACCGCAACACGAGGGTTAGAGGTCAGACTCGGTATGCCGGTGCAAGGCAGCTGACAGAAGGCTTGCTGTGATTCACCACCATCCCCGCTCGCCCCAGCGATTATGAGAATTCAGGTTTCCCGGAAAAAACAACAACCCAACTTGTACTTTTTAACGCTTTCTATCTAATGCTTAAAGAAGTGACACATCGACTTTGTCCACGTGTTGGCGCGCGAGCGATCGCACCCCCGCGTGCTGCAAAAACGGCACCTTATAGGGGACCTCTCCCAGCCGCACCACGCGCGCCTGCTTGAGCCACGTGTCGCACGAATGCAGGGTGTGGACGCACTCCCTGCGGGCAGACGAACATCAGTGGAGGAACATCGTGGGGGCAGTTGAACTGACGTTGCCAGGTTCGTAGCGAACTGCACTGACCGCTGCGCCACCACTCCACCCCACCTCACGGTCCATGTGTTCTTATACTCGTACAGTTGTACGTCAGGCTTTTACAGCTGGCAGCAGACAGGCCAGGCAGGGCCGCCGAGGCCTCTCGGAGCGGCCCGCCGGGAGATGAAGAGATACAGAAGAGTGCCGAGTGTTAACCCGGCCCCCTCGTGCTGGGTTTTCTCCAGGTTCTCCGGTTCCCTCGCACACGAAGCCAGACTCTCGTTACTAATGGGATTCATGGCCAAACATCTCAATGTAGCAGGGCCCTCCTGAAGACAAGAATCAATGCTAAGTCTTGCGACAAGGCCCCGCTCCCATTCTGGCGCTGGTGCCTCAGTACCTGGCGTAGACCGGTTCTCCGCGGCAGGTGCCCAGCACCGCGGCACCGGGCGGGAAGATGGCCTCGTACTTGAGCAGGTGGCGTGGCAGCGCGTACAGCGGATGGCTCTTAAATTCCGACACGGAGCTTGGCATAGGGCGGCTCAGCAGCCCCGCCTCTAACTGATAAGACACCACCATCACCACCGTCACCACCGTCACCACCACCAATTTCACCAGCACCACAATCGCCGCCACTAGCTGATCGCGCAACCACCGCTATTGCCACCATCACCGCCATCAATATCACCAGCATCACCAACAACGCCACCAGTTTCTAGACAACCGCCACCACTACCAATAACAGCCGCTATTCACCACCACAGCACTTTTGCCAGGCTAGGTGCACTATGAGGCTGCCACGTGAAGTGTCGATAAATCTCTGGCAGGAAGTCACAGGATAGGCTCAGGTTTATGAGCTGAGATGACTGCAGATTCACCACCTGTGCTGACTACTGTATATCCGCTAAACTTCTTTCGCACCGTACGTAGCCAACCGTGTCAATCGGAGGTGCGGGGGGAAGGATAACAAACTAAAACACAAAAAGCAGTTCTAAAGAATAGCTCCCAGTGGCTTCCTAATAAGCGGCTCTTCCCAATCGCTCCCAAGGCGGCCGCCATCGCGTCGTGAGAGCCGTCCGCGGCGTCACCTCTCACCTGCTCGTCCTCCTGCTGCTCGCGGTGCGTGTGGGGGCTCTCGAACGGGAAGAGCGCCGCCTGCCACCACTCGGCGTCCACGCGCAGCCGCCGCGTGGACGTGAGCCAAGCGGGGTCGTACCTGCACCCCACGGCACGCGCGGATTCCCGGTGACGGCCCCGGAGAACGCACGTCGGGATCGCTCGCCAGACGGAGGGATTGGGTCTCTACAAGTCTATGAAAATGTATGGGTCGCTACAAGTCTACGGGAATTTACGAGAATCTATGGATCTCTATGCGAGGCTATTGGACTCTGTGACCTGGGAGGGACTCGACTGTATTGGATCCCTGGGTGGAACTATGAATGTCGATCAATATGGATACTCGGGCTCACGATGCACGCGTCGATCCTCGCGTGTAACAACCGACGCTGTTCCAGTCACGCGTTGTATACGCCTATGACCAAATAAGCGAGAATGCACCCGCTGCAGTGCGGTATACGTGGTGGGCAGCATGAGGCAGCACAGCAACATTTATTATTGTACAGTACTCCTGCGGTCTCCCATGTCTGTACTCATCTTCACGAAGCCGTGCTAAGCGTGAAAACTGTGGTCATGGTAACCCCCACCGCGACCTGCAAGCGTGAAAACTGTGGTCATGGTAACCCCCACCGCGACCTGCAAGCGTGAAAACTGTGGTCATGGTAACCCCCACCGCGACCTGCAAGCGTGAAAACTGTGGTCATGGTAACCCCCACCGCGACCTGCAAGCGTGAAAACTGTCGTCATGGAAACCCCCACCGCGATCTGCAGGTCGCAGGGGAGGTACTCGCGGAGGAGGCCCTCGCGCGCGATGACAGTGAACACATTTTTTTTCTGGGAAATCGACCTAGGATACAGGCCTGGTCTCATCCTTCACTTGCCTGCGAGTGATGTCCTTCATGCACCCATCGTCATCGAAGGCCACAACGTACGCCAGGGGCCGTGCGGCCCGTCGCACGCACGCCTCCGGCCGGTCGGCCTCCGCGCCGGCGACCTCCACGCACACCCAGCGCCCGCCGGCGGCAGCGGCACCTACCGGCGCCCGTCCGTGCGGGCCCTCGGCCACCAAGAGAACCTCCACCCACGCGTTGCAAGGGGCCAACGCCGTCGACGTTGCCCCAGGCTTCCACGCAGCTTTAGGCTGTGAAATGGCACAGCGGGCAAGGTACAATTTTTGAGAATTAAAAAAACAAGTCGTAAATTAGCCACATCGCAAGGTGTTTATCTCCTGCAACGTGCACAATTTTTGTATCGAGATCCATGAAAGGCTCAAACGATTTGTGCACAGACCAAGACGCACAAAGCCCCAACCTCTCACCAATTTCTCCCCAAGGCCTCAACACCCCCTCGCCGATCCCTTACATGGCTCGGTGACTTTCTCTGCATCTTGGCACGCTTGTGTTTCCCGAGTCCGGTCGTCGTGGTGGCGACAAAATCATCGCTGTCGCTGTCGCCCCCAAGCTCCGGCTCCTTCTCTCCCGTAGGCCTCTTCCCGGCCGCTCCACGCTGCTGCGAGGATGGCCTCTTCCTCGACTTCCCTGACCTCCTCCCTCCACCCTTGTCTGAATCTGAGACCTCGTCGGATGAGTCACCGGAGTTCGGGGAGAATTCCGAGTCCTCGTCACTGCCGCTGCCATCGCTGTCGCTCGCCGCGACTCGGTAGCGCCCTGGTGAAACAAACGCACACGGCAGCAGAACTGCAATGTTGTCGTCGTTGGCCACGGTCTATCCACTGCTGGATGAAGGCCTCCCAACACAATGGCAGTCGTAAAGGTTGTTTTACCACACTTCATCACGCTAGTCGGTATGGGCTTGTCAAGTGACTGCAATTTACAACTACAAGCGTCAGTTGACTAACGTTGGTTTGGAAGTGGACGATACATGCATTGAATTGCACGTGTAAGACTCAATGTGATAAAAGTTGTATCCATGGCACGCCACAGGAAGCAGAGTAAAGCTAAGGTTGTGATGCATGGAAAAAGAAAAAGGTCAGGGAAGAGAAAAGAGAAAGAATGGGAAATAAGGAAGAGGATGGAAAAAGGAAAAAAGGGAGCAAGCGTAACGGAGCTGCATGGGAGCTGCACGGAGCAGCGTCTGTTTTCAAGAGGGGGAGGTGAAAGGGGAGGGGATTCAGAGTGTGGGGTGGCAACGCAGGAGCTACGTGATTTACGGGAGGCTTGTGCCGATTTAAATATAAGATGCGATCTTTGCAGCCACTCGGGGCGCTACCATCCACCGCCTGACCCTGTGGCATTGCCGAGTGTCCCCCCCTTCGTGTAGTGGTTATCTCCGTGTTCCTCCCATATGAAGCCGAACGCTTATTAACTGCGGCATACCCACCCGTGTAATTTCCGGGGACGTGCAGCGCAAGCGTATGGTGTTGGTCTACGTCCGGTCCGTCGCAGCTACCAAACATCCCAGCCTTTCAGAAAGACCGTCCCGGCATCGCAAACTTTTGTTGAATTCGAAATTCAGTGGAGTCGGACTGCACTTCTAGTACGGTACCTGCTTGCGGCTTCGAGCTTTGTTGGGCGGATACTCTCGGAGACCGTCTCTTTCCCTCGTTCTCTCCAGCACCTTGACACTTTCTAATCTCGCCATCCTCCTCTTCCTCCACCTTCTCGCCCTTCCCTTCCTCCTTAAACCTCTCCGCCTTGGAGACGTCTCCACTCTGGGAGGTGGCGGAGGAGGACTTCTTCCGAGCCTCTCCACGCTTCCCTCGCTCCACCTTCGCACTTCCATCACCACCGCCCCGCGTCTTCTCGTCCTCACCATCGCCTACGAAGTCGCCGGGCCCCTGGCGAGTGGATTTTTGCTGTTTCGAGATTCCCTTGCGTGTCTTGGTTTGGGCAAACCTGCCAACCTGTGGTGAAGCGTGGATGTTGTTTGTTATGGGGCCGTGAAGCCACGAGACGAAGGGACCTTGCCCCATCTGGAGCAACGTTTGACAGCGAGCAGCGCACCACCCCCCGTGTCGGAGAGTGGCTACGAGAAATTGACGTCACAGAACTAGCTCCAAAGTAGCAGGCCCCTTTATCCACACTAGTGGAAAGACTAGTGTGGATAAAGGGGTGTTGGTCACGTAATCAACTTAAATAAGTCGAATAGAGAAAGTTAATTTCATATTCAAGTAGGTTTTTTTTTTGTACAGTCATTTCAATAACTCACGACACTAACCAGTGTGTCTGTGTGTGTGCACTACGAGCCTGGCGACCCGGGTTTGATTCCTGCTCATGGCCAACACCAGTGGCAATTATCTAAACCGGTTCCGGGGCTACCCTAGGCCGACTCAGCCTCGAATGAGTACCTGGTGCAAACATCACAACTAGGCAGATAAAGGCGGCTGGACATGGTGCTGACCATCCACCCCCTCGTGTGCCATTCCGGCCTTCATAGGTGCTCACGAACAGCACTTGCCCCAACAGTCTGTTAAGGCTATACAGGAATCTTTGTGGTAATCAAAGTGCACCTAACCTGGCACAGGAGCTGTGGGAAAGTCACCGTCACTTAGTGGCAAATGTCAGGTATTGGTTGGTATTAGTATTGGTTGGTATTAGTATTGGTGGTATTAGTATTGGTTGGTATTAGTATTGGTTGGTATTAGTATTGGTTGGTATTAGTATTGGTTGGTATTAGTATTGGTTGGTATTAGTATTGGTTGGTATTAGTATTGGTTGGTATTAGTATTGGTTGGTATTAGTATTGGTTGGTATTAGTATTGGTTGGTATTAGTATTGGTTGGTATTAGTATTGGTTGGTATTAGTATTGGTGGTATTAGTATTGGTTGGTATTAGTATTGGTTGGTATTAGTATTGGTGGTAATGATTGGTTGGGAAGCGGTGGCACAGCAGTTAGCGCACTGCGCTAGGAACCCGGTGACCCGAGTTAAATTTCCAATCACGGCGAATACGAGTGTCAACGCTTATTTATTATAACTTTGATGGTGCCGTTTGTTGCTGGCCGTTTGATATTTCGGGCCTTTGAGCCTGCCGTGCTCAGAAACTTTATTTTCCCCCCTAAAAAAATTTGGCCAAAACTACTGCGGCATTCTGTACCGGAATTGTTTTTGCTAATTGAAACCATTGACTTAATCGGCGACCAACGCGCCACGGGGCGTCGGAGCGAGCCGCGCCACCGACGGAGACGCTGCAGTGAATACCTTGGGTTCGGCGGCGGCGCTCTTGAGCGGCAGCGGCTGCAGGGACAGCACCAGGCGCGAGGTGATGCCCAGCGCTCGCACCACGACCAGGAACAACTGCACACATGCGCGAACAGAAAAACCACGGGACCACGTGCGGAAGGGGGGGGGGCGGCAAACAGCACAGAGGACAGCAGAGCGGAAAGCACAGGACAACCCAGAGGATAGCACAGGAGAGTGCGGACAGCACAGGAGAGGCCGGACAGCACAGAGGATAACACAGGACAACACAAAGGAGAGCACAGGACATCACAGAGGAGAGGACAGTAGACCAACACAGTGACACAAGCTAGTTTAGTGCGTGAATTGCCAGACTTTTGATGATTAAAATCATTAGCAGACCGGTCACAAGTTATGCCAATGATGTAAATGAGTCGTGCTCGCATGCGGAGTCTGCTGTACTGTGCATGGCATGTGCTGCGAATGTGTGTGCCTTCTCGTGCGTGTGCCTTAGCGTGCGCCCGAGTGTGCTCTACGGTATATGCGCCATGCGCTGTTGGTATGCCGTAAGCACACGTGTGCCGCGGTGCACGCTGCTACCCACATGCGATAGCTCCTCAGCCGAGCGTGCCGTTCGCGAACTGAACCTCGCGGTGAGGACCTCCGTCATCAGGGCCCCCTGCGCCGTCCCTCCCTGCACCTCCTCCTCCTCGTCCACCCGGAACGTGAAGTTGAACCTGCGCTCAATCACACAGGGGAGGAAGCACGTGCACACATGGATTCTGCAATGCTTTCCCAAAGACTCACATAAGAGATCCACAGACTTACATATAAAAACAGAGATTCATATACACACATAGACTGACAGAGATCCATAGATTTTCAGATTTCACATTGATATAGGAGAAAAGACCTGCAGATGTAATACTGTATTATTCTAATTCTTGCTCTCATTCATAATTCTAGCTGTCATTTTTTTTCAATACAGATCCCATTTTTATAAATACATCGCTAACAGCAACACAACTTTAATTTTGGATCACCGCCATGAGCGTTATCACGACCTCCTCCCATGACAAAGAGAAGGACGGAGCCAACGCATTCACGCTTTGGTCTTGCAGCGAGTGGTGCGGGGGGTGGGATGCGGCTCCATGGAGGTGGCGCCACAGCCTCTCACCACGTGAGGAGTCGAGCGAGGAAGGTGAGGTCGTGATTGGTGGATGGTGAAGACGCCAACTGCGTGGGCAGCAGCGACAGCGCCAGCGCTCGCAGGGCGGGGGAACTGCAGACGGCGCTGCGGTGCATCCCGTTTGCCAGCAGGCACAGCAGGTGCACCTGACAGGACACGCAGCACGCGACACGTGTGTCCGCGGCTGAAATGGGGCCATTCCCTCACTTGTGAAGCGGAGGGGGAAGCCACCCGCGCACACCTGAGCTCTCGGCACGACGTCCCGAAGTTTACGCTCAACGTGTCACCTGCAGCTCCTTCACCGACTGAAGGAACGCGTAACTGAGGAACCGATTCGGTTCCTGAGCAAGCTCCCGACGGTCGGGAGTGAATTCGCAGGACATCGTTTCGAACGACACGTGGTACAGCCCAAAAACACTTGGGCGGGCGACACAACACGATCACGTGAACCTACGCCGGAGTTGGAGGAGTCTCACACACACACACGTGTCGAGGTGGGGGTGCAGCGGCGCACCTTGTGCAAGTCGAGCTGCACTTCCTTCTTGTAGCGATTCGCCATGCGGCGCACCCAGCCCTCAAACAGCTTTTTGCGCTTCTCTCTGGTCGGAAGCAGACACGGACACATGGTGGCGCAAAGTGTAAAACATCAGAACTGGGGAGATTAAGATGAACGGCTTGGTGATGATCACAGTGTCACCCCTTGGTGTGCCGTGCCGGCCTTCAAATGGCCCTCGCTAACAGCACTTGCCCCGACGGTCTGTTAAGGCTATACGGAGGATCTTTGTCTTTGTGCTGCAGCAAGGGGAGGGGTGACGCAGTGGTTGGTGCACTGCGCTGGGAACCCAGAGGCCAGAGTTCGAATCCCGCAGACGGCCAACATCGGTGATGAATATCTAAAACGGTCCTGGGCCTCCCCTAGATCGAGTTCAGCCTTAAATCACAACCCAATGTGGTGTGTATACATATAGCACTGGAGAACAAAGGCAACCGGGCATGGTGCTGACCACCCACCCACTCATGCGTCATGTTGGCCTTCATAGGTGCTCACTAACAGCACTTTCCCCAAAAGCCTGTGTAGGCTACAAGGGGAATCTTTGACTGTGTGTTGTAGGCGCTCTCTTACTTGCGCGCACGCAGTTTTGCCATCTCCGGTGTCTCTATCTCAATCTGCACGGCCTGCCCGATGCTCACGATGCCGGCTGCTGAGCTTGTGGCGCCCACCTCTTCTTCTGCCGGAAGCTCTGGAGGAAGACGGCGCAGCCACAAAGGTGGCGCTTAGCAGTGGGCGGTGAGCGCCTGTGTGCGTGTGTTTGATGTTTTAGACGCTCGCTGATATGATGCTTACGATGATTTCCATTACGACGATTGTTATTAGGATGATTGCTGAAACGATCACCGTCATGACTCTTGCTGATATGATGAATGCTGCTACGATGCATGCCATTACGATGATTGCCATTACAATTATTGCTGTTACGATGCATGCCATTACGATGCATGCCGTTACGATTATTGCTGTGAGGATGCTTGCCGTTAAAATGCATGCTGTTACGATGACTGCTGTCACGAATATGAACTCTGCTTTAACCTGTTGCACTTGCAGTGCCACAGAGCCACTCATACGCCTATATCGAATTGGGCAAGTAGCACACACACACATTGCTTCCACTAGGCACATACATATCACTTAGGCAGAGATCATTTAGCACACACACACACACTCACCACTGATGCTATGCACAGACAAATGGAAGTTACCCTACCGTCCACTTCCTGCCACTCTCCTTCACTCTCCGAGTCGGACGAGGAGTCCTCTTCGTCGGACTTTCCTTCCAGGTCATTCTCCTCGCTGTCGCTCTCACTCGCGGCTCTTTTCCTTCGCAACAAACGCACGGGGTCGCCGCATCACGACATGAGTGACAAACAAGGGATGGAGACGTGGAGCCCCGGACAAGAGACGGAGATAAACGATCGCGTGGTCAGACGTTGCGACGTCACGATGCCACGCGACCCTGTGACGAAGATGTCACGCGGCTCGCCAGCGCATGCAAATTTTTTTCTAATGTGGTTCGCCAGAAAATAACAGCCCGAGAACCGTAGAGGAGAGGTTGTTACTTGAACACATAAAGCCACGTGTATGTTACATGACTTATAGTGCGTGTTTCTTTTCCACCCTACTCTGCACGTCCATTGAATGCTGGTTACTCTTCTCCCTCGCTCTTCCCCCCCACCCCCCCCCATATATAAAAGCTCCCACTCCCCCACTCGACGGAAGACTCCCTCAGGGTGGGGACTGACCATTCCTCCTTCCACCTATACACCGTCAAGCGCCGAAAATCCCACCCCCCCCCCCCACCAGCAGTTTCCGTCCCTCTTCCCCAAAAGCCATCAACGCGTTGTACTGGGCTTATGCGGTTACCAAAATAAAAAAATTATTTTAAAAACAGTCCGAGATCCGTGCTACCATTGGGGGACCTTTGTCTTTATCACGGAACTCACGTGTGCGACTGCAGCGTGACCAACGCCTCACCTGCCCGAGCCCTCTGCCGTCACGCGTTCGACGGCCCTTGCCGGCTCGCGCTGCCCCTCGTCCCGAGAGGCTGCCCTCTCCTTCGACGCGCCGCACGCCTCGCCCTTGGTCGCCGGGCCGCCCTCCGCTGCTCCCCGTTGGCTCGTGGTCGCCACCGAGTCTCGGGCCTCTCCATTATCGGCGGGCTCAACGCGGCCCCCTCGCGCTCCGCCGCGTCGGCCCCTCGCTTTGCGCGAGATCCTCTTGCTCGCCCGCTCCTGCGCGGGACCGTCAGCATTGTTGCAGCCGCGGGCCCTGCTGCCTGCACGTCCATTGTAAACACATTCAGTTGCGCAGACATAACACACAGTACACACACACAGTATAATGTTACATAATACACAGTTTATACACACAACATACATGATATGCACATAATACACACATACACATTACATACACTTGACACACACGCACATTGCAAACACGTTATGAACATAAACTACATGCGCACACTATACATACATAACCAAAATACATTATACAGGCATTACACGCATAATTACACATTATATACACACACATACATAGCATATACTTCATATATGTTACCTACACATGCTGTTACACGGTCATTACACACATAATACATACATGACACACATTGAACACGCATTACATGCACTATATAAGACACTTTGCACACACAAAGTTGCACATTACGTATACATTTCACGCGTTACACGATATTCTTCCTAACATGCCACGCTCTTCCCAAGTAGTAAATACAATTATAAAACCGAGCCCTTCCTGTTTCATAACCACGCAGGATGCCACTGCCTAGTAAACATGTAACGTTGGCATGTGGTTGGAATGGTTAGGCCAACACTGAACATTGGAACCAATGTTTCTTGTTGACTGGGCAAGCGCGAGGTACATCACATGCAACAATAGGCGACGTTTCGGGCAATGGTCCTACTTTCTAGTGCATCAAATGATGTGCAATTTCATTGTGCTCTGAACAAGGGCCATTGCCTGAAACGTCGCATATGGAAATTTACTTATAGGGGACCACGGTGGTATTGGTGAATGTGTTGAGCTTGTGTTATCACACCTGTCAACCCCTTATCAGTGCCCTACCTGATTAAAGACCCAATTCAGACCTTATTGGTCACCCCGTGCCCTTATAAATCTCAACGTGCATCCTACAAAGTGCCATCGCAAGGGAGAAACACAAACAAATAGACACAAACATTGTTTTGCCCGTATTGAAGCGGCTGTACGCCGTATGGACCTGAAAACTCAATGTCCCTGTACAAGAATACGGGGCAATAAACCGTACGGGTTGACAGGTTTGCGTTATGCAGAACTTTCTAAGATAAATGCACGCGCTTCTTCGCACGTAGTACACAGCACGAATTAAATGTAGTGTAGTGTATTGTGTGTGTAGTGTATTAAGTAGTGTAGTGTATTAAGTAGTGTAGTGTATTGTGTGTGTAGTGTATTGTGTGTGTAGTGTATTAAGTAGTGTAGTGTATTGTGTGTGTAGTGTATTAAGTAGTGTAGTGTATTAAGTAGTGTAGTGTGTGTAGTGTATTAAGTAGTGTAGTGTATTGTGTGTGTAGTGTATTAAGTAGTGTAGTGTATTAAGTAGTGGTGTATTAAGTAGTGTAGTGTATTAAGTAGTGTAGTGTATAAAGTAGTGTAGTGTATTGTGTGTGTAGTGTATTAAGTAGTGTAGTGTATTGTGTGTGTAGTGTATTAAGTAGTGTAGTGTATTGTGTGTTATTTATTAAGTAGTGTAGTGTATTGTGTGTGTAGTGTATTGAGTAGTGTAGTATATTAAGTAGTGTGTAGTTTAAACCACGAGCACTCCCGTGTCATCACTCGCTGGGTGGCGCCGAGTGCGCGTTACATCACAAAGCCTCAATGCTGTGCAGAGATTCCTCCAAATAAATGCAACGACGTCGTTCATCCACCAGACGTCGTTCAATCACCAGACGTCGTTCATTCACCAGACGTCGTTCATCCACCAGACGTCGTTCATCCACCAGACGTCGTTCATTCACCAGACGTCGTTCATTCACCAGACATGACCAAGAGAGACGACCGCGATGTTTTATCGCCATGGTGGTGGTGGTGATGATGTGAGGAATGATCATGTTGTGTTGATGAAACAGCGATTTGGTGGTGGTGGTGGTGCTGCGTAGGCAAAGAGGTGCACAAGCACAAATATGAAGACGTTCCTAAATAACATTGCGACCTTAAAAGGATAAAAATAAAAACATAGGCGACGTTTCGGCTAATGGGCCTTCTTCACAACTGACAGAGAGGTCAGAGAGGCAGTGGTGTAGAGTGCAGTCTCCTCACTCTTATCCACTCCATCTCCCTGTGCCATTAAGAAGGGCCATTGCCCGGAACGTCGCCAACTGTAAATATGTTACCCCCCCCCGCCTCCCTATGGGGTGGTGCTGCTGATAGTCCGGATGTCAGCGATGGGATTATGGTGGTAATGTGAGTAGTGATGTTAGCAATGATGTTGGTGTTAGTAATGATGATGATGTTAGTAATAATGTTAGTAATAATAATGTAAGTAATGTTAGTAATGATGATGATGCTACTGCCTCACCACGCGTGCCACTGTCCGCCTTTCTCTTCGCCATGGTCACGTGGTCGCGGGGCTGTGGGAGCGCGGCCACGCGACGTGGGGGCGGGGCTTCGGGGTGGGGCTCAAGGGGGGCCAGGCACGGGGGGCGTGGTCATACGGAAGGGGGCGGGCCATTAAAAAGGAGGCGGAGTCTACAGGGAGGGGGCGACGCCGGGTCGTGGGTCAAAGGGCGTCACGCCGCGGTCACGTGGCTTGGCGGGAAGATGGCGGACGACGTGGAGGCGGTGAGCGGAAAGCGGCACTCAGAGCGGAGCGGCGGGAAACGGAGCGAGGGAGAGGCAGAGAGAGAGAGGCAGAGAGAGTGAAGGAGCGTGCGGTGGGGAGAGAGCACAGGGCCGGAGAGCAGCGACGGGGAACCTAACGCACGCGGGCAGAGCCGTCCCTAGAATACAGCGAATCGGGGCGACTGGCCCGGGCCCCGCGCTTTGGGGCGCCCACAGTGCGATCTGCCCGGGACCCCGCACCCTACGGATGGCCCTGCACGCGGGACACACGCGACCGGCTCCGTGTTGTGGGGGTGGGGGGGAACCGGGGAAGCCCGTGATTGAACCCCGGCTCGGCGCTGCTTTGTAACACACGAGGGGGTGACACTCGGAACTTCCATCTCCTGGTTCACACCTCACTGCAGCCCCACGCCTGCAACCCAGCCGACAGACCTACAAAGCAGACCGGAGAGAGAGGCAGAGAGCATTGGAGAGCGAGCCGGTGGGAGAGATAAGGACATCGTATACCAGAGGGGGAAGAGTACAGATGTAATAACCCAGTTCGCCTGTGCAATCGAGGCAATTTTTATGTGTCTGGGTTTATTTCTTCTCCTGGTTGAATAAAATATGCAACAACATACCGTAGCAAAGAAGCAGGGGAGAGTGCAGGTGGGAGAGACGGTACAGCAGAGCGGAGAGAGAGCCCTGAGCGCCACCGGTGGCCCATGTAGTAACAAAGCGCGTGACCCCTGCCCCCGCATCCCCACAGCCCCAAACGGGAAACACGGTGGAGGAGCCTCTGGATCTCATCCGCCTGAGTCTGGACGAGCGAATCTACGTGAAGATGCGCAACGAGCGGGAGCTGCGCGGCCGCCTCCACGTGCGTCGACTCATTCGTTCCCCACAAAGGGTCCACGCCCGGCCTCGCGCCTGTTTCTCGCCGCGTTCTCACAGGGCTGCTCGTAATTGTAAATTATTAACACTTTAGGAGAGCCGCACTGAAGTCTCAAGACTTTTTCAGGAGGGTCTCTTAAACATTTTCGCAGGAGGGAGCAATGATTATTGTTGTTTCCCAATTAGGTTATTTGCGAGGTTTTTCATATTTGCACAATGATGCCAGTGGCGTCACGGGATCTCTCACGGCTGCTTTGAAGCAGAAAATGCGGAATATTTATAGTTAATATGCAGAAGATGCGGAGTATTGTTTGGTTAATATACCCCTCAGTATTAACTAGAGCCGCCTGCCAGATTGAAGCGGCGAACCTCTGAAACAAGCGGCGTAGTGCCACCTCTGGGCCGTGTCAACATCCCTCAATGAGGAAACCCACGGATATGAGAGCATAACACTTAAAGCTCATCATTAGACCTCCTTTGCCAGTACCAAAATATAATAAGGTTTTTCCCCTTTTTTCTGGCAACAAAACAAACCTTTTTACAAGGATTCATGTCTGTATTAACCACTATACCTGTAGTCAAAATGCAAACAAAAAAATACTATATTATATGCATTGTCCTTGAAACTGATTGGTCCACACCAACGGACGGCTTTCTTTTGAGCCTCGACCCAATTGGTGCTTGACCAGATGACGCCAAAAGGCATACTGGTCAAGCACCAATTGGGTCGAGGCTCAAAAGAAAGCCGTCCCTTGGTGTGGACCAATCAGTTTCAAGGACAATGCATATATTATAGTATTTTTTTGTTTGCATTTTGACTGCAGGTATTGTGGTTAATGCAGACATGAATCCTTGTAAAAAGGTTTCAGTTTTGTTGCCAGAAAAAAGGGGAAAAACCCTATTATTACTTAAAGCTCAGTTAAATATATTCCCCTGATAGGCTCAGTAAATGCTACTGGACATCTATGAAAAAGAGCTTAATAGCTCGCTCATCGTATTCCTCCAGTATAAATAAATTATTCTGAAATGTTTTTTTGCGGGCTGAGCTCATTGCTGTACTGTCATCCCCAGCCAACCTCACAGCCTTACAACACCGGGCATGCCTCCGGTGGTCATCCATTCAGATCCGAACCTGTGTCAGGCCTGCTTGTCTTATACCTGACAAGATCGGTAACATTCACGGCCGTTTGGTCACATGCTTTTCCTTGGGGAGAGCGAGAGTGTCCTCCTCAGAGTCAATCATGATGTAGAAGTGGAGTAGTAAACTCTTAATGGCAAGCCGTTTTTGTGCGCTCTTGCCTCCCAGGCCTACGACCAGCACTTGAACATGATCCTGGGTGACGTGGAGGAGACGGTGACGACCGTGGAGATAGACGAAGAGACCTACGAGGAGATTTACAAGGTAGAGACGCGACAGTGCAGTGCCCTAGCATTGGCGGCACCGGTGTGACTTCGTAATTTGATCCCTGTATCATTCTGACCCCGGGTGGGATGGGGGATCGTGTCCGTTCGCTCACCACGTTCTGTCGCGTTTACCCTCGCAGTCCACCAAGCGGAACATCCCGATGCTGTTCGTGCGAGGCGACGGGGTCATTCTGGTGGCGCCGCCCCTGCGTGTGGGCTGACGAGGGCAGCTGAGGACAGGGAATGGTCATGGTGGTGGCAACACCAGCGCTATGCATCGGCAACAAGTTTTCCTGGTCTGTGGCTGGAAATGCTAAAGTCGTGCCTAATGCCACGGAATTCCAGCCATCGACGTCATCACATCGAGATGGGCGATCGTTTTTGTTTTATTTTCATTCGTTGTGGAGCGAGTGTCTCTGTTGAAAGCTTGTTTTTTTATAAAAAAAAATGTTCACATGAAAAAGCAAATAAAAGAGGACTGCGCAGCTCTGGGATTTACCACCGTTGTAAACGTTATTTTTAAATGGTTTCACTCCCACAAAATTCCAAGTTGACCACCGTTTCAGTGAAGTTTATTTTGTTTATAACCAGGTGAGAACCTGAGACCAAGGGTGAGTCTCGTGTCCAAGTGTGGTCTGGGTCATTGAAGGTGGGCACTGTTAAGACGTTTTTTTTTTACTATTTATTTTTTTACAATGACATCGTTGGGAATGTATTGAAAAATAAAGGCAACGCAACACAATTTGAAACATTTGATAATGGAATAATTATTGTTTGCGAACTTAATTTACACCACGCACACGTCTTCTTCAGCCGCAAGGTATGAAGCCTGCAGGTGGCGCTATTTAATTGTCTTGCCACCACAGTCCGATGATTATCCAGTATTGTGCACATAAGGCCAGCAGTGAATAGACCATGGCACATGACGATGTGGCCCAGTCTCGCTCTGACAAGACCTTCCATGGTGCATGGCTCCTGCAGGAGCCGACCAGGCCAGGATATGCCCCATGGTCTGTTGTTACAGCCCTTTTTTCAATCCACTGTTAGATGATTTCCCTCCACACCGTACCGGTCATGAGGGTTATTTGACCATTGAACCCGACCGAGTTCGATGCCCACTCACGACCAATAACAGTGGCGAATACTTAAACCGTTACTGGGCCTCCCCGAGGTCGACTGAGACTTAAACGAAAACCAGGTGCGATGTCGGCTTTCATTGGCCCTTGCTAACAGCACTTGCCTCAACAGCCTGTTCAAGACTTTACGGGTGATCTTGGTCTTTGTCTGCATTCTTGCACCGACTGAGCTCATGTCCATCACCGACTGGGCCACTGATCAAAGTTTCCCGTGTGTGTGTGGGCAAGTCGGGTTGGGTCCAGAGGTCAGGAGATCTAAGCTCTTGTCCTCACCTATTGCTGCCACTGTTGGTGCAGCTGCCTGTGGGATGATACGTGATGATGAGTGATCCTGACGATGATGAGTGTTTATGGTCGCCAATGTTCGCGGATGAGTCTCCATTCGCTGAGAGACATTTGGATCACTAAATTAGCAGACGGAAAATAAATTCAATAAAGTGCAGGAATAGAAATCTCGGGGAAAACAACTGCGTCACAGGTTAAATCGAACATTTCACAAACATCAATGGACGGTGAATAATATATTCCCTTGACTTAAAGCTTTCGTGACGGGAAGAATTCCTATTCTTTGGGTATTTCGGTAAAGTCACGTAGATAGGTTTACAGAAAATAACAAAAATTAGGACGTTTTGATCGCAACACAAGCGGTCATCCTGATGTGAACCTATCTACGTTACTTTACCGAAAGACCCAAAGAATAATGTATTCCCTGCGGTGCGTATCAAACATTAGCACTGAGGAGACAAAGGCGGGCGGGCGTGGTGCTGGCCGACCCTAATAGGTGCTCGCTAACAGCACTTGCCCCAACAGTCTGTGAAAGACTACACGGGGGATCTCTGTCTTTATTTCTGTTCCACGTGGCATATACAGCTGCGATTCAAAGTCAGTCTCGGCGCTTTGTTACTACGAAGACAAAGATCCCCCGTATAGCCTTAACATACCGTTTGGGGCAAGTGCTGTTAGCGAGCACCTATGAAGGCCGTAACGGCTCACGAGGGGGTGGGTGGCCACCACCACGCCCGCCCGGCCGCCTTTGTCTCCCCAGTGGCGTTGTTTACACACCGTACCATTTGCTCATTCGAGGCTGAGTAGACCTAGGGGAGGCCCAGCACCGGCTCAGATATGCATCACCGATGTTGACCGTGAGCGAGAATGGAACTCGGGTGGGACCCCAATGGGACACGCGCCCAAACACAAGAAAAGTTTAACGATCGCCAAGTTACGGGGCTGTTTACCAATCATCGGGCTTGGGCAGCGTGTAATCACGTACGCGATATATTAATATATTCATGAGCGCAGCAGTTTGGCGAACGTGGTAAGACACACCGCGGTTGGGCCACGAGAAGTTGGTGGTGAAGCACACGGGGATAGGGGGGAATCCTACTGATAATTAATGAATAACATCAGCCAACACCACCACCAACACCATCCTCCCGCTGCCCACATCGCTCCGGCAATGGCTATAAATAGCCAGGCGAGATGGATTAGTCTGCGGGACGGGGTGGGGAGGGTTATGGTGATAATCAGTCCATTTTCGTCGGTCTCAGTCAGCCGCTAAGTTTAGCCTCTCTCTGTAAACAATAAAAAGCCAGTGGCTGGGGTCCCCTTACCTCGGCTACATCTTGAGCGGAGACCCCAGCAGCAGCAGAGAGTTGAGAGAGAGCTGTCTCATCCAGCAGTGTCCGCCGTCCTCGGTTGAAGAAGAGAAGAAGAGGAGAGAGGAACCATGCAGCAGGTAGAGTGAGAGAGACAGAGAGTGACAGAGTGGCACCGTGCGTGTTTGATTCGTGTGGTGCCGAGACGCAGTGGTGTGGTGTGTGAGCGGTGGCGCAGCGGAACCCAACCACCACAGTTGGATTCCCGCTCACGGCCAACATCAGTGATCGTGATTATATGAACTGGTCCTGGGTCTCCCCTAGGTCGACTCAGCCTCAAACGAGTTTGTGGTGTGGTGTGAAAAAAACATTGCCTCTAGGGAGACAAAGGCGGCTGGGCGTGGTGCTGACCACCCAGCCCTTCGTGTGCCGTTCCGGTCTTCGTAGGTGCTCGCTAACAGCACTTGCCCTAACAGTCTGTGAAGGCTACACGGGGGCATCTTTGTATAAATGCACCCAGCCTGGCACAAGTGATGCGGTGACGTCACCGTCAAATGTCTGCTGTTGTAATATGAAACTCATGAGCATGCGCTTCTTGTGATGTGAATATGTAATGCTTAACTGCGATGTCAATATATCGGCACGATATAAACTATTGTTGTTCAAATAGTTTATGGGAATTTAATGACGATGATGCTGAAAGTGTAATGATGAAGTGCAGTTTGAATGGGAACAACAACAAGTCCCATCGGGAGGTCGCGTGCAGTGGGGTTAAGAAGTGTCGCGACTCCCACCTCTTCCAAGAGTTTCTGGCCAACACATTAAGAGGAGGCCAAGCCAGAGAATACCACCCTCGAAATAAAGGCGACTCTCTTATAGCTGCCTCTGGTGGAGGCCATTATATATTAATTTAGTCGTTTGCCGATCGATATTTGTATTTGATACAACCGACACTTTGCTCTGAATGAATCAGGAGTGTTTTTCCCATCGAGTAAAGCCCGGTGAGCTAAGAAGCTCTTCTGCAAGGGCCACTCGGCCGGCAGTTAACATCAAATGCATTCCGCAATTACAGATTTTAAAACACAAACTTAATTATAACAATGTTGAAATAAGAAATTACGTGAAAAAAAATATCCACCAGAGCAAATACATTGATGGGGTATTTTTTATTGTTATTAAGTATTATTAATGTTAGGCCCTATATATATAAAAAAAGTTTAAACATTCCAGGAGCGCCCTTTGCAAAACGTTCCAGATCTGCCTCTGGCGTGAGCACACACTTGCAGGGCCGCACCTTTACCCACACCTCGCCCTGCAGGAACCCTCGGTGGTGGTGAAGAAGAAGAAGAGACCCGTGGTGAAGGAGGAGGACCTCAAGGGGGCGAGGAATCGCCTCGGAAAGAACGCGGAGCCTCGGCAGATGACCTACCGAGTGATGGCCGAGTGCGGTGAGTGGGGGGAACGACGACTTCGCGTCGGCATTGCCGCCATCGGCGTCGTCATTGGTCGTGATCCGCCCGCTGCTTGATGAGGTTACTCTTCCGATGGTCTCACCGGCGCGTTTGACGGTGACTCCGTGCCGAGCAGGCAGCGGCGTTCGCCCGTTCGTTTGTTTGCAGAGGATTGCGGTTCGAGACACCCCCGCCCCCCGCGGCCGCCCGGGTTAACACTGCGTCGATCGTTGTTCACCGAAACTTTTGCGACTGCCATGCGCCGTCTGCTTCACAGCGGACGTTAAAGATCCCCGGCATGCGCTGCCATGCGTGCCGGCGTCACGGTAGAAAATTTCCCAAATGTTATCAATTACAGTACAGTACTCACAAATGACTAATTGATCGGGGGGGGGGGGGGTGGAAGCCACAAAGCAACATCACCATCGCCCCCCCCCCCCCCGCTGGTGCGTTCGCCTTGTGCCGAACAGAGACAGCTGCCACCGGAGGTACCCCCTGCGGCAGGGATGCCTCGGGATGATGTAACTGCTGCGTGGGAGGCACGGTGTCAATATTGAGTGGCGATGAAGGCTCCCGGAATACGAGTTGATTTCATCGCTCCATCTCCTACCTGGTGGGCGTCTTCTCAGGCGGGTTCCCTCCGTTTGGCTTTTGGGGAGCATTTTTTTGGCAAAATCGTTCTTTTCTTTAATTATTGTAAAAAGCCAAGTTCCAGTCAAATGGCGCTATTCGCGTCGTGAATACAAACGTGTTATCATGTTCAAGGCTGCGATAACTCATTCAGTGAACAGGTGCCACTGGGTCAAACCACCGCTGCACCCCAGCCCCACCAACCCCAAACATAGAGCGGTTATTTTGGGTCTGAATACAGCTGCAGCTGTGATTGTGGGCAGACAGAGAGACAGCTGTGGCCCATGTCATCCACGTAGTCCTGTCTCTCTGTCCCTCTCCCTGTGTCTCACTCGCAACAATAATACACTCCGTTTTCTCGAGCGCAATTCGCACAAAGCCTCAAAGTACACTTTACACAAAGCTCAAGTTAAGTGGGGGAGAACGCCTGTGTACGAAGAGGTGATTTTTAAGGCGAGATTTAAAAAGTGTAACAGACTCAAGATTCTCAAATGGACCGAGGAGGGAAGGAAACTCCACAGTCGTGGAGTCTGGCTGCGAACAAAAAACTTCCTTCCGTGCAACAAAGGCTGGTCTTTGGAAATCACAATGAGTCGATCAGAATCAGCAGATACAAATTTTCGCAGGGGAATATTAAACTCAAGCAGATCAGTGAGATATTTAGGAGCCAGTTCACGCAAGGCCTTAAAAGTGGGAATCCTGAAGTCGATTCCGTTACTGTCCAGGGAGCCAGCGCATGGAGGAAAGACTATCGGAGTCGCATGGTCTCGCGATGTCGACCATCGAAGACGATGCACGCCCTCACTGCTTTGCAGATGCTGCGTGGTAGAGGTCGGCTGCCGTGTAGTTCAGAAGTCCAAGCACTGAGCTGGCTCTGCTGGGAGAACCTAGGGCTCGGATCTGAGTTTCAGCCGCAACCATATTGATTAAACCGGGTCCTCAAATGTCGATGGTCTCAGCCCGATCACTCATGACGTACTTCGTCTCTGTGAGTGTACAGGTCTCTATGTAGTTTAATAGGTCTCTATGTGAGTCTATGGGTCTTTATGTGAGTGGTTGGTGACTGGGCTTAGACCATCAAACTCGCAACACTTGAGAACCGGGCTTCGTTACAACTCTGTCTATGCGAGTTTAAAGGTCTCTATGCAAGTCGTTGGGTCTCTATGTGAGCGTATGGATTTCTATGTAAGTCTGTGGGTCTCTATGTGAGTATATGGATAGCTCTGTATAGGAAAGGTAAACAAATCACTAAAACATTCAAATAAAACTAAACTATTTTTTATTTTACCAGGTAAGGTCCACTTAGCTATTTGCTTATTTTTTCAGAAGCGGCCTGGCCACAAATGATAGCTCATTGAAGTGGCTTATCACGTGGAGAAGCCGGTTTCATCACATGCAGCCCAAACCTGGATCAAACTCTGGATCTTGTTGATGCCTGCTCAGCAATCTGACCTCCTACCCACCCGTTAAAAACATCCAAATATGCCAACCAATCAAATCCCTCCGAAATTTTATTTTTACCCAGCTATCGTTTAAAGTAAAAAAAAAAAAAAACAGTATTTATTTATTTTTATCTGTGGAATTTTGACTAAAAGCTTGTTCCGTGTGCTGTTATTATTGAAAATGACTCGTAACATTCAAAAAAGCCATCTCCCTTGCGATGTCATTTTATAAGGGGCTCTGGAAATGCCACGGATGCCGTGTAAACACAAAACCCCCAAAACCCTTCGCCATAATGGGCATGGAAACACACGAAGGAGGGGAAACAAGACACATGGCCACAGTAATAGCCACATATGGCCTCGGACCCACAGAGAGAGAGGGCCCAATAAGGACTCGGGTACTGGTTCAGAGACGGAATGGAGACACCCAGCAGATTTACGATGCAGACCCCAGATGATACTGGGTGGCCCAAAAGTCAGGACACACACACACGTGGTTATTATACAAATCAGTGGATCCCAACTTTCACTGCAGCCTGCACCCCTTTGGTTCTCAATCGTTACAACATGTATCATGTTAATACATACATAGATGTGTGCTTAGTTTGTGTTTCGATGATTTACCTTCTAAAAAAATCTGGCCATGTCTCGCACCCCCAGAAAGGGCATCTCGCACCCCCAGAAAGGGCATCTCACACCCCCAGAGAGGGCATCTCGCACCCCCAGAAAGGGCATCTTGCGCCCCCAGAGAGGGCATCTCGCACCCCCAGAAAGGGCATCTCGCGCCCCCAGAGAGGGCCTCTCGCACCTCCAGAAAGGGGCATCTGGCACCCCCAGAAAGGGCATCTCTCACCCCAAGATGCACCCCAGGCTAAGAACCGCTGATATAGATTGAAAACTCATTTCTTTAGCACTGCTTTTTGTGTTTAGTTTGTTGTTCTTCCCCCGCATCTCCGATTTGTACGGTTGGCTATGTACGATGCGAAATAAGTTCAACATACACGTATTTATTTAAACATTTGCATTAAAACATGTTAATAGTTTCTTCTTTAAGTTAATATTTTATCTCATCTATTATTGTTACTACCTATTTTACTCCTCCCTTTTCAGGTGCCATTTAAGCATGGAAAGAGCATTGACTGAATTGGGACGATAAATAATTGGACAAATGTTCAAAGATTGCACCTGTAATCTTAAAAATGTCCTACATTCATTTCAAGATAATTAATGCATCACCCATTAAAGTTAATGGAAGACAGTTTGAACATTTGTAAAAAAGTAATAATCCTATGTGATTTGTTAAAATAAATATAACCCTGTGTTCTGACTTTTGGGCCATCCTCTATTTTCCATTAGTGGCTCTGCCCCCAGGGTTATTTGTGCTATAAAATGTCTTTGCCTTGAACCCCGGGCCTACCTTGCAAGAGAGGTAATTTGTCTCAAAGGCTTTTCACCCGGTTATACGTAAGATAGATAAGCGATCTTTATTTAAAACCAAAATACATCGGCACACGAGACGTTTCCTTCACACACCTCTCTCTCTCCACAGTAAAAACATCACAAAGTATTTCTGGCACAACCCATACAAGCCTTACGGCCTTCTGGGAGTGCATCATTCAACAGCATTGATTCAAGACAAGAAATACCTCTCATCAGCAGCAGCAGAGTCAGGCTCGCTTGAATCAATGTTGGTGTTTGTAGGCAAGGACCAGTTTCGACCCTCAAGTGTCTCATCAGCAGCAGTCAGGCTCGCTTGAATCAATGCTGGTGAGCTGCCGATCTTACAACCAGATCAACCAGATCAGAGGACATTGATGGATGAGGACCTGGCTAAAACGCTTTACGGGAGGATGGGGGTGAGGCAGCGATTCACACATTGTGTGCTATGAACCTTGCTGACCCGAGTTCTATTCCGGGCCCGTGGCTAACTTGAGCGATGAGCGACATCCGAAGCGAGGCTGCGCCTCCCGCCAGGGTGACTCAGCCTGCGACTTGAGGAGCCCGTTCACGCGTGCCCGTCCGCCAAAGGTGCACACACACAGTAAGTCTTCGTTTAACGTGTTAAATGCGTTCCTGAACAGTGCCGCGTCAAGCAAAAAAACCCTGAAGGGAAAACATTTCTCCATAAATAATGTAATGATAAAGTTTGGCGACATACGATGTACATACGCACACGCACACTGAGATGGCGGGACAAATAGCTGAGGGCACGCCACCGCGTCGCCATATTGTTACTATATCGTACCATGCAGCTCCAGATAGTAGTTCGTCGTCGACCGCTAAGCAAGCGCATTATAACGGGGCGCGTTATAATGGGGCGCGTTGTTCTGGGTCGTAACGGTTGTGCAAAAAGTGTTCCCTCGGGGCAGAACCGCGTTATAGCAACGACGCGGAGTAACGTGAATGCCGCCGCGCATTCAGCGTAATTGTAAGTGGTGTTCCCATTTAGGGAGAACTCCCCACACGTCCCACACGACCCCCTCACACGAGCTGAGCGGCGAATGATTTTGTTTCCCTGGGCGTCTGTGCTCCCGTTGTCTTTTTGCAGAGAAAGCTGGGATGGCCGCACCGTCCGTGTTCAGCGGAGCTCGCACAGGCAAGGAGACGGTGTTCACACCGCCGCCGCCATCCAGCAGCGACAGCCAGTAGGCCCTCGACCTGACAGCCAATAGGCCCTTGACCTGACAGCCAGTAGACCCTCGACCTGACAGCCAGTAGGCCCTCCACCCGACAGCCAGTAGGCCCTTGACCTGACAGCCAGTAGACCCTTCACCTGACAGCCAGTAGGCCCTCCACCTGGCAGCCAGTAGGCCCTCCACGTGACAGCCAGTAGGCCCTCCACGTGACAGCCAGTAGGCCCTCCACCTGGCAGCCAGTAGGCCCTCCACGTGACAGCCAGTAGGCCCTCGACCTGACAGCCAGTAGGCCCTCGACCTGACAGCCAGTAGGTCCTCGACCTGACAGCCAGTAGGCCCTCGACCTGACAGCCAGTAGACCCTCGACCTGACAGCCAGTAGGCCCTCGACCTGACAGCCAGTAGGCCCTCCACCTGGCAGCCAGTAGGCCCTCCACGTGACAGCCAGTAGGCCCTCGACCTGACAGCCAGTAGGCCCTCGACCTGACAGCCAGTAGGCCCTCGACCTGACAGCCAGTAGGCCCTCCACGTGACAGCCAGTAGGCCCTCCACCTGACAGCCAGTAGACCCTCGACCTGACAGCCAGTAGGCCCTCGACCTGACAGCCAGTAGGCCCTCGACCTGACAGCCAGTAGGCCCTTCACCTGACAGCCAGTAGGCCCTCCACCTGGCAGCCAGTAGGCCCTCCACCTGACAGCCAGAAGACTCTCAACCACCATCGTGCTGCCAAACCCCAAATGGTTTCAAATGGTGTGGCGGCCCTCACACCGATGATGTCTGATCGGCGACTGTGACCCCCCTCCCCCCCTCTGAAAATTAGTGAAGAACACTGCGCTAGTCTTTAGTGCGATGCGAGTTTTAGATTATTGTACTGTACTGCGGTTTTAATTCGTAAAATTATATACGGATGGCTACGTCTTAAAAAATGTTTAAGTAGCATTTGTAGTTTATGCCGTGTGCGTGTATTTTTTTTTTAAACGAAACCGTAGCGTTTAGTTGCGCGAGACCGGTGATGGAACGCCAGCCAAAGGAGGGATCGCACCATAGAGCATGACCGCCACGGAGACGGAAGGATGGCAACGGTTTTTTGTGAACGCCTTCATCCAGCAGTGGATCGAGCATGGCTCATGATGTTGATAATATAGAGGCCTTCACGCAGCGGGGGATGATAGATCGTACCTCAACGGTGTTGGGGAGACCACGCAAGAGTGGATAGAGCAAGGCTAGTGATGTTGATGATGATGGTGGTAGGTGATGGTTAGTGTTGACAGATTATTATTGCTGGGTAGATTCCACGCTTGTATCGGTGGGGCCCTGCATGTACTGTCGTTGAAACCGATAGGAACTTTTAAGTAGAAACGTCTAAGTAGGAGGTAAATACAGAATACGTGTGTAGAGGGGAGAACGGGGCTTGTGGTTCTTACGTTTGAGAAATGTGACCGGTAAATCGGGAATAAAGTGTCGTCAACAACAAAAAAGTTGAAAACGATGCAACCCAAACCTTGTATGATTTGTTTTCCTTCGGAGATGTGAGCTTTCAAAGACCCCTACACAAATACTTGGTGCGAAGTGCAAACATCCACACCACCCCCCCCCCCCCCCCCCCCGCAGGTGCCATGTCAGCCTCGAAAGGTGCTTGGTAACAGCACTTTTCCCGACAGTATGTTAAGGCTATACGGGGGATCTTTATCTTTAAACTGCCAGAGGACAGACAACAGAGCGGCCTGGCTTTCATTTGGCTAAGAAAGTGGAAAATCTGACATCATCACGGGAATATTTTCAAAGGCTTTTTTTTAGTTTCCAAGGGTCTGATCACAAAACCCCAACCCCCCAGGGCAGTTCCAAGGAGCCCCGGAGGCGGCTCGGAGGAGCCCCGGGGGCGGCTCGGAGGAGCCCCGGGGGCGGCTCGGAGGAGCCCCGGGGGCGGCTCGGAGGAGCCCCGGGGGCGGCTCGGAGGAGCCCCGGGGGCGGCTCGGAGGAGCCCCGGGGGCGGCTCGGAGGAGCCCCGGGGGCGGCTGAGAGGAGCCCCGGGGTGTCTCGTGGACTTCAGCTCCGGTTGGCAAAGTGACGTTCGCTGAGCGAGCTGCTAGCAGCCTGCGCTGGTGTCGAACGACACATTCACCACGGAGGAGCGCGCGCGCGTGAGAAAGAGACGTAAACACAGAGTATTTGTACCATTCATTTATATTCCCTTGCAAAGAATACAATACAACCCACAAATTACAAATATAGAATTTAAATCTCACATGAGCACCCAAATCTACATTCATCTCCAAACAAAAACACATCCCACACCCATTGTTTTCGCACAGGTATGTTTTGACCAGTCGGTCGATCGGCAGGTCACGTCGTGGTGGGGCAAAGTGTGGGTAGCTCCCACCTCTCTCCGAGATGTACTGGCCTACGTGGAATAATCGGTTAAAAATGCCCTCTCGAGGGGCTGTCTATAGCCCCCTCGAGTGGAGAGGGCCCTTCCGCCAGCAGTGGCACGAGCGACCGATTGCAGGGCTGAACCTTTACCTTATTTAACCAATCTTCATTCATATAGCCATTTGACAAACAGGGTTAACAATATGCTTCCAAAAATATACACCTGCTTGGTATTGGAAATCCAGGCCCTGGGCTTGAACCCAGGCCTTCAGCAATGTTAGCTCGGTGCTTTAACATGGCCGTCATGAACTCCACTGAAGAAACACCCAACCCCTGGACTTTAGCCAACCTCCAATTAGCACAGTTGGCTACGTATGGTGGGAAAGCAGTTCAACATACGTACATAAAACCGATACTAATCGGAGGTGTGGGGGAAGGAAAACAAAACTAAACACAAAAGGCAGTTCTCAAGAAATACGTTTTCAATGTAGATTTAAAAGAACCTACATCAGGCAAAATTCCCATCGTCTTCACCGTAATCTTCACCGTAACCTTCACCACAATCACCGTCGCCGCCGGAGCGGAAGTCGTAGAGGTCGCGGGCGACGTAGTCGGCGTAGCAGCCCTCGACGAGGCCGCGCGCGTTGCTCCGCGCGAACCAGCAGGCCACGTCGCGCGGTCCCCCGCTGCCGTGCGTCCGGCGGACCCTCGCCGTCACCGGCAGGCGCCGGCCGCCGATGTTTAGCGTCGCCGGCGACGCCGCACCGTCGGCCGGGACCGCCGGGGGGGCGTTCACCAAGAGTCCCGGCGCCGTAGCCGTGGCTCCCGCGCGTTCTTCCCGGTTCTCCTCTTCCGTCTCTGCCTTCTCTCCCTCCTCTTCTGTTTCATCCCGTTTGCCGGTGCCGGCCGCTGTTGTGGTGGCCCCCGCCACCACCGTCGCTGCAGCCGTTGCCGGTGCCGGGGTCTCCGCCACCACCACCGTGGCGCGAGCGTGGAGGAATTGTCCTGCCCAGACACCCAACGCAGAAATAAAAAAGGTGAAATCGACAGCGTGACATCGCATAACAGACCCGCTGGGGACAGGGGTACGGGCGGATGAGTGAACAGGTCGGATTTGTGCACTGTCGTGCACAAACAGCGAATTTCAGTTTAGTTTTATCTCAAGGCAAGAAGTTAGATCTCCCGGCATGGCAGTTAAAAGAGTGGTGGCAAGTTTCTCAAATCCCCACCCCACCCACCGCCCACCCACCACCTCGGTCCCCCCAGCATTGTTAACCGATCCCCCACCCCGGTTGGGCGATCGGTAGATCGCGATGCGGCGGGGTAAAGTGTGGGTAACTCCCAGCTCTTCCAAGACGTCCGGCCAGAGTGGGCCAATCGCCGTTTGAGAGAGCGCTCTCCCGCGCTGCCACGAGTGCAGGGCCCTTCTGCCGGCAGTGGCATGAGCGAGAAATTTCAGGGCTGCGCCTTTGCCCCCCTTTTTCATCGTCTAATCACGCGCAAGAAGAAGCGAGCGGCGTGCGGTAACGACGTTTGGTTCCCCGCTCCGAGACACGGAGAGCGGCTGACCCCTGGCGACCGCCCTCACCGCACAGCGACCCCACCCCCGGCAACCGCGTGACCCCGAGGTGACCTACCCAGCAGGCCGTGCGTGTGGGGCGACAGCGACCCCCCAGAGAGGATGTAGACACCCAGGTGGTCCCTCTGGAAGGACGCCGGACTCTTGTAGCGGTGCAGCTGAATGACGAACGTGATGTTACCTGCGGCACATTTGGAAAAGTCACGCACGGACCCCCCCCCCCCGCCCACCTGGGCATGGTGGGAGCGAGGAGTGGCAGCAGCTTGTTGCCAAGATTAGTCGGGGACAAGCAGGGTGTGTGGCCGGAACCGTCTGCTTCGAAATGCCCGGAAGTAACAGCAGTAGCAGCACCAGCAGCACCATTAGTATCAGCAGCACCACTAGTAGCAGCACCATTAGTATCATCAGCAGCACTAGCAGCAGCACTATTAGTATCAGCAGCAGCACCTGTAGCACCACTAGTAGCACCACCATTAGCATCAGCAGCACCTGTAGCAGCACTAGCAGCACCATTAGCATCAGCAGCAGCAGCACCATTAGTATCAGCAGCAGCACTAGCAGCAGCACCATTAGTATCAGCAGCAGCACCCTGTAGCACCACTATTAGTATCAGCAGCACCACTAGTAGCAGCACCATTAGTATCAGCAATAGCCTCTGTAGCACCACTATTAGTATCAGCAGCACCATTAGTATCAGCAGCAGCACCCTGTAGCACCACTATTAGTATCAGCAGCACCACTAGTAGCACCACCATTAGTATCAGCAGCAGCCCCTGTAGCACCACTAGTAGCACCACCATCAGCAGCCCCTGTAGCACCACTAGTAGCACCACCATCAGCAGCAGCAGCACCTGCAGCACCACTAGTAGCACCACCATCAGCAGCAGCAGCACCTGTAGCAGCACTGGCAGCAGCATCGAGAACGACGCCGTCCTCACCGAGGAGCGTCACCGTTACGCTGGTGCCGGCCACCACGGCGACCGTGAGCCCGTCCCGTCGCGCGCTCGCGCTGCGGTCGCACGGCAGCACCAGCCGCTCGGCGCCGTCCAGCACGACGCGCGTCGGCGTCACCAGCACGTAGGCCCGGCGCGGGCGCTCCGACACCAGCGCCACTGTGCCGAAGTACGTGCGGCGCCGCTTGCGGGAGCCCGGCGGAGCCGGAGAGCCCACGAGCTGCCCGTTCACCGTCACGCCTGGGCCGGGGAGGGAGGGGTGGGTGGATCAGGTGGAGAGATGCGTGCCGCGTGTGGGGAGCTACGGTCAAAAGTCGGTCAAAATTTCGCGAAAGATTAGTTGACATTTGATATTTTTTCTCAAACGGAAAGTGGCTGATGGAAATGGATTCATGTTCCCCCAAAAGTGCACTAAAAGACTGAACGACTGACCATAAGACAGAATGGCTGACCAACCGACGAGCAGAAATACAATCACACGAGGAGATAGACAGAGAGACAAGTCAGCAGACAGACACTATGACTGACCAAAAGACGAAGTGAAAGGCACACAGACTGACCGACCAGTAGACAGTCCAAAAGACAAGACGGATTAACTGAATGGCCGGCAGAGCGACAGAGAGGAGGGGCGTGGGTGGAGTGGATACCGGAGTGGTCGTGATCGTCCACCAGGCGCAGCACGTGGCCCGGCTCTCCGTCGATGTTGAAGCACACGGTGAGGGCGCTGCGTGGCAGCTCCACCACGAAGTGCGGGTCCCCGTCAGCTGCACCGCACGCACACAAGCACAGACACACGCACACAACAACAACCGCCATTCACCACTAAGTGGCGGTGACGTCACCACGACGCTTGTGCCAGGCCATGTGCACCTTGAGGCCACGTGGAGTGTCGAACGCCCGCTGGCAGGAGGTCACGGGGCAGACCCAGGTGCCACGGGTCGACTGACTGAGATGACTGAGATGACTGGCTGATGCACCACCTGTGCCCCCTACTGTGCCAACCTGCTGTGCTTTAGCCACCCGGCGCTCCGCTCGTTGTTGTGAGCGTCGCTCCTCCGCCCTCCGTTGTTGTTGGAGGGCGACTGCCTCCAACTGCCCAGTAGCATCCTTCACGAGCCTCCTCCACAGAGGCCGATCTTGACACCGCTGGTACCAGTCATCGGCAAGTCCACTCAGCTCCACGTCCTCCTGTACCACATCACTCCATCTCTTCTGTAGCCCGTGCCGCGCCCGTTTAGCCCCGTCGATCCGGCCGAACAAAAGCTGTTTCGGCATGCGGTGGCTGGGCATGCGGGCTACATGACCCAGCCATCGCAGCCTTCCCCGCCGGAGGAGCTCACCGCACACAAGCACAGACACACGCACACAAGCACAGACAGGCACGCAAGGACAGACGCATACGCGCACACACAAAGATACGCACACGCACGCGGACAGCAAAACTTCTCCCATCCCTCCGCCGGCACCCAATCCCAGCCAGCCCCCCACTGGTGGTTGCGGTAGCTGCGTCGTCGCGTACCCGACAACTTAGCCGACTTGGCGCCTGCTCGCGCACCGCTCTCCGCCGCCTCCTCCTCCTCCTCCTCGGTGGCGAGGTACGCCGCCGGCAGCGCTGCCAACGACACAGGTCAACCAGTCCGCCACCACCGCCGCAGCCACCATCACCACCACGCTCATTCATCATTGAGCCCTCCGCGCGGTCCCACCTCAAAGCAGGGGACCCCCCCCGTGGCAGCGGTCTCTGTGCGGCACACGGTGAAGGCAGCAGCAGCCTCCCAAGTGGGCGTTAGTCTGCCACTGGGGTGGGGGGTGGGGCGATGTTGCCATGTGGATTCCCGACGAAGTACTTTGCAAGAAGTTGGGCAGTGACGCCGGCACACGCTGGCCGACTACTCTTTGATGTCGCGAGATTTTGAACGCCCCCCCGCGCAGCAGACGGCACGCAGCAATTATGGTTAACACACCCGTGGTATTAACTAGGGAGGCTGCTGTGCTCAAACCGCAAACATCTGCCGTAAACTATTAAACACGACTTTTTTTTATTTGACCAGGTAAGGCCCACTGAGCTATGAAGCTCTTTCAGAGACACATCCTGGCCACAGACGATTGACCAATGAAATGGCTTATCACGTGGGCATTTATAGCAGCCAAACGCCCCACACCGAGCCACACGTGCGACGCGTCCCTCTTCACCCCCCTACCGAACTGCGTTCCGTCCAGCCCTCCATCATCCTCCGGTCCCTCCTCCGCCTCCTCTTCATCTTCCTCCTCATCTTTATCCTGCCCGTCGCCATCCCGGGTCCTCTCCTCGCCAGCACCTGCCTCGCCAGCCTTCTCGTGCTCCTCCCCCTCGTCATCCTCCTCCATCACGAGCGAGGTGACGGGCGTGAGGAAGTGGTGCTGGAGCGAGAGGTTGATCGCTCGCTGGGTAGCGTCGAGCGACGACCGTGGCAGCGCGGCCGCCCCCCCCGTGCCCGTCGTGGAGCTGTTGCCACGGCCGCCGCCACGCAGCGGCTCCCTCAGCCGCGTCTTAAGCAGCTCTTTGATGGTGAGGAAGGCCCAGAGGCGACGAGTCGGAGGCTCGCGCGCCTCCGCCTCCTCCTCCGTCCCGTTGCCGTGGCCGGTGCCGGTCCGGTCGCCCGACGCTGAAGGTTTCTGCGACAAGGAAGATACGGCGATGGGAATCGGGCGAGGTTCGCCCGACGGACTGCGGCCTCTCGGAGTAGGCGAGAGATTTTTATTTTGTGGTGGGTGGCCGGGTGGCACAGCGAGTAGGAAAGAGGTGCCCACTACTGCGGGGAAACAGAGGTCATTTAAGGGGTTTCAGAAGTGGTTCCCTGATACCCACTTCCGTTCTCTAACACGACTGCTCCGTGAGTGCCCCCGATTGGCAGAGAGAAACACAATCGAGTTATTCTCACTCTTTGGCCTCTTTTCAAAATGTAATTCCACTTGTGATATTGGAGTGAAGTAATGAGATGAAGATTGAATATACGACGTATCGTTAGTGTGCACATCGTTAGTGTGCACATTGTTAGTGTGCACACTCCCACGCTGCGATGTCCTGTGACTGCCGCCACTGCCGACGATGGTCCTGGGCTGTGGTCGTCGAGGTAACAGAGCCGCTTGCCTCAACAGGCCTTGCCAGCTGAGATAATGAAGCCTGAGTCTGTGGATCTCTATGGAACTCTGTGGATATCTATGGAACTCTGTGGATCTCTATGGAACTCTGCGGATCTCTATGGAACTCTGTAGATCTCTATGGAACTCTGTGGATCTCTATGGAACTCTGTGGATCTCTATGGAACTGTGTGTATCCCTACAGTCACTCTACGTAACTCCCATGTCCTGCAACGGCTGCAGCTGCCGACGGCTCGGGCCTGTGGCTGTCCATCCAACGGAGCCGTTTGGGGCTCAACGTGCCTCACCATCCACCGCGCAAAGAACCCGTGGCATCGGCCCGGCCACGGTAAGCTGTCCGCGGTTGCACCGCACGGCTTCGCCAAAGGAAAAATCGGAGAGGGGGCCAGCCGCCCGCGCGCTCCCGGCTCGTCACGCCCGCCCCACCGAGACCGCCGCTCGCCGCTCTCCACCCCCCCCACCCCCAGCACCTGCAGCGCGACGTCGCCCTCCACGCTCAGCCGGTTCCCCGCGGCCCGCGCCGACACCTGCACCCTGAGCGCGTCGCCGGAGAGCGGCGCGGCGCCGCCGCTCTCGTTCCCCACCAGCCGGCCGGCCACCACCAGCTCGGAGCCGTTGAAGTAGTTGGGGAAGACGCTCTGGGTGAGGTCCCGCACGCCGCCGTCGGGGTACGCCACCCGCACGTCCGCCAGCACCGGCGTGCCGATCTCGTCGTAGAAGCCTGGCGCAGGTGGCGGAGGTGGCGGTGAGGGGAGTCGCGTTCGGTGATACGCCTAAGCTCGGCGCCGCATCTCCTCGCCGAGTGCGTTAAGGCTGCTGCTAGGCTGGAGTAGCAGTCGCCGCAACCGTAGGAGGAGGTGTTAATGGATGTGGTGTGCCGGGCGCAGAGATGTTTTCTGGGTGACAGTGCCGGATTATCATAGTAGCAAAAGTAGCTACATATGCTACGGGCCCCGCACTTTCAAGGGCCCCTCGCTAAATGCTTTCAAGCTATAAATTCCGGTTCAGTGATTCTGAACGTGCTCTATTACTATAGTACTATACTGCCTTCAACTTTTATGAACGACTGGGTGTTAAAGGTTGGCGATTTAACGTATTATCTGGCTGTATAGCAAATTAAAAAATACAGTTATTTTACTATGCTACAGGCCCGGCACTGGCTTAATCTGGCACTACTGGGTGGTCGACCTGGACAGACCCTGATCTGAGGCCGTCGTGTCCGCGAGTACGAATCCACTCCCGCTCGCTCCCGTACTCACACCGACTCACACGTGAAGTGTCGAAGGCTCTCTGCTGGCAGGAGGTCACGGGACAGACTCAGGTGCCATGGGTTGACTGACTGGCAGATGCACCACCTGTGCCCCCTACCGTGCCAACTCGCTGCGTTTTATCCGCCCGGCGCTCCGCTCGTTGTTGCGAGCGTCGCTCCCCCGCTGTTGTCGGAGGGCGACTGCCTCCGACTGCCCGGTAGCGCCCGTTCACGAACCTCCTCCACGGCGGCCAATCTTGACAGCGCTGGTACCGCGGTCGTCGCCCAAATCGACACACCTCCACATCCTCCTGTAGCTGCGTCAGTCCATCTCTTCTCCAGCCCGTGTCGTGCCCGTTTAGCCCCCCCCCACCCCCCTCCTGTGCGGGCCACGCTCACCCACGCACTCCTTGACCCCCCACCAAACTCCGCGACGCTCACCCTTGAGCTGCGCGCTGGCGTCCGCGCCGTCGTAGACGCGCCGCGCCACCCCGCAGCTGCCGGCCGCCAGCGCGTCGAGCAGCGCGAAGTCGGCGTCGGCGCCGAAGCCCAGGCTGAAGATGCAGAAGCGTCCCCCGTCGGCGGCGGCGCGCGCCTGCGTCACGATGGCCACGCGGTCCGTGTCGCCGGCCGTCGGCTGCCCGTCCGTCAGGAAGACCAGCAGCGACACGCGGCCGTCCGCCGGCGCCGCGGGGCGTCCCAGGAGCCTGGCGCCGGTCAGCAGCGCGGCGTTGATGTTTGTGCCTGTGAGGGACGGCGGAGAGACAGAGAGAGACACGCGGAGAGGTCGCGATGAGCGGCGGTGCACGGCAGCAGTGGATAGATCCTGGCCGACGGCGATGGTGACTGCGATGACGGTGGCGGGCGTGCGGGGACAGCAAGCGGACAGCAAGTAAAACTCTGTTTAAGGTAGCGCCATTCACACGAGGCCTCGCAGCGCTTTACCACACATCCCAGTAAAAACCCTTAACATTAACATGTTGAGGAAAACCACCCTTAACACAGACGGATTTGCAAGGGAAAATAAATGCGTCCCTAATGGACCGGGGCAAGGCGTTCCGCAAGTGAGGCGCCTGACGACTGAACGCTCTGTCACCCGTTGGACGCAGATTTGTCCTCAGTACGCTCATGCGCACCGTGGGGCTCTCCTCTAATCTGTGGCGATGGCTTAGAGGAGGCATCTAAACTATCAAAATACAAAACAAATGTTTTGACTTGACCAGGTAAGGCCCACTGAGCTACATACAGCTCTTTTTCAGAAGTGACCTGGCCACAAATGATACCTCAACGAAGTGGCTTATCATCAAGTGGACATTTACAGCAGTAACCAAATACTCTAAACGCGTGTTGTTTCTAAATGTGGAGGGGAAAAAACCAGCGGACCCGGACAAAAATCAACGCAAACACGGGCAGAACTTGCAAACTCCAAATATACATACAGCAGGCATCAGGGTCGGGATCGAGCCCACGACCGCCTGCATACCAGGCAAGGTAGTTAACATCTCCTAGCCACCGTGGCGCCCTCCATCCAGCTGCGGAGCGGTGGCGGGTCGGACGTACCGCCCGTGGGCGAGGCGAGGTAGATGTACTTGCGAGCGTCGCGCACGGCGTCGCGCGTCACTTCCACCATGCGGCCGGGCCTCCACACCCGCACCTTCTCCGAGAAGGTGACCACGTTAAAACGATCGCCCGTGCGCAGCTCCTTCAGGATCGTCTGCATGGCCTCCTTGGTCTAAGGGGCGGAGAGAATGGATCGGTGCGGTCACCGTCAGTGCGGTGGTGGTTGCTACGCCGCACCACGTGGTGCCTGCAGTGGACCTCCGCTGTGGGGGCAGCAGCAAGGGTTGGTGGATCACGCACAGATGTTGTGAAACTCCCGTCTCGTGGGTGGGCGCCGAGGAGGTGCAATAACTCTGGCGCGCCGGGAGAAGACGGTACAACAGGTGGATTAATCGCCATCTGTTTCCGTCCGTGTGGGGGATAGAGCGTTGCCCCCTCGCCCAACGTGTGGGTTGTTTTCGGGTGCTCCGGTTTTCTCCCGACTCGTGTGCACACTCATCGTTTGTTGGTGAAAACTTCTTTAAAAAAACCTAATATAGAGTCCCACGACTCGGTGTGGGTGTCCTGGATGAATAAATAATTAATTATGTCATCATGACGTTAGAACCGGATGAAACCAATGCTGAAACATTTACTCGCAAATTACTCAATTGTGATTATTCACATAGCTGAGGCTTGCCAGTGTAAACTAAGGTAGTGATCAAATAAAGTTGAATGGGGAGGGGAAGACTCGTGGTTGTTATAGTATTGGGGTACTCCCCCCCAATACTATAACATGGGTGGTGCTTCCACCGCCCATGCCTGATGATGCAAACCTCTCCGCCGAGTCGACCTAGGAGAGGCCCAGGACCGGTTCAGACAATCGTCACTGACGGTGTTGGTGGTGGCCGTGACCGGGAATCAAACTCGGGTGTCTGCCGTGTTCGTAGCGCGGCACACGAGGGTGGCCAGCACCACGTCCTGGCCGCCTTTGTCTCCCCAGTGGCAATGCGTACACACCACACCTGGCTGGGCCATCCATAGGGGGGTGTGCAGAGGCCCGGGGAAAACCCCACTGTGTGCGCCCCCCCCCCCCACGCGTTCAAACTAAACTGGACGTATTACATCTGACACCGTGACGTGGACGCACCCCCCAAAGCGCGGGGCCCTGGGCGGCTCTGACACCAGGTACTCTGAGGCTAATTCGACCATGGGTTCACACAAACACACGAGTACACACCGACCCCCACCCATTCCCCCTCCACCCCCGCCACGCTACCTGCCCGATCTTGGTGCCGATCATGGAGCCGCTGGTGTCGATGACAAACACTACGTCCTTGGGCACGGCCGGCAGGTCCGTGGGCGCAAAGTAGTGCACAAAGTAACCGTCACGCACCTGTGGGCAGGGCGGAGACAGGGGACATGCGTTCTAACAGTCGCGCACATCTATGGCACACGTGTAGCAATGCGTAATCCTTAATGCCTGTTTTAATGATCACCTGTGTATATCTATGCCACAGACATGATGGCCAAGGATCAACCAAAGGCCGTGTCCCATATTGTCCATGAGTAAACAAGCGTCAAGGACCGAAGATGGCAACAACATCACGCAATACTCTCATCCACGCGAATAAATTGTTAAAATAAAATATCGACTTGGAACGCTGCGCTACCGCACGGCATTCGCTCACGGACCCACGGACTTACAGAGAGCAACTCCATCAGGTTCAGTTTATTTATTTTCAGTTTATTTATTTTGGTATAGCCCTGTGAGTCATTCGGCTCTTGAATCGGGTGCAACCACAACAAACAAAAAAACTAAAACACGAACAAGAAAACATCTTAAAGTGACTGTGATTGTGCAAACAGAAAATCCATGAAAAAAAACCAGCTAAATATTCCTGAATAAAGCACCGTACACCAACGCTGTGTACAAAAAATCCCAGTGGGATGTAAATCAAACAACAACAACCACAAGAAAACTTAGATTAAGGCCATAAGTCTAACTCCGTACTATACCAAAAAAACCTGTCCAAACCAAAAAACTTTTCGAAATCACCAAAAAAATAAAGCCATAATTGCAACATAACAGTGATCACAGGGACTGTGACCGAATTTTTACAATAAACTACGTAAATAACATGTAACACCAAATCCTAGAGCCATAGCTGGCTGCATGAGTTACTCCACAACAACAGAAGCATCAGTCGGAGTATAACATTTTTCAATGCACCTTTAAGATCAGCACGCTAAATCAAAATACAGATAATACTTTGCAGCATCATCCGGAGCGAAACATTTCATTTTATTTTACGCCAATGAATAGCAGTGGCAGCTAGGGGTGTACAACTCCTCTAGAGCAGTTTTGAGAGAAGATCTCATTGGTAGCGATTCAAGTTGCAGTTTATTGGCAATAGCATACCAGACCCTGGGGGCATCAATTGGAAAGGCCCTTCCTACAGTTTTTGTACGGCAATAGGGAATGTGAAGCTGGTAAATGAGCGAAGACCTGAGGTCAAATTTGTTCTTTGAAACAGAGAGGAGATCCAGCAGGTAATCTGTGGATTTTTTGTAAGTACATCGTGAATAAATAACATCTGGTGCACAAGCCGTCGAACATTAAGAGATGTTAAGTTTGACCCAATGTAGAGATCACAGTGGTGAGTCCTATATGGGCAGTTCAATGTAAATCTTAAGGCCGCGTGATAGATGGAATCAAGCTTCTTCAGTACAGTACTTGAGGCCGATTTATACATGATGTCACAGTAGTCAAGTAGAGGCAGTATAGTAGCTTTTATCAATTCCAAACGGAACATTGGGGGGAAGCAGTGCTTGTGTCGATACAGAAAACCAATTTCTATTTTTGTCTTTTTACCAATATAATCAATGTGATCTTCAAAATTCAGTTTTGAATCCAGGATGACCCCAAGATACGTATAGATCTTGAATTGCTCTATTTGATAATTATTTAAGGAATGTAATTGGGAAAAAATAACTTCCTGTTTTAGTCCTGGTGAGAAGCATAGCATCTTGGTTTTGGAGGTATTCAGGACTAGTTTAAGAGCAACTAGCTGATGTTCTAGTTTGTTGAAATCACCCTGTAGCTTAGCAATCACGTCATCTGGAGAGCGGCCAGCAGTAATCAGCATCGTGTCATCTGCAAAAAGATTTACCCTGGAATGATCCAGGTAAGTGCCCAAGTCATTGACATAAAGAGAGAACAAAAGGGGGCCAAGGATGGAAGCCTGTGGAACCCCTTTTGTTATCTTAACACTGTTTGACCTCCAACCATCTGTGAATACAGTTTGGGTGCGAGAAAAGAGGTAATTTTGTAACCATTTTACTGCGTTTTCGGAAAAAGCGAGGCAACTTAGTTTACTAAGCAGGGTGTTGTGGTCTACTGTATCAAAAGGTTTGGACAGGTCTAGAAAAAGACAGGCACAGTACTGCTTATTATCAAGGCTACTGTAAATGTGATTCAGAGAGTCTAATGCAGCAGATGTGGTGCTGTATTTTTTTCGGAACCCAGATTGTTTTAGATGTAGTAGATTGTTGGTGGACAGGAAACTGCTAATTTGGTTGGTCAATAATTTTTCAAAAATTTTCATCAACGGGGACAAAATTGAGATAGGTCGGTAGTTATTTGGATCATCTTTAGGGCCCCCTTTGTGAAGTGGACGGACATAGGAATGTTTCCATTCTAGAGGAACTGATGCTTCTTTGATGGACAGGTTGAAAATATGGGTTATAGGTTTGTATATTAGGTGACCAACAGTTAGTAGAGCAAAGACGGGAATACTATCTGCTCTGATAGAGGAGGACCCTTTGAGGTAGGACAGTTGTTTCAAAACATTACTTTCGTGGATTGGCTGGAAACTAAATTCGTTTAATGTTTGGACAGGGGTGTAGGAATTTGCATGAGCAGGGGTGACTCCCAATACATTATCAAAAAGGTTACCAGCTTCAGAAAAATGAAGGTTAGAATTGTCAACAATTTTTTGGGATCTGAAAAATATTCCCCATTTCGGTTAAGCTCAACGGGCAGATTGTCTGTTTTGGATGCCTTTTCGATACATTTGATTGTCTTCCAGAAAATCCTGGCATTTCCATGTGATTCCAGGAGAGTGGAGGAAAAGTAGGCATTTTTTGCATGCCGTATTTTTTTGACGCATCTATTCCTTAAAATCCTGTATTCTAGCCAGTCATTGACCAAATTACTTTTCTGAGCACATGCCCAAGCCTTGTCCGTAGTTTTCATGAGCTTTGTAATCAAAGGATTAAACCATGGTGGGCGGTTGCCTGTAGTTTTAAATCTAACCAACGGAACATGTTTGTTAAGAATTTGGAGAAACGTGTACCTGAAGGTCTCCCAAGCCGTAGTCAGGTTGGGGATATCACAGACCTTGTCAATATCCGAGTGAAGCACATCATTAGTAAATGCCTGAGTGCTGAAGTGTCTCATAGAGTGCTTTTCAACCAATCTAGGAGGGGCTTTGGGTCTGGCTGATGATCTCACCCCAAAAATGAAGGAGTGATCACTAAGATTATTACCCAGAACACCAGTGTGAAATTGTGAGGGGCATTTGTCAATAGGACATCAAGCAGAGATGACTGTCCCGGATTTTTTAGGTTGAGTCTTGTGGGGACATTTATGAATTGAAACAGATTAAATTAATTTGCAAAATTTGTGGCCACGGCCGGCGGGTTTAGCCAATTCCAATTTAGATCGCCCACTAAAACTATTTCACCTTTAGGGAGGCCCCCAAAAAGCTCTCTCAGTGCAGATGCAGCTTCAACATCCTTCCCACTAGGCGGTCGATAGCAGCACACTACCAATATCTGTTGATTATTTGGGAGAGTTCTTTTGAGAGGCAGACCTTCAAAGAAACATTTCTTAAACAAGGAGTGAGCTAGTGAACATGCAATAGTATTACGAACATAGATGGCAATTCCACCTCCTTTAGATCCTCGGTCAAGCCGAAAAAGGTTGTAGTTGTCAATCGCAATCTGCAAGTCATTGACTCCATCAGACGATCAACTCCATCAGATGATCAACTCCATCAGACGATCAACTCCATCAGACGATCAACTCCATCAGACGATCAACTCCATCAGACGATCAACTCCATCCCCCACCCAACTCCAGCACTTCTCCGCAGGCTCACGAACACTGTGGTTGCTGTGTCTATCATCGGTGGCCAATTGGTGTCTCCCGAGCTGCAATGCGGCTCTTTAACCCACCACGTGTGGCTCTATCGAAGGAGCAGAACGTTGAACGCGCTATCACAGTAGCAGAGAATAATGAATGTCTTCCGTACTGTGCCAAAAACTGTCAATATATACGCATATATATACACACGTGGCTCTTTGCAGAACTCATGGGCACGGCACTTTTTGGCTCTTGGTCTTTCGCAAGTAGGACACCCCTAACATAAAAAATAAAGATCCCCCGTATAGCCTGCACAGACTCTTGGGGCAAGTGCTGGTAGCGAGCACCTTTGAAGGCCGCCGTGCCACACGAGGGGGTGGGTGGCCAGCACTACGCTCGTCCGGTTCCTTTGTCTCCCCAGTGGCGACGTTTCCACATCGCACCGGGTACTCATTTGAGGCTGAGTCGACCTAGGGAAGGCCCGGGACCGGTTGAGATGATCGTCACTGGAGTTGGTGGTGGTGGCCTTGACTGGAAATCGACCTCGGGTCGCTGTTGGGTTCACGGCACAGCGCGCTAACCACAGTGCCACCACTCCCAACATGATTATACACACATACATTTATATTTTTGTTGTCGAAACAGACATAATCCAGAAAATTCTCTCCTCGGCAAGAAAAGTAATCCTCAAGACAGCAGCAGTCGCTGAAGCAGCAGTTTTAATAAAGCGTAGAGATGCCCTTCTCTGTCCGTCACTCGGCAGGGCCCACGTCTCTCAAGCGCTGCGAGTGAGACAGAGCCAGCGCGATCCTCGCCTCCGGCGCGGATTACGGCTGCCGGGCTGAAGGAGGAGGCTGCTGAGAGCGACAACGGCCGTGGAAATTAACAGAAATGGGGGGGGGGGGGGCGGGAAAAGACCCCTAAATGTTTGACAGCACAAAAAAAAACCGTAGACTTAGCGGCGGGGGGAGGGGGGGCTGTACGCGCCATTCACTGTGCGTGCTGCGCCCAACCCGCTCGGGACTCTGAGCCGTGTTCTTCGCGAGGAATTTTAACCTGCGAGGAAAATTGGGAGTAAATTACTCGCCCAGAGTATAAGAGGTCACGCGCGTGTGTAGTGTATACACACCGACAGTGCGCGTGTGCAGCGTATACACACCGAGAGTGCGCGTGTGTAGTGTATACACACCGAGAATGCGCGTGTGCAGCGTATACACACCGACAGTGCGTGTGTGTAGTGTATACACACCGAGAGTGCGCGTGTGTAGTGTATACACACCGAGAGTGCGTGTGTGTAGTGTATACACACCGAGAGTGCGTGTGTGTAGTGTATACACACCGAGAGTGCGTGTGTGTAGTGTATACACACCGAGAGTGCGCGTGTGTAGTGTATACACACCGAGAGTGCGCGTGTGTAGTGTATACACACCGAGAGTGCGCGTGCGTGGGGAGCGGTGGCGCAGCGGTTAGCGCTGCGCTCGCTACGAACCAGAGTTGGATTTCCGCTCGCGGCCAACACCGGTGACGATTATCTGCACCGGTTCTGGACCTCCCGTAGGTAGGCTCAGCCTCAAATTAGTACAGGGTGCGATGTGTGAACGTTGCCACTGGGGAGACAAAGGTGGTTGAGCGTGGTGCTGGCCACCCACCCCCTCGTGTGCCGTGCCGGCCTTCGTAGGTGGTCGCTAGCATCACTTGCCCCAACAATCTGTTCAGGCTACACGGGGGATCTTTTCTATATCGTGGGGAGCGGTGGTGCAGTGGTTTAGCATTCTTCTACGACCTGAGTTTGGATTCTCAGCCACAATTTACAAACAAAACAAATTCTTCGTAAGTATTCAACCAGCAGCACGGAATAACTTATTAGCAGCACGGGATCTCTAAAAGAAAGCATGTAGGCAATGCTTTGATCGATGAGTCCGGTTTTCCTAAGAGCGAGCCCCCAATGGCAACACAACTTCACAGCGGAGTTTTGGTTCATATCGGATCATCTTGACGGGGGACGTCAACGTTCCCTGCTCCCCGTTACGGGACGGACGGATGGGACGTCGCTAACGGATTAACTTTTCTCAACCTCCGTTGGAAGTCGCCGTGCGTGTGTGCGCGAGCGAGCGAGCGAGCGGGCGCCGTCACCTGGATGTCGCCCACGCCGAGGTGTCGCGAAACGTCGTACCACACGACGAACTCGCCCAGCCGCTCGGCTGCCGAGAGCCCTCTCCGCTGCTGGACCGTGGGCTCGTAGCGGACGCGCGCCCGGGTCGCCGAGCGCTCCACTGCCGTGCCCTCGGGGGCCTGCCCCGTCTCTGCCGCGCCGCGTCACACAGGTCGAGGTCGAGGAGGTCGAGGAGGTCGAGGTCACAAATGTGGCGCCGCGATTACAAAGCGCGACGCTCACCGAGGCGAGAGCTGTCACTCGGTGAATGTCAGCATCGACGGCGACGGTGCCGTCTCAGTGTCATTCGTTTGGAGGGTCTCTGCATTTGTCCAGGGCCTGTGACCGAATCCCCACGGACTGGGCCCACTCAAGACAGATTGCAGAAGCCAAGCAGGAGTGAGCCTGGGCAGCCAGATTATGAGGGGCCTAAGGCGAATAGTATGGACTACTGGACATCTGTGAAAAAGAGATTCATAGCTCATTGGATACATCCACTATACATACATTATCTGATTTTGGATTACATGTTGCAGTTTTTTTTTACGTAGTCATCAGGGCAAATCCGCCAACCATAAATCACTCCTTTCTTCAAACAAACAAACAAAACACGCATTTCCTAGCTTCAAACGTCGGAGGCAAAGTCACGAACGCCATCATCGTAATTCAAAAACAAAAAAGGGATGCCCGGCTGTGACACTCGCCTTGCCGACGCGCCACCGTTGTCGGTCCCGCGGCCGGTCTCAGCGGCAGCACCGTGAGCTCCGAGATCCCCGCGCTCTCCGCCAGCTCCACGTGGAGGCGCAGGGAGCGTGCCGCAACGCCCGGCCGCATGCTCAGCGCCACCTCGTAGCGGCCCAGCCGCCGCTGCAGTAGCGCCTCGTGGGTGATCGCCAGCACCGCACGGGCCCCGGCCGGCACGGGCACCGAGGCGCGCAGCACGTGCCAGCCACGCGGACTTGCGGGGGTCAAGCGGGGTCACGCGCGGGTGGAGGGGCGGGGGGTCGCGCCGGAGAGTGGGCACGGCGGAGGGGGGCAGAGGGGTTAGGGTTGGTTAAAATTGGGGTTATGATTGGGTCACGGTTGGTATTATTGTTAGGGTTGGGATTAAGGCTCGGGTTGGATTCATCTTGGGATTACGGTAGCTATTTGTAGAGTTAGGATTGGTGTTGACTATGGCTGGGGTTAGAGGTTGGTTGGAGTTGCAGTTTGGGTTTTGATTTTGAATAGGGTAAATGTGCAAGACTCGGGTTGGAGTTGGTTAGGGTTTGGAATTCGGGTTTCATTTAGTGTTATGGCTGGGATTAGGGGTTGGGCTGTAGTTAAGGTTGTGGTCGCGAACCAGTCCTGGGCCTCCCCTAGGTCAACTCAGCCTCAAATGAGGAACCTCGTGTGCCGTGCCGACCTTTATAGCTGCTCGTAAACAGCACTTGCCCCAAAAGTATGTTAAGACTATACGGGGGATCTTTGTCTTGTGTGTGTGGACTGCTATAGCTGGAATGTGTGCTCACCCCGTATCATTGTAGCTGTGTTTGTGTACAGCGGCCTTCTGCTGTGCCCTCTCCCGTACCCTGCTGACATAGGTCTTGTTACCTACAACTCTGCACGCACACACACACACAGATTCCCATTAAGAATGAGACTGTTGGGACAAATGTTGTTAGTGTTGAAGCTGCTCACAAGGCAACACCACGCCCAGCTGCCTTTGTCTCCCCAGTGCTGACGTTTACATCCCACACCGGGTGCTCATTATTTAAAGGCTGAGTCGACCTAGGGGAGGCCCAGGTCTGGCTCGGATAATCGTCACGAGTGTTCAGATCAGATCAGAAGATCAGAATCTTTATTTAGTCTGGAGAAACCCGATGAGTTATGAAGCTCTTTTTCACAAATGTCCAGTGTTGGTGGCCATGTGCAGGAATCGAACTTGGGTTGCCAGGTTCGTAGCGCAGGGCACTAACCACGACACTACCGCTGCCCACACACTCGCAAGGACACGCAAACATACACAGAGACACACACCGGTAGTCACAGCTATACCACGATTACAAAGCCTCGTTGTGCGTGACGACAGCAGCTCTGACGGCTCGTCTCTCCACGTGTCAACATCGCTGGCGGGCAGCAGGAGCAGCAGAAGGCCGCGTCGGAAGACGACGGAGAGAGACTTACGTCACAGGACTGCACCGTGGAGGATTTTATCCGCAGGTGCGAGGGAGAGAGAGAAAAAAAAGAGACCGATGACAAACACAAACGCGAGACGATGACAAACGCGCGCAAGATCAACGCGTCCGGCAGCCCGAGTCGAAGAAGTGTCGGGCGTCAGATTCTCTCCTCCCCTCCGTCTCCTTTCGTTGTTGCCGCCGCCGCCGCTTTATCCGCCGCGCGCTGCCCGTGTTTGTTTCGCCGTCTCCAGGTTCCCGGCGCACGTCTCAGGTGTAACGGCGACAGTAACCACCACCTCCTCCGCACGACTCCCACCAAATCTCTCTCGATCCCCGTGACGAGTGATGGCTGACAGACACCGAACCCTCCGCCGCAAATGTTCACCTGGCCGACTGTGCCCCTGTGCGCACGTGCGTCAGGTCGCTTGCTCTTGCAAACGGGCCTCATCCTGGTCCACTGAGTTCTCATCTGGTTAAACATAATCGACTTGAAACTGAACACCACTGCATGTATCTGCTCCAGATTTCTGGAACCTGCCTCTTTGACGCTGGCTGTATGATGCTGCTGCCTGTAACGACCAGTGAAGCGTCCGTACCCAATAGAGTCACACTGCGTGCGTGTGCGCGTGTGGATCGTTCTCCAGCAACACCGGCAGTGCTGCTGCAGCTGTAAGAAATTGGCCACGTTTGGTCTCCACAGTGGCAACTTTATAGACTGGCCGTGTCGGGTCGGACCACAACAATCTATTGCGAATCCCAAGTGAGCTCTACGCCCGCAATTTAAGACGACGGTTTTGGCACGCGGTAAGATTCGGCGACATTCCCCGCCAAGGAGAGCCGCCGTGGGGGTCGTTGTGACGTCACGGTGGGTCAAAGGTCAAGCAGCACTCGGCACGAGCTCAATCAGCCACGAGGGGTCACGGGGAAGCTGCGCGGTATCCTTGGAAGCCTCAAGAGAGCCGGATCAAGGTAGATTTACCCCGCGGACCACCAGGGCAGAAAAGACCTCTGCCCCCCCCCCCACCGGCCTCCCCCACCGCCCTAACTCCCCCCCTCCGCCCACGCGAACGCACCGCCCCCCACGAATCCCAAATCTGGCCCTGACTCTTAACCCAACGCACGGAGAGGTCAGTGTTTCTACCCTCACAGCAACGCAGAGCCCCAATAATTATTTTCGACAATTTTTTTTACAAGCGGCGGTGGCGCCTAGCTCATTGCCCCCCCCCAACCCCCCAACCCCCTCCAACCCCCCCTCCCCAACCCCCCCCCCAATGCCAAGTGCGATGTCAGAAGAGATATCGACGAGAGACAGAGATTGAGACGAAGGTTGAGACAAGAGCCCCGTCTTGAGACGAGAGACATCTGGACGAAGGTGACGCAGTCGTGTGACCAGGGGATAGATCCACACGCGACAGGACGAGTGAGATGAGCCGGAGACAAGAGACGGGGTCGGTGAGAGAAAAGAACGCAGATCAGATAGGGATTGTATTTTTCACGTTAATCAACTTGTTATGTTCATTAGGATCTACATTCAAGGCGCTAATTCGTTTTTGTTCTAAATGAATGATTTGAGCTACCTGGGGAGCACTGTGCCCTTTACTTAGATTCTTAATCCGAGGACCATCTCCCGGACATTTTTTATGTTTCCCACGGCAAAAAAAAGATAGATTTGAGAATAAAATAACAATCCTCCTGAACAAGAAAGAAAAGTCTCTGGGGTTGTTTTTCTTCTTCTGTATTTTCGACAGCGCCATCCATCCACGTAACGCATCCGGGCCAAACTGCTCGTTACACGGCTTTTAGCACTCCTTGTTTTGAGACGCTTTGCTTCAAAATGCCCATCACGTGGGGAGAAGGGCTCTCTGAACGGCGAACAGCGTTTAAGAATTTTTACCATTTTTTTTCCCTCTCTGAAAACAAAATTGGCCCCCAACAGAATTTGAAACGATAAATCCTGTCGCTTTTAAAAACCCGTCCGTCTTGGGCTTTCCAAAATAATGGGGTGGGGGGGCATGGTGGAAGGAAGGAATAAATAAATAACGGATAGATAGGACGACAGAGAGGAGGGAGGTGGAGATGCGAACCCCCCCCCCCCGTGCGCGCTGTTTTGACATTCCGCGTGCCAGTCGTGGGCCCTCTTGTGGTGCGGTCGCCAGGGCAACCACAGCGCACCTGCGGGGAGGCGTGACCCCAACACAGGGGTTCACCACGACTCCAACAACAACACCACCATCCATCCATTTGGCCACCTCCAGAAGCTTTCCACGCCGCAGTTAATCTCTCAACCGTCTCTCACTCTCTCACACTCACTCTCTTACACTCACAGTCTCACTCTCTCACACTCACTCTCTCTCTCACTCACTCTCTCTCTCACTCTCTCACACTCACTGTCTCACACTCACTGTCTCACACTCTCTCCCTCACACTCACTGTCTCACACTCACTCTTACACTCTCACACTCACTCTCTCTCTCTCACACTCACTCTCTCTCACACTCACTGTCTCACACTCTCTCACACTCACTCTCTCTCACACTCTCTCACACTCACTCTCTCTCTCACACTCACTGTCTCAGACTCACTCTCTCTTACACTCTCTCTCACACTCACTCTCTCTCTCACACTCACTCTCTCTCACACACACTCTTTCTCACACTCACTGTCTCACACTCACTCTCTCTCTCACTCACTCTCTCTCTCTCTCACTCTCTCACACTCACTCTCTCTCTTCTCTCACACTCACTGTCTCACACTCACTGTGCTCACCACTCACTCTCGTCACACTCACTCTCCTCTCACACTCACTGCCTCACACTCATTCTCTCTCTCACACACTCACTCTCTCTCACACTCTCTCTCTCTCACACTCTCTCACACTCACTGTCTTCACACTCACTATCTCATCTATACACTCTCTCTCTCACACTCTCTCTCACTCTCACTCTCTCTCTCACACTCACTCTCTCACACTCACTCTCTCTTACACTCTCTCTCTCACACTCTCTCTCACACTCACTCTCTCTCTCACACTCACTCTCTCTCACACTCACTCTCTCACACACTCACTGTCTCACACTCTCTCTCTCTCTCTCACACTCACTGTCTCACACTCACTCTCTCTCTCTCACACTCACTGTCTCACACTCACTCTCTCTCTCTCACACTCACTCTCTCTCACACTCAATGTCTCACACTCTCTCTCTCACACTCACTGTCTCACACTCACTCTTACACTCTCACACTCACTCTCTCTCTCTCACACTCACTCTCTCTCACACTCACTGTCTCACACTCATTCTCTCTCTCACACACTCACTCTCTCTCTCACACTCTCTCTCTCTCTCACACACTCTCTCACACTCACTGTCTCACACTCACTCTCTCTTACACTCACTCTCTCACACTCACTGTCTCACACTCACTGTCTCACACTCTCTCTCTCTCTCACACTCTCTCTCACACTCACTCTCTCTCTCACACTCACTCTCTCTCACACTCACTCTCTCACACACTCACTGTCTCACACTCACTCTCTCTTACACTCTCTCTCTCTCACACTCTCTCTCACACTCACTCTCTCTCTCTCTCACACTCACTCTCTCTCTCACACTCTCTCACACTCACTCTCTCTCTCACACCCTCTCTCTCACACTCACTCTCTCTCTCACACTCTCTCTCTCTCACACTCTCTCTCTCACACTCACTCTCTCTCACACTCTCTCTCTCACTCACTCTCTCACACTCTCTCTCTCACTCTCACACTCACTCTCTCACACTCACCCTCTCTCACACTCACTCTCTCTCTCACACTCACTCTCTCTCACACTCTCTCCCTCTCACACTCTCTCTCTCACACTCACTCTCTCACACTCACTCTCTCACTCTCACACTCACTCTCTCACACTCACTCTCTCTCTCACACTCACTCTCTCTCTCACACTCACTCTCTCTCACACTCTCTCTCTCTCACACTCTCTCACACTCACTCTCTCACATTCTCTCTCTCACTCTCACACTCACTCTCTCACACTCACCCTCTCTCACACTCACTCTCTCTCTCACACTCACTCTCTCTCACACTCTCTCTCTCTCACACTCTCTCTCTCTCACACTCACTCTCTCACACTCTCTCTCTCACTCTCACACTCACTCTCTCACACTCACCCTCTCTCACACTCACTCTCTCTCTCACACTCACTCTCTCTCACACTCTCTCTCTCTCTCACACTCACTCTCTCACACATTCTCTCTCTCACTCTCTCTCTCACACTCACCCTCTTTCACACTCACTCTCTCCCCTCGTTAAATCTCTCCTTGGACCAAAGCAGAAATTGACGACCAGCGAGGTGCTGAAAACGCGAACGTACGAATTAGCTCCTGCGTCGTTTTTTTTCCCCTTGGGGCTCGCCTCCCACGTTGCGACGGAGAACGGAGCAGCGATCGCCACACGGCTCTCTCCTGAAAGAACAACTTTTGAATAGTTTTTGGTGTTGTCCTGTGCTGATGGCAACACGGATGCCCCCTTTGCAAGATAGCTGGGTAAGTGGCTACACGGGACTCTCCGCTTAACAAATACAACTTCCCATGTACATTAAGCAGTCCCCCTCCTTAGCATCATTTAATTCCTCTTTTAAAGCCTCACCTCTTCTCCACTGCCCGTTCCCTTCCTCTTCCTTTTCCTCGCCCCTCCACTCCGTCCCGTCCCTCCCCTATTGTCCTTCTGTGACCCCCACGTGTCTTCTGTTATGGTCATTCGTTCCTCGGCCCTTTCCACGCTCCTTGCCATCTAAATCACTCTAGTTTTTTGTGAACCTCATTTAAACATCGTTATCGAGCGCCTTGAGCTAAGACGCTCTGCAAATATAAAATAAGATCGATCGATCGATGGATGAGATGAGCTGTGAACGAGATGGGATGACGGCGGCACCCAGCGAGCGTGCCACTCACACGCTGAAGTTGGAGACGAAAGCCGACGCTGGCACGGGCAGCTGGAGCGGCACGAGGCGGCGGGCCGGACCCGCGTTGACCACCTCGAGTCGGGCCCAGGTACGCACGTAGCGAGACTCCACCAGGCACCTCACCGAGTACTCGCTCACCTCCACGCCAGCCTCACCAGCCTGCAAAAGAGATCAAGGGCAAAAGACCCCCCTCCCCCCACCATGTAGCCTTAAGTGCCGTCAGCGAGCACCTCTGAACGGCCGCCACGGCCAGAATGCCGCCCGGCCGCCTTTGTCACCCCAAGACATTGCACCGGGTATGTTTTTAAGGATGAGAAAAATTGGGTAGGCCCAGGAACGGTTCTGATCATCGTCGCTGGGAAGAATGCTGCCGAACAGAGTGGAATGACGCGGACGTCCGGACTAAACACCTCGCTCGAGAAACCAAAAATCATCGCACCTCCTCATCGCAGAAACCGGTGCTACCATCAACCGCATCGGAACATCATCAACAGGACAATGCGCAACATCTCCTTCGTGAATGTAAAACTAAAGACACGAGCCACAGTGGCGCGTCCGTGGCCGTGCAACCCAAACCATGGACCATGCAGTCAACCCACGGAGACGCGTGGAGTTACATCGAGGCTCATCGCGATACATAAAGACACATTAAAGATACGAGCCACATTTGGGCTACCGTGGCCGTGCAACCCAAACCGTAAACCGCTGTAGTCTGCGCCCCTTCGACAGAGGAGGAACAGAAAAACGACACGAACCAACTCTCTCCTGAAACTCTCTCGTGGCTAGCAGACATCGACAATGGTGGCATTAAAATTAATTCATCGTTGTCAACCCGTACGGTTCACCCCGTATTCTTGTACAGGAAAATTGAGTTTTCAGGTCCATACGGCGTACAGCCATTTCAATACGAGCAAAAACATTGTTTGTGTCTATTTGTTTGTGTTTCTCCCTTGTGATGGCACTTTGTTGGATGAACGTTGAGATGTACGGGGTGACCAATAAGGTCTGAATTGATCTGTAATAAGGTAGGCATTGATAAGGGGTTGACAGGTTTGTGAATTTAAGAATCGCATTTAATACAAAAAATGCTTACTTACATCTGAGTCTGGTGGCGAGGCGTCTGGCCGTCGAGTTCCCCGCTTTTCTCTCTGTCAGACGAATTAAGGGAATTAAATCCAAGTTACTTGGCAGTGACCCACAAGCACTGTTAACAACAAAACAGGGTTATCATTATAAAGGGTGGCCCAAAAGTCAGGACACTTAGGTTTATTATACAAGGTGGTCCAAAAGTCAGGACACATACGGTTATTATACAGGGTGGCCCAAAAGTCTGGACACAAATATATATAAACACCCAGGTCTGTCATTCTGTCATTGTGTGATTAACGTGGCACAATTTCGATTTAAAACTTTCGTGACTGCAGGGATTCATCTTCTTCGTTCTTTCGGTAAAGTGTATTATTTTATTATTTCCCTTCTACGTGACTTTACCGAAAGAACCAAGAAGATGAACGTGGCACGAATTGGTTGAAGTGTGTCACGTGATCGCGAGCAAGCAGCCAACCAGAGGTGTGCCCCTCACAAACATGTACGCCCCCGAGGTGATGTTGCGCCGTAATAAGGCGCTGTGGGCGGCTGATCTGCCAGCACGCTCAGGGGCCGACAGGGGTAGGGGCTGAGGGGGAACGCCCCCCCCTCCATAAGACACCTTAAGATAAGAGCCTTCCCCCCCCCTCCCCGTGACCGGAGGTTGACACCCCAGACCCCCCAGGGGTGGGGGCTAAGGGGGAGGGTTACGTACGGACATATACACACGGTTCTAATTACATTAGTACTACTCTTTGGTTTTATTCGGTAAAGTCACGTAGATAAAATAAAACAAAATAAAAGAAAACAATTAAATCACGACGTTTTGGAGGCAACACAAGCTTCCGTCTTCAGGTGGAATAGTCAACGCGAAATATCTGTGTCAGGAGCACAGTTCAGAGACGACCGGGATTATATACAGGTTAAGGGAGGGGGGAGGAGTCAGTAAGGGGGCGTGGCTGGGTGGGAGGGCTGGGTTAAGCAGCCTTTTGATAGACTGCTGCGGGTAACAACCACTTGGCACTGCACGAGAGTGGGTAAAACCCACCTTTTGTTATGCTGCGTGGGGGGTCGGGGGGAGGAAGAGACATGCTGCATTTTTTTTAAAGCGGCGGCAAACGGCTGTTCAATTATAAGGTAGCTAAAGTTTGATATACAACCACTGAGAAAAGGAAATGGCTGTACAAAAAACTGAAAGGCAGCTAACGTTTAACTTGATTTATAACATCTTTCCAGTGATTGCTCAATTTGAAACCATCCTCTCGGTTGAAGTTGTGTCTGTGTTTGTAAATCTGTATGGCCTCGTGGACAAATCTCTGATGATAACCAGTAGGTTTGCAGAGCACCTTGGTATCGGAGAAAACAATATCATGCTCACCCACAGCGTTGTAACGATGATCAGCCACGGTAGAATAATTCGTTCTGCCGTGTTTCAAATCTGATTTGTGCTCGCGAATTCGGTCAGAGATCTGTCGCTTCATCTCCCCGATATAGCAGTCCCCGCAGGTACAACTCAATTTGTAAACACCGGGGTACTGTAAGTCAGGAATAACATCCTTTACTGACGGGATCAGATCACGGATTTTGTGCACTGTGTTGAACCGGACCTGGATCTTGTGTTTGTTTAGAATTTTGGAAATATTTTTAGTAACGTCTGCTATGTATGGTAACGTGATGATTTTGATAAGAGTGTCAAGTGGTTGTTTCTGTATGGTGGGAGAAACAGCTTGGCGGATGGTAAGGTCAGAGTAACCGTTCATCTTGAGGGCCAGATGTACATGTTTTAATTCACTGGTCAGGTGGTGTTTGTCAGAAATGCAATGAGCCCTCGTGCAGTGCGAAGTGGTTGTTACCCGCAGCAGTCTATCAAAAGGCTGCTTAACCCAGCCCTCCCACCCACCAACGCCCCCTTACTGACTCCTCCCACCTCCCTTAACCTGTATATAATCCCGGTCGTCTCTGAACTGTGCTCCTGACACAGATATTCTGCGTTGACTTTTCCACCTGAAGACGGAAGCTTGTGTTGCCTCCGAAACGTCGTGATTTAATTGTTTTCTTTTATTTTGTTTTATTTTATCTACGTGACTTTACCGAATAAAACCAAGGAGTATGAATCCTTGCAGTCACGAAAGCTTCAAATCTAGAATTACATTAGTACTGTAGTTTTTTTGGTGCTTAAATCCACTGTTGGATGAAGGCCCACCGCACGCTGTGGATTGTAAGGATTGACTTGACCAGTCTGTTTGGGGTCGCCGCAGGCTGTGGTTGTTATAATTATACAGGATGCCCCAAAAGTCTTGATTACAAAGGATGATTATATGTATTTAAATACATCGCAGAGGGTTATTTCATGTATTTTAACAAATGTTCAAACTGACTTCCATTTGCATTAATTAGGAAGCCTACGTGTTAAAGTAAATAATTAGGAATTAAAAAAAATAATCACCAATGTAATCTTTGAATGTTCATCAATTATTGTTTGGTGTCGCAATTCATTTGGGGTTCTTGGTCGAGGTTTGTAAACGACGGATTTGAGGTGACCCCACAGCAATAAGAAGAGGATATAATAATAATAACAGATAAAAGATTAACTTAAAGAATAAACATTTTTTTACATTTAATACCAGTGTTAAAATAAATAAAATAACCCGATGTGTCCTGACTTTTGGGCCACCCTGGAGAGAATAAATAATAATAACACGGACTTAAAACTTTCGTGACTGCAGGAATTCATATTCTTCATATTCTATCTCGTGCTTTACTCCCCCTCTCCCCCCTATCTCTACCCCCCCGTCTCTCCCCCTATCTCTACCACCCTCTCTCTCTCTCCCTATCTCTACCCCCTCCCTCCCCCCATTGTCTCACACACTTGGACCACGCCGCCCGCCTTGAGCCCCACCTCCATCTCGCGCTTTACCCCCCTTCTCCCCCCCTATCTCTACTCCCCCCTCTCTCTCCCCCTATCTCTACCCCTCCCTCCCCCCATTGTCTCACACACTTGGACCACGCCCCTCGCCTTGAGCCCCACCTCCATCTCGCGCTTTACTCCCCCTCTCTCCCCCTATCTCTACCCCCCCTCTCTCTCCCCCTATCTCTACCCCCTCCCTCCCCCCATTGTCTCACACACTTGGACCACGCCCCACCTCCATCTCGCGCTTTACTCCGACATTGCCACTGGCTGCCCCGCCCTTCCAGGTTACGCCGCACAGCTTTCCTTACTGATGCCTCGCAACTCTCTCGTCCCCCGCACACTCACTCTGAAAGCCCCTAGAAGCAGTTGCATTTGGAGGCTTGCCCCCTCTTTTCTCTCCGCCTGATGAAGACCGCTTGTGTTGTGATCGAAACGTCGTGGGTTTTTTGCCTTTATTTTTTATTTAATTTTTATTTTCTATCTACGTGACTTTACCGAAAGAACCAAGAAAATTATAACAGTGTGCAATAAATTTTTATTTATTTTCTGTTCCTGGGTAGTAAGTGTTATTTCCTAATTGCTTATGCCTCAAAAGTACAGAAAATGGCTATTATTCCCCAGAAACTTTGCTTTTGTGACCAGGACAGTGATATTTTTAAATTTACCTATGTTCCAGAACATTCCAGATAGATTCAGTGCTGAGTAAACTTAAAGTAACTTCTAGAACATTCTAGAACTTTCCAATAATATAAATAGTCGTATATATACAGGGGCCTTAAGCCCACCAGTTCAGTTTAGTTCCAGCTGCCTAAGTGGATACATATCTGCATTTTTCTGAGATGGCATCAAGAGGCTGCAAGCATCCGATAGACGCATTTTGCTATGTCTTCGGCCAATTTATTAAGACAAGAGCGAAAAAGTACTCTGTGGAAGCATCTGCTAAGATGTGTGAGGCCTACAAGGCATATTTCGGCATGCCTGTCGGGGATCAAGACAAATCCTGGGCACCTCATTTCACCTGTGAGCAATGCAAAAAACCTCCGGAAAATAAGATGAACCATTGTTGCTCGGAATTTTACGTTATAAAATTTGTTAGAATTTTTATAATTGGAAAAGTTTTTAAAATGTTATTAAAAAATATATATAATACATTAAAAATGTTGCGAGAATCTCTTACACATTAGTCATGGGTGAAATAAATGTATTTTTGTAGGATGGTACAGAGGGGAAAAGAGAGCCATGAAGTTTGCTTTCCCAAGAATTTGGCGGGAACCTACTGACCACTCAAGCAACTGCTACTTCTGCATGGTGGACCCTTCCAAATGTCGGACTGACAAGAATGCACCTGCTATCACGTAGGCAATACCTTCTCGGTGCCACACTGCCATGAGCTCCCCGTACCCACTCCTCCGGAGAGAGAGCAGCCGTCTTTAGAAGAGAGCAGCAAGTCAGAGATCCAGATGACAATTTCAGAGGCGGAGTTAAGAGAAACCCATATTACCCCAACCAAAAAGACCTCAACGACTTGATCAGAGATCTTGGTCTCACCAAGTCCAATGCCGAGCTTTTGACGTCTAGGCTCAAGCAGTGGAACTTGTTGGATGAAAGTGTGCAAGTCGCAGATCAAAGAAAGTGTCACCAACCTTTTTGCAGCTTCTTCACCCGTCAAGATGGGCTCTGCTTCTGCCACATTGTGACCAGTCTGTTCGAGGCAATCGGAATTGCCTGTAACCAGAATGAGTGGCGCCTCTTCATTGACAGCTCATCCAGGAGCCTCAAAGCCGTGCTGCTCCATAATGGTAACAAGTACCCGTCTCTTCCCCTGGCTCACTCGGTGCACCTCAAAGAGGATTACAACAGCATCAATACCTTGCCGGACGCCTTGAAGTATGATGAGTACGGCTGGGAGGTCATCGGAGACTTCAAAATGGTGGCATTCCTGATGGGTCTCCAAGGCGGTTTTACCAAGTTTCCCTGCTATCTTTGCCTTTGGGACAGCAGCGACACCAAGGCGCACTACCACAGGCGGGACTGGCCACAGCGGACCGAGTTCTCTGTGGGGAGGAACAACGTCAAGTGGGAGCCACTGGTGGACCCCCGGAAGATGCTGATGCCACCACTGCACATCAAATTGGGCCTTATGAAACAATTTGTCAGAGCTGTCGATAAGAAGTTGGCAGCCTTCAAGTACCTTCAAGACTTCTTCCCTAAGCTGTCTGAGGCAAAGGTCAAAGCCGGTGTCTTTGACGGATCACAGATAAAGAAGATGCTGGAGTGCAATGAATTCCCCAAGAATCTCACTAGTAAATAGAAAGCGGCTTGGGACAGCTTTATCACAGTGGTTCGTGGCTTCCTGGGCAATCACAAGGTCGAAAACTACGTGGAGCTGGTTGAGACTCTGGTGAAGAACTACGGCACAATGGGCTGTAGGATGTCCCTCAAAGTCCATATCCTTGATGCTCATCTTGATCAATTCAAGGAGAACATGGGAGCGTACTCGGAGGAGCAAGGCGAGCGCTTCCACCAGGATATACTGGACTTTGAACGCCGCTACCAAGGACAATATAACGAGAACATGATGGGAGACCACATTTGGGGGCTGATTCGTGAAAGTGATTTACAGCATAATCGTAAGTCTAGAAAACTACTCACTTCTAAATATTTTGTAATAATTTTTGTATTACTTGAGTGTAAATACATGTTAATTTTGATTCATATTGTTTTTTCTGACTTTATTTGAACGAAAAGACACACATTAGCCCGGTTTCTCATTGAAAATAGGTACATTTCAAAATATCACTGTCCTGGTCACAAAAAGCAAAGTTTGTGGGGAATAATAGCCATTTTCTTAACTTTTTAGGCATAAGCAATTACGAAATAACACATACTACACATGAACAAAAATTGCGTTACATAGTTTAATTATCATTACTGCATTACATTTTCACGCTATTTTAAAACTCCTTTTACATCTCCTACGCAAGTAAACATCAAAGCGATGAATTCATGAATGGTTTCATTGTTCACGGATGTTTGAGCCTCAGACACCCGGCCGATTGCCACGACGCAGCACAAAAGTGGCCCCGCGTTCTCGGTCCAACGAGGTGGTCATAGTGAACCTCGTAATTAATGTATCCATCAGCCCGAAATCATTCCTCTGTTCGGAGCTAACCTTTGCGAACCCGCGAAGCCCACGCACACGAAACGATCTTATAAGTTTGATTCATTAACCAATTAACTAAAGCAGTTTATGAGTCGCCGTTCGTTGTCCCTTCCACACGGGCTGGCTATTGTGAATGCATGACTGAATTAACTTACGAACGAAATCCCCGCGAATTCAATTGATCCCAGAACATTCCTCCGGAAGAGCTGGCCATTGTGAATGCATGAACGAATTAACTTACGAACGAATTCCTCGCGACTAAAACTAGTCCCAGATCATTCCTATGGAAGAGCTGGCCATTGTGAACGATCAAAAAGCACCCCCCCCCCCCCCCCCCACAGACAAATTAATAAAACATTCGTGTAATTAAATATTTAGTCGGATCATTGTGTTATTTATATAACTAGGAACCGATTCACCCCACACCGTTCTCTACACGAGCTGGACTTTGTGAATTAATCTCGGGAATGAATGTCTCTAGCAATGAATGGGCCCGCGAATTTGGCCATAATGAACTCACGAAGCTGATGTGCACTTGGGTGGCATCGGAGGAGATGGGCAGCAGGACGGAGGCGATGGCGGTGACGAAGACGAGAAGTCCAGCGGTGGGAATCAAACTCATACACATGGCTCTGCAGCCGAGGTGGGGGTCCGTGTGCGCAAAGACACAGGCAGGGCAGGACTTTTTGAATGTCTATGTGTGTCAGCGTGTGTGTGTGTGCCTGTGGGTGGGTCAGGGTGTGAGTGTGTCTGTGGGTGGGTCAGGGTGTGAGTGTGTCTGTGGGTGGGTCAGGGTGTAAGTGTGTCTGTGGGTGGGTCAGAGTGTGAGTGTGTGTGTCTGTGGGTGGGTCAGGGTGTGTGTGTGCCTGTGGGTGGGTCAGGGTGTGAGTGTGCCTGTGGGTGGGTCAGGGTGCGAGTGTGTCTGTGGGTGGGTCAGGGTGTGGTGTGCCTATGGGTGGGTCAGGGTGTGAGTGTGCCTGTGGGTGGGTCAGGGTGTGAGTGTGTCTGTGGGTGGGTCAGGGTGTGAGTGTGTCTGTGGGTGGGTCAGGGTGTGTGTGAGTGAGTGTGTCTTTGGGTGGGTCAGGGTGTGAGTGTGTCTGTGGGTGGGTCAAGGTGTGTGTGTGTCTGTGGGTGGTTCAGGGTGTGAGTGTGTCTGTGGGTGGGTCAGGGTGTGTGTTTGTTGGTGGGTCAGGGTGTGAGTGTGTGTGTATCTGTGGGTGGGTCAGGGTGTGGGTCAGGGTGTGAGTGTGTGTCTGTGGGTGGGTCAGGGTGTGAGTGTGCGTGTGTCTGTGGGTGGGGAGCGGTAGTGGAGCGGTCAGCGCGCTGCGCTATGAACCCGGGGTCGCAAGTTCGATTCCCGCTCAACCGCCAACACCATCATTGACGATTATCAAAACCGGTCCTGGGCCTCGCCTAGGTCGACTCAGCCTCAAACGAGTACCTGATGCGTTGTGTAAACATCGCCACTCGGGAGACAAAGGCGGCCGGGCGTGGTGCTGGCTACCCACACCCTCGTGTGCCGTGAAGGCCTTAACAGGTGCTCGCTAACAGCACTTGCCCCGACAGTCTTTGAAGGTTATACGTGGGATCTTTGTCTTTGGGTATGGATGTCAGTTGGTAAATGGGTCGGTGCGTGTGTTTTTTTGTGTCAGGAGCGTAGGTGTACAAACGTAGGCAATACCTGGCGAGATGTAATGTTGAACGCCGTGGTGAGGTGTCAGTATCAACTCGCGCTCCAAGACTTCTCGCACACCCACCCAACCGCTTAATCATCCAGGCACTATCCAGGCGCAACGCTGCTTAGCTTCAGAGACCTGGTGAGATCGGGCGCGTTCCGGGTGATTGGGCCAGAGGCGTGCGTTGACACCACATCGATATTGAGATTACACGGAGGAAGAGGAATACGTAGTTCAGATAGCAAACATATGAACTGTTAATTCAATTGGCATTGGGCAGGACATGTCACGAGATGGGATGGTGGGCGGTGGTCGAGGCTAACGACGGACTGGCAGTCAAAAAACGAAAAATATATATTTTTATTTTACCAGGTAAGGCCCGCTGAGCAATGCAGCTCTTTTTCAGAAGTTACCTGGCCACAAATGATAACTCAACGAAGTGGCTTATCATCACGTGGAAATATATAGCAACCAAATGCTCTCAACGCACGTTTTGATTCTAAATGTGTGGGGGGGGGGACCGGAGGACCCAGAGAAAAATCCACGCGACCACTGCTTGGGTGGAGCGCGGTGTAAATATTGAAACTATAAAATGTTTTTACTTTATAGGTAAGGCCCACTGAGCTATGTAGCTCTTGTTCAGAAGCGACCTCGCCAAAGCTCAACGCAGTGGCTTATCATCACGTGGACATGTTTAGCAGCCAAACACTTTAAACGCGCATGTTTATACATGTGGAGGGTAAAAACCAGAGGGCCCGGAGAAAAATCCACGCGACCACGTGGAGAAAGACACGCAAACTCCAAATATACAGGCGTCGGCATCGAACCCACGACCTCCTGTGTACCAATGGAGGTAGTTAACATCTCCTAGCCATCGTGGCGACAAAGGAGATGGAGCGACGAAATGAGCTCACGCCTTGGAGCTACGCGGATTGCTGAGTCGCAGAACCTCGGGAGACGGACGGCGGATGGGGGCTGCATCCAGCAGTGGATAGAGAATAGTTGATAATGATAACAGACAGACAGCATACAGGCAAGCAGCGTAGCTAGACAGAGGAATACCACTTCGGTAGACAGCTTGCAGATGGCTGTCTGTTTGCTAGATGCCTGCGTGTGTTTTTGCGAATGTTTGTTGAACTTCTTTCGCGCAGTACGTAGCCGACCGTGCTAAGATGGGCAGCCGAGATGGACTCACATAGAGGCGCCTGCATGTCCAGCTGGCCGTCTGTCTGCACAAGCAAGAAGGCACACAGATATACAGCCATCTCGGCAGACAGAGAGACATCACGACAGCGTTAGCCAAGGATATTCATTGAGGCACAATGACGCATCAGTCAGTCCGAGTGAGTGAGGGCCAGGCAGACAACACGATCGCCACGTCAACCATAGCGCAGCACGTGGGAGAGAGAGACAAAGACCACACACATACACAAAGTGACACACACACAAAGTGACACACACACACAAAGTGACACACACACCAAGTAACACACACACACAAAGTAACACACACACACAAAGTGACACACACACAAAGTGACACACACACACAAAGTAACACACACACACAAAGTGACACACACAAAGTGACACACACACAAAGTGACACACACACAAAGTGACACACACAAAGTGACACACACACAAAGTGACACACACAAAGTGACACACACACAAAGTGACACACAAAGTGACACACAAAGTGACACACACACACAAAGTGACACACACACCCAAAGTGACATACACACACACAAAGTGACACACACAAAGTGAAACACACACAAAGTGACACACACAAAGTGACACACACACAAAGTGACACACACAAAGTGACACACACACAAAGTGACACACACACAAAGTAACACACACACAACGTGACACACACAAAGTGACACACACAAAGTGACACACACACACAAAGTGACACACACAAAGTGACACACACACAAAGTGACACACACAAAGTGACACACACACACAAAGTGACACACAAAATGACACACACAAAGTGACACACACACAAAGTGACACACACACCCAAAGTGACACACACACAAAGTGACACACACACACAAAGTGACACACACACACAAAGTGACACACACAAAGTGATACACACACAAAGTGACACACACACAAAGTGACACACAAAGTGACACACACGCAAAGTGACACACACACACAAAGTGACACACAAAGTGACACACACACAAAGTGACACACACACACAAAGTGACACACAAAGTGACACACAAAGTGACACACACACACGCGGTCAATGGTGAGTGCGGTGTTTGTCGGTGACGGAGCTGCCGAATTGTTTAACGGCCGCGTGCCCCTGCGCCGAGGCTCTGCCAGCGAGGCGACGCTTTGAAGCCCGCGACCCACGGCGTGACACGAGAGAAACGACAGACGTGGTAAGTTTGTCGATTTTTTTTTAGTATGGTCACTTCTTTCACGTGCACAAATACCCTGCTATTACATTCCATTTGTATCGTCAGAGGGGGGGGGGGGGGGGATTTTTGTTAAAATAAAGATTCTGCACCTGCAATCGAGCAATGCAATGTTTGTATTTGTTACACGATACGTTCCGTGTAGCCAGTTAGCCAGCTTGCTCAGCTCGATTCGTGGTGCCATTAGCACGGAACATAGTTCACAGTTTCATAGTTTCATTTATTAGGTATAGCCCTGTGAGCCATTCGGCTCTTGAATCGGGTGCAACCGCAACAAACAAAAAAACAAAAACATGAACAAGAAAACATCTTAAAGTGACTATGTGACTGTGCAAACAGAAAATCCAGGAAACAAAACATCAAAATATTCCTGAAATAGCACCGTACACCAACGCTGTGTGCAAAAATCCCAGTGGGATGCAAGTCAAACAACAACAAGACAACTAAGATTAAGGCCATCAGTCTAACTCCGTACTACAATAAACAAAAACATGGCCAAACCAAAAAACTTTTAGAAATCACCAAAATAAAGCCATAAATGCAATGTAACAGTGAACAACAACAGCGCCAGAGCGCTCCTTGCACAGGAACACGCAACATTTGGGCAGAACGCGTCGGAGGTGCAGGCGCAAGTAGCGGTTAAAGATCCAACATTTAACTATTTTAGCGCCATAACAATGTGGCGATTGTTTAAAAAAGCTAAAGGTGCAGCCCTGAAATTTCACACTCAGGCCACTGCTGGCAGAAAGGCTGTTCACTCAGAGGGAGCTATAGAGAGAGAGTCGCGCGAGTAGGTATTTCATAGCTGTCAACCCGTACAATAAGGGCAAATAATAATAATATTGTGTCTATTTGTGTTACTCACTTGTGATGGGACTTTGTAGGATGGACGTTGAGATTTATAATGGCACGGGGTAACGAATAAGAATTGGTTTGCAATAAGGTAGGTCAATGATAAGGGGTTGACATGTATGATTATATTATGGACAGAGACCCATAGAGATCCATAGAGACCCATAGAGATGGATAGAGACCCATAGCTGTACATAGAGACCCATAGATATATATACCCACAGAGACCCACACAGATACACAGAGACCCATAGAGATGCATAGAGACCCATAGGCATACACAGATATAGCAAAGCTGTCAACCCATACGGTTTACCCCGTATTTTTGGACAGGGAAATTGAGTTTTCAGGTCCATACTGCGTACAGACGTTTCAATACGGGCAAAAAATAATCATTTGTGTTTCTCCTTTGTGATGGCACTTTGTAGGATGAACGTTGAGATTTATCAGGGCACGGGGTGACCAATAAGGTATGAATTGGTCTGTAACAAGATAGGGCACTGATAAGGGGTTGACAGGTGTGATATTTGGCCTACTCTTCCCCGTTGCTGGATGAGGGTTGAGTACACGCGCAATGTCACCCCCACAACGCGACCTTCCCCATCGACTGTGCAATGTCCATTCATGTTAGTTTCAATTGCCACGCCTGGAGATCGCACTCGCTACCGCTGCATTGCAAGTCCAGTGTCGCTAACCATTGTACTGTACACCATGGCAGTATCCCGGAATTAGACGTTATATAAAACCCTTTGTTTCTCGATTTCTCAACCGCTTAAACTGAATGAACCTGATACATTTCGATTGAAAGCTTTCGTGACTGCAAGGATTCATCTTCTTTGGTTCTTTCGGTAAAGTCACGTAGAATGAGAATAAAATAATAAAATAACACAATAAAATTCTCACGACGTTTCGGCCACAACGCAAGCGGCCGTCTTCAGGTGAAAGGAACAGACCTGTCGGGACGACGACTCTAAACCATAGAGCCCAATGCATCTCCGACCAGGAACACATTACCAGTGAACTCAAGCACGTACACCAAGCTCTCAAGGCTAATGGTTACTCCGACTACACAATCCGCAAAGCTATCACTCCAGTCATGAAGAAGGATCCTCTTGTGGAGCTATTCAAAACCATCACCTTACCCTACATTGCGGGGGTCACAGAAACAACCACTTGACACTCCGATCAAAATCATCACGTTACCATACATAGCAGACGTTACTAAAAAGATTTCCAAAATCCTGAATAAACACAAGATCCAGGTCCGATTCAACACAGTACATAAAATCCGTGATCTGGTCCCGTCTGTAAAAGATGTGGTTCCAGACATACAGTACCCGGGCGTCTACAAACTAAGTTGCCTCTGTGGTAGCAGTTACATTGGAGAAACCAAACGACATGTCTCGGACCGCATCCGTGAACGTAAATCAGACTTGAAACACGGTAGGACGAACTCCTCAGCCTTGGCAGATCACTTATAATTCAGTGGGCTCATATGGCATTGACTTCTCCAAGACGGAGGTTCTCTGCAAGCCATCCGGCTACCATGAGAGATTCGTTCATGAGGCCATCCACATATACAGAGAATTCAACCGAAAAGATGGATTATGGCTCAGTAATCATTGGAAAGACGTGATACACCATTTCGGCTTTTGATTGTTTTACAGTGACTTTCAGACCGCAGTCCATTCGCTGGCATTGCTTCTTAGTACCTTTCACACGACGGTCAATGGTATGGTTTATAGCATATTGTATAATAATAAATAGTATAACAGTGTAATGTTTAATATCATTTATAAGGTAATATAGTTTCGTAATTGTATAGTGAATATACAGCAGTGTGGTATACAGTAGGGTTGGTAGAATAATACATAGTGTAATATTACAAGTCTAATATTATTATAGTCTAAAGTATAGGGTAGTGTCTAGTAACTCAGTGTATAATTCAATGTTGGGGTCTGTGGCAGTTTATAATACGGGGTATAGTCGTGAGATGTAAGAAAAAAGATTAGTTGGAGGCATATTATAATAATTTTTGCGACATAGAAGTGTAATGTATAATGACTTATTGTTCGTAGCTCAGCTTATTGGAGAGTATATTGAGTATATTGATGATATTGATGTAGTTATATTTAGTTCTTTAACATCGGTTTATTGTATGATAGTTGGGTAGTTGCAGTTCTTTAGCGTTAATATACTAAATGCCTCTGTTGATATGTAAACTCTGACTTTAACATAGCCACTTCCGTGACCAGTTACATGCTAATTCCTCACATTAACATCATGCTAATCTCCCAGTTACATGTTAATTTCTCACCTTAACATCCTGCTAATCTCTCACATTAACATAGCTACTTCAATGCTAAATTATTCTTGTTGATATGTAAACTCCTTTGTCAAGGCGCTCGGCTCCTCCCATCCAGCTTAAAAGACGCTGCTAAGCTTAGCAGTGTTCATTAAAGCACTGTCTTCCCGACAGTCCTGTTTCTTCACCTGAAGAAGGCTACTTGTGTGTGGCCGAACCGTCGTGAGAATTTTATTTAGTTATGTTTTATTTTTATTATTTTATTATTTCCCTTCTACGTGACTTTACCGAAAGAACCAAGAAGATGAAGACGAGACGTAATTGTACCCCTACCGTGTCCACACAGTTACACCGCGCGCAATAACGAAACGCATTTCGCCGAATGATTTTTCTGTTGTGACCGCGGGGCGCTCCGTAGCCTGCGCTGACTCGGCCAATCAGAGCGCTGCTCTGCCAGACGAAGCTCCGCCCCTCCCCCTCTACCCCTAGGCAACATGGCCGGTGCGCTCAAGAAGGTGACCGCATCTCCTTGCATCACATCCTCCACCTCGCTCTCGTCTCTCTCTGTCTTCTTGTTTACCTCGAATCATTCTCCCTCTCTCGCCGTCTTCTCGCCTTCTCCCGGTGCCGAGAGACTCCGGCGAGACGCGGGACGAGGCGGGGAACGGTTCGCATCACTCCGTACCACCTTGGGCATTGAGCTCGGCTCTCGCGGCGCTTGATGGTTGCCCTTGACCCTGGATGAGATTGATCGCTCGGAGCTCGGAAATTATCCTGAATTATACTTAATGCAGTAAAGTTTACGTCACTTGAGTTGCGTCTGTTAATTTAAGTGACCTAAGTCGGGTGGTCTATGTGTGTGCGAGATACGTAGAATATGAACATTTGTGATTTGAGGAATCCGATGAGCTATAAAGCTCTTTTTGGGGGGTTATATCGCGTAAATATATAAATGTTGTGTCGTAAAAACCCGCCACCACCCGGCACAGCCAACTAGTAAGGGTTGTCACGTAAACAGAACGTGGCCAATTCGTCACTAGTACAGCACACCGGTGTGTTGGAGAGCCAAGCCACGACATTTACAATCTGTGTGTTGGAGAGCCAAGCCACAACATTTATAATCTGAGTACAAAGATTTTGCCAGTAATTTCTCCAAAAGCTTTTTTTCACAGTAAGGGCGGGTCAGAACGTTACAACAATTAACGATATAAAAACACGAGAGGAGTGAAAAGTATAGGAAAGGTAAACAAATACCTTTTTAAGAATATACAAATAAAACTAAACTACGGTATTTTTATCTTACCAGATAAAGCCCACTGAGCTATTACATTATTTTTCAGAAGCGACAAAGTGGCTGATGTTGAAATTTATATCAGTAAATCTTCTAAATGCATGTTTCACTTACATCGTTATAGTTAAGTACCATACTGTGCATCACTTAGTCTTGAGGTGTATATTGTGAGGTGGTGGGGTGGGAGCTCCAACCCCGTTTGCCAACGCATAGTGACCATCGTGGTGAAGTATGGTCAAATAATCCACCAAGAGCGACATGGAATTGGGACTGACAAAGTGTTTTACGTGAATAGTGTGTTTTTGGAACCTGGCATGAGTGGCTTTGTGTCACGTAAAATGTCACACCGGTTAACTGCTTAAAACCCCTTAAATTGGCTATGGTATCAGCAGCAGAGGGCAGTTCAGCCAAAACGTTGTACACGAACTGTACATATGCTCTCATATCTATGCTCCTCGACATCACAAACCTGCACTAACCAGCGTGAATTGTGGTGAGATAACTTCACAACACGTGCACAACGTGGGGAAGCAGTCATCCAGAAATCTATTGACAAAAAAGGCTAGTTTTTACGTACAAAGACAATTTGCAATCGATTGGGAAAGTTTCTCATTCCAAGGTGTAGAGTAGAGAGTCGCACAACAGCATACTGTGCACTTGTTAAAGCCGTTCCAATCCACATGTTCAACTTCGTTTGTTTATCCAAAGTAAAAGTATCAATAAACACTTGCCATGGAAACGCAACCATAGGTTCCCGCAAGTCATTGCATTTAATGTTGATAAATGGACTTGGGTTAAGGGCGACATTTGTTTCTACATTTCCAACTTGTAAGTGACTGCACAAGTCGCCTAGGGCTAAAACATTGTTGGGAAAGGAGCATGCCTATGCGCTTGCAATGGTAGTTCTGGATTTTTAAAAAAAAATTTACCTAGCGAGGTGGCCGGGTTCCTCAAAGGTCAGAGCCCTGAGCTGGCGTCGTTGCTGAGATCGTGGATTACAACCCAGGCTGAAACCGACCCGTATTCCAACCCAGCACCTCAGTGGTGCCGGCTTCGTGTCTCCAACTCCGTTATCAGCCCACTTAGCCACCTCATTAACTTTTTTCAGGGTTTGTTAATCCACTGCTGGATGAATGCTTCCCCATGCTGTGTTGGTCGCAGGGGTTGTTTTGACTGTGGTTCCCCATGCTGGTCAGTACAGGTTGGTGAAGGGGGGAGCACAGGACTTGTTATTTTGAAATGTAAAGTTATTGTTATGCCTAACATGAACATCTTTTGAGCAATACAGTACCCTCTTGACTGTGTTATTTATGGATGTTTGTTTTTACCAGACGACTGGGCTAGTGGGACTTGCTGTCTCCAAGAACCCTCATGAGGTTAGTGTCTTAAGTTACCACAGTGGATACCACAACCCCTCACACTCCTGTGTTTTAGGACCTATGATCATTTCACCCAGAATGTGCCTAATCTTGTCAGATCATACACTAAGCTGGGTTAATCCTGGATAGTGCCTGGATGGGTGGACCACCATGCACAAGTGGGTTGTTATAGGCTGCTACAGGGCTAAGTAATCGGTCGCAGAGTGCATTGCAGCAAAATCCATTCTTGTTTTGCGATTCTTTGCTCTCAAATGTAATGTAATATTCTGCTGTCATTGGTGGCCAGGCTGAAACCATAAAACCCGCTAAGCTGGAGAACCCAGTTCAATCACAAGTGGCTAAAGCCTTAATTTGATGCCAGAATTTTAGTAGTGCCCGCTTGTAGCCTTGATCTTCAGAGCCACCCGGGCCCACTCAAAGAATCGACGCTTGAAATCAAATCATGATCTTGAATTATGATCATGGTAAGAAAGTTGTGGGGGGAAGTGGTTAAATGCGTTGCATTCGCCGTGTCCCCACAGCACCTGAACGCTGTTTACATCAAGATCCTCGGCGTGTTGCAGACGGTCCCAAAGGATGCCGCGTACAGGAAATACACGGAACAGATCATCAATGAGCGCCAGCATCACGTCCAGACGGTAGCTCCCAGTTGCGACATTCATCTCCGCTATGTGGCATCTGATGTGAAGTGAAATGGGGTTCATAGTCTTTAACACCAAGATGTTTGGATCTGGCATCTTCATATTTAGAGGCCCACGGCCACATGAAGAGTCGATCCTATCTTTAAAAACGTTATGCTTAATTTCAACTCAAATTTGTAAAGCAGCGATCATTGCTGCTTATGATTGTAATGTTAGTTGACTCCAGGTCTGCTTGGTGCACTGTGCTATGAACCCAGTGACCAGAAATAGATGAATGGCCACTGCTAACATAACTTAACCAACACGGTACTGACCAGTCACGTACGGTCAGGGGAGGCAGTGGAGGCAGGGCCTCACCTGTCATACTCCAATGAAAATAGCTGTTAGAAGAGTAAAAACATATATTAAGGTTTTTCCACTGCTCTGTGTTATAAATGTCATTTCTGTATGATTCCAATCATTTTTATCGTCAAAATCGCCAAATTTGTGGAGCTCCGCTGCAAATACAGGGAGAGACGAGAGGTGAGGCAGCGAAGAGCTCAGCCTCCCCTCTGATTGCGCAACCCCTCAGAAACTGGATGGAGCGCAGGCAATAAGCGCGTGCCTGTCACTATGTCTCTGTATGTTACCAATGTAATGTTTGGAGATCCCTTCATTACATGCGCTCGCCTTCCATAGTCCAGGTAACTTATTTCACGTATATGTGTATAAAGATATTTAGGCATGCTGATCTCGTCATAAAAACTGCAATGAAAAAGCACCAGGGGAGGCAGCTACCACATCTGCCTCACTGAAGGGGTTGCGTTTCTTAGCCAGTGCCTCCCCAGCCATTGACCTCACCGTACGTCACTGGTACTGACCATTGTGGGGAAATATGATCAAACAACCCGTATGAGCGACATGGCGTGGGGAAGCATTCCACTAGCAGTGGATTCATGAAAGGCTGTAAATTTAATTAATAGCTCATAAAGTTAAGGTTAGTTAAGTCAGAATGAAAAATAACCTTTACTCTTTGTGTAACAACTAACGTTTGTCAATGTCCACATTTACAGGAGCCCGATATTGAGAAGCTGGAGAAAAAGATCAATTGTGGACAGATCGAAGAAGTGATCCGACAGGTACGTTCCACGGCATCACCACCTGCCGTTCTTAGCTTTGGTTCCCCGCTATATTCGTTAACACACTCAGTTGGCTGTACTAGGCTCTACAGTTTCCCCAGTGTTGCGCCACAGATTTTTGTGTTTCATTTGTTGTTCTTCCCCTGCACCTCCGATCAGCATTGGCGAGTGACATTGCGTCGTGATATCATAACACCGTAGATGACACAATAATTGGAGACTTGTGTTGCTAATTCATTAGAAATGTAAAGTCGTCAATGTTTTACCTAAACGTGTGTGCGTGAATCATTCTTCACCAGGCCGAGAAGGAGCTCTCCCTGGCGAGGAAGATGCAGGAGTGGAAGCCTTGGGAACCACTCATTGAGGAGCCACCTCCCAACCAGTGGAAGTGGCCCATCTAAATCTCACCCCATCTGATTCCGTCTGCATCTCCGGTCCGAGCACGACTGTGACCCGCGATATCATTAACGTAAATGTATAGCGCGCTTTTGGTTTGGTTATTGACAATAAAAGTCACCAATCAATGAACGAGTGTCCCTGTGTACCGCTGTTTAATCAATCAGGTACGTTTGTACATGTGCATGGATAGATAGGTTAGATAGATTTTATTTATATCAGCAGGAAGGGCCCAATGAGCTGCTAGGTTCTCTCTCATGGGTGTCCTGCGATGTTACAGATGGAGAGCCCCTTGTAGACCTCCCCACCTCCCCTTTTGCTGTATGATGACGACTATGATGATGACTGATGACGACCCCTCACTGCGAGTAATGATGCGTTACAAACTAATGCAGTGCGCCATTTGTTGGAGTATGGGCAAGAAGAGCCGTCGCTTTTAGGTAATGTACATTGGTGAAATGCTAAGAAGATATAATTAATTATAACATTTCCTTTGCTCATCCACTACTAAATCAAGGTCACCACATGCCATGTTGATCATGGAGGGTTGTTTGACCATACCTCACCATGTTGGTCAGTGCAGTTTGGAAAAGAGGTGTTGAGGGAGAGTCCTAGGATTGGTTTTAGATCTTGTCACCGATGTTAGCCTTGGCCAGGAATCCTACCTGGGCCGCATGGTACAACTTACTGTGTCAACCACTGCGCTGCTTTACCCATAACACACGGAAAAGAAAGTCATGTCACCATGTATGCAGCAGCTGTGGCATTGTCATAGTGCGCCATCTGCTGTGTTGCGAATTACATTGCATGGATTTTTATTTCCACGTAAGCAGACTTCCGAATGGCATTACAGTAATTCCAAATCCTGAGCGATAATGAACCTCAACGGGCTCCCACGTGGTTAAATAAAGGATGTCAATACCTACTATAATCACCCAGAAATGTCTGTCCGTGCGGCGCATGACGTCACTCCACATGAGGCCCACCCCCCGCTCATTAATATTCATGAGTGGGTGGATTTTTATACTAACGCAGAGGCAGGTCGAGCTGAATTAAATAATTTATTGCGCAAAGTCGCTTCAAATATGACGTTCCTTTACAGAAAGTGACGGTAAAAAATAAATATACGCAGCACAGTGCTACATCCGTGCGTGACGTCACTTCAAAAGAGGCCCTTCATTAATATTCATGTCGGCGTGGAAATTTACACGAACGCACAAGAAGGTCGCGCACTCCACATGCCGCACCCCTCCCCTCATTAATAATCATGAGCGGGTGACGTCACTCCACATGCCGCACCCCTCCCCTAATTAATAATCATGAGCGGGTGACGTCACTCCACATGCTGCACCCCTCCCCTCATTACTAATCATGAGCGGGTGACGTCACTCCACATGCCGCACCCCTCCCCTCATTAATAATCATGCGCGGGTGACGTCACTCCACATGCCGCACCCCTCCCCAATAAGCATTAGCGGTTGACGTCACTCCACATGGGGCAACCCCCCTCATTACTAATCATTAACTGAACAATTTTTCTATTGAATATTGCAGTAAATCCTCCTTGGACGGGCAAAAATCTAGTTCTTTGAGACTTTGAATCTCAATGTAGCTCTGATGGGTATGCAAAGTACGTCAATCACAATGACTCACGTGATTAAAAGTTACTCCAACGTAGTGAATCTTAATAGAATGAACTCCTCTGCTGTGGCAGATCACTGTTATAATTCAGTGGGCTCACATGACATTGACTTCTCCAAGACGGAGGTTCTTTGCAAACCAACCGGCTACCATGAGAGATTCGTTCATGAGGCCATTCACATATGCAAGCACAGAGACAATTTCAACCGAGAAGATGGATTTTGGCTTAGTAACCATTGGAAATATGTTTTAAACCATTTCCGTTCTTAATTAATTGTATTTTACGATAACCTCCAGACCGCAGCTCTTTCGCCAGCATTGACTCTTAATGCCTCTCACACCACGGTTAATGGTATGGTTTACAACATGGAGTATAACAGCGCCTCGCAGCTGTCTCTCTCCCCCTCCTCCGTTCCGACCATGGATGAACTCGTCCGTCTGAACGGGGCTCGTAGCTATCCGTGGTGCTGAAGTTGAGGGTAAGAATCCACCCATTTTTTCGCCATATAGCATTGTGATATATAACAACTTATTGTTGGTAGCTTAGCTGATTGGAGAATATATAGAGTTTATTGATAACATTGAGGTAATTTATATTTTAGTTTTTTTTATTGGTTCACTATATAGTATTCATTATATAGTGTAGTGTATACCCAGTTACTGTGAATAGCTCAGATGTGTAGGCCTTGACTTCAACATAGCCATTTCTGTGACCAGTCACAAGATAATCACTTAGTTATTTCAATGCTAAATTCGCCTAGTTATTTCAATGCTAAATTCTCCAGTTTGATTTGTACTAGGTGCCTCGGTGAATGTATATGCTCTGACTTTAACATAGCTATTTCTGTGACCAGTTACAAGCTAATCACTCAGCTATTTCAATGCTAAATTCTATGCTAATTCCTTTGTCAAGGGGTGCCTCTGCGGATGTGTATGCTTTAACTTAGCTATTTCAATGCTAAATTCTATGCTAATTCCTTTGTCAAGGGGTGCCTTTGCGGATGTGTATGCTTTAACTTTAATATAGCCTTTTCTGTGACCAGTCACAAGCTAATCACTCAGCCATTTCAATGCAAAATTATATGCTAATTCCTTTGTCAAGGCGCTTTGTTTCTTCTTACACAGCTTAAAGGTCGTGATCTCAGCGTGGCTTTCTCACTCCAGCGCTGTCCTCCAGACAGTCTCGTCCCCTTCACCTGATGAAGGCCGCTTGTGTTGTGGCCGAAACGTCGTGAAAATATTATTGTGTTATTTTATTTTATCAATTTATTATTTTATTCTCATTCTACGTGACTTTACCGAAAGAACCAAAGAAGATGAATCCTTGCAGTCACGAAAGCTTTAAATCGAAATAAAATCTTAATGGGCTCAAGGTTTCATATTCTTGGTTCTTTCGGTAAAGTCACGTAGAAGGGAAACTATTAAATAATAAAGATATTAAACAATATTATTTTATTATTATTTTATAGTTTCCCTTCTACGTGACTTTACCGAAAGCACCCAAGAATATGAATCCCTGTAGTCACGAAAGCTTTAAATAAAAAGGGCTCAAGGTTATTAAGAAAGGCAAGACCAACTCAGATGACTCACATGGTTGAATAAATAAATAAGGTGGTTAAGATGCTTCCCTATATTTGTATCTCCGGATGAAATATTTAGGTATATTTTGCCAACGTTCGCTGGGTAATCATTCGCGTCGTGGGGAATGAGTAACGCACACCCTCTACGTTACATGTGGAGAAGCAGATAAGGGGAAGGCAACGCATTGCCAACCTCCAGCCACCGTGGCGTCACGGTGGCTGTGAGATGTTAACTCCTCTCGCCTGGTATCCCGACCCTGTCGCTGTATGTTTGAACTTTGCGTGTCTCTCTCTCTCTCGGCCCGTGGTCGCGTGGATTTTTTTTCTTCTGGTCTTCTGCTTTTCCCCCTCCACACTGAGAATGGACATCACGAGCTGTCGAGTTTCAGAGTATTTGGCTCCTGCTATAAGTTTCCCACGTGATGATAAGCCACGTCGTTGAGCTATCATTTGTGATAGCCGGGTGGCTTCTGAAAAAAAAGCTACATCGCTCTCGTGGGGCCTTACCCGGTGAAATAAATAATAGTTTTAGTTAATTTTAGTAAATAAAATCCGCGTGTAAACAACAGCGGTCGCCACGGCAACGGCCGCAGCATCAACAACAGCCCCACGCGTGGTGACCGTCTCGTCCGCCAATAGGAAAGCCGCGTCTGAGATCACGTGACCCGCGTTGCCTTGGCGCCGGAGGACGCTCACCTAGGCCGGGCCGAGGAAGGGTGGCGGTCGGAAACGTTGTTTACGGTTTAATTTTACGTTAAAGTTTATTGTTTATTTTTGTTAATTGCTTAAATTAATTAACGCCTCAATCGTCGCGCGCGGCGGGGGGGGAGGGTGTTTTATTTGTGTATTTTTAAAGAGGTGATTCTGCGAGCCAAAGGTGCGTGGATTCAACTCGCTACAACGCTTTGACGACAACGCGGTGTTTATATTGTAACTTATATTGTAACTTCATGAGATGCGTGCACGGCGGAGCAGAGGGGCCTCTCGAGTCGGTCCCGAGATGCCTGGCCGAGGGCCTTGTCCATCCTGCGCCGTTCGGATCCTCGGTGGGGTTGCGGGGTGGGTGGGTGGTTGACCATACTTCACCATACGCCGGGCAGTTCGAGTTTGGTGACGGCGGGGAGGATAAACGCGGGGAGAGTATTTGAGCGCTGTGCTGTAGAGCGCATCACAATGATTCTGCTTCACCCCCTCTGCTGCCCGAAACGTAGCCCCGAAGCAGCAGCAGCAGCAGCGGTGGCGGCGGCCCATTAGAATCTGAATCTGTGTTTATACTGAGAGGAATTCGATGAGCTTATAACGCTCTCTTTCACAGATGTCCAGTAGGGGCAGGTCAGAACGTCAATGCAACAACTCGCAATACAAAGACACGATAGGAGTTCAAAGTATAGGAACGGTAAAAAAACACTTAAAAATATACACAAACTAAACTTTTGTTTACCTTATCAGGTTAAAGCCCACTATGCTATTATCTTCTTTTTTTCATAAGCGACCTAGCGTATCGTGAAGTGGTCACCCATCCGAGCACTAACCAGGCTCATATCTGCGTGACTTCTGGGATGTGACGAGATCGGGCGAGCTCCACGTGACATGCAGGAGCTCATTCATTCTCATGCCCCTTCAATACCTTTATTACCTGCCGATGGCGTTCCTGCTGTGTATGTATACGATCTCGGTTACGCTATTGAGGTGATCGGGCGGTCTCCCGGCTGTGGAACTCTCTACTGGTGACATCCTCCAGTTGATTGACAAAAGAGATGTACACTTATATTATAGCGTGTGGACAGACAGGTGTGACTGCGTTCACCGAAGGGGCAACACTGGTTGAGTGACTGGTTATTTAAAACCCCTTAAGGGGGCGGGGGGGGGTGTACAATATTAATGGTGACCATTATGTCGATGTATAACAGCAGCTATGAACCATTGTTTACAGAAGTGCAGAAGTGTGATGGATCATCGAGAAACACAGACCACCCCAGACAGATCGGCTCAGGGCAGACGACAACGCGACAGCGAAGTTGACAATGAAGTGGACGCCGACTCAGAGCCAACAACTCGGGACCTAGAAGACCACGAACCACCACCAAGTCCTCGACAAGCAACCACGGAAGCTGCCAAAACCCATGATGTCAATCCTGCAGACACACAGAACGTGTACCCTGCAGAACCAGAGCGCGCGGAGGACCCGAACAACACCCAAAACGTGGATCCTGCAGAAACACCGGGCTTGCTTCCAGCAGAAACACGGGATACAGAGCTCTACCCAGACTCAGCGGAGGAGGAGGAGGAGCGGTCAGACACTGAGGAAGGAGGTGACACAAAAATAAATACTCCGGAGCAAACCGAAGGCGGCATCGTGGAGGACGACGCAGCTAACCGTCAGGCGAGTGACATTGCGGTGGTTGTGGAAAATCCCGCTCCAGCTGAAGTCTCAGCGCACATGAACATCTCGGTGCAGGTGCAGTACGCTTCAGGTGGTGATGACGATCAGAGGCAGGCTGTGGAGGAGGAGCATGAGCAAGGTGCGTCGTTGAATGACAAATATCCGACGGGGGAGAAAGATGGCTCCGTGGCGGGGCAGTCAGAGGTGGAAGAATTCAGGGAGGAGTCGGATGGAGTGTCGGGATCAGCGGAGCTTGGGCCATCTTCCCCTGAGCAGGAAGATGCTACGGCAACAGGTTCAAGTCTCACGTGCGGCACGGTTTCTTTACCAGATTTTTTTTTATCATGTGGCTGGGTGGCCTAAGAGGTCAAAGCACTGAGCTAGCACTGCTTGGATTTGAAGCTGGCTTTCAGCTACCTTTGTTTAAACTCGGTTCTCAAGTGTAGTGAGTGTAGTGAGTTTAATAGCGGCAGCCTGGTCACCAATATTTTATGCCTTTTTCCAATATTTGTGCTTTCAGTGTCAGGTCATGAGGTGGAAGTATTCATTCAGATCTTTTGCAGAGCAGTGCAATCCTTTATGTTAGATATCACAGAACTGCTGCCATCCCACTCACTTTGTCACTGATATTAGTGTTTGTCGCATGACAGTCACGTTTATTTATTGCTTTAATTTCCAAAACCAAAATTAAACAATATTGAGTACAAAGTGAAATGCATTATCCTCGGTGTCAAGGTAAAAATGCTCTCTCTCGATCCACAGTAAAAATTTTGCTGACGCCAGGGGGTCAGGTTATGACGATGGCAACAGCTCTAAGCCAGACTGCCGGCAGCCTCAAGGAACATTTCGCGTCGGAGATGAAGGTGCCCAGCCAAGTTATTCTCATCTCCTTTGAAGGTTGGTCTTCCTTTCAAGATTTTCATCACGAGGGTCGACCATTGGGCTACTTGGCCATTACCATTAATGTGAGTATTTGAATCGGACTCTCCACAATAGAAGGCGAAGGTCGGACAAATATAATAATACTCTGTCATGGACATCAAACCTCAGTTGAGGGCGACTTTGGACATCTAGTCCATGTGAAATTTACACACACACACAAGCGATATCCCCCAGTGTGTTGCATCTTCCTTCAAACGGTGTGTAGACAGCTCTTCGTGATAATACTGTCGCGCTCGCTCGCAGGAAGCACCGTGGACAACGCGCAGAGCCTACGTATGCTGGGGGTGAAGCCTCACGGCACCGTGCAGCTGGAGATGTGCTCCACCGAGCCTGACACGTACCCGCTGAGGCCCATCAAGTTGCGGCACGAGTACAGCATGCCCGATGTCATCACAGTGCGCGTGCAGACCGGTGCGTGGACGCTGCATTGGCGCCGTTCATTAACGTGTTGCAGCCAAAGGTTCAGAGCGTTCATGTTTTCAACCTTTTCTCATAAAGCAGTGCAACCCTTGGTGTTGGAGAACGGCCTACAGAAGTGCATATCACAGACCTACATCTGAAGTATCTTCAATTTAACTGTGTTCAACACAGAGGTCCAGGTCGATGTACAGGAGAGATTTTTAGTTTTTATTTGTTATAAATAGCAGACAGGCCATTGCCCCACTTTCTGTACTGCCACCTACACCCACAAAACTTTTATGCTGGCTTGGAGATCACGGCTGATGAGGATGAGGAATTGGTGATAGCTTTATGGATGCCCTATATGACGAATTTAATACTTTTTTTCAATTGAACGCACGTGTCACTGCCACACAAATTTCCTCCAGGATCAGGAACGCTGGAGGACGTCGTGGTGGAGATCGAGAGGGCGACGCGTCAAAACCCGTTTCTAGGCGGCTTCAGGCACCGGTTGACAGGCACCGAATTCCACCACGCCGGCACTCAAACACTGCCCAAACGACGGCCTGACACTGGAATAAAGCGATTCTGCCGGAACACCCAGGTGTGCCAGAGCATCGCAAGAGACGCCTTACAAAATTCTGTTCTGTTCCCCCACTCTCGGCCAATACCAATGATGATTATCTAAACTGGTCCTGAGCCTTTCCGAGGTCGCCTCAGCCTCAAATGAGTACCTGGTGTGGTTTGTAAACATCGCGACTGGGGAAACAAAGGTGGTCGGGTCTGGTGCTATCCACCCACCCTCCTGTGTGCCATGCTGGCCTTCATTGGTGCTCGTTAACAGGACTTTCCCCCCCAAAAATCTGTTAATGCTATATGGGGGATCTTTGTCTTTATTGTGTCTGGCAGACTGTGTCGGAGAAGCAACACTACCAGCAGACGCACAACACCACGGCGACGCAGATGACCAAGATCGGCTGCTACGTGACCTGCACCACGGACCGGCTCCTGGCGCCGCGGCCCTACGTCACGGCCAAGGAGTATCACGAGCGTCGCCGCAGAGCCGTGAGTCAGCGTCGCATCGCACCACGCCACATCACACCACGCCGCATCGCACCACGCCGCATCGCACCACGCCGCACCACGCCACATCGCACCACGCCACATCACACCACGCCACATCTCACCACGCCACATCGCACCGCGCCACATCGCACCACGCCGCACCGCACCACACCGCACCGCACCATGCCACATCGCACCACGCCACATCGCACCACGCCACATCGCACCACGCCACATCGCACCACACCGCACCGCACTGCGCTGCACCGCACCACGCCACACCACGGACGAGCGCTTGAACCCGACACAAATCGAATTCACTCACACGCAGGGTTACACGCCTACGCGGCTCACTCATTTCACTCACACGCAACCAAAAACACTCTTGGCCACGAGTGGTTGGGTGACTTGGATTGACTAGTTCGTATGGATTCGAGCTCGAGCTCGTACGAGGGCCCTTATTAATAACTTATTGGGTGATGCTGCATTGGCAGTGGTGCACAAATCGCAGTATTCTGTTGCTGGCATTTACTTTTCTACCAAATGCAAGGAAGTCTCCACGTGTAGGCAGGGCTTAATTTCCCCCTCGCACCAGTCTACCAGTGATCTGGAAAACAGTAAGTAGCACATACCTATAATCCACAGCCATAGCAAGAAGTATACTGGATGTGGTGTGCAAGATACATATTGTTACAGTTCGCTGACCCTGACAGATCTGACTGAAATGAAGCCCTGCACACAGTAGACATGCAGCAGTACAGAACACCGCCTCCACCGCCACTACCACCACCACCACGTTGTCATTGAACAGTGCCGGTGTGTACTTCTGCCTCTCTTTTGCGACGCAGGTAATCGTGCTGCAGAGCTACCTACGCCGGTGGCTTGCCAAGGACGCGGTACAGAGGCTGAGGGAGGCCAGGGCCCTGCGCCTGGATTGGGAGCGGCAGGAGGAGGAGCGGCGGTGCCAGGAGAAGGAGGAGAGGAGACGCAGAGACTACGAGCGTCGCGTCAACCCCAGATCCAAAGAGGACTTTGATCTGCTTTACGCTGCGGTGGAAAGTGAGGGCGCAGTATGGTGGCACAGAATGTCTAGAAGGTTCAGAATGCTCATAGGTGATGAGACGTTGAAGCTTGGACATTAGTAATGCTTTATTCATCTTTATCAGAGTTATCGTCTGCCCTCCCCCCCTCGTTACTGACAGATGGACAGACAGATACATCGATAGACATAGACAGGATGGACAGAGGTAATGCATAATTACTGTTAACCTTTAACGGAAAACATTAAACAGCAAAAATGCAGGCAGCTGCCTTTGATGAAAGTGGGTTTTCAAGTATAGCGAGTTAATGTTTTGAGCCCCGTCACTAAAACCATTGCATAAAAAATGGGTTCTGCGCTTAATTTGTAAAAAAAATAACCCCTCTGACCGTGTAACCCCTCGGCTGCGCGGCCTAGAGGATACCTGAAGGGACGGTCAGTATGTCTCTCGCCAATATCGCCTTCCGCGGGCCGTCCTCTGATGCGAAGAGGTTGTCCCCGCCCGGTGCGCCGCACAGAGTGGCGCAAGGAGGAGGTGGCGCGGATCGACGGCGAGCTGAGCGGTGACGAGAGGAAGGCTGCCCTGTGCACGCTGCTGGAGCAGGAGACACAACTGCTCGCGTCCATTGGCCGGCACAAGCTTATCGCGGACGGAGTGAACCGCGAGAAGGCCGTGCGGCAGCTGCTCCAGAAGGTGGGCGGTTGCTGGCTGTGGGTGGGGGAGGGGAGGCTAAGATCTGCATCACGAGTGGGGTTGTTCATTTTATTGTTTTGCATTACCAGTAGCAGTGTGACAAAAATGGTAAAAGTTGATGACTGACGAGTGGCGTTATGCAAGTAAATATCTTATGAAGATAGGGCGAGAATCATGCGAGTGTGGCCATAGGATGGACTGCCCACCAGTTATGTATAATCTATTTATATAAATTAAGAATTCGTATGAATATAAACACTCCACGCATATGAATGTGAAATCCTTATTTGCGCACACAATTCCATCGGTGTGTCACTTGCAAAAGAATGCAATTTAAAATCTCCGATGGCTCATTCACATCTCTACTCGATCACGGAATATGACAACACCGATTCTCCCATTTCCAATTCCGTTTCTTGCTCCCGTGACCCCAGAGTGCTAGCCCCAAGTGCTGGAAAGCGTTTGACGGCAAGACGACGGCGATGCACACACCAGCCAGCCTCCTTGCCAAGGAGCTGCAGGACATCTACAGCAGCGTCAGCATGCCCAGCCTGAGCCAGGAGGAGAGACTAGATGCCTTGCGCACCCTAAAGGACAAGGTCAAGGTACTCTCGTACAGAGCAAGGACGATTATACAAGTCGATTAAATAGACCTGAATTTGTAAATCAATCACTGGCCGGACGAAGGCTTCGACACGCCGTGCACTGTCGCCTAAAGTTGAAACGTTAGCGACGCGCGCCCTTTCCCCTCCCCGTGTCAGGACAATGACTGCAAGCTGACGCGGGAGATAGCGGAGCTGGTGGACCGGGAGACTGACCTGCTCACACGCTCCGTCAAGGAGGCGAACCTGGAGGGACTGCGCAAGAGGATCTGCACGCTCTTCCTGCAGTACATCAAGACGCCTGCCTTCAACCCCGCCGTGGCCAAGCTGCTCAAGGTGACCCAAGACAAATCGAAACAGCTCTCCGATGCAGTTTTTTTGTTTTTCTGGCATGTGCTGTTGAGATGACGTCCACCGTGGGAGATGAAGCTATGAAGTCGGCTCGAGTGCGGGAGCCAGACGGATTGTTGCATTGCAAGACTGCAAAGAGGTCTTTATGTAGCAGTGGATAGATCCTTGCCGATGATTGATGAGGATGACGACGACGACGATGATCGTGATCTGTAGGTGCCCCAGGACCCGACGGAGCTGCGCAAGAATGTCTACTTCTGCTCGGGCTGCCGCAACCACCTTCCCGCATCGGAGTTCTGGCTGGCGTCGGATAGCCGGGGCCTGGGCCGCTGCCGGCGCTGCTGTCAGGTGGATAACGCGGCGCGGCGCCGGGAGGAGATGTCCGAGTACCGCGCCATGCTCCGCCGCCTGTGCCACACCGAGGAGGGCTACGGCGATGGGTCACGAGCGCCGTTCCTTATCCAGGCAAGTCCACCACTGGCAGCGCCGGGTTCAAGTGAAGGGATATCACCGCTAGCTCTGTGATTTGCGCTTCTGTGGGCCGTTCTCAAATATGGGGGGGGGGGGGGATTTGCAATGCTCTGCGAGAGATCTGAATTGTTGGGTGTGGTGCTGGCAGGCCACATAGTGTAAGTGTTATCATCTCATTAATCTATCTCTTTATGTCTCTGGAAGCCATATCTCTCAACTGATCATATTTTGGTGGATTACTTCATAAGCCTTCTGGCCCACGGGCCGCCAGTTAAAGAACCCCAAATGGAACTGTATGTCAAGACGCCGTTCAGAGACAGCGGGCATATTTATTGTATAGATAGAGAATAGAGGCAGTCTGTTATTAGGCGGTAAAGGTGTAATCCATCAATTGCTTGCTCAGGCCACTACCGGTTGAACGGCTTTCACTTGAGGGAGCTCTAGAGAGCTCCTTGGTATAGGCAGAGGATGAAAGTACCAATATCTTGAGAAGGTGGGAGTCGAGAGCATGAATGGCTGGGGCAAGGGAGTTCACACTATGGCAACAGTACCAGCAGAAGATGAAACGGAGAAAACCTCCCTATCCAATAAATCAAACAAATAATAATCGGTCGTGTGATTATTTCAATACATTGATTACGCCAGCCCTACAGTCCGCTGCTATTTCACCAGAATGCTTAAACTTGTGTTTTGTGTCACGTTGGTGGCCGCCCACGGATTGTCCGTGTGCAGGAGCAGGACCTTCAATTCCTCGTGGACAGAGTGTGGGGAGCACAGTCGGCCCTGAGCGCGTTCACCGGCCTGGCAGAGATGGAGCTGGTGCGGTGGGACAAGCGGGAGGCTTGGTCTCCCTGGAACTGCATTCTGCTGACGCGGGATGAAGCGAAAGATCACCTGCAGTTGGAGGACATCGGCAAGGTCTGTAGACGTGTGTGCCACAGCCCCATCGATATGCTGGGCTTTCATTAAAGCTTTCGCATTTTTGGGGGGCTCAGCCAGAACACATCACTAGCTCATGAAAATAGGATAATTAATTTGGATGAGAATGAATTTGTGTTCAAACATTTACATTTTGTTTTTGAGCCTAGGTTCTGCACTGCTCTACCAGAGCTATGAATTAATTCTTCATCTCATAAAAGAACACTGCTAGCACCAGGGCAAGAGGCTTAATTTCAGTTGGTTCCATCCAGCTCAGCAATCTCGTATAACGCATCCACTATACCTCTCACTTATGGCTGTGGCTGACAGTCACGTGTCAATACTTCTGTCTACCAGCAACCTGTAAAATATTTTAGTATTATCATTCGGCTCGTTTACCTAGGAATGCTTCACTGAGCCTCGTGAGTAATTTTCAGGAGGATCCTGCCAAGGTTTTTTCTTGTAGGGAACGCTTTTGCTATGTGTAATCCCAATTGAGCACTTTATAGGTAATTTTTCAGCATTGGCATGTTTGGCCAATACCAAGAATATGTTTTTTTTACTATGAAAGAAAACTGGTGAATCTATAGGAAATGTATGCAGAACAGAGGGAGAACATACAAACTCCACGCAGAAAGTTGGGAATCGAACCCTGGCCCATCTTGCTGTGTTACCGCTATGCCACCCTGACACCCAAATTAAGCTCTGGATAGCAAAATTTGGATAAACTGTACAAAAAAAAGTTTTGTTACGACTACGTTGACACTACAGTCAGAAAAGCGATGGTGGCACTTGGGTCTATCTGTGCGGCGTCCGAGCAGGCGTACGAGCGTGCGTTCGTGCAGAGAGTGGAGCAGCGGCAAGCCCTGGCTCGAGGTTACTTCTCACGCCTGCCCGGGATGGCCCAACAGCTGGAGTTTCCTCCGACCCCACCGCCACCGGGTCTCAAGATTCTACGGCCACGCACAACCACGGTCTCCGCCACCGGGACTGCCACATAGGGGTGCACTCGCACGCACGTGGGCCCATTCTGAATCAAAATCTTTATTTATCCTGCAAGAAACCGTTGCGCTGTGAAGCTCTTTTCACGCCTATCCAGAAGTTTTAAGGATGTCCAGTAAGAGCTTCATTTCAGCTAACTCAGGCCAGCTTGGTGACCCGGAAAATATTTCCGCATTAAGCATTTCTAGGGTTGCCGTCGGTTCGGGAATTGGCATCTGCGTTCGGGTGGCAGGAATTGATTTGGACCGAGAACAGTTGGTATTGTATTTAACTTTCTCACAGTCTACTGGACAGTTTTGATCATAGACCTAGGATGACTGAGGTGCAGGTTTGGTCTGTGGATGAGGTGGTAAGCCTCGACGACCGACATCCATATTACCTCTTGCTGTGGTTGTGGATATTGCTCATGTGCCCTACTCCTATCTCCCAGCAACCATGGACATATTGAGAAATTAAACCCTGAATGCAATTAAATTTATTCAACAAAACATGATCTGGGTATGTAAAAGTGCCTTTGATTTTTTAGAACTCTTTGGCAAAAAAACGATTCTTTGAAGTCAAAAGTCTTATTATGTATTTGGGGTGTGTGGCGACTAAGTCTTTTTCCATGTACATCTGTTTTATGGCTGTCAATCCAACTGCTCTGGGAACTAAGAGTTGAACGCATAAACGTTCTTAATGAATGTTGTGTACCAGAGGCTGTGTGAGGGGGTATAGCTCAGTGGTAGAGCATTTGACTGCAGATCAAGAGGTCCCCGGTTCAAATCCGAGTGCCCCCTAGAATCTTATTTTAAAAATTAATTATACACTTTGGGTACTGGAAAATATTTTTTATTCAATCGTACATATTCGATGTGTCACTTGAGTCTAAATAAAGATATCGGAGAAAACTATGCGTTTAAAAAATACTCCTTTCAGGGACTTGTGTAAAGACTATGTTGTGTGAATTTAGCAAATAAACAGCAATGCATGCACAAATGAAGTCATTTTTTAATTGCAAATCCGTGACTGAAATATCTGGGTGTATGTATATAATTTTGTGAACTGTGTAGAGATGTAATCATTCATGCCGAACCATATGAGTGCATTGGCATTCATCGGCATTGGCATTATACCTTATTTGACATGCACGTTATGTACTTAAGCTATTACGCTCACAAAGCATCCTGTGGGGGTATAGCTCAGTGGTAGAGCATTTGACTGCAGATCAAGAGGTCCCCGGTTCAAATCCGAGTGCCCCCTCAAAGCTTTTTTAATATAACACCTCTCATTAAAAAAAAAACACTTGTGTCACGTCGGTGTATTTTTTTACTTTAAATCTTTCAATTCCTAAACCATCATCTCTCTTTTAGGTACGACTAAGATGTTTTAAAATATGCACTGTAGTCTCTTTGAATGATTTAACAATGGTGTTGAGTGGCAGCCCCGATGACGACATCAAGGATGTCAAGTGGTTATGCCGGTGTTGTAATCCTGGTCATCGATCTTGACAGAGGGGTCCCTGGATCCGGATGCTGTAAAACACCACCTGCTTTGTTACCCACCCCATGTTCCACGCCTTTAAATCCACTCCATGTTTCCTCTACAAACTACTTTGTTTTCATACTCTTTGGTTCTTTCGGTAAAGTCATGTTTTCCTCTACAGCCCATTGCCAATCCACTGTCGGATGAATGCCTCCCCACGCCATGTCGGTCATGGGTGTTATTCGGCAATACTCTAATACGCTGAATCTTGATTTTAAGCCTTCGTGACTGCAGGAATTCATATTCGTTTGGTCTTTCGGTAATGTCACGTAGATAGGTTCAAAGAAAATTACAAAAAACTATGACGTTTCGATCGCAACACAAGTGGTCGTCTTCAGGAAAAAGGAGACGACCGCTTGTGTTGCGATCGAAACGTCGTAGGTTTTTGTTATTTTCTTTGAACCTATCTACGTGACTTTACCGAAAGACCCAAAGAATGTCTAATACGCTGGTCAATGTGGTTTGGCAAAGGAAGCCCTTACGACTCTGAGCCAGTGGTAGATATTCCACATTCCTAAGCCTGGGTGGAGAACGACTTCAACACGAAGGTCCACACTCGTACGAAAGGTAATCCACTCACTGGCTATCTCACCGAGTAAGAGCTGATTGATTGAGATATGTCTCTTTGGGAGAGTGACCTGGGTCTGCTTGTGATGACAGAACAGTGCAATTACAGACCGACCATTCAGAGAGCTAATAGAGATCCAGAGAGACATTTAATTACATAGGAAGTTAAACACAATTGCCAAAGCAAGCAGAACATGACAGTAGAAAACGTATTATGACAAAGCTATCAACTTAATCCTCCCTATAAGTATTCCCACTTATGCTCTGCCTTCTTACTCCTCTTTCTAAACTCACACCAATCCTGAGCCATCATCTGTACATCCACTCCACAGTTCTTCACAACCTGGCTCACCACTTGAAGCCACTTCTGTCTGGGCCTGCCTCTCGCTCTCAGCCCCAGTGAATCCATGTTTATCGGTTTTCTTCATCCTTCGTGGGGTTCCCTCTTATTCTAAGACGTGTCACTCAAGCCATCCGATTTCGTTTCCTCTCAGCTTGTCTGAGATGGGTATCACTTTTACCTTCTTCATCTCTTGTCAATTAAAAATTTGATTTGAATCAATGTTTGATCACCAAAACTGATAAACGTTCCATAAATAAAACTAAAAAGGAAAATAAATATGTAGTAGGTGACGTTTGGGGCAATGGCTCTTATTTATAGCAGACGAAAAACAATGCAAAAATAATGCAAATATTAAATGGAGGTACCTAGCATTATATAACAGAATTTAAATTCAATATTTATTTGTGACACGATAAATCCTGTTAAGCCAGTTAGCCATCCAGTTTGCAAAGAAGATCCGTGGTGCATCAACAAAGAACAACATCCAAGTTATACTTATCGAAGGATAAGACATCAGAACAGAATTCGCAAAGAACAAAGAATAACAGGCATATTATACCAACAATCATACAAATGATTCATACTCTCTACTACTGGTGGTGGTTGGAACAGCCTTCTGGTCAGAGGGACTGCTGAGGTTGGATTTTGTTCCATTTTTCCCATGATGCTCTACAGCCTGAGTAATGGTGAGTTGTCTGCTTGCAATTCATTTGTGTTTAGTTTGTTGTCTTTCCCCCGCACCACCGATTACATAATGTAACACAATTTTAGTTCCTGTGTAGTAAGTGTTATTTCGTAATTGCTTATGCATAAAAAGTACAGAAAATGGCAAATTTTTTCCACAAACTTTGCTTTTGTGACCAGGACAGTGATCTTCTTTGGTTCTTTCGGTAAAGTCACGTAGAATGAGAATAAAATAATAAATTGATAAAATAAAGTAACACAATAAAATTCTCACGACGTTTCGGCCACAACACAAGCAGCCTCATCAGGTGAAGGGACGAGACTGTCTGGAGGACAGCGCTGGAGCCTTTGGACTTTATCGAAAGAACCAAAGAAGATGAATCCTTGCAGTCACGAAAGCTTTAAATCAAAATTCAGGACAGTGATATTTTGAAATACACCTATTTCAATGCAGAAACGGGCGAATTTGTGTCTTTTCGTTCACATAAAGTCAGAAAAAAATAACATATGAATCAAAATTAACATGTATTTATACTAAATTAATAAAAAATGACTACAAAAGATTTTGTGGAATTTATTGCACTCCAGGATCTTCTTTATCTGTGATCCAATGAAGACAACGGCTTTGACCTTTGCCTCAGACAGCTTAGGGAAGAAGTCTTGAATGTACTTGAAGGCTGCCAACTTCTTATCTACAGCTCTGACAAATTGTTTCATGAGGCCCAATTTGATGTGCAGTGGTGGCATCAGCATTTTCCGGGGGTCCACCAGTGGCTCCCACTAGACTTTGTTCCTCCCCACAGAGAACTCGGTCCGCTGTGGCCAGTCCCACCTGTGGTAGTGCGACTTGGTGTCGCTGCTGTTCCAAAGGCAAAGATAGCAGGGAAATTTGGTAAAACTGCCTTGGAGAGCCATCAGGAATGCCACCATTGTGAAGTCTCCGATGACCTTCCAGCTGTACTCATCATACTTCAAGGCGTCCAGCAAGGTGAAAAACATAGCAAGGAAATTTGCTGTGTTTTTCACACCTGATGATGATTGCTTGTATTGCAGTCGAAACGTCGTGAGAATTGTATTGTTTTATATTTTTATTATTTTATTGTTTCCCTTCTACGTGACTTTACCGAAAGAACCAAGAATATAGGTGTTAAGATATTCAAACGCCAAATAGATACCTTTTGCAAGGCATCAACTCTGCATTAACCACACACGTACTTGTGGCAAAACATGCAAACAAAACATGTTCTAATAATTAATATATGCATTGTCTTTGAAACTTTCTTCGAAGAAAGCTGTCTGGTGTTGACCAATCAATGCATATATTCTAGATTTAAACCTTTCGTGACTGCTAGGATCCATACTCTTTGGTTCTATTGGGTAAAGTTCACTCCAGCGCTGTCCTCCAGACAGTCTCGTCCCTTCACCTGTTGAAGGCCGCTTGTGTTGTGGCCGAAACGTCGTGATTTTGTTATTTTATTTTTTACCTACGTGACTTTACCCAATAGAACCAAAGAGTAACAATGCATATATTATCAGGGCATGTGTTTTGTTTACATGTTCACCCCAAGTACGTGGTTAATGCAGACAGGATTCCTTGAAAAGGGATTCTGTTTGGTGTTTCAACATCTTAGCACGACTGTTTTATTGCCAGAAATGGTCAAACTTATTGTTATATTTTGATACTGGCAAGTAAAATATTGCCACTATGCTAACGAGTGCATAAATCAGGAAACATTAGCATAATGAGCTGTCTCACTTCGCAAATGTCGGCATTGCCACTATGCTAATGAGTGCATAAATCAGCCCACATTAACATAATGAGCTGTCACACGTCGCCAATGTCGACATTGCCACTATGCTAATGAGCGCATAAATCAGGATACATTAGCATAATAAACCGTTTCTCTTCGCCAATGTCGGTATACCATTATGCTAATGAGTGCATAGATCAGCAAAATATTAGCATAATGAGCTGTCTCACTTCGGGCGCCTCCCCGATTGGCTAGAGAGTGCGCGCGCTGGGCTCCGTCGCTCGCTCGCCTTCCCATTGGACGGCGATCGCAGCGCCGCGCGCTCACCGGCCAATGGCGCGCGTCGTCAACGCCCCCCGCGATCGCCATCGTGCGCTCCGGGCGATTTGCAAGGCGACGTTGGACGCAATGGAGGCAGCGGTGCGCTCGTTCCTCCGCCTCGGCGGCGCCGTCGCCGTCGCCCTTCTCGCGGCGATGAGCGTCGCGGCAGCCGTGGACCAGGTCCCCGTGCTGCTGTGGACCTCGGACGCGTGAGTTGGCGCCCGCCCGCGATAGATGCGCATGGGGCCCGGTCGGACTCGCGTCGCTAGGGGGCAAACGCCATTGCGGTCCGGGGGAATCAAGAAACTAAAACCCCACGCCTAGGGCCCCCCACCCGCCGCCCAAACGCACCGCTCGCCAATAATATTAACATCGAATAATGGAATATTGACAACAATTAATGCGGCAGTCTGGTGGATAACGGAGGTGGTTGTGGGTGCGTCTCACAAAGCATTGTGCTAAACCCATTGACTCGTGAGACGTCTCTGAAGCTCAGCGGGGTCGAGCCTGGCCAGCGCCTCAAGATGGGCGAGCCATCGCCGTGCGCCAGGAGGCGTCTTGCCCAGTCAAGTCTGGCCACACGATCCCCCCTCAGGGCGGCCGAGCGGCCCATCGACGGACCGCCCGGTCCGTGCGGTGGTCACTGCATCCGCCACGACAGTCGACACTGCGGCACGCGGCGCAGCAGTAGAATGTTGCGTGAATGGGCCTGGTGATAGGCAGCAAGAGGGGGACGCAGCAGCATTCACCGTTGTTGTACCAGCCCGCCTGGTGGTTGACGAGGTTGTGCGTGTTCGACGATGCACGAGTTGCGGGAGCGAGCGGAAGGAAGGAAGGAAGCGATGGCGCGCAACCCCCGTTTCGCATTTCCCCCCCAAGGACTGCGCTGCCGTCCCATCTGTGCGTGGGCGACAATTAATGATGCCACCCCACCTGCTTGCAGTGCAACAATATCAATTCCAACGTTAATCGTAATGTAACGGTGATAACATTACGCCGATGCGTATTTTCGGCACAGACTCGCTTTACTGACAACAGACGTGGAGGGGGGGGGGGGGGGGGGCTCTAATTGGCGATCAAATTGAGCACCGTCTGCCTTGTAGTAGTAACCCACCAGCCCAGGAATAGGCGGTAAATAATGTAGCAGTCGAGAAAGTCCCAGTTGCTCAGGTTAGTGCACTGAGCTGGCACCGCAAGAGATCCTGGTTCCCATCCAGGCATTTGATTTAATCGGGTCCTCGAGTTGTTGGGAGTCAAGTTGGGTTTGCATTCAATGTAGCTTTATTCCAGTTCTGGGAGTATAAAATATATCGTGTTGACGGTCATGCAAGGTGCTGCCCCCACCCCCTTCCCTCTAGATCAGGGGTCACCAAACTTTTTTCACAGCGGGCCGGATAACTGATAGAATGACGAGCGCGGGCCGCAAAATCATTCTGTTCAATGCTTGGGGGCGGGAAAGATGTGTGTTTGTGTGTGTTGCCATGTAAACCATGGTAACGTCAGAGCTTAGGCGGAGCTACCACGAGCCGGGGAAGTACTTGGGATGGCGCGAAATAAGCAAACATTACAATAAACAAGAAAATCTAGATACAATAATTTAAAATTTAAAATAGTAAATTTAAGGCACATCGCAGCAAGGAGGTCTCCGCACGCGTGAAGATCTCCTGGTATTCTAAACATAATATTTAAATTGTATCACAACGTCTCGTGTTTCATACGTTTTATCAACCAAATTCAAGTACCGTCGGCGGGCCTGATGGACTGACGCCGCGGGCCCGATACGGCCCGTGGGCCGTAGTTTGGTGACCCCTGCCCTAGATTGTGGCACAAAGATCCCTGGAAAGGCTCTCGGAGATAGCTCCAATATACACTTCTGCTGTCCCTTCTTCACGGTGCTGCTGTGCACTATGAGGGTAACTTGGTATGACAGCTCATGCGGAACAAGATTGGGGAGGTGGGGGGCACGGTACTGTATTTTGAAAAAAATATTCGCCTGTAATGTAATATAAAACGATGCTCGACTGACAATTGTTATGGCCGTGCACGGACGCTAGGAGTCACTCGACTACCAAGACTGCAGTTCATGCTTCTTTAATGCCGTAGTCAAAGCAAACGCCAAGAAACAAAGGACAAAACTACAGCCACTGCACTGCTTTAGTAAAAAAAAAATAGTAATATCTTCTCCAAATCAATAATTGCGCCACAATTTTACCGCCGCTGAATTCTCTCCTCTCTCCCTGCTGCTGCTGCCAGCTCCCTGTGGGGTCCGGCGACATCCCCTCACTCGGGTCACATCGTGACGGCAAAGGAGCTGCACGGGTACCTGAAGCCAGCCCTGCAGATGCCCGACAAAAACCTGGTGCTCTTTCTTCAGGACAAAGTGAGCTGCGTTATTACTGTGTTGTTACATGGTGGCGGGGTGGGGGGGGGAGGTGGCTGCTCCATCATTAGGGGGCCGGTGGGGCCCTGAAAGGAGAAAATGAAAAGAACATTGCTTACTGACCTGCACGTGCGCTTGCCAGTTGCTATACTTAGAAATGGGATTCATACCCCCCCCCATTCCTCCCCCACCCTTCCTGCCCCCCTTTCCCCCCCACTCCTCCCACCTCGTCGGGCTTCCATGCCCCACGAATCTATTTACTCATTGGCCAGCACTGAGCAACGGTTATCAACTCCCAACTGTTCCCTCTGCTACCAAACTCTGTGTAAATAATTCACGAACACTCTGACCTATGATAGATAATTAAATAGCTAATACATAGTGCATGATCCTTCCTTCAGCGTAGTCCCTCTGTAAGCTTGCTCGGGTTCGAGTTAGTGGGGGGTGTGGGGCGGGGTTGGGTGAACGGGAACATTTGCTTTCAACTCGTGTCATGTGATGGTTGCATGTTTTTTTATACCAGGAAATCACGAGACATGAGCCAGCTCCGTGACACTGACGACTTCCTCTTATTGAAACAAAATATATATTATCGTCACAGCTGCCAGGGCATCACTAAATGAGTCATGGATGGGTGAGACTGCCGACAGCTGATTCCACAGTCGGTGAAGTCCCGATTATCTTAATTTAGTATAATCGCTGGGATGGGCCAACATTCTATCTGGCTCCTGCACGAGCTGATTGCATCGCACCATATCTGTGTGGTGGACGTCTTCTTGGGTGCGTTCTCTCCTTTGACTTCCGCTCCGTTATTTTCCTAAACAAATGGCCATCTTCCCTTCTAGCGACCTGTCTTGCCCAAGCCCATTTACTCTTCTTAACAGAAATTTTGATGTCTCAAAATTGTGTATGGTCTCTAATACATGTGTTCCTCTTCCTGTCTCGCAGTATAATTTCAAGCATGGATCTCCTGGTGCCTCATTGTGCACTATTCCGCTTTCATTTCATATTCATTGCCAGTGTGTATGTTTCTAGTCCATCCTCTACTTGTGACCCCTAACCCCGGCCTCCTGTCACAGGGTTGCTTATCTCTCTCTTGTTTACCGGTTTTAATCTCCCTAAACTTTATATCTTGTCTACAGCTCTCTTTCTTGTAGCTCTGTCATCTCAGTGGTCTCCTGATCTCTTGGTAGGCCACTCCAAGTGGCCCATAGGCTACCAATCACAGAACCCTGACATACAACATATACTCTTTGGTTCTATTCGGTAAAGTCACGTAAAAGTATAAAACAACAAAAATAAAATAAAAAAATTCATGACGTTTCGGCCACAACACAAGTGGCCTTCATAAGGTGAAGGGACCAGACTGTCTCGAGGACAGCGCTGGAGTGAACACAGCCAAGCTCAGGCCGCGACCTTTAAGCTGTATGAGAGGAAACAAGGCGCCTTGACAAAGGAAATAGCATAAAAATTAGTATTTAATATATCTCTCAGGTCGATGTAGCCCTCAAAGGCGTAGGACACATCCAAGCAGACGTTGCGAGAGCTGAAATAGCCACTATTTTTGAATGCTAAGAAACCCATTAGCAACATCAGCAAAAATGAACGCTCTGAACTCGCGAATTTAAAAAACAGAAGTGACATAGTCATCCTCTCAGCCGATAAAGGCAACGCTACTGTAATTATGGATAAAGATTCATACAACAACAAAATCCAGAATCTGCTCAACGATGGAAGTTACTCAAAAATTAAAAATGACCCTACCAATAGCCTAGCGATAAAAACCAACAAGATCATCACAAGTTCCACCTCCCTAATCGACCCAACTAAACGTCCCTCCCTAAAACCTTCTGCTGCAAGACCCCCTAGATTCTATGGTCTTCCCAAGATTCATAAAGAAGGCACCCCACTACGACCCATCGTATCCACGATTAACTCCCCTACCTATAGACTAGCCCATTTTCTGTCAGATACCTTGCTGCCTTTCACTGGCAAGACCGCCTCAGCAGTACTTAACTCAGCCCAATTGGTCTCTATGGTCAAAGACGTTGTACTGTCCCCTGACGATATCCTTGTCAGCTTCGATGTGGTCTCTTTGTTCACCAAGGTCCCAGTACCTCATATCATTGCAATAATTGAAAATTTGGTCCAACATGGACTAGACCCCGATACACCTGCACTGGTTAGGCACTGCCTCAACAATACCTACTTTACTTGGAATGGCTCCTTCTACAAACAAAATGAGGGTACCCCCATGGGATCCCCCTTGTCACCAGTGATAGCCAATATTTTCATGGAGAAATTTGAATCGGACGCCATCCAGACTTCCACCCTCAGACCTTCCCTGTGGAAGAGATATGTAGACGACACTTTCGTCATTTGGCCACATGGCCTCCCAGCTTTGAACCTTTTCCTAGATCACATTAATTCCAGACACCCTGCCATCAAATTCACCATGGAAGTGGAGAAAGATGGCAAGCTGCCATTCTTGGATGTTCTGTTTGAGAGGAGACCTGATGGCTCATTGGGACATTCTGTCTACAGGAAACCCACCCACACAGATTTCTACTTGAAACCTGATTCCCACCACCACCCGACGCAAAAGAATTATCTCATCAAAACGTTATACCACAGGGCTCATTGCATTTCGGACCAACACCACCTGACCAGTGAATTAAAACATGTGCATCTGGCCCTCAAAAGGAATGGATATTCTGACCGTACCATCCGCTAAGCTGTTTCTCCCTCCATACAAAAACAACCACTTGATACTCCGATCAAAACCATCACACTGCCATATATAGCAGGTGTTACTAAAAAGATCTCTAAAATTCTAAACAAACACAAGATCCTGGTCCGGTTCAATACAGTACACAAAATCCGTGAACTTATCCCTTCCGTGAAGGATGTCATTCCTGACTTACAGTACCCCGGAGTTTACAGATTGATCTGCACCTGTGGTGACTGCTATATCGGGGAGACGAAACAACATGTCTCTGACCGAATTCGCGAGCACAAATCAGATTTGAAACACGGCAGAACGAATTCTTCTACCGTAGCTGATCACTGCTACAACGCTGTGGGTGATCACGATATAATTTTCTCCGATACCAAGGTTCTTTGCAAACCCACGGGTTTTTAACAGAGATTTGTTCACGAGGCAATTCAGATTTACAGACACAATTTCAACCGAGAAGATGGTTTCAAATTAAGCAACTATTGGAAAGATGTTCTAAATCGAACCAAACATGAAACTAATTTTCAATGGTACAGTATATTTTTTCAAGTAATGGTATCCCAAACTTTCGCAGCTGCTTAAATTCCCTTTTCACACCATCAATAGGTAAACTCCCCCTCCCCCCCTCGCCGGTCTGCACATGTTTCCCCCTCTCTACACCGTTCATCATGCTAAGTCTGCCAATTAAATGCAAATTTTTATGCTAATTCCTTTGTCAAGGCGCCTTGTTTCCTCTCACAGGTTAAAGGTCGCGGTCTGAGCTTGGCTGTGTTCACTCCAGCGCTGTCCTCGAGACAGTCTGGTCCCTTCACCTGATGAATGCCACTTGTGTTGTGGCCAAACGTCGTACATTTTTTATTTTTGTTGTTTTATACTTTTACTTGACTTTACTGAATAGAACCAAAGAGTATGGATCCTTGCAGTCACGAAAGCTTCAAATCTAGAATACAACATATAAATTAATCGATCGTGATCAGTATTCATCGGCATATCATTGCACCCCTACCACCTTGACAACTACATGATGAGAGCTGTTTGTGGTCTTGTGTGTACCTTGAAGGCCATTGGAGTACTATAATTATATTGACACATTCTATGTGACTGGTAGCTTAGCGCTTTCTTTACTGCCTGGCACACGTCTGCCTTCGTTGAACAGAAAGAATGTGCCTTTTAAAGTCTTTAGCTCACGGGGCATTTTAATGGCGCTTTTTAGAGTGTAAGCCTCTTAGAGACAGACATGCTAATGCATGTCAGAACACGCACGAGAGTTTATTTTTATGGACTTAGACCGTTGGATTCAAATGCACGTGATCCATCTGGATTAAGATAGGCCTGACGTCCAATTTTAGTTCCAAAGATAAATTTATCCCCATGAACAATGGCGTATCAGACACAGACTTATTTAACGCTCCTTTTACGTTAATTTACACGCCGCTGCCAAATATGAAATGTGTTTATGTATACTTGCCAAATGTTTGATTATCATTTAAATAGCCATAAGTCTTGTGTAATTATGTAGTCTGGTGGAACGTGTCGGGGCCACTGAGCTCTCAGCGTTGATTAAACCGCGGTGATGTCTCATTAAATTTGTGTTTTTTATTTGGTTTATTTCAGCTGTGAATTAAACATTTTTTGCTTTGATTGATAAGCGATGAACGCTTTGAAGGGCACTTAAAATTATTGTCCGCCTAGTTTAGACAAAGAGGCGCTTAGCATTGTAGAAACTTCAGAAGTTGTTCGGTGACATCTCACAGGGCGGTTTGAAAATAGTGTGCTGTACTGCTGCGAGAGTTCACAATGGAAACGCCTTAGTCTCATAATCATCAACCATAATCCACTGCTGGTCTTACGATGTGATAATCCACCTCGCACTCTCACGTGATGGGTTGTCTTCACTCCATCTTTGCTGTGAACATCTCCTCCTTGGCCAACGTGCCGTATATATTTGTTTTTCAGCTGAGCGTTGATGACTTCACGCACTATGGGAGAGCCGACGGAGATAATGCATTTTCCAACATTCAGGTAAATATTTCAGTTACAAAATAAAATATAAATGTTACCTTTACGCTGTAAAAACAAACTTAAAGTATATTTTCTAAGGCTGTGAAGCAGAACGCATGTTTCAAACACTGCATTTTGTCTTTTTATAAAGGACAATTGCTTCATAACTTATTCTGTATATCTACAAATTAGTTTTGTGATATTTTGAATTGAGATCCATCTTGGCATTTTTAAGGTGTTGATGATGGTGATGCAGTGATATTTTTAGCCCTTTCTCAGTTCCTTGTTGGACAAATGGCTGCCCACTCCGTGTCAGCAATGGGGGGGGAGTTTGACCCAATGTTGCACCACGCCGATCAGTCCTGGTTGGTGAAGTGAGGTGGTCGGGGGGTGAGACCTGGGATGGGGGGGGTCACGCGTTACATACTGCTGGCGCGTCTGTGCCGCAGAGAGCTCTGGCATCGGCTCCGTCCTCCCTGGTGCTTCCGTCAGTCGACTGGCGCTCGGCCGGGGACCTTCCGGCGTTCTTACGTGACCGGCTCGCGGCCGGACGCAGTGTCCGGGAGCTGAGACTGGGGCGCTCGCCTTCGCAGGAGCCCATCTTGGACCCCACGCGGCCCAACTTGCTGCTCGTCAACCTGCCTCGCACACGCAGGTGCAGCCCGTCCCCGCCCTGCACTGTTGGGCCGAATTTGTCCGTTTCAGTCAGGGCCCGGGTTTCCCTAATGTGTGGTCATGATCGCTTCTTTGAGTATTTTTTGGTTTTGTTATTCATACCCAGAGTTTGCGAGTAAAAACAAATTTCACTAGAATTACGTAATTGGGTAAACCACATAGCAACGTCTCTCCTTAATGGTAGATTGTACCCGTCTGTGAAACATAACGCCTTTCGTGTTTGCCTTGATCTATAAGAACAGTGCAAATGCCAAATGTACAAAATTACGTCTCGTACTTGTATGGCTGTCATGCGATGAACATTACTCAGACAGAGCAAATGAGAAAGTGGTGCCCTCTGCTGCATGGACCGGAGGCCACTTGAAGGGATCTCATAGGTAGCTCTGTGATATCCACTTCAGTGGGCTGTTCTCTAAAACAAATGGTGCAATGTTTTGCAATGGTTCTAAATGGAGTATTTGTTTCACAACGCAACTATAGTACAATCGGAATACATTTGGGGGGAAAGACATCCGTGGTGATCTTAGGAGTTTCAAGCTGCAGTGGATGATGGTTTGTTCCCTTTGCTTAACCAGCCCTGACGTGGCGTCGCCCAAAGAAGCCTTGGAGAGAAACGGTACGTAAAATGTATACATTTAACAAATATCTGTAATCATCACTCTCTGTGTCTCTAAATCCGCTCAAGCCTCTTGTAAGCCAAGTGACTTCTGTGTGGCCAATCCCTCTCTGAATCCCTCCGCTCTCCCCGCTGCTCCCTGTGAAAATAGACACTCCTCTGTGCAGCTCACTTCTGCTCGCTCCTTCCCTCTCACTCCCTGTTTTCCCTCCCCTCTTATCATCACCCTGTCATCATCCCCGACATCTTGGCCTGGTCAGTCCTTCTCCCCCTCCTCCCCTTCCTGCCCAGCGCTCCTTCCTGCTGCCCATCTTGAGCCATGCCTTCCTTGTCTTGGAGACTTTCGTCCCAACATCCCTTTCCTTTGCTATTCGCTCTGTTTCCATACATTTTATCCTTGACTTTACTCCCCTTCCCATGGTGAATCACAAGTAAAAATGTTTTATCATCAGACATCATTTAGCCACTCTGCGTCGAAAGCCTGCCCACTCTGTCTCCATCTCTTTCAATGACACAGTCTGTCTTGTTCGTGTAGAGGAGCTAATGTCATCTATTGATCCCTGTGGTGGTTGTTCTCTCCTTGGCTGCGATTGTATCACGATTGTATCATCAGCCATCATCCTTTCCAGTGATGTGTCCTGCTTCAGCCCACTTACGTGTCTGTACGGTCTATATAGCGTGTACTATTTGCATTTGTTAGCTGATCTGTACATTCTAAGTGTAATTCTCCACGCTTCTCTGCACACTTGTCAGCTCTCGGTTTGTTTGGGGCACACGTTAACCTTTACGTCTCCTCCCTCTGCAGATGAAATCATCAGAGAAGTCACCGAGCAACTGAACAAGAGCGGATTTCCCTTTACTGCAATTTACACAGCATCAAGGCCTTCCCGGGTGAGTGACCATCTCGCAAAACGTCGCCCGTTAGACCGTAGTTCCCGCATATAACTCGCATTGCATGTGCCCTGCCACGGTTCACCTTGCCTTGTCTTACCAACCTTTGTTAACGCAGTTGCTGCACTGCGTATTTGGGTGTTGGGAGCGAACCAAATCTCAGTGAACCACCAACCCTTGCCTCGAAACTAAAGCCCGTTATTGCAGAGGGTCTGATTCGTAACACCTCTAACGTAGCTCCGCTCACGCGCAGGTCATCCGCGAGATTTACCAGGCCGCTGCTGGCACCGGCAGGAAGCTGATGCAGGCGGCATCGTCGGCCTCATCGGCGCTGTCACCGGCGGCGGTGGCCCTGTACCCGCCGGTGACGTTCAAGAACAAGACGAGCGACTGCATATTCATGTGGGCATCGCGCGTCATGCTGCGCATCGGCCAGGTCAGCTACGACGCCACGGAGGCCACGTTTAATGGGCAGGTGGACACGAGTGCCTCGAGCTGCTCTCCCGACAACGCCACGTGAGTCACCTCAAACAGCAACAAAAACTAAAAAACCACACAAGGCATTTGTTACACTTTCAAAACGCGCGTATGTCATCGTTAGTCAGTTTAACACTTAGGCTTTCGCGACAAATATTCATAATAAAGGTTTTTGGGTTAGATCACGTAAGTATAAATGTGTAGTAACCTTCCAACACCCGAAAGAGCCATTAAAGTTTGTCACGTAATCAACGTGCCAATTAGTGACTACTTCAGCCCACCGGTGTGTTGGAGAGTAAATCCACAACATTTACAATTTGAGTAGTACGACGTTTCGCTGGTAATTACATCCAGCAGCATCGGCCGATTTGCCAGAATAGTGAAGCAATCCACCTGCTTCCGGTCTTAAATACATCAACAAAAAATGTTCACACTGGGTAATCTTTACAAGAGTTATCGTGCCCCCCTGTTGGCGGCAGAAGGATGAAGAGAATGCATGAACACCTTTAATCTTTGTTGATGATAATAAAATGCCATGTGAGTGTCTCAGAGGTCAGAGTGATGAGCTGGCACTGCTGAGATCCTGGGTTCAAGTGTAATTCAGCCAAGTTAAATTTGGTTCTGCACTTAATTTGTATAGATTGCAGTCCTTTCTCCAATGTGACGAACCGTGGTAGGGCAGGTGGGAAAGTAATGCACCTAATGTAGGGACCAGTGGTCACTTGTGGGGCTCTTAGAGGTAGCTCTGTGGTATCCACTTCTGTGGGCCGTCCACTTACACGAAGGGTCACCCTGCGCTGTGAGAGTTATAAAAGGATGACGTGACGCCTAGCACTATCGGGATTAAACTGGGGGAAATGGACAAATACTCACAAATGCCAATCAATTCACTTGTGCATGACAAAATGACAAAGGACCTTGATAAAAAAACGCCTTCTGTCGCTTTAACGCTGCCACACAAGAGGACCCACGCTGACAAGTTTTTATGCGGTCATTCTTTTCTTTCAGGCTGTCTTTGCAGTTCTCCAAGAGCAGGACCCCCACTCTGCCGGTCCAGAGATTAACCATCAGGTGGGCACTCATGCTGGCATGGAGCTGTTGCAACTGTTATTGAAAAAAAAAAGGTCTGCACGATAGTCAAATGGATGCTCCTTCTCACGATGTGATAGAGCAGTCGGGATAAACTGGGAGGAAAATCCCCAAGACATTTAAATTAAAAGGAAAAATATATTTTATGCCGTAGTTTCTGTCATACTCGCTATCGTTGCCGTGTTGTCTTAAGTCAAAAAAAGTTTAATTTGGAACTCCTTTCAGCGAGCGGCGCACCGTATTGTGTAACCCATGTGCATGTAAAAAAAGGAGCCAGCTGGACTTGGCACAACCGCCCTTGAACAGCGTCGTCGTTCCTGCCGCAGGTTCTCCATGTCCAACCGCCTGTACCCGGTGTCGGCCGAGCGCTGGTTCACGCTCGACAAGGTGGCGGTCGCCTACGCCAACAGCAGCGCCGGTGCCGCCGGCGCCGAGTTCAACGTCAGCTCCGTGTACGCGCCGGCGATATATTCGTACCGCTGCCAGGTCGTGAGCACCAGCCCCGACTCGGGCGCCCGCCTCGTGCCCGTGTCACCGATCTCCGCGCACGTTCACGTGTCCCTCAAGGACTTCCAGGTGAGAGGTGTTTCCAGCGATGCTGCGTCGTCCGGCAGTGGTTGCGACGTCGGAAGGTGACGACGACGTAGTTGGGAGAGTAGGGAGAGGCGAGCGATGGAACTGATAAATCGGCAGAGCAATCTTTTGTATGGCTGATGTAGATGCAGAGCAGCAACTACAATTTCACATCCAGGTGGTCAAGCCAGAGTGTGAAATTGTAGATGTTGCTCTGCATCTACATCGGCCGTACGAAAGAAGAAGATTAATCTACCGATCGATTACCTCAATAATCTCAACTTTACTCATTGTTTTTTTCGGTAAAGTCACGTATGTAGAAATACAATAAAATTATATTAAAACAAAAAAACAATCACGACGTTTTGATCACAACACAAGCGATCTTCATCAGGTGTCAAGAACAAATCACGGAGGTAAATACAACAAAAAGATGAGAGACGAGAATTCAACAAACCTGAAAAAACATTATGTGAAGCACATCCAGTCAGGCCAACAACACAGTTAGACACTTCCTGGCGGACCACGAATTTCAGAAGAGTGTTAAAATTCGTGTTCAACCTTTGGATTGCACATACCAGCATAGATAGAATGAAAAATACGAGGTACACGGTCAGTAGAAATACATATACAAGTCCACCAAGAGGTAAGGAGGGAGGAAAGACGGACAGGGAGGCAGAGAGAGAGGGGGGGGGGATGAACAGAAGCTTAAATAGTAAATACGGTTGGAGGGGGGGAGGGGCCAGAGCGTGATTTGTTCTTGACACCTGATGAAGATAGCTTGCGTTGTGATCGAAACGTCGTGATTGTTTTTTGTTTTAATGTAATTTTATTGTATTTCTACATACGTGACTTTACCGAAAAAAACCAATGAGTAATTTTATGCAGTCACGAAAGCTTTAATACTTTATAATCTCAACTTTGCTTGACCTCCCTTCTCTGACACCCAACCCTTAACCCCGAACCCCCCCCCCAGATCCAGGCCTTTAACGTGCGCGACGGGAAGTTCGCGTACGCGAGCGACTGCGCCTCCTTCTTCACGCCAGCCGTGTGGATGGGTCTGGTGGTCGGCTTCATCCTGCTGCTGGTGCTCACCTACGGCGTGCACATGGTGCTGCAGCTCAAGACCATGGACCGCTTCGACGACCCCAAGGGGCCCACCATCTCTGTGCCACAGACCGACTGAACGAGGAAGACACGAGACATCGGCAGCAGTAGGGGCTTCCCCCTTCCTTCTTCTCCGTTTCCTCTTATTTCCTCCTCTTCACCGCACCCTCTTTGTTTAAAGCAGAGGTGGGGAATCTATAGTTGGAAATGTTCTGTAAAGCTTACAAGGTTTAAACAAAGCATCTTCGCGATAGCCTTTCTGCTATGAGAATTGCGCAAATACTAAGTTTTCCTGACGGAGAGCTAAATTTGATGTTCAATAGCTCTGGCTGGCCACATCCTAACACACAGAAATGTCTGAGCACGCCAAAGTTGCTTGGTAGGTGTCATGTGGCCGTGGCGTCAAGCGAAATTAAGTCGCCGGCCCTAGGTTTCCCACCTCTGGCTCGTCGGCTTGTCAGCTTTCAGTGAGCTCCGTGTCGTGCCGTTGGGGCGTGGTGCAGGTTTTTCTGACTGCGCCGGATCCTCGTTCCCATGATGCGCGCTAGAGAATTGGTTACGTTAGTCACGTGCAATGTTGTTACCTTCTCTCTACAGTCACACGCCGCCACCGCCAGGCTTTATTTTTTATTTCCCGCTTGCGAAGGTCGTAGCGGGGCAGCTCTGCCCGTGAGACGTGAGGGTTCCAATTTGCGTCATCCATTCCTTTTGTAAATGTACGTGAATTCTGACTGTACATCCCATCTGGTTTTAAAAGGTATACACAACCCAAAAACCAGGTCGCTTTAATTCCCTGTTTGTACATAACCTCGGCCTACGTGTCCAGGGTCATCCGATAGAATGTGGAGTTTAAAGTCCACTCACGTTATAGTGAAGCACGCTTGCCATAGCGCACCAGTGACGTCGCTATTTCACCACCTGGCTGCGGTCTTCCCACCTGTCTGGTTCCTCAGTAATAGTGAGATGCGATTTGCATGAACGACCACACTACAAAACCACACTGTTATTTTTTATTTACATCGTGATACTGACGTATGAAACGCGTGGCAGAAATGTAACTCGTGCACTGCTGTAATGACGCACTTGACAGTGATGTTAAAGTATTTTTTTTCTGTTTACAAAACTTAAGACATGTTGGACAGTCTGGGTGTGTTTCTGAAAAAAGTGCTTAAAGGTACCTGGTATAGCATAGATTGGCTGCTAACATGTATTTATTTCAATTGTTATTTATTGTTATAATGGGGTCGTTTTCTGGCGTTATTTTGTACGGCACTTGAAATGCGACAGACCGAGTTGAGAACTGTGTACGAGTCTGGCGTCTGGGGTCACCAGATGGATTCTGTTTGACAATTTTGCATGAGCGTGTACCGTTGGACAATGGTCGGTGATGTCTGCAACAGTTTGCACATCAACGCGATCGCAGCTCGACTCCCATAGATTAGGCTCACACAGAGACCCACAAACTCGGGAGTTCCATACACTCGCGTTAGACCTATTCATTCAGCATTCTGCATAATCGCCAAGCCATGCTGTAGCATCCTCAGTGGCCACGTGTGGATCTCTTGGAGACCTCCGCTGAACTTAGTCACAGCTGCTATTTGGCTTATTGTAAAGATCTCAGTGGTGGAAGTTGGCTGTGCAGAGTCCTTGGCCTATGTGGAACCTGTTCAGCAAGGCCCACTGACCGCGTGGCAGATTAAAGCCAGCTGGACAGACTGACTCATACAGGGACCCACACTACTAGAATTCACTTTGCGCCAGTCACAATTGGGCCATGATTCCACGATTCCGCACTCGCGGAGGAAGAAGGCAGTTGTAGCTGCCGCAGTGCTGTCGCGACACGCGGGACCCAGGTGGCTTCTTTGTTGGATCGACAGTAATTGTCTCATTAGGGACATTGCAGCCTTTGCCACGTATCCATAACAGCCGTTTACAATTTAGTGTTGTTTCCTGTACACCTTATTATTGCACACTCCGTGGTCGGTGCTGTGGGTGTACCTGTTTAGTGGTGTAATGCATGTCACATTTCAGCAACGGTGTGCTATGCCAAAAGCACCGGTTGCCCTGTGTTTATTTTTTAAACCCCATCCTCGTTCCTGTTGGGTGTGCGCCAAGCAAGGACAGACCCGGCGAGGGGAACTCACGCTAGGGCCCCCCTTACCCCCCCTGTGCACACTGCAGTCCAACGGTGCGACGTGCGATGTACAGGCCCAACTCGGAGGTAGCAAATGGAATGGATTCGTTCCCAGGCAAATTAATGGACACTGAGAGGCTGAAGACGGATGCAGAGTTTGTTTTGCAATCAATTGCCCGGGCCCCGCCGTGGTCGTAACACCTTTTCACTTTTACCAATTTTCACCTCCATTAAAAGGCAGAATAGGTGGTTACGTAAAACTCGTGACCTGACGATTTCCGACTGTGCCCCACGTGACGTAGACCTTGTGTGTGCACGTACGATGGAGAGAGTGCCGATTCATTTGAATGTATAGAATAACGGTGGATCACACCAGATCTCTTATCTCAGTTTAATTTGGTACTCCTGCATCATTTTGGACACGCGGCCACCCCCCACACACGTGCAAAGACCGCCATCTTAATTTGAATCGGTCCTGTGTGTCACACGTGCGACACGTGTACACACACGAGGTCTATTTTCAGGGGAAACAGTTCTGGGTTGAGCAGTCATCGGGCACGTGGAAATGACAATTGCATGTGAACAGAGGTAAATTATGTGAAGGGGGCAGGAGCAGTGGTTGGTGCACTGCACTGCTAACCTATGGGCCTAAATATGATTCCTGGCCACGGCTCGCAATGAGTGGCGAGTGATACCTGAACTGGTCCTGGGTCCACCCCACTCCACTGACCGGTGTAGTTAAGTACAACGTGGTCAAACAACACCCATGTTCCGCACATTGTGGTGAGACCTTCACCCAGCCTTGGGTTGTGATACACTCCTGAAGACGGATTGAGTCGTGAGGATTAGAGATGGAGAAACTCTGTTGTTAAGAAGTTTATTATTATTTACGTAATAGAACGGAACGTGTCGGAGTGGGAGCTGTGAAGCGTTACCCAGCAAGATCAGGAACGTTGGCGGTGGCTTGGGGAGGACTTCATCCAGCAGTGGATTGACCACGCTCGATAATAACAACACAGCCTTATCAATCCACTTGTCGCAGGTTATTACCACGAGTCACACTCGTGCTGACTCTTCCCCTCCACGTGTCTGTCCTTGTGTTATGTCACGATGCATTCCCCGTCGTTATCGCTATTCCAACAAGACTTGTGTGCATGTACAAATGATTGCTGCCGTTCCTCTGTCTTTGTACGTCGCTGGCGCCGTGTTTGCAGAGCTGAATGATTGACGGTTGTTGAGCTGGCTTTGGGCACAGGATGAACCGCGTTTTGAAATCGAATTACTTCAAAATCAAATATACTTCTCGCTGCTCTCTAGGATTTTAACAACCAAGCACTGTAAATCTGTGGCATGCGTGTGTGCGTGTGAGCATTGTGGTAAACAGATACAAGACTTGGGGAAGCTGTTACTCGTGGGTCAGTTTGACCCGAGTTTGTGGTGTATTTAAGTAGTGAATTTGACAACTAAAATAAGTGTAAAACATTACTAGTATTTAACTGTTGTAGGTGATTGTTGTGTGCGTGAGCAGTGGTTTACGTGCTATTTATTTGTTTCTTGTATTGAATTGCTTACATCGATATTAACTATTTAAAAACGTATCTATTTCAGTATAATCCCCCCCCTGGTCAAATGTTCTGGAAGCTTTCCGAGCAACCACGCAGAGTTATCCGCTGTCGGATTAAACATCCACCCCTTCTGATTTGACCACCAAGTAAAATCCTCTCCGGTGTGTTTTCGGATTGTGCCGTGTATTCGTTCGGCACGGTGTCCGATGTTTCGCTCCACGTGCTGTGCAGTACTACCGCGAATACCGAAGCAAAAGTCTGAAATCAGTGTTGTGCAATAAAAACAAACTTCGTTTCCAGATGAACTTGCCTGTTTAATCCAAGGCACTGTGACAACATCGTGCGATCCTGCACACTTTTTTTACCCGAACGAAACGGTAAAAAAAAAATCAAATCGCATTAAATAAACATCGGGGTACGGTGACAGACGAGCACAAGCGCAGGGTGATGCACGCTGGCTCGTGTGTGAGCTGTGCTGCTGCTGCTGCCTCGCGCTCGCCTGCTCAATATGGAATTCTCTACAAAAAAAGTAGAGCATTTACAGTACAGAGTCGAGCACCTATGTAATATCTAAAAAGGTTTAAAACAAACATCCTGTTCACATTTTACACGTCATTTAAACGGCTGTACTGTTGGATGTCTGTCCGCTCGTGCTAAACGTACCACATGTAAACCTTAGAGCACAAAAAACATGGAAAACATCTTTCGTCGAAAACCGCTCGCCATCGCACTATTTACATCCCCGAGCAAGACGCAAGAACACATTCAGGGGGTTCACAAACGGACGACGTGGGACGCCGCCACACGTCACTTGGGCCCACGTTCCGCGTGACACGGCCACCAAGGCACAGCCGGGGACACAGTATTTTGGTGCGCGAAGAAAATTTTAATGGTGTCCCGGCTCACCAAAGCATGGGCCTGATCCACAAACCATCGTTTTGTCCATTTGAGAGTCGCAGCTTGATTATTGAAGAAGATTTTGCCAAAAGCAAAACAATTTAGATTTTTTTTCTTTTATCTCCGTTTTTCTACTCTATTGGAAACTTTTTTTTCTCCTTGGACGACACCGCCGCCGCCACCACGAGTCCTTAGAACCAGCGGCACTGCGGCACTACTCGATTGAGTTGTCCTCCGAATCTGGTGAGGCCGAACGGCTGCCGAACCAGTCTGACTTATTGTCGGGCGTCTCGTCTCCCCGGCTCGTGGGCGTGAGGGGCCCGAAGCAATCTGTGGCGGTGCCCTGCGGCGGCACCGTCGTCGGCACGGAGAAACCGGGGCAGAAGAACGGCATGGGCCCCGGGTACCAGCCCTTCTTGCCGGCGAGCGCCGAGGGGTCCAGCATCGGCAGGTAGGCCGCGGCGACCGAGGCCGCCTCTCCCGACGGCGCCGGGAAGAAGTAGAGCGGCACGCAGAAGGGCGGCACCTGCGGCGCGGCGCCGGCGGATCGCGGCGGCGGCGGTGGCGGCTGCTGCTCGCCCGGCTCCACCTTGATTTTCTTCCTCTGCGGTTCGTCCGTCTCGTCGTTGCCGACGGCGGTGGTGTCGGCGTCAATGGCTTTGGGGCGCCTCGCGCCGCCCTCCCGCCGCTTCGGCTCGGCGCAGTCGTCGTCGCCGTCGAGGTCCTCGGCCGAGCGGTTGCGCTGGATGACGGAGACGCAGTTGCCCACGTCCTCGTCTTTGACGTCGCCGGAAGAGGCGGCCGGGCCGAGCGAGCTCGCCTTGCTCTGGAGGTGCTGCAGCAGGCGGGAGTAGCGGTCGTCGCGCGCGCCGCACCGCTCGTGCTGCTGCAGGTAGCTCAGCGTCTGCTTCATGCACGCGTGGAAGCCCAGCTTGAACGAGTCGCCCTGCTCCACGCCGCTCGCCTGCTTGTTCACGGCAGCCGCTGCTGCGGGAATGAAAGACGAACGTTGATGTTAGCTGCGTGACCAGTGGAGGTGCGGTGGCATATTTTCTTATCGAGGAGCGAGACGTTTCGGTTGCAGCGAGGAAAAATGGTGCGGCTGTTATTGCCACCCCTACCACTGCGCTCAAACGCCCCTCATACTGCAGGGCCGTGCTGAGCTGGCGCGGCCCAGCTCAGGAGGCACCAAATTATTAGATTTTCCGCTACGGAATTTTGGCTGTGCCACTTCCTTCTCACGCGATGAGTGGGTCCCTACACGCGATTGAAATTATTAATACCGCCCCTGGCCAGCTTTGAATGCAGATTTATCATGAGGGCAGAGTTTCACAGACTGGGTTTTTGCTGAACCGAACGTAGAATCGGTGAAAAAAACATCCAAATACCGCGAGGGCCCCACGATAGTTCGGCTCCGTTGTGCAAGTGGAAGCGGGTTATGAGTGCGCCAACGTGGCCTTAATGGCCATCGCTAGCCTGGCGCGAGTTAAGAGCGCCGTGTGGTCTCCTGCCCCAGTACCCACCGGTGGGGCCGGCGCCGTGCTGCAGGGAGTGGATGCGCTGGCGCTGCTGCTCAGCGAGGGCGTGCAGCTCCTGCATGTACTTCAGCGTGAGCTCCAGCACCACCGCCTTCTCCAGGTGGCCCAGGGTCTGCGCACGCGCGGCGGTCACAGACAGAACATTAAAACAGGTCCCTGCAGGGTGGGCTGGTAGGACAAGTCTCTGCGCTGTCTACTGCTGATTTTACACCCAACTGCACGAGATTTCACTTCGTTAAAGTATTGAAAGGGGACGGACGGACGGACACATTAATCTATTGCAGGCTGGTACACTCAGTTTACAACTTCGTTCCTACCAGTAAAACCCTGCGCTTTTATACGACGCTGAGAAATAAGAAACCTAATTTGTTGGTCACAGCTCTCGCTCGAGTTAGTTTTCATCTCACGAGCAACGGTTAGTTTTGACCGAGAGGAATCGAGGACTTGTGGTATTGCTGGCGAGCTGTATACGACTTGGATCCAGGCGGAAAAAAAACACACCATGGCCAACATATTTTTTTACGACGCAAATCGCAATGAGTGGTGTCGACGCCTCGAGTGCACTAAGTGCGGTATTGCACCCAGTGTAAAAGGTGATCACGTGGTGGCGGCACAGCCCAACAGAGAAGCCTTAGGTCCGCTCATCCCGTGCACTATTATTAAACGTCATTTAGCAAAAAAAAAACCCAGAACAAACCACTCGGTCCACGACATGGGACGGTGGCGGGCTGGTCCTTGCGCATATAATCAGATGGGCTGTGTGGCACGGTGGAGCCGATTGACCCACAATCAGCAGGGCACAGGGTCAATTCCTAGCACGGATATTACTCGGCCTAACTTCCCTCCAAGCTCGATAACTAAACGGCGTAGCACTCCAGGGTTTCTTTCGGAATTCATATTTTATTGTGGCCGATTAATCGACTTAATTGACCGAGCGTCCCGGCTGTAGCCTCGCGGCGCAGGCGCTCGCTGGCAGCGTGAGTGTGGAGGAGGCGGAATTGCCCGCTGCCGTCAACGCTTTCTCACCGTCTGCTTCAGGTGGTCGGGAAGGAGTTCCTTGAGCTGGGAGATGCACTCGTTGATGCGGTCGCGACGCTTCTTCTCGATGAGGCGGTGCGGCAGCTTGTAGAGATCCTGAGAGGGGCGCAGACGGGGAGACAACGCACGGCGGGGCGTCGTCAGCATGGCAGTCGCCTCCGTTACCGAGACGTCGCGTAGTAGGGGAGCACAGGTGGTGCATCTGCCAGTCATCTCAACGTCGTCAACCCCGCGGTACCTGGGTCTGTCCCGTGACCTCCTGCCAGCGGGCGTTCGACACTTAACGTGGCCTCAAAGTGCACTTAGCCTGGCACGAGCGTCGTGGTGACGTCACTGGCACTTGGTGGCGAATGGTGTGTGTGTGATTTCAGTGACCCGTGTTCGATTCTCACCCACGGTCAACACCAGTGACGATTATGATTAACCGGTCCTGGGCCTTAACTGAGTTCATGGTACATTGTGTAAACATCACCACTGGGGAGACAAAGGCAGCCGGGCATCATTCTAGCCACCCACCCCCTCGTGTGCCTTGCCGGCCTTCATAGGCGCTCGCTAACAGCACTTGCCCCAACAGTCTCTTAAGGCTATATAGGGGGGGATCTTTGTCGTGTGTGGGTGTACAGGTGTGCTCAGACACACACCTGCATGTCTTCTGATCCTCTTCTCAACCCCCGCCGAGCTCGGCCGACGATGAGGCCTGAGTAATGCAACCTGAAAAGACACAACAACATCATCATCACAGTTTTGATTACAGTTTTCATCATCAGCATTGCTATCACCATATTCAGGTTGCACCACGTGTTGTTCGGCATGTTGTCCGATGTTTCGCTCCGCGTGATAAAGAAGCTCCCAGCGATGAATTTATAAACACTACTGGTGCTGCCAGTTGGAAATATTCCGCCCTCTAGTGCCCGATTAGTGCAGCAAAGAGAGTGACGGTCGCGTGTCGCTTACGGGCTGAGTCGCAGTGGTAAGTCGCCTTGTGACTGCGGGCTGTGGTTATTTATTTAATGAGTCTGTTGACCCAGGAGAGCCTTTTTCAGGAGGATCCTGCCAAGTTTTCACAGTCGCGGGGGGTAGAGGCGGCAATATTTGCGACGTATACCCCCAAACTGAGTCATTGGCGGTGTCATTTTTTTCTTTTCACATTTGGCAACTATGAACAGTGACGCCGGACAGCAGCACCTCTTGCCAACGACACCACTGGGATCTTTAACGTCCACCGCGTGCGGCGTGCCGGCGCTTATTTCAGTTTGTCACGCGGTTAAAATCCCACACCGCCGCAGTATTCACCGGGGCGGCCTGCCGAAGTCGAACCGCGAACCTCCGCAACAAGAACAAGCGGGCGAGTTCCCCTACCGCTGAGCCGCGTGAAAATGAAGTCGGCGGATCGAGGGGGGGAGGGGGGCAAGGGGTGCTTCCCCAGGTAAAGGTGAGCCAAAGTTACCCGCCCTCCCGGTAGGGTGTGGCGTTCCAAGCCGATGGAGAACCCCACGTTGCGTGCGAGGTGCTCCAGGGTGGCGAGACAGTGACTGAGGGCTGAGAGCCAAACGCTCTCCACGCCCGCTCACTCGGTGTGCCTATTAATAAACACGCGCTCGGCGAAGCCAGACGCCTGCCCCAGCGTGGCCTGAGCGACTGCGCCCACAGCCTCTACCACCCACTATTAGCACACTCCTGCCAACAACTCCCTTGTCATCAACCCCACCGCCCACGGTCCAACCACCATCGACGCCTCTCGCCATTGCCACCCTCTCAGCATCACCCTCCTCTCTGCCCCATCAACACCACCACCACCACCACAAAGGGTCTCTCCTCCCCCATTCGCTGCGCAACAGTCCTTCCCACGCTGGCCCGCCCGTCACCTTTCATCTTCCTCCCCTTACCCACACCAGGTTCACCACCACCATCATCCATTACCATCAATCCCTCCACCAGCCTCTGGTTCACCACCATCATCCACTACCATCAATCCCTCCACCAGCCTCTGGTTCACCACCATCATCATCCACTACCATCAATCCCTCCACCAGCCTATGGTTCACCACCACCACCATCATCCATTACCATCAATCCCTCCACCAGCCTCTGGTTCATCATCATCATCCACAACCATCAATCCCTCCACCAGCCTCTTGTTCACCACCAACACCATCATCATCCACAACCATCAATCCCTCCACCAGCCTCTTGTTCACCACCATCACCCACCAACCACCCCCCCCCCCCACTGAACCTCCCCGCTGCCACCCTCCCCCCTCTCCCGCACGCGGCTGCCGTCACGTGCACGCGCGCGCGTGCTCCCGCTGATGACGCTCGCTGACACGCGGCGCGTGCCCCGAGGCGCGTGCTCGCCTCGCGTGACGCCGCGTGGGGGTGGGGGTGCCCCCAGTGCGCACAGACACATACATACATAGAGATACATAGACATACATAGAGATACATAGAGATACATAGACATACATAGACATACATAGAGATACATAGACATACATAGACATGCATAGAGATACATAGACATACATAGAGATACATAAACATACATAGACATACATAGAGATACATAGACATACATAGACATACATAGACATGCATAGAGATACATAGACATACATAGCGATACTTAGACATACATAGACATACATAGACATACATAGAGATACATAAACATACATAGACATACATAGAGATACATAGACATACATAGCGATACATAGACATACATAGACATGCATAGAGATACATAGACATACATAGAGATACATAGACATACATAGACATACACAGAGATACATAAACATACATAGACATACATAGAGATACATAGACATACATAGACATGCAGAGAGATACATAGACATGCATAGACATACATAGAGATACAGGGATACAGAGGCATACATGAGATACTCAGATACTTAGACATACATAGAAATATACTCTGGTTTTTTCGGTAAAGTCACGTAGGGGAAAAAATAATTAATAAAATAAATGAAACCAACTCAATTTTATTTAGTTGTATGAAGCCTTGCAGTCACGAAAGCTTCAAATCTAGAATACATAGACTACATAGAGATACTCAGAGATACATAGACATACATAGAGATACATAGACATACACAGAGATACTCAGAGATACATAGACATACACAGAGATACTCAGAGATACATAGACATACACAGAGATACTCAGAGATACATAGACATACATAGAGATACTCAGAGATACATAGATATACATAGAGATGCGTCCCGACAAGGTAGGGAGCTGAAATTTGGTAGATAGGTAGCTTTTAGGACACATACGATAGGAAAATCAGAAAATCCGAGATTTTTTATGTTAAGGCTCCCCAAATCTCGATTGTAAATGCCCCATGAACATGTTTGTGTGTTTCATTAAGAAACCTTTAAAAATGTAAGATGGCGTTTTTTCGTTTTATGAAGAATTAGACAGCATATAAAATTAAAGCGACAACCATTCTATAAAATATATATTTAGATATTTCGGGTTCAAACGGTTTTGAACGAATACGAATTTTTTTACGTTGAAATCTGAATAATTCGAAAAATGTGAAAGATAGGAGCTTCCCCTCATAGAGTATTAAGTTAATTAATTTTTGTTCTTTCTCATGAAAAAGAACAGAATCTTGAAATTGAGCGGTTTCCGATGGGTTACGTCTTTAACTATGAGCCCTCATGTGCTATGGCCCCAGGGCACTCCTGAAACAGAGCTGCGGAGCCCAGCCGTGGCCTTAGCTGGTAAAACAAAACTACTAGTTTAGTAAACTACTAGTTTAGTAAACTACTAGCAAACTACTAGTAGTTTAGTAAAGTACTAGTTTAGTAAACTACTAGTTTAGTTTAGAGTTCCACGGAATTCGTGTGGACTCCGTGAAGAGGTGGCGGTGGCGGAGGTATGAATCGTGGGGGGCCGCGGGGTGGGGGGTCGCTGCTATTTCTGGACACTGATCGCTTTGCAGCATCACGCGCCACTCGCAACAACAACATCAGCAGCATCATCATCAGCAGCAGCATCATCAGCAGCAGCATCAGCAGTAGCATCATCATCAGCACCATCAGCAGCAGCCGCTATGAATGGAAGCTGCAAGTCCCTGGGTGACGTTCTGCCTGGAGCTGGGACGACTGGCAGGACTCGGCGAAGTGGGCTCATCGATTAAAATCGTAATCGACGACTCGTTCTGGGGGGTTCCATGACTCAATCCACTGCTCGACGAGAAGCTCAAGGAACTGTCCATGACTCCGCGCGGGTCGCTGATGGTAATTTGACCATACTTCACGACGCTGGTCGGCGCTGGTTTGGTGAAAGTGGCGGGGGAGAGAGCAGTGCCGCACCCAGCAGTACTGGGTGCGGCACTGCCCTCTGCCTGAACAACGCCGCCGAGATCTGACGATCGGGCCACGCACTCTGTTCACAGGCCACTAACGTGCACTTGTCACGAAGGAGGACCGTAGCCCAAAACATGATCTGTTATATATATTGTTCTGTTCCTCTTTACGGCCAGGCAGTGTTATCAACGAACGTGGCCGCATCACAAAATTTGTGTCTAATAAGCAGATTCACATGTAAATATGAATTATAAGAATGACAAGAGTAAAGTGTCATGGGCTTGGCCAGGACTCGTCGCGGCTATAAGGGGCGGCGAAGGCCGATGGTCGAGAGTAAGTGGAGTGGTAGCCAAGGGATGGAACGGATGCGAGGGGACGGTCAACCGAGGGAGATGGAGTGGATAAAAGCAGCTGATGCTCTTGGTGCTGTGCGGATTGTTACTTCGCAGGATCGAATCGTAAGAGATGGCAGCGGCGGCTTGGGGAGGCTCTCATCCAGCAGTGGATTGATCATGACTGATGATGACGATGTTAATGACTGGGACCCCAACCAGGTAGTGGTGGTGGTTGCTACACTGCTGCACGTGGCTGCCTGTGACCCAGCCATGTGGAGGAAGCAGCGAGGATTTGTGGATCACCACACTGATATTATATTCTTGGTTCATACTGATGTTGTGAAACTCCCTTCTCGTAGGCGTCGAGGACGAGCTATACTCCTGGCTCGCCAGCAGAAGGCAATACATCAAGTGGACTAATCGCCAAATGTTTCCGTCTGTATGGGGATAGAGTGTTTCCCCCTCGCGCAGGGTGTGGGGTTTCTCTGGTTTCCTCCCACTCGTATAAACAGCTCACAAATTGGCTTGAAAAAATCCCAAGATAAAACCCCAATGAAGCAACAGCAGAATCTTCCTGAAAAAGAGTTCTATCTCACTCAGCGTGGCTTTCCTGGATAAAAAAGGTACATTATCATTATTATTCAATGCCAATGGGTAGGCACTCGTCACGGTGGAATTGAGGACAAGCGCAGCCCGGTCGGACTGCACGTGTCCACGGCGTGACACGCGGCGGCTCCGTCTGGCGGATTTCGAGATAAAACCCCAGGCCACCAATGCTGCCTTAAGCCTCTAAAAGCTTAAAGGGCCCATAACGAGACACCAGACACTCCGAATCTTCACCCACCACGCCAACCCTCGCTCACCCCTCTCATCATCATCCCACTCATCATCATCTCCCTTTCACCTGTCCTCCACGCCAGCAAAACAAAGCCCTCCTCCCCCCTCGCTGTACACTCCGAAGGTCGCTCCTGGTCAGCTGCTGGCCGGGTGAAATCATTCGAATTGCTTAGTTTTCCAGGATAAATAGCAGGGACAGGGTTAACAAAAACAAATGAATTAAAATATGCTTTTAAGGCAAACGGACATTGGATAATTTCAATCAGCGTAGGGGGCATACGAAATATGTCCTGCACCGGGGCCACCACATCCAGTATATATCTTGCTGTGGCGACGTCTACGAGGTTACGCTTACACATCGTGATGTGTAATGATAATTTACAGCCGTTTGGTAATCCAACACCGGATGAATGCCCTCATTGAGACTTCCCGGTGTCAATATTATCGTATTATTAGGAAGAACATTATTTGCATTATTAATGTATTAAATATGTGGTCTGGACGAGATGCGAATTTGATGGTATTTGGCCATTTTCAAGTATTTGACAATTCCTGACCTATAAACATCCCAATGCGGTCACCTTTACCGCCGTAGACACGTGATTATGCTGGCACTCTCAGCACGTGATCATACTGGTACGAAATAAACAAAGGCAAATGTGATCAAAACAATGCGATTCATTTAGTGGACTTTTGAAAAAAACTGCTCTGTAAATGGTGGTAAATAGCCACACACACGGTACTGTGCTTGCATAACTTACCTTGTGCAGCCCATTGCCACAAGCAGAGGGTTAAATGATTAATTTTGAGCCCCCTGTCCGTCAAGCAGCTGCTGCCATGTAAGTCATGAGAGATGGGGTGAGATCGTCGTTTGCAAATGCTGACTAACACCCCCTAACACCCCCCCCCCCAATGGTAAAGTATGGTCTTATAACCCCTAAGACCGATACGGCGTGCGGGTGGGTTGACACAATGCATTATTATTATTTTGAACACAACGTGTGCCACATACATAATATAGCTTTTTTGGGCTGTTAGCTCGCGTAAAAATAAATGTGTCGTTAAACCCGCCACCACCCAACACAGCCAATTAGTAAGGTTTGTCACGTAAAGAGAACGTGGCCAATTCGTCACTAGTACAGCACACCGGTGTGTTGGAGAGCCAAGCCACAACATTGACAATCTGAGTACGACGTTTCGCCAGTAATTACAACCAGCTTCATCAGGCGGCAGCCAGACTTGTGACTGCATATTGCCGACCACTCACTCCCACGAGAGTTGTACGCTTCCTCGCGTGCGTATAAAGCTCATCGATCAAACTCGTTGCCAATTACTGTAACTTTGTTTCGTTATTTCTCCCGAGGCCAACTTGACCTCCTCCGCTGTGAGGATCCCCTCGCATCTCCCGAAGCTGCTTCCCACGACCTCACGGCACTCGTCACAAACGATTGACAGAGGCCTTCATCCAGAAGTGGATTATCAAAGGCACCGTGAACTCACAACACGAAGCACTCCAACGCGACATCAAGTGGCAGAGAGTCTTCTATTACCGTATAAAGAAGGGACATCACCAGAAACGTCTCTTATGATATTTTTTTTATAAGAGAGTTTGTTTACCGTGCTCGTGCACAACTGACAACGCAGCAGCATCATCAAACTTTAGTCTTACCGTATTGCGTGGATTATAAAACGCTCCGGAAAGTAAGACGCACCCCAAATGTGTGACATGTGTCACTTAAAGTAACGCAACTCTGGTGACTCGCGCACACGAACACACAGCTACCGGATCACAAGACGCAGTCTCAACCATCTTAGAGAATACAGAGGGGAGGGAGTGCGTCTCGTAATGGGGACAATACGGCAATAGTATAGACACCATCGTCATCACGGTCTCGTGATAAAAGAAGATGGTCATCAGCTCACCCAGAGAAGTCTCTGTTCTCGAGCTCGTGGTCCTCCTCCATGGCAGAGCACAGGTTGGGCTGAATGTTGAGCAAGCAGCGGTCCATCGCAGGCAGAGAGGAGAGCCGAGCGCGTGACTTGTTGAGTGTGCGAATTGTACACCCACGCGTACAGCGACTGTGTTTCTGCCTGCGTGTGTCAGATGGCGATGGGATGTTGTATGGGTGTTCGCCAGCAACACTTGCCCCGCAACAGCCTGTGCGCACGTGTGTGTGTGTAAGGCTAAGCCGGGGAGCGTGAGTTTATGTGTATGCGTGTGTCGACAGCACTTCTCTCAAGTCTTTTGAGGGCTATAAGGGGGATCTTTGTCTCTGTAGGATGGATGTGTGTGCTCTCTCACCGACTGATCACTGACTGTGCGGACTGTCCGTCTCTGTGTGTCTACACTACACCTCCTTAATATGCGCAGCTATTTAACTCCTCCTTCCTCTCTCTGCCACCTCCCCCTTCTAAGGCACCCAACACAAGCCAGACTCTATCCACTGCTACCTTAGTAGTGTGGTAGTGGCAGATACGCAACGTAGATACGACAGATACTATGTATAGAATCCTATGATGCAGAAGCTGTAGGTCAGGCTATTAGTGTTATGTAAACTACGTGCTATCGCCTGAGCCAATGTATCTTGTTGTTACGCAATACTAAATATAATTAGCTGTTAGTTTCTTACTGATGATCTCTGGAAGCGAAGTAGAAGTCGGGCTTGGATAGTATACACATTGTTACCAATACAAATCAGGTTGAACGTGAGAATAACGTAAATATCAAATACGCGCTATACCCATCAAACCTAGAGACAATTTATGGAATGTTATATATTACACGAATGGCAATAATACAATTTGTGTAACTTATGAACCCGCCGAATTGAACTTAAATCTCAACACACTGTAAGACACTACACTCCTACTTTATATCAGCATCTGATACATCCAGATGTAGAATGTTGGCAGCAGCAGAAGTGGCGGCGGCGGCGGCTATCAGTCGCACTATCAGAGGAGTGTCAGCTCGCAAGGGCAGCAGCAGCAGCACTTATCAGCAGTTCGCAGTGTTACTACCCCACGCTATATGCCGCGTGCCCCACACACGCACTCGAGAGAGAGATGCTCAGAGAGTCGGAGCCAGTGCGTGTGTGCGGTAGGAGGGGAGATGCGGGGGCGAGATAAGGACTCGTCTGCTGGGGACTGATTGGTGCCGAGGACACGAGGCTTGCGGGGTCACGCGACGGCCTCGCACGCACGCACGTGTGCCCGTCACACGTGTGCCCGTGTGATGGCACACGTGTGCCCGTCACACGTGTGTCCGTGTGACGGGCACACGTGTGCGTCACACGTGTGCCCGTGTGATGGGCACACGTGTGCCCGTCACACGTGTGCCCGTGTGCCGGCGGAGTCACGGGGAGAGAGAGGGGGGAGAGACACGCGGAGCAGGGAGAGCCACGGGGACGAGAGAGAGGGTGGGGAGTTGCCTCAGACTGGGGCTGGTGGTGGTGGTGTGTCGAGGCAGTGTGTGTGTGTGGGTAGTGTGTAGATGCAGTGTGTGTGTGTGGGTAGTGTGTAGATGCAGTGTGTGTGTGTGGGTAGTGTGTAGATGCAGTGTGTGTGTGTGGGTAGTGTGTAGATGCAGTGTGTGTGTGGGTAGTGTGTAGATGCAGTGTGTGTGTGGGTAGTGTGTAGATGCAGTGTGTGTGTGTGGGTAGTGTGTAGATGCAGTGTGTGTGTGTGGGTAGTGTGTAGATGCAGTGTGTGAGGTGTGTGTGTGGGGGGTGTGTGTGTGTGGGATGTGTCTGTGTGGGGGTGTGTGTGGGGTGTGTGTGGGATGTGTGTGTGTGGGGTGTGTGTGGGGTGTGTGTGTGTGTGTAGGGTGTGTGTGTGTGGGGTGTGTGTGGTGTGTGTGTAGGGTGTGTGGGGTGTGGGTGTGTGTGTGGGGTGTGTGTGTGTGGGTGTGGGGTGTGTGTGTGTAGGGTGTGTCTGTGTGTGTGGGGTGTGTGTGTGTGGGTGTGTGTGTAGGGTGTGTGTGTGGGGTGTGGGTGTGTGTGGGATATGTGTGTGTGGGTGTGTGTGTGGGGTGTGTGTGTGTAGGGTGTGTGTGTGGGGTGTGTGTGTGTGGTGTGTGGGTGTGTGTGGGGTGTGTGTGTGTGTAGGGTCCGCTATGAACCCGGCGAGCCGGGTTCGATTCCCGCTCACGGCCAACACCAGTGACGATTATCTTAACCGGGCCTCCCCTAGGTCGACTCAGCCTCAAATGAGTACCTGGTGCGGTGTGTAAACATTGCCACTAGGGAGACAAAGGCGGTCGGGCGTGGTGCTGGCCACCCACCCCCTCGTGTACCGTTCCGGCCTTCATAGGTGCTCGCTAAAAGCACTTGCGCCTACAGTCTGTTAAGGCTACACGGGGGATCTTTGTCATCTTTGTGTGTGGGGTGTGTGTAGGGTGTGTGTGTAGGTGTGTGTGTAGGGTGTGTGTGTAGGGTGTGTGTGTAGGGTGTGTGTGGGTGTGTGTGTGGGTGTGTGTGTGGGGGGTGTGTGGGGTGTGTGTGTGGGGCGTGGGTGTGTGTGTGTGTAGGGTGTGGGTGTGTGTGTGTAGGGTGTGTGTGTGTGGGGTGTGTGTGTGGGGTGTCTGGGTGTGTGTGGGGCGTGGGTGTGTGTGGGTGTGTGTAGGGTGTGTGTGGGTGTGTGTGTGTGTGTGGGTGTGTGTGTGGGGTGTGTGTATGAGTGTGTGTGTGGGGTGTGTGTATGAGTGTGTGTGTGGGGTGTGTGTGTGTGGGTGTGTGTGTGTGGGGTGTGTGTATGAGGGTGTGTGTGTGTGTGGGTGTGTGTGTGGGGCGTGGGTGTGTGTGTAGGTGTGTGTAGGGTGTGAGTGTGTGTGTGTAGGGTGGGTGTGTGGGTGTGTGTGTGGGGCGTGGGTGTGTGTGTGTAGGGTGTGTGTGTGTATGGTGTGTGTGTGGGTGTGTGTGGGTGTGTGTGTGGGGTGTGTGTATGAGCGTGTGTGTGTGTGTGAGTGTGTGTGGGTGTGTGTGGATGTGTGTGTGAGGGTGTGTGGGTGTGTGTGTAGGGTGTGTGTATGAGTGTGTGTGGGGGTAGTGCAGCGGTTAGCGCGCTGCGCTACGAACCCAGCGACCCGAGTTTCGATTTCCCGCTCACGGCCAACACCGGTGACGATTATCTGCACCGATCCTGGTTCTCCCCTAGGTCGACTCGGCCTCAACTGTGTCCCTGGTGCGATGTGTAAACATCGCCCACTAAGGAGACAAAGGCGGCCGGGCGTGCTGCTGGCCACCCACCCTCTCGCGTGCCGTGTCGGCCTTCATAGGTGCCACTCGCTAACAGCACTTGCCCCTACAGTCTGTTACAGGCTACACGGGGGATCTTTATTGGATAGTTGGTGGGATTGCCGGAGCCCAGATGAGACTCGGGACCAGGACAGACATCTCTCGATATAACGGAAAATGATATAATATGCGACGTTTCGGGCAATGGCCCTTCAGAATAATCGTAATTGACGAATGTGTTGAGTCTGTTGTTGACTGCTTGTGTGCCACTGCTATCGCAGAAGCAGCAGCAGCAGCATCACCAAACAACTCTGTCAGCCAGCCAAGTTTCACGAAGTCTCAAGAACGCCTTTCAGAGGTGTTCCAGAATTGACGCTATCCCACCACCGACTGACTTATCCCTTAGCCCTGGCCGGGAATTGAACTGCACGCCGTCTCTGGCGTGCCGCGTTCTCTGCTGTCAACGTCCAAGACTCAGAAGTCTCTATCCTCAAGCCCGATGGCACACTCCGACTCTGGCAACACTACGGTGGCGAAAGACGTTCAACTTGCATAGGCACAGAAGGGTCATTGCCGCGAAACGTCGCGTATATCGCCTTCCCCTTGTCAAGCCACACAATGTTGTTATCTGTGCGCTATTGCCAACCAACGCAGCAGCAGCGATCACCAAATCAACAGGAGTCATCGCTGCGATCAATCGGACGTCGAGAAACTCGCGAGCGCTACCAACCCCGCCCCCTCCGTGCGCGCGAGGGGGGAGGGGTGGAGGTTGGGGGGGGATTATCGCCCATTGACGTCACGGTCTCACGCACGAGGCCGCGTGCTGACCCCGGGAGCCCCCCCCCCCCCCCCCAGCTTCAACGTGCGGCGCGCGCTCGCTCCGAGTCGTCATGTGGCGGTGCCCATGTGTGGGGGGGGGGGCACAACGTGACTCGGGTGGGGGGGGGCACAACGTGACTCGGGTGGGGGGGTGCACAACGTGACTCGGGTGGGGGGGGGGCACAACGTGACTCGGGTGGGGGGGGGGTGAAACGCTCTCGGATTTCTAAAAGCCCGATTACGGACGCGCGTGATATATTTTCTTAATCGCAATGTTAATTCGAGCTATGGGACGTCGTGGGGGAGTGGTGGTGGTTGTGGTTGGGTTTGTTGGTGGTGGTGGTTGGGTTTGTTGGTGCTGGTGGTGGTTGTGGTTGGGTTTGTTGGTGCTGGTGGTGGTTGTGGTTGGGTTTGTTGGTGGTGGTGGTTGTGGTTGGGTTTGTTGGTGCTGGTTGTGGTTGTTGGGTTTGTTGGTGCTGGTGGTGGTTGTGGTTGGGTTTGTTGGTGCTGGTGGTGGTTGTGGTTGGGTTTGTTGGTGCTGGTGGTGGTTGTGGTTGGGTTTGTTGGTGCTGGTGGTGGTTGTGGTTGGGTTTGTTGGTGCTGGTTGTGGTTGTTGGGTTTGTTGGTGCTGGTGGTGGTTGTGGTTGTTGGGTTTGTTGGTGCTGGTGGTGGTTGTGGTTGGGTGTGTTGGTGCTGGTGGTGGTTGTGGTTGGGTTTGTTGGTGCTGGTGGTGGTTGTGGTTGTTGGGTTTGTTGGTGCTGGTGGTGGTTGTGGTTGGGTTTGTTGGTGCTGGTGGTGGTTGTGGTTGGGTTTGTTGGTGCTGGTGGTGGTTGTGGTTGGGTTTGTTGGTGCTGGTGGTGGTTGTGGTTGGGTTTGTTGGTGCTGGTGGTGGTGGTTGTGGTTGGGTTTGTTGGTGCTGGTGGTGGTTGTGGTTGGGTTTGTTGGTGCTGGTGGTGGTTGTGGTTGTTGGGTTTGTTGGTGCTGGTTGTGGTTGTTGGGTTTGTTGGTGCTGGTGGTGGTTGGGTTTGTTGGTGCTGGTGGTGGTTGTGGTTGGGTTTGTTGGTGCTGGTGGTGGTTGTGGTTGGGTTTGTTGGTGCTGGTGGTGGTTGTGGTTGGGTTTGTTGGTGCTGGTGGTGGTTGTGGTTGGGTTTGTTGGTGCTGGTGGTGGTTGTGGTTGGGTTTGTTGGTGCTGGTGGTTGTGGTTGGGTTTGTTGGTGCTGGTGGTGGTTGTGGTTGGGTTTGTTGGTGCTGGTGGTGGTTGTGGTTGGGTTTGTTGGTGCTGGTGGTTGTGGTTGGGTTTGTTGGTGCTGGTGGTGGTTGTGGTTGGGTTTGTTGGTGCTGGTGGTGGTTGTGGTTGTTGGGTTTGTTGGTGCTGGTTGGGTTTGTTGGTGCTGGTGGTGGTTGTGGTTGGGTTTGTTGGTGCTGGTGGTGGTTGTGGTTGGGTTTGTTGGTGCTGGTGGTGGTTGTGGTTGGGTTTGTTGGTGCTGGTGGTGGTTGTGGTTGGGTTTGTTGGTGCTGGTGGTGGTTGTGGTTGGGTTTGTTGGTGCTGGTGGTGGTTGTGGTTGTTGGGTTTGTTGGTGCTGGTGGTGGTTGGGTTTGTTGGTGCTGGTGGTGGTTGTGGTTGGGTTTGTTGGTGCTGGTGGTGGTTGTGGTTGGGTTTGTTGGTGCTGGTGGTGGTTGTGGTTGGGTTTGTTGGTGCTGGTGGTGGTTGTGGTTGGGTTTGTTGGTGCTGGTGGTGGTTGTGGTTGGGTTTGTTGGTGCTGGTGGTGGTTGTGGTTGGGTTTGTTGGTGCTGGTGGTGGTTGTGGTTGGGTTTGTTGGTGCTGGTGGTGGTTGTGGTTGGGTTTGTTGGTGCTGGTGGTGGTGGTTGTGGTTGGGTTTGTTGGTGCTGGTGGTGGTTGTGGTTGGGTTTGTTGGTGCTGGTGGTGGTTGTGGTTGGGTTTGTTGGTGCTGGTGGTGGTTGTGGTTGGGGTTGTTGGTGCTGGTGGTGGTTGTGGAGAGAGTGGGGAGCGGTCGTGTAGCGCTACGAACCCGGAGACCCGGGTTCGATTCCCGCTCACGGCCAACACCGGTGACGATTATCTGAACCGGTCCCGGGCATCCCCTAGGTCGACTCAGCCTCAAATGAGTACCTGGTGTGGTGTGTGAACATCGCCGCTGGGGAGACAAAGGCGACCGGGCGCGGCGTTGGCCACCCAACCCCCTCGTGTGCCGTACCGGGCGACATGGGCGCTAATTGGTAACAGCACTTGGGCCACCAGCCTGTTCAGGCGATATTTGTCTTTGTTGTGGAGATAGTAAAACACAACTTGTGTTAAATGGTGTGATCCTCGTGGCGTTGCTGGCGTTGGTGCTGGTCAGTCTGAGTTGTGGCGGTGGTAGGGAGGGGATCTTGGTAGTGGAGGTGACGGCCGTGGGATCCATGCCTGTTCGTGTGACGTGGTGGTGTTGCTGCTTGTTGGGATTGTGGTATTCTCACTCCACGTGGCCCATCGTGTACATCGAGCGCCCTTACCACCGACATAACCACAGCAGCAGCAGCATTTGTTAACGAGACGATTCTGGTGATGAGACCCAGAGGGCACACACTCGCATGCCGTGCTATGTTTTACGCCATGTTGGTTCACTTTCAGAAAACCATCTCGTCTCCGTGTCTCCTTTCCAAGGGCAAACTTTGGGTGGGCAAGTGGCACTCGATACATCGCAATAGGAGCCAAACTCATGCATACATGCACCGTATAACATAGCGGAGACGAGGGCGTCATATGGTTGCACTCTTTTGCACACAAAAATGCTTGCCACAAATGAGCCACAATGCTTCGCTGATCTTGCCGAGGAGTATAAACGAGGAGTATAACCGAGGAGCATAACCGAGGAGTATAAACGAGGAGTATAACCGAGGAGTATAAACGAGGCGGCTTTTGACGAACCATCTAACAAAGACGGCGGTCACCGCATCGCGCGCTCTCGGATGCGCTTCGGCGGCCGTCTGGAACGCTCTTCCTACCGATATTCGGAAGCCACTTGAGCCACGCACTTGTAAATAATCTAGATTTAAAACTTACGTCTTCCACACTGCTTTTTGCGTTTAGTTTGTTATCCTTCCGCCGGCTCCTCCGATTGGCACGGTCGCCTACGTACGGTGCGAAAGAAGTTCAACGCGCATACGGGTACACATACAATCGCATTGCAAAGTCTAAACACTCATATGTCCACTGCCACCACTCGCACATAACGACTGTGTGCCCTCTCGCCTATCTACTTGGCCAGCGGCTGACCCTCCCCGGCGCCCCCTTTGAGAAGTCGTCGAACAAAAACCGTGACCTTGCCGCCAGCGGTGAGTGGAAATCGTCGTAAAACGCAGCCACTGTGACCTCGGCTCTCCCAGAAAGAGAGAGAGACCGGTCCTTACCGGACGGGGCCTGCCACGAGGAGAGCCCCGACAACTTTCCGCGGGTCCCGTAAATCGTCCACACAGTTGGCAGGGAACGAACGGATTTGTATTGTGTACACCGCATACGCTTGGCTTGAGCTCCAAAAAAAACCCACCGTGAAATGTCACGATGTTAAGTCTCCCCTATCGAAGACTACATTGTATATAACTGGGAAGAATAATACTGTAATACTATTTCCGTTTTATAAATGGTCTTTCATCGAACATCTCAGAGCGCCGTGCAAGAACGCGGCAGAAACTCGTCATCACAATGGCTGATGAAACGCAAACACTAAGAAGCGGTAGAGCAATAACACAAAGCGTTGCGTTGAATTGCCTCAACGTAGAATCGGTGTACAGTCGACAAAACGTATTAATACGAGCTTTACAAACATCGACAGGATTTCGGGGATTGTGAGATCTCAGGGGGAGAGAGTTCAAGAGTCTGGGTGGGGTCCTGATAACGGCTCGGTTACCCGTAGACCGACAACTCCGTGGGGCCTGGGAACGCAGAGACCCGCGTCTCCACATCGTAGAGGCAATTGAATGGGACATGCGGGTCGCAGCCGCGTGTGTCCGAGGCAGGCCCTCGGCAAGGTAGCTTCAGATCCGTGTAGGTTAGCAAACGGATTTTGAGGCGAGTCCACTTATGCGTGACTTGAAATCAGTTGCAGGGAGGCAAACCGTGAGCGTTATGTCATCCGAGCGTGTTCCGGATGACCACCCCAGCAGACGCGTTTTGAACAAGCCGCGGAACGCTCAGCACCTTCTCAGCCAAGCCATGGAGCAAACAAGAGAGTGGAATTCATAATAAAGGGTTTTGGGTTAGATCGTATAAGTATAAATGTTGTGTCGTAACTCTCCACCACCCGATACAGCCAATTAGTAAGGGATTTGTCACGTAAACAAAACGCCAAATAGTTACTACTTCAGCCCGCCGGTGTATTGAAGAGTAAATCCACAACATTTACAAATGGATTTACTCTCCAACACACCGGCGGGCTGAAATAACTATTTGGCGTTTTGTTTACGTGACAAACCCCCTACTAATTGGCTGTGTCGGGTGGAGGAGGGTTACGACACAACATTTATATTTACGTAATCTAACCCAAAAACCTTTATTATGAATACTATTGGTCGCGAAAGCCTTCTACGTGTTAACGAGAGTGGAAGTAGTCGATGCAAGGTGCTGACATGCAGGCGCGGACCGAGCATGTCTGCAAATGTCTATATAGATAATGCGAGCCTTGAAGGACAGCGTGGGCTCATGGATGGCCACTTGATTTATCACTTTCCTGTTGCAGAACCGATGATTTCAAGGTCATCGTAACGTTGAAGAGGACAGCTTTTTGAAGTTGTTGGGGATAGCTGTTTGGGTATCGCCGTACATTTGGAGGAGGAACTCGAGTTGCGTCCAGCTGTTGACGGAAGCCAGCGTCCAAGTGAGAGTGGAGACAGCGGCGGAGGAAAGAGGAAGGGCTGGCTCGGTATCGACAAGAGAAATTGAGTGTCGTCCGCATCGCAATGAACCCCGAGTGCAGTGCCGGATTATCCTGGCAGCAAAAGTAGCAACACGTGTAGTAGCTACTACACGTGTTGCTAAAACACGTGTAGTAGCTGCTACACGTGTTGTAGCTACGTGTGTAGTAGCTACGTGTGCAGTAGCTACACGTGTAGTAGCTACACGTGTAGCTACTACACGTGTTGCTACGGGCCTCACACTTTCAAGGGCCCCGCGCTAAATGCTTTCAAGCTATCAATTCCGGTTCAGTGATTCTGCACTTGCTCTATTACTATAGTACTATACCGCCTTTAACTTCAATGAACCACTGGGAATTCATAATCTTAGTTCTTTCGGTAAAGTCACGTTGAAGGGAAACATACAATTACTTTGCTATGCAAGTAAAACAATTTGTGTTTTAATATTTCAGCTTTTATTTTAATTTAGGGCCCCTTTATAACATCATGCAACAAATGATCCGGCACCGCTCGAAGCCGAGGTGTCGAATCAGATGACCCGGTGGGAGCATGGCAATGGGCCCGGCAACACATCCCGAAAGGAACGCCACACGAAATGGTGCCGGATCAGATTAACAATCTCAGGCGCCCGTGGGTTATCGCGATGTCCCCAGCTCCGATCGTAGCCACTCTCGCACAATCGTATCCACTCTACATTATTCACTCTGTCTGAAGCCGTATCCACTCCGCATTATCCACGCCTATCCACAATGATTGAGAACGTTGTGATGAAGCAACTGCAGAATAAAACATCGATCACGCGTCGTTTGAAGCTGTGGCTGATAAGAGAAAACGACGAACGTACAACAACACCATGGGGGTTCAGCTAACAACGCCATTCGGCCGAGTAAACATTGAACGGCAATATAACAGAGAATATGCCAGCGGCTGTGGGGCAGCTCTGGTCATATGAGCGTTGCGTTGTTGCCAGACAACTCACGCGCACACCCCACTTAGACAAAGATCGCCCCTGTGTAGCCTTAACAGACTGTCTGGGCAAGTTGCTGTCAGCGAGAAGCACCGATGAAGGCCCGAACGACGCGCGCCTTTCTCCCCCCAGTGGCGATGATGAGGCTGAGTCGACCTAGGGGAGGCCCGGTTCAAATAATCGTCGCTGGCCGTGAGCGGGAATCGAGCTCGAGTCACCGCTCCTCCGTCGCACATCCACAACAAACAACAAGACAAAGATCCCCCGTATAGCCTCGAACAGACTGTAGGGGCAAGTGCTGTTAGCGAGTAGCACCTATGAAGGCCGGCACGGCACACGAGGGGGAGGGTGGCCAGCACCACGCCCGGCCGCCTTTGTCGCCCCGGCGACGATGTTTACACACCGTACCAGGCACTCATTTGAGGCCGAGTCGACCTAGGGGAGGCCCAGCTACCGGTTCAGATAATCGTCACCGGTGTTGGCCGTGAGCGGGAATCGAACTCGGGTCGCCAGGTTCGTAGCGCAGCGTAGCGCTAACCACTACACTACCGCACCCCCACTCAGGCACTTGCACAAACAACACATTCACGTGGGAAGTCGGGCGGGCAGGGGTGCGTGCGTGGGTGGGTGGGGGACTTCTGTGCCGCTCGCACTCCCATCCCATTGGCCCAGCGGCAGGGATTGTTGATTCGTGATCGGGGCCCCCCCCTCCACGCATGCAGGAGCCACGTGCGCGTTCCCGACACCTCGTGACAGCCTCGCCGTGAGACCTCGCCGCTCGTGGCACCAGCGGTAGCAGCGCCCTCCCCCCCACACACAGCCCCACAGCCCCCCCCCCCCACACAGCCCCACAGCCCCCCCACACAGCCCCCCCACACAGCCCCACAGACCCCCCCCGTCCCCACGGAGTAAAACGTGACAGCCTCATGACTTGGGTGATGCAGCTGACAAAACAGGAGCGCCATACACACACACACGACATACACACACACACACGTGACATACACACACACATGACATACACACACACATGGCACACACACGACATACACACACACACATGACATACACACGACATACACACACACATGACATACATACACACATGACATACACACACATGACATACACACACATGACATACACACACACATGACACACACACACATGACATACACACATACACATGACATACACACACATGTCATACACACATACACATGACATACACACATACACATGACATACACACACACATGACACACACACGACATACACACACATGACATACACACACATGCCATACACACACACATGACATACACACATACACGACATACACACATAACACACACACATGACATACACACACATGACATACACACACGACATACACACACACGACACACACACATGACATACACACACATGACATACACAAACACACATGACATACACACATACACATGACATACACACATACACATGACATACACCCACATATGACATACACACATGACATACACACATATGACATACACACATGACATACACACACACGACATACACACATACATGACACACACACACGACATACACACACACACACACGACGCACACACACATGACACACATATACACGACACACACACATACGACATACACACACGACATACACACACATGACACACACACATGACATACACACATGACATACACACACACATGACATACACACACGTGATATACACACACACACATGACATACACATGACATACACATAAATGACATACACATGACATACACACGCACATGACATACACACACATGACACACACACGACATACACACACACATGACACACACACACATGACATACACACACATGACATACCCACATACACATGACATACATACACATGACATACCCACACACATGACATACACACATACACATTACATACATACACATGACATACACACACACATGACATACACACACACGACATACACACACACATGACATACACACACATGACATACACACACATGCCATACACCCACATGACATACATACATACACGACATACACACATAACACATGACATACACACATACACATGACATACACACATATGACATACACACATGACATACACACACATATGACATACACGCATGACATACACACACACGACATACACACACACATGACACACACGACATACACACACGACACACACACACACATGATGACACACATATACACGACACACACACATACGACATACACACACGACATACACACACATGACACACACACATGACATACACACACATGACATACGCATGACATACACACGCACATGACATACACACATGACATACACACACGACATACACACACGACATACACACACAAACATGACACACACACATGACATACACACACACCTGACATACACACATACACATGACATACGCACACACACGACATACACACACATGACATACACACACACGACATGCACACACACACATAACATACACACATGACATACACACACACGGCATACACACACACATGACATACACACACATGACATATACACACATGACATATACACACACGTGACATACACACACATGACATACACACACATGACACACACACATGACACACACACACGATATATACACAAACATGACATACACACACATGATATACACACACACATGACATACACACATGACATACACACAGGACATACACACACAGGATATACACACATGACATACACACACATGACATACACACAGGACATACACACACACATAACATACACACACGACATACACACACACGGCATACACACACATGACATACACACACACATGACACACACACATGACATACACACACATGACATACAAACACGACATACACACACGACATACACACACGATATACACGATATATACACACATGACATACACACACATGACAGACACACACATGACATACACACACACGACATATACACACATGACATACACACACATGACATACACACATACACATGATATACACACACATGACACACACACATGACATACACACACATGACATACACACGCACATGACATACACACACACGACATACACACACACGACATACACACACAAACATGACACACACACACATGACATACATACACACATGACATACACACACGACATGCACACACATACATGACATACACACACACGACATACACACACGGCATACACACACACATGACATACACACACATGACATATACACACACATGACATATACACACATGACATGCACACACGACATACACACACACACATGACATACACATGACATACACACACACGACATACACACACGATATATACACACACACACATGACATACACACGTGATATATATATACACACACACACACATGAAATACACACATGACATACACACACAGGACATAAACACACAGGACATACACACACAGGATATACACACACATGATATACACACACATGACACACACACACATGGCATACACACACATGTCATACACACACATGACATACATACATACACGACATACACACATAACACATGACATACACACATACACATGACATACACACATATGACATACACACATGACATACACACATATGACATACACGCATGACATACACACACACGACATACACACACACATGACACACACACACGACATACACACACACGACACACACACACACATGACACATATACACGACACACACACATACGACATACACACACGACATACACACACATGACATACACACACATGACATACACATGACATACACACGCACATGACATACACACACATGACATACACACACGACATACACACACGACATACACACACAAACATGACACACACACGACATACACACACATGACATACACACATACACATGACATACGCACACACACACGACATACACACACACATGACATACACACACACGACATGCACACACACACACATGACATACACACACATGACATACACACACGACATACACACACACATGACATACACACACACACACGGCATACACACACATGACATACACACACACACATGACATATACACACATGACATACACACACATTACATATACACACGACATACACACACATGACATACACACACATGACATACACACACGACATACACACACGATATACACACACATGCCATACACACATGATATACACACACACATGAAATACACACAGGATATACACACACATGACATACACACACATGACACACACACACATAACATACACACACACGATATATACACACACAAACATGACATACACACACATGATATACACACACATGACACACACATGACATACACACACGACATACACACAGGACATACACACACACATGACATACACACACGACATACACGCACACGGCATACACACACACGACATATACACACACAGGACATACACACACATGACATACACACACACATGACATACACACACGACATACACACACACAACATACACACACGATATACACACGATATACACACACACATGATATACACACAGGACATACACACATGACATACACAAACAGGATATACACACACATGACATACACACACATCACATACACACATGACATACACCCACATGATATACACACACATGATATATACACACACAGTATATACACACACATGATATATATATACACACACACGATATACACATGATATACACACACATGACATACACACACAGGACATACACACATGATATACACACACGATATACACACACACCGCTCACACACACCTAGCACACACATACACCTAGCACACACACACCGCTCACACACCTAACACAACCACACCTAGCACACACACACCGCTCACACACCTAGCACACACACCGCTCACACACCTAGAACACACGCCTAGCACACACACACCTAGCACACACACACCTAGCACACACACACACCGCTCACACACCTAGCACACACACACCTAGCACACACACACACCGCTCACACACCTAGGACACACACACCTAGCACACACACCTAGCACACACACACCGCTCACACACTTAGCACACACACCTAGCACACACATACCTAGCACACACACCTAGCACACACACACACCGCTCACACACCTAGCACACACAAACCTAGCACACACACACCGCTCACACACCTAGCACACACACACCGCTCACACACCTAGCACACACACCTAGCACACACACACCTAGCACACACACACCTAGCACACACACACCGCTCACACACCTAGCACAACCACACCTAGCACACACACACCTAGCACACACACACACCGCTCACACACCTAGCACACACACACCTAGCACACACACACCGCTCACACACCTAGCACACACACATACCTAGCACACACACACCTAGCACACACACACCGCTCACACACCTAGCACACACACACCGCTCACACACCTAGCACACACATACCTAGCACACACACACCTAGCACACACACACACCGCTCACACACCTAGCACACACACACCGCTCACACACCTAGCACACACACCTAGCACACACACCTAGCACACACACCTAGCACACACACACACCGCTCACACACCTAGCACACACAAACCTAGCACACGCACACCGCTCACACACCTAGCACACACACACCGCTCACACACCTAGCACACACACCTAGCACACACACACCTAGCACACACACACCTAGCACACACACACCGCTCACACACCTAGCACAATCACACCTAGCACACACACACCGCTCACACACCTAGCACACACACACCTAGCACACACACACACCGCTCACACACCTAGCACACACACACCTAGCACACACACACCGCTCACACACCTAGCACACACACATACCTAGCACACACACACCTAGCACACACACACACCGCTCACACACCTAGCACACACACCTAGCACACACACACCGCTCACACACCTAGCACACACACCTAGCACACACACCTAGCACACACACACCTAGCACACACACCTAGCACACACACACCTAGCACACACACACCTAGCACACACACACCGAGCACACAAACACACACCACGGATGGCTACTCTTCGACGCTCACGGAAAAGGAGTTTCACAACAGCTGCGTGATCCAACAACCCTCGCCGCTGCCTCCGCAGTGTTGGATTACAGACCACGTGCGTAACCGCCGCCGTCCGGCTAAGGAAAAAAAGCGACGTTTCGGGCATTGACCCCACTAAACACCAATGGAGTGTGCAGCGGTTCTCAAAGTGGTTCGCCCGTGGTTATGGAGTGCAGTCTCCCAATCTTAACCACTACACCTCGCTATGGCCCCTGCGATGTGCCATGAAGAAGGGCCATTTCTGAAAACGTCGCTCATTTTCTATAATTTTTGTTCAAGGCCACACACACACACCGTGCTATTGTGGCGTCCGCGGACGCAGCCTTTAACGAGACACGCGGTGCCCGGCAACGTGCCGGGCATCACGGGGCTTAGCAGCTGAGCGGGGGCCCCGATTAAATCCCACTGCACCCCCCCTCCCTCCGCTCCACAGCCCACTACCCAAGCCCAACAAAACACAATACAGAGATCACGTGCACGCAACACGACACACGTGCCTTGCTAACCCCGGTCAACGGCGGTGTGAGCAAGGCTGCACGTGTTTCGTGTTACGCATTGGCGTGCTTTCTCGCCGCAGCCTGACGGCGGACGTTCTTCCGTGCACATTCAAAACTTCTCCCGCACGGTATCCGCGCCGCAGCCCGAGTTTGTAATTTCCTGACAATCGTCGTGGATTCCAGACAACGCCGGGATCCCCCCCCCCCCCCCACAATTCGACGACGCGCGCATCGCGAGCTTCGCAGTCCACAAGACCGAGGCCCCGTGGTGCATCGGCCACGTGCGTTACAGGAGAGCCCAAGTCAGTAGCAGGCATCACAGAGCTGTCTCCGAGGATCCCTTCGAGTGATCTCAACTCGACACGGAATGGTGAATTTTGTTTAAATCACAGATGGACGTAAACTCACTATTTTGGACGTTGTATCTTGACGAGGGGGCGGGGGGGGGGTGCTGTTCCCACTGTGACGGTGAAGGGGTCAGCACACTGGGAACTCCCCCCCCCCCTCTCCTCGCCTCTGTCCACCCGACAATGTAGATGGGTGCCAGCAGTGAGTTGGTTGAAGGGCAGAGACGCGTGTAGCGGTACTGGACAGCGTGGACGAGGAGGCCAACACACGCGCACATCTCCAGACGGTGCTTTCGCGGAAGCTATCTTGAGCAGAGTGCCCCCTCCCGTCTGCAAGAGGCTGCGAGCAAGCCATTGCAGGGCTGCGCCTTTAACTCTCTAGATGTTTTGTCAACGTCGCCTCTCGGCCGGCGAGCCCCGTGACGCCTGGCACGTCCACAGGCCCCGCTGCGTGCCCCCCCCACCCCGCTCTCTTAAGACTCCGTGTGTACCGATGTTAATGTTTTATTATTATTGGGAGTTGGACAAGTTTTCGGATTGATGCGACCGCGTGACCGACCACGGCAGCGGTCGCTCGGTTTCAGCTCTGGCCGAACCCCCCTCTCCCCACCCCCGCCGAAAAGCCACGGTCCTGGGCCAAGCAACGTCCACAGAAACCCAACCAACCCGATCCCCGCTTCTCCCTACGAGCCACATTCGCTCGAAACAGGCTGCCGGCTGAGTTTAGAATTCAGCTGGGGTGAGGGTGGGGGGCGGAGTCTTCTTGCTTTTCTCAACGGCCCGCAGAAGTGGATATCGTAGAGGTACCTCCGAGGTCCCTCAATGTGACCTCTGGCTCCACGCACAGTCGAGGGCGGTAACTTTCTTATCCACTCTGCGGATTGAGAGCAATGTTCAGGCAGCCGGAATTTAGCCAAAGTGCAGAAACAAAGTTATTTTCATAGTTTTGTGTGTGTGTGTGCATTCATTTAATCATTGAAAACAAGGGTTCAAACTAGTTTACCGGCTCTCTGGTTATTTACGAACTACTCACTCGAGCAGTCATCGGTTTTATTGCTCGGCCAATTGGATAACACGAAGATAGTTTGGAGGTTTGGAAAAAAAGTATCGTCTCTCTTCTCAAGTGTGCCGCTGGACGGGAGGTGACGGACAGTGCTCGTTGCCATCATCGGCATCAGCAACATCATCAGCTACGTCGCGCTGGGAGTGGTTAATAGGGGGTTTCCTGCCTTCGGGAGAGCAGGATGTGCGGGCGACGACCATTTTTAAAGAGGCCCGAGGGACCGATCACAAAGCAGAAGCCGATAACAAATTCTTGATCGGTGAATCGACGAAGTGGGGCGGTGGTTGTGGCGGCTACGCTGCACGCGGCAGCGGTGTTCCAGCGCTGTGGAGGCGGCAGCAGCGGCGGGGTTTGGTGGTGTCCGACGTTTCGCTCCACTGCCTCCGCCAGAAGATATTTCAATAAGAACGTGGACTCGGACTGTTCCGTCTCTATGGGATAGAGTGTTTCCCCCTCGCACGCGAGGGTGTTTTCGGGTGTTTCGGTTTCCTGCCACTCAATTAATTGGTTGATAGCAGCTTAGTATAAAGAAGACTAGAACTTGGGCAATTGCTGGTGCAAGCTGGCTTCCCGTTTGTGGTTCCTCCTCTCCGCTGAGTCGCCCCCTCTCTCTCTTAACGAGAGCGCGGAGCGGATACTGTGCAGTAGCGGCGTGTTAGAAGTTGCCATTATTATAATATTCAGCCAATCGTCCCAGAACAAATTAAAAAACAACACATCCAAGTAACCAAAGCTGACGTGGGCATCGCTTTATTAATATTATTTGTTAAAAGAGAATGCCCTCCCAAAACACATACACAATATCAAACTGATATTGTAATGTAGACTTCCACACATCAAATGAACTTCCGAACGCCAAAAACAAAACGCACATACACACGCGAAGTACAAATTCCAGTCTTAAGAAAAACAAAACAAATGTGGTGGCGATGTTGAGAGTAAAATAAAAGTTTGGCATTATTCTCAAATCCCACCGTGCCACGAGGCGTGCACGCGGCTGCTGCTGCCGCACGGCTTGTTCCGACGCGTTTTTTTCCGAGGTCGTGCCACGCGCGCTTCGTTGTCCGACGTTTCGCTCCGCGTGCCGTGAGCGGAGCTTCTCGAGTGACCCGAGTTTCAAGAGGAGAGTCTCAAAGAACAACACACCACGCGCGCTCGGCAGTACAAACCCCGCAACAACAAAAAAAACACACATCGGAGACCATCATTATCGTCAAATGTTTGGTCCTACAGATTTCTTAGAAAAATTCCAGTTTGCATAACATCCACCCTACACCAGTCCCCTTCCCGACCGTTAAAATGCGAAACGCGGATTATTTTTTCGTGTTAAAAACTACAGCGGACCACTCCGAACCCATATACACACACACACAACTCCGACAAAACGATTACAGCAAAACAAGAGAGGCGTTACAGCGCGCGTGGCAAAATCACCCTCCCCGCGTCGCGCAATTACTGCGAATTCACGTCATTATTTTACACCCAACCACATCCCCCCCCCATTGTGATTCATCAGCAGTCGCATTGTCACCCACCCATCCACTGTAATTGGGCTCTGACATTGGCGTCGGTTAACCAGGGGGGGGCTAACGCGGCGCGCAATCAGCCCTCCCCAAGCCCCCCCCCCCCCGACCGGGCTAACCTACTTCACCCGAGCCTGCGTCCTTTAAACCACGAGGTCCTTTCATCGGTAGGAGGCAAGACTCGGCAGTCTTCTTGGACGACAGCGCCCCAAGGTTCGACACCGCGCGCTGGCGGTGCACGTGGAGCGGCAGCTATCAACCATCGGTGAAGCCCCCCCACCCCCCCCCCCCCCGAGTGCAATCTCATTTTGTTTGAATTATTATGAACATTCTTATTATTATAAAATGTAATGTCCACAAGGACAAGACAGCGCAAGGTTCGACACCCATCGCGGGCGGAGCACGTGGAGGAGTCACGCGATCATCGCTGACCCCCCCCCCCCATCCCCGTGCCCCTTGGGCGCGGCCGTTTCCCAGTCGCTCTGCCAGCGGCCAGCCTTGGTGACCTCTTATTTTTTAGACATTTTTTTCACCCAAAAAAAATCTCGTTATCAAAATAGATATGTCAGCCTGCCCTCCCCCACCACCAATGACCTACGGATGAAACGCGCCTTACAAATGTCAGTGATTACAAGAGCCGGCTGGCTCGAGGCCAGCTCCACCCCGGGGCTTTTAAAACTCCCCCGCACGCGTGGCCACTGGGAGATGACGGCGGGGAATTCTCACGCAGAACCACGTGCCCGAGGTCACGTTCTTGTATGGACGGAGAGACCGCGCTGACTGCGGAATATTTGTTTGGGGGGCGGTGGGGGGGATGAGCCAAACATAGTCGTCGTCGTTTTTCTGCCAAACATCTGCGAGATGTTTGGCGCTTCTCGATTGCCCGGCGGATCGCTCCAACCCACCGGCGAACTGGCGAACGGGCAGGGCCTCGTTCGCTCCTCACCGAACATCCCTCGCGTCGCTGGCGCGTGGCTGGAAGCAGGAGGCGCGTGGCTGGATTCAGGCGGCGCGTGGCTGGAAGCAGCCGCAGTTATTCTGGAAGCAGGGCGCCCGGTGTGGAGACATTCTCTGGGTCGCAGACCCGGAGAGGCCCCCGGTTGAAATGAAGCCCCCAGCAGCTGTGGAGATGTTGGCGGTCGCGCTGTGCAGCGGTGCGGTGGTCCGGCGAGTTCTCGAGTGGTGCCATGCACGTTGGCAAGTTGTCCGACGTTTAACGGGGGGGGAGGGGTGGGGGAACCGCGGCTCCCTCCGGGTAACCCCGGTGCCCTCCGCAATCACAAAACATGGGCACACTGGACGGTCCCAAACCGCGATAGCCGGAGACAATCAGCGACAAGGAGCTGTGCCGGGAGAAGCTCCCAGCGCACGTGCAGCGAAACGTCGGGCAACGGGTACCGAACGACCGCGCGGCACGACCCGGACACGCATGGCCGAGCTGTACCCCCTCCTCCTCCACTCCCTGCTGTGGGTGGCGCCTCTTCGCCTCTCTCAAGTCGAGTCAGTGTCCACTTCGTTCAGCCCCCCCACCACCACCACTACCATTGGCCTCTCCGGGGTGAGCGCGAAGTTGACAAAAAAAAGTCCCGACGCCTCGTGGGTGGCGTTTCCCGGCGACTGCCAGCCAAGGAACCAACCCGCGGGGTGTCTCCCGCGCGGGCTTCACCCCCTGCACGCCAACTCGGTGCGTCCCTCACGACCCTCGCCATTCCCGGCGGCGGCGGTGACGGCGGTGGAGGAGGATTTTACTTTGGCCTCCGCTCCCGGCCACGTTTCTCACGATGGCGCACGGGGCCACTCACGGGGAGGGTGTCGGTTCTAAGGAACTCACCGACAACAACGAGGCGAAGAATCAATCCCACCCACACCACCCACACCCCCCACCCTACTCACACCCCCCACCAAACCACCCACTCCAACGTTGCCCTTGAGCGCTGCGTTGCTCGCGTGTCGCCGGGTGGCGTGCAATGCGCGCGTGACGATTCACGCCACCCCCCACGATTTTGGGGAGGGATTACGGTCCAATTCACAAATCGGTTTCATCGCCTCTGCGTGCGTCACGTTCGCACGTGTGCCGCTGGACGGGTCAACGATGCCACTTCGCTTCGGCTTTGAACGCGCTCAAAAGCCGGCGAGCCACCGCTCAAGAAACAGCCACACGTGGCCGTCGCTCAAACGTCCGTACGCGGCACGTGCTTGCGGAATGATACAGGGCACCCCCCACCCCCCATTGCAAACCATCACAACAGCGGCGCGCAAACAAAGTTTAACACGGGAAACAACAAGCGAGCAAACTTTAGCGTTTACAGAGAGCCCCCCCCCCCCCAAGAGAGATCCGGCACAGCGACCGTGGCAGTTGTGGTGGCAGTGTGGGGGGGGGGGGGCACAACGCTCGGGTTTGTCGTCAGCCCCGGGGGATAACCTGTGGGAGAGCCTCGCCAGGTCCCAAGGCTCGCTCTTCAAGAGGGGGGGGGGGGGTCTGCAACACGGAGGAGGTTTGGGCCGATTCCAGCAAGGGGCGTTTGGCTCCGCGCGGCGAGGGAACGCCGAGGAGCCGGGGGGAACAACAGCAGCCGTGGCGCTGGATACGAGGGGGAGGCACTCAACGGTGTTGATCATTCATCACGAACCCCTTTCTCTCCCTACCCCTCTCTCTCTCGGCTGCCCATTTATCGATTGGCGCACCTGTACGAGTCGCCTCACAGCGGGGAAACCCGGGCTGCGGGTTTGTAATTTTCCCTGAACCTGGAGCCACAAAGCCACACCGCTTTTGTCGAGACTAAAAAAAAACACAAATAAAGAATTACAAATCAGCAGAGTGAGGTTTTCCTTCTTTAAAACAAAAATCGCGACGCTCGGCGGAAGCATGCGCACGCAAGACAAAGACACGCCGTATAGCCCTGCACCTTCACCAAGACAAAGACACGCCTTATAGCCCTGCACCTTCACAAAGACACGCCGTATAGCCCTGCACATTCACCAAGACAAAGACACGCCTTATAGCCCTGCACCTTCACAAAGACACGCCTTATAGCCCTGCATCTTCACAAAGACACGCCTTATAGCCCTGCACATTCACAAAGACAAAGACACGCCGTATAGCCCTGCACCTTCACAAAGACACGCCTTATAGCCCTGCACCTTCACTAAGACACGCCGTATAGCCCTGCACCTTCACAAAGACACGCCGTATAGCCCTGCATCTTCACAAAGACACGCCGTATAGCCCTGCACCTTCACTAAGACACGCCGTATAGCCCTGCACCTTCACAAAGACACGCCGTATAGCCCTGCATCTTCACAAAGACACGCCGTATAGCCCTGCACCTTCACAAAGACGCCGTATAGCCCTGCACCTTCACAAAGACACGCCGTATAGCCCTGCACCTTTACAAAGACAAAGACACGCCGTATAGCCCTGCACCTTTACAAAGACACGCCGTATAGCCCTGCACCTTCACCAAGACACGTCGTATAGCCCTGCATCTTCACCAAGACAACCGTATAGCCCTGCACATTCACAAAGACACGCCGTATAGCCCTGCAGACTCTCACGGCAAGCCATGGCACAGCGAGCGCCTACTATCGAAGTCAGCACCACACAAGACGGCATTTGTCTCCCCGGTGTCCACGTTCACACAGCACCCCAGGCTGAGTGGACACCAAAGAGGCCGGAGACCGGATCCGACTTTCACTTCCACCGGTGTTGGCCGCTGACTTTGCAGCACAGCGCTCAAACGAGTTCACGACAGCAGCCCACGTGAGCAAGCGACGGCGAATTCACCACAGCGCTCGTGCCAGGCTAGTTGCACTCTTGAGGTCACGTGAGGTGTCGTTGGCTCGCTGCTGGCAGGAGGTTACGGCACAGACCCACGGCGTTGCGGGTCATCTGACGGGAGGTGACGCACGATTCCCCAAAACACGCGCACGCGCTCACACCACCCACGTACGCGCATGCATGCACGCACCAGAGGAGGGTACTGGCAGCTGTACAAGATCTCAGAAGTTACATCAATCATCATCCTCCTCGTCCTACCGGACGTTGCAAACATTCCTGAGGTCCGACAGCCGGGGAATTCACGCCGACGGTGACGCCGCCACAACGGGGCTGGGGATTCTGGCACGCGATCCGTTTTGGTCGAGGGGGCCCCCGAGGCTTGGGGGGGGGGGGCGGGGCCTTTCGACGATTCATCAGCACCGTTTGCTTTTTATCTGCACCCAAAATCGCTTCGTGACAAGTTAAAAGGTGCGGTCGGGTGATACGGAGGGTGGTGGAGGAGGAGTGGAGCGGTGGGGAGGGCAAAGGGAGGGAGTTCGGTTTTAGGCACAGGCGACGCGGTGGCACGCGGCCGACGCGGGCGCCGGTGATGCTCGCGAGCGGACGTGGCCCGGAGACGGCGCTCGCCGCTCATCTTGGCCGGGGCGAGCCGGGGCGGTGCGCCGGTGCGGTGCGCCGACCGCCAACAACCGCCGCCCCCTGATGCGAGCGCTCATCCAATCGGAGGCCTGGAGCTGAATTTTTGTTGATATAGTGGGATGCCTTCCCTTTGCATTCCGACTCGTAAAATACGAACGAGAGATGACGGAAGCGACGAAGACAAGAGACGGAGGTGCAGAGAGACGAGAGAAGCGTGGACTGAAGATAATTGTGGCGGAATGAGTTTTGAGAAGATCGAGACAGACGAGACAGATCAGTGAGCCTGTTATACTCATTGGCACGTTACGTTCATTCACTTTTGAATTTGAGCTGATGTTTGGTTTCACCCCTTTTGATTTTCATGAACTTGGGTGCCCATCGAGCCGCTTGGGCCCCCCTGAGCTCTTGCCGAGCCTCTCTCTGGCGGTGCCATCACCGCCACAACCGGCGCTACGGCCGCATCGGCAAACCGCGATCTCGGCCACAAAACCCACCGGTCGGCAAAAACACGATACGCACCCGCAAGAACGCTGTCACGCGCACACAAACACGCGCAGCAGCCGCCGCCGCACGCACGCACGCACGGCGTGAACTCGGAAATGCGCCGACGGTGGCCAGATGGCGTGATGTGGACACGAGGGAATGTCGTGGCCATGGCACCGGCGATGATGCACGCCTTGAGGATTTTTTATTCGCGGTTTAGGAGACGCCTCAACTTTGCTGCTCTATCGCCGTCACGCCACGACTCCCAGACGGGAACCCCCCCCCGCCTCCCCCCCCCCACCGTGCCCCCACCGTGCCCCGGCACAGCGTCGTGGCAGTGCCGGGCACGGTGCCGCTCGATGGAGCCGAATCGTCCGCTCAGAGACCCCCCCTTGAGGCTGCCCCCTTATTTGTGTGCGAGTGTGTGCGAGTGTGTGGGAGTGTGTGCGAGTGTGTGGGAGTGTGTGCGAGTGTGTGGGAGTGTGTGCGAGTGTGTGGGAGTGTGTACGAGTGTGTGCGAGAGTGTGCGAGTGTTTGCGAGTGTGTGCGAGTGTTTGCGAGTGTGTGCGAGTGTTTGCGAGTGTGTACGAGTGTGTGCGAGTGTTTGCGAGTGTGTGCGAGTGTGTACGAGTGTGTGCGAGTGTTTGCGAGTGTGTGGGAGTGTGTGCGAGTGTTTGCGAGTGTGTGCGAGTGTTTGTGAGTGTGTGCGAGTGTTTGCGAGTGTGTGGGAGTGTGTGCGAGTGTTTGCGAGTGGGTGGGAGTGTGTACGAGTGTTTGCGAGTGTTTGTGAGTGTGTGCGAGTGTGTGCGAGTGTGTGCGAGTGTGTGCGAGTGTTTGTGAGTGTGTGCGAGTGTGTGCGAGTGTTTGCGAGTGGGTGGGAGTGTGTACGAGTGTTTGTGAGTGTGTGCGAGTGTGTGCGAGTGTTTGTGAGTGTTTGTGAGTGTGTGCGAGTGTTTGCGGTTGTGGTGCCGCCGCCGCTGCTGCTGGCGATGGTGCTCATGGTAGCGGTGGTAGTGGCCTTCGTGTCGGCGGTAGCGGTTGTTGTGGTTGTTGGTGTGGTTGCCGATGGTTGTTGTTGGTGATGGTCGTGCTGGTGCTGACGATGGTGTTGATGGTGCCAGTGCTGGTCGTGGTGGCACGTTGGCAGTGGTTCCTATATAGCGCCGGTGGCTAGTGCTGCCGCCGCCGACAACGGCGCTGCCCTGGTGGTGCCGGCACCGGCTGAGATCTCACGCCGCCATCTGCGCGCTCTCGCCGGGGTTCATGTGGGGGCTGTTCGTGATGAAGCCGATCCTCTGCTTGTGCTTTCTCTGCTCCGTCATCTGCACAGAGACAAAGATCCCCCGTATAGCCTTAACAGACCTTTTGGGGTGAGTGCTCTTCGCGAGCGGCACCTATGTTTGCGTCATCTCCAAAAGGCACGCTCTCACGCAGCAGCACCATCACCGCCAGCACCACCATCGCCAGCGGCACCATCATCACCGTGAGCACTGTCATCAGCAGCAGCACTGTCATCGTCATCATCAGCAGCAACACCATCATCATCATCATTCAGTAAATGTGGTGGCCACCACCGACTGCTGTCTTGAGGCTTTAACCTCGGTGTCTCGAAGCTCGACTGAGCGATTTAAACGCACGGACACCACCAACGCCTCGTCCCCTACCAGCACCGACACAACGCAACCACACACCCACTCAGCTAAACACCCAACCCTCTACCAACACATTTACCCACCCTATACCTTCCCACACACACACACCCTAAATACCTACCCCAAAGCCAAAAATCCCCCGTATAGCCTTCACCAGACAGTTGGGGCGAGTGCTGTTCGCGAGCACCTATGAAGGCCGGCACGGCACACAATGGGGTGGGGGGTCAGCACCACGCCCGGCCACTTTCGTCCCCCTAGTGACAATGTTTACACACCGCACCAGCTACTTATTTTGAGTTGATGCTGAGTGGACCTAGGGTAGGCTCAGGACCGGTTCAGATAATCGTCACCGGTGTTAGATGCGAGCGGAAATTGAACTCGGGTCGCCGGGTTCGTAGAGCGGCAGGCTAACCGCCGAACGACCATTTCCCAGACACACACACGCACACGCGCACCCAATACCCACCCACACACACACCACCCACCCACCCACACACCTCCTGCCAACGCCACCGTCCGCGCCCCCCACCCCCGCTGCCGCTCACCTGCTCCTTGAGCTCAGACAGCTGGCTGGAGAGGTAGGAGACGAGCTTCATGGTGCAGTCGAGTTTGTCCTGCAGGCCACGCAGCTCATTCTGCTCACCCTCACCGTCGCTGCTCACCAGCGACATGGCACGCATCCGCGGGAACCAGTCCAGGTTTTTCTCCTGTGGGGTGCACGCGCGCGCACGCACGCACGCACGCGTGGACATTACAGACGCATGAGCATACAAATGCGCACAAAAAAGACACGGACTCATAGAGACAGACCCCCGTGTAGTCTCAGCGGACATTTGGGGCAAGTGCGCTTAGCACGCAGCACCTATGAAAGCCGGCATAACACACGAGGGGGTGGGTACCCAGAACCACGCACAGCCGTCTTTGTCTCCCTCGTGGCAATGTTTATTACATCACACCAAGTACTTATTTAAGGCTAAGTCGACCTAGGGGAGGCCCATGACCAGTTCAGATATTCGTCACCGATGTTGACTTCGAGCGAGATTCCAACTGGGGCCACCGCTCACCATGCACGCACAAACGCACGCACAAACACACGCACGCACAAACACACGCACAAACACACGCACAAACACACGCACGCACAAACACACGCACAAGCACACGCACGCACACACAAACACGCGCACGCACGCACAAGCTGAGGCCACGTGAGGCGTTGAAAGCTCGCCGCTGGCAGGAGGTCACGGGACACACGCAGGTGTTACGAGTTAACTGACCGAGATTACCGGCAGACGTACACACACGCGCACGCATGCACACGCACCCACGTGGCGGCGATGGCGAACACACGAGGCCACTCACCGTGCCCCGCGCACCAATCCTATTACGCGTAATCTCACGGGAATGGCCGAGTGATGGTATTGGTGTCAGCGGCGGTGAGGCACGCCGCCCGCCACAAAAGCCCCAACAACGGCCTCTCCAATGTCCCGCGCCACGGTTGTAATCCCGGCGGACCTCCGCACCACCACCACCACCGTCACTACCACCACCACCGCCACCGCCACCACTGCCACTACCTCGGCCACCGCCACCACCACTGCCACCACCGCCGCCACCACCACCTCCACCATCGCTTCCACAACCACAGCCACCACCGCCGCCACTCAAAATCTCAACCCTCTGTATACAGAATCTCCGACATGGCCATTCTGAACCGCACGAGGGACAGGGAGAATCACAGCCCTGGGGTTCAACCTCAGAACTTCTGGTCTAACAGGCTCTGTGTTCATTAGCTATTACGATAGAGATATTTACTTAATTTTGAGTGAAATATTTCACCTGCAATTTAATCTCACGAGACCAAAGCGCAGTCGTCCTACGGCTGCTCAATCGCAGAATCGGATCCATGCCACCTCCGTGGCTCCGACACCGCCAACGTGTGCACCAACAAGAGACGAAGCAACAAACTTAGACCCAGCGTCGGTTGACTTCATGCGGAAGCATTCACCACCAAGATTACGATTCATAATTAGTGAGATCCCTCGTGTCGGTATAACGTCGATTGTTTAACAATGGCCGTCCACCATGCGACAGACCGGTCCATGCCACCTCGCCAACAGAGTTGTGGAGGGTCACAGTTCAAAACTGTCGTCGCAAACCTACACGGACGACGTAGCCCGAGAGAAACTCATTACCAAGAATCACGCGACCCACACCAGAACCTCAGCCGGTGCCACCCGCCCCCCCTCCTCATTCTTGCAACGAGGCAGTGACACTGCACTGCCTCTCTAACTCGGGAGCCTCTCCCTGAACTTTGACCCACGTCATCACCGGCTCGCCCCCACCCCCCCCCCCCGGTGCAAATCGTCCGTCATCCGGCATCGCACTTCCCGGCATTCCGCCCACCGGCGCCGACGCCCGCACCAGCGGCCGCCCGCACCAGCGGCCGCCGGCCCGCCGGCCCGCCCGGCGCTCCTCACCGCGATCATGTCGGCGACGTAGCTCTCGGGGCCCGTGTACTCGGTGGGGTCCTTGACGCGCGCCAGCACGATGAAGTAGAGGTAGTGCCACATGTTGTGCTCCACCTTCACGTGCTCCTCGAACGACACCGTCTTGTTGTCGAACTTGTCCCGCTCCAGTCCTGCTCCGCCACAAAGTCGTGTGGAGGCAGGCAGGGAGGGAGGGGGGCGCGGCGGGGAGAGGTGGCGGTGAGCGGACGCCGAGAGGAGGGTGGCACAGTCCGGACTGAGGATGACCGGTGAACAAACGGGACACGTTTGGTGATCAGGTCCTCAATATTCCAGAGGCTGCCCAGAAAGAAATACGTAATTGTTATTGATTATTATGAACAAAGCAGGACTGTTTATCATATTAGTATCATCATCGGCTGTGTTCAGTCCACTGCTGGATGAAGGCGTCCCCGAACCGCCACCATCTCTCACTGTCCTGCGAAGTAATAATCGACTGCACACGAGCCGATTTAAATCGCTCCATCTCTCCTCATTGGACGTACACTCGGCTGCGTTCCGTTCCGTTGGCCGCCACGCTGAATCAATTCCTTCCCTACGACGATCGTTCCTCCGAGCGACGTCGTCTTGCCCAGGCCCACCTACTGTTTCCTTAATCATCATCATCGTCTTCATCGTCGCCGCTCGACATCGATACCGCGCCAGCGGCGCGCCTCGCGGCACCCAGCAGGGCCCCCCCCCACCTCCCCAGTGGCAGCTGTCCCTGCGCGGAACACAGCAGCGGCGTCCGGAGCAAGTTGGCGTCGGTCTGACAGCAGTGGGGGCGCTGCGGTGCAAGACGCCGCTACGTGCGGCCTTCCCACTTTAGTAGTTTATCAAATTTAGGAAAATTCGGACCGGTGACACCAGCAGACGTGGCCCTACCCTCCTCCTGGAGGCCGGGTCGTGATGTGACAATTGAGCTTGTGAGGTCACAAGTGGCCGGGCGTTCCAGAGGGCCGGCGGCGCCGAGATCGTGGGAACCGACTCCAAGTTGCGGCCGCCGCCCGCCATCGCGCCGCCTCGTCGTGGCGTGCGCCGAGCCGCCGGTCTCGGCCAGCGGCTCGCCGCGTCGGGAGCTCCGTCGACGGCGAAAAGAAGCGCACAGAGCGGGCGAGGGCGCTCGGGAGGGGGGGGGGAGGGGCGTCGCCGACTCTCACCGCAGATGAAGCAGCTGTTCTTGAGCACCTCCTCCTTGTTCTGCTTCTCGCTGCGGAGGTCGGCGAACGTGTCGATGATGACACCGAAGATGAGGTTGAGGACGATGATGATGACGACGAAGTAGAAGAGGAGGTCGTAGATAATTCTGGCGGCGAACAGGGGCTCCTGGGGGAGGGGAGGGGAGGGGCGGTCAGTGCAATCACAGTACACACTCTGGAGTCTGTACTGTGACAGACTCGCAAGACGCTGGACAGAAACAGTGGATGTATTTATTAAGTCACGCAAAGGTCCCTGTGTGACCATGTGGATTTGTATGCAACTTTGCGCGTCTCTGTGTGACTCTGCGCGTGTCTGTGTGACTCTGCAGGTCAATCAGCATGTCTCTGGCGTGTCTGTGCGAGTCTCTGGCGTCTCTGTGTGAGTCTCTGGCGTCTCTGTGCGAGTCTCTGGCGTCTCTGTGCGAGTCTCTGGCGTCTCTGTGCGAGTCTCTGGCGTCTCTGTGTGGGTCTCTGGCGTCTCTGTGTGGGTCTCTGGCGTCTCTGTGCGAGTCTCTGGCGTCTCTAAGCGAGTCTCTGGCGTCTCTAAGCGAGTCTCTGGCGTCTCTGTGCGAGTCTCTGGCGTCTCTAAGCGAGTCTCTGGCGTGTCTGTGCGAGTTTCTTGCGTCTCTGTGTGGGTCTCTGGCGTCTCTGTGCGAGTCTCTGGCGTCTCTGTGCGAGTCTGTGGCGTCTCTGTGCGAGTCTCTGACGTCTCTGTGCGAGTCTCTGGCATCTCTGTGCGAGTCTCGGCGTCTCTGTGTGAGCCTCTGCGTCTCTGTGCGAGTCTCTGGCGTCTCTGTGCGAGTCTCTGCGTCTCTGTGTGGGTCTCTGGCGTCTCTGTGCGAGTCTCTGGCGTCTCTGTGCGAGTCTCTGGCGTCTCTGTGCGAGTCTCTGCGTCTCTGTGCGAGTCTGTAGCGTCTGTGTGCGAGTCTCTGGCGTCTCTGTGCGAGTCTCTGGCGTCTCTGTGCGAGTCTCTGGCGTCTCTGTGCGAGTCTCTGCGTCTCTGTGCGAGTCTGTGGCATCTCTGTGCGAGTCTCTGGCGTCTCTGTGCGAGTCTCTGGCGTCTCTGTGCGAGTCTCTGGCGTCTCTGTGCGAGTCTCTGACGTCTCTGTGCGAGTCTCTGGCGTCTCTGTGCGAGTCTCTGGCGTCTCTGTGCGAGTCTCTGGCGTCTCTGTGCGAGTCTCTGGCGTCTCTGTGCGAGTCTCTGGCGTCTCTGTGCGAGTCTCGGCGTCTCTGTGCGAGTCTCTGCGTGAGTCTCTGGCGTCTCTGTGCGAGTCTCTGCGTCTCTGTGTGGGTCTCTGGCGTTTCTGTGCGAGTCTCTGGCGTCTCTGTGCGAGTCTCTGGCGTCTCTGTGCGAGTCTCTGCGTCTCTGTGCGAGTCTGTGGCGTCTGTGTGCGAGTCTCTGGCGTCTCTGTGCGAGTCTCTGGCGTCTCTGTGCGAGTCTCTGGCGTCTCTGTGCGAGTCTCTGCGTCTCTGTGCGAGTCTGTGGCGTCTCTGTGCGAGTCTCTGGCGTCTCTGTGCGAGTCTCTGGCGTCTCTGTGCGAGTCTCTGGCGTCTCTGTGCGAGTCTCTGACGTCTCTGTGCGAGTCTCTGGCGTCTCTGTGCGAGTCTCTGGCGTCTCTGTGCGAGTCTCTGGCGTCTCTGTGCGGGTCTCAGGCGTCTCTGTGCGGGTCTCTGGCGTCTCTGTGCGAGTCTCTGGAGTCTCTAAGCGAGTCTCTGGCGCCTCTGTGCGAGTCTCTGGCGTCTCTAAGCGAGTCTCTGGCGTGTCTGTGCGAGTCTCTTGCGTCTCTGTGTGGGTCTCTGGCGTCTCTGTGCGAGTCTCTGGCGTCTCTGTGCGAGTCTGTGGCGTCTCTGTGCGAGTCTCTGGCGTCTCTGTGCGAGTCTCTGGCGTCTCTGTGCGAGTCTCTGCGTCTCTGTGCGAGTCTCTGGCGTCTCTGTGCGAGTCTCTGGCGTCTCTGTGCGAGTCTCTGCGTCTCTGTGCGAGTCTCTGGCGTCTCTGTGCGAGTCTCTGCGTCTCTGTGCGAGTCTCTGGCGTCTCTGTGCGAGTCTCTGGCGTCTCTGTGCGAGTCTCTGCGTCTCTGTGTGGGTCTCTGGCGTCTCTGTGCGAGTCTCTGGCGTCTCTGTGTGGGTCTGTGGCGTCTCTAAGCGAGTCCGTACAATGCGGTATTGATGTATGCAGCGTCTCTTAAATGGGACTTTCCCCAACACGCTGCAGAGTGATGGTGGTCAGCTCGTCGTCGACATGTTGAGGGCTGCAACGCCGTGGTGAGGCCGTGATGAGGATGTGATGAGGTCATGGTGAAACCGTGGTGAAACCGTGGTGAAGCCGTGGTGAGGCCGTGGTGAAGCCGTGATGAAGCCGTGATGAAGCCGTGGTGAGGCTGTGGTGAGGCCGTGGTGAAGCCGTGGTGAAGCCGTGGTGAGGCTGTGGTGAAGCCGTGATGAAGCCGTGATGAAGCCGTGGTGAGGCTGTGGTGAAGCCGTGGTGAAGCTGTGGTGAAGCCGTGATGAAGCCGTGATGAAGCCGTGGTGAGGCTGTGGTGAAGCCGTGGTGAAGCTGTGGTGAAGCCGTGGTGAAGCTGTGGTGAAGCCGTGGTGAGGCTGTGGTGAGGCTGTGGTGAGGCCGTGGTGAAGCCGTGGTGAGGCCGTGGTGAAGCCGTGATGAGGTCATGGTGAAGCCATGGTGAAACTGGTGAAGCCGTGGTGAGGCCGTGGTGAAGCCGTGGTGAAGCTGTGGTGAAGCTGTGGTGAGGCTGTGGTGAAGCTGTGGTGAGGCCGTGGTGAAGCCGTGATGAGGTCATGGTGAAGCCGTGGTGAAGCCGTGGTGAAGCTGTGATGAGGATGTGATGAGGTCATGGTGAAGCCGTGGTGAAGCCGTGGTGAAGCTGTGGTGAAGCTGTGGTGAGGCCGTGGTGAGGCCGTGATGAAGCTGTGGTGAGGCTGTGGTGAGGCCGTGGTGAAGCTGTGATGAGGATGTGATGAGGTCATGGTGAAGCCGTGGTGAAGCCGTGGTGAAGCTGTGGTGAGGCCGTGGTGAGGCCGTGGTGAGGCCGTGGTGAGGCCGTGGTGAGGCCGTGGTGAAGCCGTGGTGAGGCCGTGGTGAGGCCGTGGTGAGGCCGTGGTGAAGCCGTGGTGAGGCCGTGGTGAGGCCGTGCCTCCTTGGAGGGCTTGCGGAGGACGTCCCCGACGCCGCCGCCGTTGCGCAGGCCGTGGTTGAGCACCGTGACGATGCACATGATGAGAGTCTCGCACGACTTCTCCGTCTCCCCCTCCTCCTCCTCGGTACCGCCAACTCGTGCTGACCAACGGGGAATGGCGGTGGGGGGGGAGGGGCAGCAGTGTGGTTCAAGTTAAACGCGAGAGCGGTGGTAGACTGGCTTCTCGGCGGAACTGTACCCGCGCGAATCCCACATCTCTACATACAGTATCGTCGTCGTCGTAGGCCACGATCTATCCACTGCTGGATGAAGGCCTCCCCCAAAGCCGTCGCCATGTCTCACGGTCCTGCGACGTAAAAATCGGCGTCGTTAAACGAATCCTTTTTTCAGCGACGAGTTTTTCCTCCTGGATTTATCGACGTAGCGCCGGTCTTCTTTCGGCGGCACAACTTCCCGTTCACTTCGGAACGACCTTACCGCCGTCAGCCACCCACACCCCCCCCCCCCCTCCCCTGTTACGGACGGATAGACGGAGCCAGACGCACGGACGCTTCTCTCCCACAGCAGCCGGGAAGCGCTCAGAAATGGTCTCTCGACCCGTGAGCCGCACAAGCACCTTCAAAGAGACGGCCTCCTGCTCCTCCTTCTCGCTGTTGGGCGCCGGCCACCACACAGGACTCGTCCGTCGCGTCACAGAACTCGGACATGAATCTCGATGACGAGTCTCCTAGGATGGACGGGACACACGCGGGACACGAACGTGGAACACGCACGCGGGGACACACGCGGGGACAATGAGATAAAGATCCCCCGTATAGCCTGAACAGACTGTTGGGGCAAGTGCTGTTAGCGAGTAGCGCAGCGCGCTAACCGCTACACCACACACGGGAACACATGCAGGACACACGCGGAACACACGTGGGAAAAACCACTGCTGACCTCGCAAAGCTGTGCCAGTTTAATAGACCACCCCTCCCTCCCGAGGATGATGATGGCGATGTTGATGGTGATGATGATGGTGGTGATGATGATGGTGATGTTGATGGTGATGATGGTGATGATGACGGTGATGATGATGTTGGTGATGATGATGGTGATGATGATGACGGTGATGATGATGGTGATGATGATGGTGGTGATGATGGTGGTGATGATGATGGTGATGATGGTGATGATGATGGTGATGATGATGGTGATGATGGTGATGATGATGGTGATGATGATGGTGATGATGATGATGGTGATGATGATGGGCCGGATCGACCGCTGACATTCGTTGTCTTCCCCCGGCACGCCATCGGCGGCGCAACCCGGGGCAGAATGGTCTCTTGAAATGTGAAGCTTTTCTCTGGTAAATATCAACAAAATACATTTTTTCGAGATCTTAAAGGTGGGGGAAAGGGGGGTGCGGTGGGGGGGCAATCACCACGACCGCCCCCCCACCCACACCCACCGGGTTCCAACACCGGCAGAAATGGAATGGAACTTGGGGGAGAAAAGGGGACGACGATTTTCTGCTCAATGTCTCCCTCCGGGCGGCGGAGGACGGAGCGAGATGGGGGGGGGTGGGCGGACTGACCGGCTGGTGGCTTGGCCTCCGCCAGCTTATCCACGTCCAGGATGAAGTCGTCCTTGAGGAACTGGAACCCGACGATGGAGAAGAGGTAGATGAGGATGAGGCCGAGCACGGCGGTGAGCACGATGGAGCGGCCGTTGCGCGTCACGCTCTTGATCACGTTCAGCAGCGTCTCCTCGCGGTACACCACGTCAAACAGCTGCCGGTGAGACCACGGGGGCGGCAGCAGTGGGTAGGAGGAGGAGGGGCAGGGGAGGGGCGGGAGAATGGGGCCACCTGAGTTCGGTTCCCGGCAAAGATGGCCGACACCGCTGTGTTCGTGCGTGGCGGTGCGCAGCCGTTTGAGCCTCGTGCTACAAAACAGAAAACCGCGAGTTCCATTCCCGCTCACGGCCGACATCCGGAGACGATTATCCGAACCGGTTCCGAGCCTCCCCCAGGTCGACTCAGCCTTAATGAGTACCCCGGTAACGGTGCGTCGACATCAGCGCCGGGGAGACAAAAGCGGCCGGGCACGGCGCTGTCCACCCATCCCCTTCAACGGGCGCATTCCTCTTAACAGGCGCTCGCTAACAGCGCGTTGACAGCCCTACGGGCGATCGCCGTGGCCGTTGCGTGCGCACCAGCAGGCTGAAGAAGAAGGGGTGGGCGAGCAGGCCGAGCACGCAGATGAGGAGGTAGGCGACGTGGTAGAGCAGCTCCACGTCCAGCATGACGGCACGGTAACCGCCCGCGAACCGGCCCCTGTTGCCCACGAAGCTGGCGAGGAACACCAACTTGTTGCACACCTGTCGTGCCGACACAACAACAACAACGACGACTACCACCGGTCAGACTAGCCATGCCGGCATGGGATAACAACAACAATAACAACAACAACCGCTCAGACCAGTTTGAGTTTATTGTTGTCCTTCCCCCACACCTTCGATTAGCACGGTTGCCTACGTACGGTGAGAAAGAATCTCAACGTACATCGGTACGTGACACAGAGACGAGCCGGGCTGGCACGGGGCAACAACAACAACAACAACCACCACAAGCGCGTCGAGTGCCGTCCCCCCGCCACCCCAAGCGCGTGTACCCACGTGGGAGAGTTTCGCGACCGTGCGTGATCCGCCAACCCACGCCGCCCCCGCGGTCATCCGCTCGCCGCCGTGCGTGACCGCCGAGCCGGTAGCGTCCGCGGCGGCCACGTGCCAGTCGGTTTTCCCAGAGCGCCCTCTCAATCCGACGGTCATCGGCGGACGGTCGCGAACGGCGCGCGGCACCGCCGTGGCGCGCGCCGTCGCGAAGGCCCCGACGGCGGAGGTCGGCCAGCAGGGCCCGCCGACCGCCGACGGCGTGACGGGGTCGAGGACGGCCAGCCGGAGGCGGGTTTGACGGCGAGTCCGCCCTCCCGTTTTCCCGCCAGCCGAGCCCCTCGCCGTTACGGGCCGCACGGCGGCGGCCGGCGCCCGTTCGCGACGGACTCGTCGTGTCGGAGGTTGGGGTTGGGCGGGGGGCGGGGGGCGGGGGGGGACTCACGTTGGCCGAGCCCAGGAGGATGACCGTGGCCTCGAGGCCGAGTGTGCAGATGAAGAAGGCGATGGTCGGCACGCTGAGCAGCCGCAGCGCCTTGCGGGAGGGGAAGGCCGCGACGCCGACGACGAGCGCCGCGGCGGTGACGGCGAGGAGGGGGACGGGCCATGACTCCAGCGTCCCTGGCGACATTGTCGTCGACATCATCACCATCGCCGATGACATCATCACCATCGCCGATGACATCATCATCACCGACGACATCATCATCATCATCACCATCGCCGATGACATCATCATCACCGACGACATCATCATCATCATCACCATCACCGACGACATCATCATCACCGACGACATCATCATCACCGACGACATCATCATCATCAACGACAACAACATCATCATCAACGACAACAACATCATCATCACTGTCACCGACATCATCATCACAATCGTCAGCATCATCACTGTCGGTTTAGTGGTTTACGCGAACCCCACCGTCATCGTCGTCGCCATCATCATAGTAGTCATCAGCGCCGGCTGTGACGTCACAACGCGACGTCACACCCCAACGTCACACCCCGACGTCACACCCCGACGTCACACCCCGACGTCACACAACGCGACGTCACACACCCCGAGGTCGCACACCCCGACATCACAACGCGACGTCGCACACCCCGACGTCGCACACCCCGACGTCACGCACCCCGACGTCGCACACCCCGACGTCACGCACCCCGACGTCACACACCCCGACGTCACACACCCTGTCGTCACACCCCGACGTCGCACACCCCGACGTCACGCACCCCGACGTCACACACCGCGACGTCACACACCCCGACGTCACACACCCCGACGTCGCACACCCCGACGTCACACACCCTGTCGTCACACCCCGACGTCGCACACCCCGACGTCACGCACCCCGACGTCACACACCGCGACGTCACGCACCCCGACGTCACACACCCCGACGTCGCACACCCCGACGTCACACACCCTGTCGTCACACCCCGACGTCGCACACCCCGACGTCACGCACCCCGACGTCACACACCGCGACGTCACACACCCCGACGTCACACACCCCGACGTCGCACACCCCGACGTCACACACCCTGTCGTCACACCCCGACGTCGCACACCCCGACGTCACGCACCCCGACGTCACACACCCCGACGTCACACACCCCGACGTCGCACACCCCGACGTCACACACCCTGTCGTCACACCCCGACGTCACACACCCCGACGTCACACCCCGACGTCACACACCCCGACGTCGCACCGCGGCCAGCTCTCACATTTGCTGCCGTCGAAGGGGAAGAAGAAGGCGACGAGGAGGTTGATGAGGACGGCGAGGTTGAAGGAGATGCTGCTCCACAGTGTCATGTTCTTGGAGATCCATGACAGGTACTTCTTGGCTGTGGAGATGACGATGTGATGACAACGGTCGCCACGTCACGTTTTTTACCGTCACTGGGTGATCGAGTTTCACGTTTTTTGGGGGGGGTTTTTGTGCTTTGCCGTAATTGCCCGGTGCTAAGAGATTATATTTTAAAGGCTGTCACAGGCCTTCTCATCATTGCAACGTTACAATCGGCGATGGTTATCAATGCACACGCTCAGTTGCACAAAAACCAATTAAATCGTTAATGAGCTCTGGAAACGGTGATGTCAATTACTCCGACGTTTATTTTTAAAGCACCGAAGCTTTATCAGCGTTATTCGACTCTCTCTGACCTTCATATCTCCATTTACAATTGTTACTGTTTATGTTTTTACAAGAATGTATTTGGTACCTTAATAATTACCTTATTTTGTTGCGTAAAAACTAAAAACTTCAGCGACAAATAAAAATACTTTTGTTCTAAAGTAAAATGCTCGACGACGACGATGACGACGATGCGACGGTAACACCACGGACGCGACACGATCATCGCCTTTTTAATACCGCAGTATTGCCACACCGCGGGCACTGGCGGCGCAGCCCGCCTCTAATCCCGCCCCTAACGGGCATCTGCGACAAAGAGCTTTACAGCTCTTGGGATTCCTCCGCTATACATAAAGATCCAGATTCCGATAATCCGGCGACGTAGAGGGGAGGGTGTCGATGGATCACCCACAAATGCCGTGACGCTTACAATCAAACCCTGCGGGCTGCAGGGGACGCCATCTCCTGCGAGTACAGCAAGTGGGTTCACGTGAGGGCTACCACCCATCGCGAGTGTGGGCTTTTCTCCTCGTGCTCCTTCTAACTGGGTATAAAAAGCTCGTCAATGGAGTTGCGGCAAACGTCCCAACGTAGGAGCCACAGAGCTTGGGGCAAGGCGTTGGCAAGCGCCGGCTCTGCCTGTCGCTCGCCTGCGGTTTACCGCGCCTCCGAATCTTTAGAAATGCTTTTTGTGTTTCGTTTGTTGTCCTTCCCGCGCACCCTCCGATTGGCACGGTCGGCAACGTACGGTGCGAAAGAAACGAGTTCAACGCACACGCGTACCTAACGGAAACCCGCGCCGCAAAACCTGCTTGCGTTTATTTGTTAACGATTAAAAAACAAAGGAAGAATCGGCCTTGCCTTCCAGCTTCTTCTGCCACTCCATCTCGCGGTAGAGCTCCTCCCACACCTGGAAGAAGCCGTTGATCTTGCTGCCCTGCTCGTCGCGCTCCGTCGAGCTGTACACGCGCGCCTTCGACTCCCGCGTTAGGTAGTGGCAGATCCCCGGCACGGGGAACACGATCTGCTCCATCGTGCGGTCCTGGCGCACGATCTGTCGCGCGGCGGCGACGGCGGCACAACGTCCGGCAAACGTCAAGCGAGCACGCCGTGGTGGGGGCGTTGGGCGGGGGGGGGAGGCGGGGCGCCGTGGTACCGCGCAAGCCGCTTGTTGCAAAGGTTCGCGGTTCAAATTTGGCAGGCCGCCCTGGTTATTACTGCGGTTGTGTGTTACTGTATCGACAGCAACGTCGCTCCGCCCCCTCCACCGTGAGACTACTGCAGGGCGTGTGAATCATAGCGCCTCCCTCCGTGATGGCCTTGCAAAATAATAACAGCGCGAATTATAAGAAGTTACGATGGGAGGGAATTCCAGAGTGGAGTAGTGCGAGGGAAGGAGCAGAAAGATAAGTGAGGTGACCTGCAGTGTGGTGAGTGGGTGAGTGTGTAGTTGTGACCTACAGTGTGGTGAGTGGGTGAGTGTGTAGTTGTGACCTGCAGTGTGGTGAGTGGGTGAGTGTGTTGTTGTGACCTGCAGTGTGGTGAGTGGGTGAGTGTGTTGTTGTGACCTCCAGTGTAGTGAGTGGGTGAGTGTGTAGTTGTGACCTGCAGTGTGGTGAGTGGGTGAGTGTGTTGTTGTGACCTGCAGTGTGGTGAGTGGGTGAGTGTGTAGTTGTGACCTGCAGTGTGGTGAGTAGGTGAGTGTGTTGTTGTGACCTGCAGTATGGTGATTGGGTGAGTGAGTGTTGTTGTGACCTGCAGTGTGGTGAGTAGGTGAGTGTGTTGTTGTGACCTGAAGTGTGGTGAGTGGGTGAGTGAGTGTTGTTGTGACCTGCAGTGTGGTGAGTGGGTGAGTGTGTTGTTGTGACCTGCAGTGTTGTGATTACACGAAGCAGCGAGTGCCTGGTACAGACCGAGTCCTCAACACGGGTGGAGGAATAAACGAGTGAAGTTCACGGGAACAGCGGCCATGGTAGTGAGTTGTGAGTAGGCGACCGACCGACCGTGGGTGAGTGAGCGAGTGACTGGAGAGTGACTCACTGCGTGCTGGATCATCAAACACCCCGACGACTGCTAGACCGTTCATTCTCCCCAGTGACGTAGCGAAGCAGAAGCTGGGTGCTGCAGCCCGATTGTGACGACAGGGTTCCAAAGCCGTGGCAATTGTTTGCCGTGAGTGTGCGGGGAGTGTGCGGTGAGTGCGGTGAATGCCATGAGTGTGCGGTGAGTGTGCGGCGAGTGTGCGGCGAGTGTGCGGCGAGTGTGCGGCGAGTGTGCGGTGAGTGTGCGTTGAGTGTGCGGTGGAGTGTGCGGGGAGTGTGCGGTGGAGTGTGCGGGGAGTGTGTGGTGAGTGTGCGGTGAGTGTGCGGTGGAGTGTGCGGGGAGTGTGTGGTGAGTGTGCGGTGAGTGTGCGGGGAGTGCGATGAGTGTGCGGAGAGTGTGCGGGGAGTGTGCGGGGAGTGTGCGGTGAGTGTGCGGGGAGTGCGATGAGTGTGCGGAGAGTGTGCGGGGAGTGTGCGGGTAGTAGCCCTGGCGAGGGTCTCCCTGTGCACCGGCTGCACCGTCGTCGGAGCGGTGGGCACCTCGATCTGGGCGGTGTTGGTGGCGTAGTACGAGAGGGGGTCGTCCTCTCCGGCGGCGCCGTCCACCGGGGCCTTCAGCATGGCCTGCAGCTCCTTGTTGTGCCGCGCCAGCTGCCGGGACGCAAGGTGGGGTCAAAGCGGCGGCGGTGGCCACGGTCGACTCGGCCTCAGATGAGGTGCGGTGTGTGGTAAACATCGCCACGAGGGAGACAAAGGCGGCCGGGTGTGGCGCTGCCGGAGTCCACGGATTCCAACGAGGCGTTAAGATCTGTTACTAAATAACCATCTTATTGGTTCTTTCGGTAAAGTCACGTAGAATGGAAATATTTTATTTTATTTAATATTTTATTTATTATTAGGTTTTATTTTTATTATTTTATTTCCATTCTACGTGACTTTACCGAAAGAACCAAGAAGATGATTCCCTGCAGTAACGAAAGCTTTAAATCGAAATTTAAATAACCATCGTTCATGATGTATTCCCTGCCGGATGAAATCCTTAGGCCGTTGCTCTCTCTCACCGTCCTGCTACATAACAATCCGCCTGGCACACAAGCCGATTCCATCCCTCCATCTCCACGGCGGTCGTCCCCTTCCCCTTGGGCAGCTCCCCCCCCCCCACCCACCTCACTCCCTCTCCACCTTCTCCTCCCCACATCGTCGAACCGAAACAATGCGGTGGGTGGTGCTGGGCTCCAAGTGGGGGCCTCCGCGCTCACCTGGTGAGCCAGGATGTAGATGTTGTGGCCGACCTCCTTGGGGGACACCGTGTCTTCCTGGCCCGGGTAGATCTCCTCCTCCTGGTTGAACGCATTCCGGATCACGTCCACCTGCGGCCGGGGCGTTCAAGTTTAGCGTCGCCCTTCACGCCGACACCCAATGTAAGTGCCGCCCCTATGCTTGTCTCAAGTGCGACCCCCCCCCCGCCCCCTTTACAAAAGCCACGTGCCATCCCGACATTTAAATATACGTGCCGCCTCCCCTTGCCCAACACGTGCGCCGCCCACTACGAAACCAAAGTGCCGCCCCGTTGCGCAACCCAAGGGCTGTCCCTTGTTAACTTTTAGTGCCCCTCCCTAAGAAACCCGAGGACTGCCTTCCTACGAAACGTAGGTGCCGCCACCCCCCCATGAAACCTCATTGCCCCCCACTTGCTCAACTTAAGTACCGCCCCTCCTACGAAGCGCCCAAGTGCTGCCCACCTGGCCTCCGCCCCCTGGACGCCCCCCTGCCCCCCCGATGCCCTTTAACCCCGGCTCACCAGCTCCTTGGGCCGCATGTTGTAGAGGATCCGCTCGGCGTTCTCGCTGTCACGTCTGCTCTCCATGATGGCGAGCAGCAGCTTGGACGCATTGTTCTGCACACGCACATGATTTCGCCAGACGTTCATGTCGGCATCGCCACCACCACCACAATAATTATAATAGGGGCGCCACAGTGGTGAGATGTTAACTCCCTCGCCTGGTAAGCAGGAGGACGTGGGTTCGATCACGACCCCGACCCAGACACCTGTATATTTGGAGTCTCTCTCCACATGGTAACGTTTAGACGATTTGGCTGCCATAATTGTCCACGTGATGAGAAGCCACTTCTTTGAGCTTTGTCCAGGTCGCTTCTGAATAAGAGCTCCATAGCTCGGTGGGCCTTACCTATTAAAAAAATATAGTTGGATAGTTTCAATAGTTTTAATATTTACACCGCACTCCTCCCACACGGTGCACCTCCAGACACTGTGTTCCGCAGTGCAATGCCCGGGAGAGAGAGCGTTAGAGAGCAGAAAGTCTGGGAAATATATAAATAAATGCGACAAAAACTTTCCGGCGCTCTTATCCTGATCGTGTAAGCATCACGCCATTTGGTAATCCTAAACGTGGTTGACTCGCAAGCGGTGGCTGGAACCCAGACTCAAACCCAGGACCTCAGGAGGTGCCGGCTCGGCGCTCGGACCTCCGAGACACCCAGCCCAGTGGTACATTTTTAAAATTATCTTTCCTGACGGTTAAAAGGGCCACAGCGTGAGCTCCGTTCCTTCTGTCGACAACACGGGGGACAACGCGACACCGCTCGAGTAAAAAAAAAATAGACATATATATAAAATTCAGCTTGAGTTTGCGTGCAGATTTGTCGCTGAACGAGCCACAACCACCAAGCTGCTATGCTTGGCAACTCCATTTTTTTATTGCGGGCGACCGAAAGCCGAAACCTTTGGAGCAAGCGACATTTGGCGAACGGCCACTAAGGCCAGCGGAGCAACATGAGCGGGAGGTCAAGGAGGTCGGGCCGGACAGCACGACGCACGCCCGGCGACCTTCGTCTCCCCGTCCCACCCGCGGCCGACGAGTGTCCCCAGAATGTAGCGACTCTTGCGTTGCGCAGGCCTCTCCTGACCTTGAGCTCCAGCACCAGGTCCATCTGCTTGGTGCCCAGCGGGTTGATGTCGTTGAGGATGAGCGCCGTGATGATGTCGATTCCGTTGGACTCGTGCGTGGCGATGGCGTTCTGCGCACGGAAGGAATTCAAAAAGAAATTAAAAGTCACGCACGGGAGGACACGCGGGTGAAAGCTGTCCAACGCGCGCTTGTCCTCAGATGTATCCGAATCAGAATCTGAATTTTGAGACTGCAGGAGAAGGAATCCGATGAGCTCTGAAGCTCTTTTCACAGATGTCCAGTAGGGGGCGGGTCAACAAGTAGCAACAACAAACAAGACACAAACAACATCAAATAAAATCAATATTTTGCGGTACGCAAGCTGACAGGGATAGCTGTCAGGGAAAAAAATCCTTTGCATGATTACAAATAGTTATTTTTTTTGCTTTGGTTTGTGTCCCCAAATATTTGTCATCCCCCACTTTGATCAATGTTGCTGATTTTCTCCAGTCCTGAATGGCAACGCTAAAGTTGCGTTTGTTTTGGATCATCTGCATGAGAGTTATCGGAGGCTTATTTTTGTGTATCAGTGCTTGCTGTTGTGTTGGTAGTGATGCGCTGCAGTATCACCAGATAATTTGCTCAATTAGGAAACTAAGGTTGACTGGGAAGGGGTGGCTCAGACAGGATAGGTTAGGGAGGGCATGGGAAGATCGTCGGGAAGGGGGTGGAGTGAGTGAAGGATGAGTCGGGGCAGTTTTACAGACGATAAAATCATCATCATCGTCACAATGTCACACTCGGGTGTAGGAGGAGCGAGATGGATTGTTGCATCGCGCGAAACCGTGAAGAATGGCGATGGCTCACGCGAGCTTCCATCCAGCAGTGGATAGAGCACAGCCCACGACGGTATCGGATCGCGGCGCGGGGCGCACCTGGTTGTCGTGGCAGGGCCCCTGGCAGTACTCGGTGAGGCTCTGCAGCGTCTGGTTGATGAGGGCCACGTTGCGCTCGTTGATGTAGAGGCCCAGCAGGCCCAGGCCGCCCGTGGTGCTGCCGCAGATGCAGTCGAGGAACTGCAGCGTCTCGCACACCAGGTTGTAGTTGGTCTTGTTGCTCTGGTGCCGCAAGAAGTTCTGCGAGGGAGAAAGTGCCGCCGCCACGCAGGACGCGGGAATAACAACGATGAGCGCTCTAATCGTTTGACGCGTTCGGTATTCGCGCTACCGTTCTTGGAGCGCAAGGCTTATCGCGGAGAAAGGCGCTCCCCTGGTGTTCCGCAGACACGGGCCACAGTAGTTTCACAGTAGGGAGGGCGATGTTTCTGCAATGTGTGTGTCCGTAATCCCAATTGGCCGACTCTTGCAACTGACATCGTGGATCTTTTAATCGTTCGTCGTGAAGCGGGCGGAGAGTTAAAGTATTTTAGAGTTAACGCAACCGCAGCGATATTCGAACCACGAACCTCTGCTGACGGGCCGCGTCACTGCCCCAAACGATACGCACGCGCGTCGGTTCATCCACTGCACTCGGCTACCTGTGCAGAATGGAGGCACAGTCGTAGAATTCGTGTTCGCGGCCACGTGAGTCGTGGACCGTCGACAAGTGAGGAGCAGCGGCTAATTGACCGACGAGCTCGTAATCATTCAGTCACCGGTAAGCCGGTGCTACCACCGACTCCCCTACGCGAGAGAACTTCGGTTTAAAGCACAGCACAGGTCGCCGAAACCTAGGTTCGACCGTGGGGCCGCAGGATCTCGGGCCGCGCCGGGCCTGGCGTCTGCAGTCTCCCGAGGCACGGGGACGCACCGCCTCTCGTCCGCCCGTCACCTGCAGCTCGTGGTTGTGATTCTCGCACAGCAGCTGCAGCAGACGCAGGATGGGCCGCATGATGGCGATGGCCGCACTCATCTCCGCCTCTCCTCCCACTCCGCCGCCTCCGCCGCCCCCTCCGTCGCCGCCGCCGCCGCCGCCGCCGCCCCCTGCCTCGCCCGGCCCGGCGTCGGTGCTGCTGTTGGTGCTGCCGCTGATCCCGGTGGCGGCGACGGCGGCCGCCTCCTCCGCGTCGGCACGGCGCACGGCTTGGAAGGCGCCGCGCGTGGCCACGGCTGCCTCTTCCAGCTGATTGCGGGCACGGTCGGACATCTGGGACTTGTGCTGCCCCCGCACTGGTGGGGCGGAGAGAGAGAGAGCGGGACGGGGAGACGTCGTGTGAACCGGCAGCCTCGGCTGTCGGGCGACGATACACAGTCACCGCAGGGACCGGTGTCGGCCGCGGGCCGGCGCGCACACAAGGGCAACTGGGAGGCACGGTGGATCACCGATCTCAGCTGTTGGCTACGGAGCTAAATCAATTGGTGTGCGATAAATCACACGACCGCGAATGTGCTCGGTCAACGGTGAACGTTCCGGGTCACAGCGGGTCGAGGAAGCGAAGCAGCGTTGAGAACCTAATCCGTGGGCACCACAGAATGATCAATTGGCCATCTCGGTCTATGGCCAATGGGCGAAATTTAATGCGAATCCCATTAGACTGTGGGTGCCAGACATGGCGGGGAGAAGGCGGGGGGTGGGGGGGAGCGTGGGGGATGGGAGGAACCGGTGTAGGCCGTCCTCACCTCGAGCCCTGCTGCGAGCGGGCGTGATCTGGGTCACATTGCCACCACCAATGCTACTGGCGCCACCGCCGCCGCCGCCGCCGCCGCCGCCTTCCTCGTCGGTCCTCTGGCCCAGCTCTGACGTGTTCATGGTGACGAGCACCTTGATCTCCAGCTGCGCGGCGCGCATGTGCTCGTGGAAGCGCTGGAAGAATTTCTCCGAGCGGTTCTGCTGCGTCAGCAGGCAGTAGAAGGAGAGCTGCTCGCGAGCACGAAAACCACGAAGGGGGAGAGGAGCGGAAGGAGTTGGGAAACGATGGAATGGAACGTTAAATCGGTGACGGGACCGCAGCCGCCACTGCCGCGTAGCCTCGGCCGAGTGGAACTCCCGCACCAACGTGTCCGTTGAGGAAGGGGAGGAATGATTCGGATCGTTCGGATATAAACTGCCCTGCTTGACGTCGTATGGTAGCTGAATTATTGTTGCCGTTTCCAAACGCGAAATTCTATTTCTCCAACTCGTGTCGTGTGCTGCGATTTAAGCATTGTTTTTGCGGTCGCGCAGGACTGTCTGTGATTGGATGGAATCCTGATGACGACGACGACGACGATGATGATGATGATGAAAAAGACGATGATGACTGACGATGACAATGACGTTTGCTGATGATAAAGACAATAAAACCAACGACGACGACAATTTCTGCCGATGACAACGATCACCACGACGACCGCTGTGATGGATAAACTTGCACCACATGGCACTCGTATGCCTGTGCGAGGTGGAGTATGCAGCACGGTGCTGCAGATGGGACGTGGATCTGCCAGGAGGGGGCGATGACACCGATAACCGAAGGGCAACGCCTAACGGTGTAGATGATGGTGCTGCTGTTGACGATGATGGTCACAACGGTGACTGTGGTGATGCCGCTGGTGAGTTTGACGATGATGAGTGCGACGATGCCGCTGGTGACTGCGGTGATGCCGCTGGTGACTCAGGTGATGCCGCTGGTGACTGCGGTGATGCCGCTGGTGACTGCGGTGATGCCGCTGGTGACTGCGGCGATGCCGCTGGTGATTGCGGTGATGCCGCTGGTGACTGCGGTGATGCCGTTGGTGACTGCGGTGATGCCGCTGGTGACTGCGGTGATGCCGCTGGTGACTGCGGTGATGCCGCTGGTGACTGCGGTGATGCCGCTGGTGACTGCGGTGATGCCGCTGGTGACTGCGGTGATGCCGTCGCGCCCCTCACCTGCAGCACGGTGTTGCCACCCTCGAGCAGAGCGATGCCCAGGAGGATGCTCTCTTGGAAGATGCGCTGGCTCTTGGTGCTCATGATGAGGTCGATGACGAGGTCGGAGGCGCCCTGCTTGTCCAGGTGAACCTGCACCTTGGCCAAGGTCTTGTGGGCCCTCACCTGTGGCACCGTGGGGCCTGCACACGGGGGGATCGTGCACGGTGTGATGCCCCCTCCCGCTTCGCCCTCTCACACACACGTCCCCCTCCTCCTCCACGACCACCACATCCACCTCCTACTCATGCTCCCCCTCTACATGTACGCCCCCCTCCTCCTGCATCACTACCGCATGTATGTTGAACTTCTTTCGCACCCTGTACGTAGCCAACCTTGCTCATCGGAGGTGCGGGGGGAAGGGCAAAAAACCAAACACAAAAAGCAGCTCCACCAGCGTTCCCGCAGCTCCGATGAGCACGGTGCGCTACGTACAGTGCGAAAGAAGTTCAACATTTGTACATACGTGCACATCACCCGAGCACCGTTCAGCTCAGCGTTTCATTTCGACAGCGTCCACGTTGTCACCGTCGTAGGGCAGGCCGCTGCTCACGACGCCGTGCCGTTCGAGCCGGCCACGGCTAACGTCGGCGGCCGGTGACATCTGAAACCGGTCCCGTGCGCCCCACTGACCAGCGCGCAATGACCAGCGTGGGGAAAGCAATGTCAAACTACCCCCACGGCTGAAAATCATGGAGAAGCCTTCAAATGTTTCAATGAATGAAATGCACATTACTATCACCGGTAATCATTTTATTACGATTAAAATTATTAGGGGGCAGCAGAGGGCAAACCCACCTGCTTGACTGCCCATCTTCTCCCCGTAGTAGCAAGCGAGCAGCCCCTCTCTCAGCTCCTCTCCCTGCTCACACGCAGTCAGTCGCAAACAAACGGCGCGATCACCACGGGCGCGCGCAGGCGGTGCAACTGCACCGGAGCCCACGGCGGACCGGAGGGGCCCCGGGCGCCGCACGCTCCAAGGGGGCGGCAGGAAGGCCGGGGGCGCCGGCGTTTGGACGGCGCCGGCGTTTGCCGAGAGGCGGTGGCGGCTCGTCAGGGGACGGCAAGGGGGACGTGGCGGGAGCGATGAGGCGGTGGGTCTTGCGGCGCCTCGGCACTCACCCGTTTCTGGTCCTCCTGGTGCTTGCGGCTCAAGCTGCAGTAAGCTTCCTGATGGTCCACAAACAGACGAAGAGGATTAAAAGCGACAAAAGACGAGGATCCCCGTAGAGCCTTAGCCACGCCCCCTGACCCCCTGACCCCCGCCACGGCGTGCGGCCCGCTGGCACGGAGGGCGCCGGCTCACCTGGGCAGCGGCGGCGCAGGCGTCGGCGCCTCCGCTGGGCATCATGTCCTGCAGCGTGTGCAAGATCTTGATGCACAGATCTTCATTCTCGCGGTGCAGCTGCTTCGTGTGTCTAATGAGCCTGGAAGGGAGGGGAGGAGGGAGGGATGTTGATGACACCGACAATGAGAAGGAAGATTAAGATGATGACAACTGTGATGCTGATAACAATGACGACGCTTGTTATGATGATGATGATGACACTGAAAACGATGGTGGCAAGGATGACACAGATGATGATGACGTCGCCGAAGACTGTCGTCGACTCTCCCGGTGATAAACGGTGACGACGACGACGACGACGCAGCTGACGACCGCCCCGTACTTGCAGATGAAGCCGCCGTTGCCGATTCGCTGGAAAGCTTCGGAGCCCTCGGGGAAGAGCAGCTCCGGCTGGTGCAGCACGTCCACCAGCACCGACGTCTCCGCCTGGATCAGCGAGCGCATGCGGCTCTGCAGCGACTGCACGATGTCCTGCTCACGGCGACAGCGGAAAGGGAGCGGGGGTGACGGGAGAGGTGGCGGGGGTGGGGGGGGGAGGCGTTGGCGAGAGACGACGAGAGGCAGCCGAGAGATGAATGTGCTAACCGGCGGTGCGCGTGCGAGTGTGTGAGGATTCCTTGATTGAAAAAGTATTCCCTTTGGTATCTCTTTTCCGTGTGGCAATCACAACAAAAACACAGGTCCCATAAACATGAAGCAGATCGGTCCACACGGCAGCCAACATTCACCGCGAGGCGCTCACGCCAGGCCAGGTGCGCTTTGAGGCTGTCGCGCGAAGTGCCGAAGGCTCGCCGACAGGAGGTCACGGGACAGGCCCGGCAGGTGGCACGGGTTCACGGTCGACCCCACAGACACACGCGGACACACGGAGTGCACGGACGACTCGCCAACCGGTCCTCCCGCGCCCGTCCGCACCTGTAAGCGCTCGATGACCTGCCGGTAGTCACGGTTGGAGGTGGAGAGCAGAGACTCCTTGCGGGTGCCCGTCCGCGCGCTGTTGCGCCAGCTCATGGCCGTCTTGTGCACCAGCGCCTGCGGGTTGGGATGCACCACCTGGGCGATCTGCGCCTCCAAGTCCACGGGGATGGCGATGGAGCGATTCTTGGCTGCGGCGACGACGGCGACGTTGGCGCAACGTTGGCGTGACGTTTGCACACGGCACACGCGACCCCGATAAAAACACGGTAAGAAAAAAAGGTACGGGGCTTCAACGGAGGGAATCGGAACTTGAGCCCAATTTGCCCGGTTCGCAAAAAAACCGGGGCCGGCAACCGTGGCGATGGCGCTGTGGATCGTGACGGAGCTCATAAACTATAAAAAACTATTAAACTATTTTTATTTTACCAGGTAAGGCCCCCACTGAGCTATAGAGATTCAGAAGTGACCTGGCCACTAATGGATAGCTCAGCAAAGTGGCTCACCACGTGGAATGTTTTATAGCAGCCAAAGACTCTGAACGCACATCTATTTTAAATGTAGAGGGAAAAACCCGGAGAAAAATCCACGCGACCACGGGCAGAGAGAAGAACGCCAAATATACAACAGGCCAAAAAATCAACAGGCGTCAGGGGGTTGGGATCGAACTCACGACCTCCTGTATATCAGGCGAGGTAGTTAACATCTCGCCGACGTGGGCACCCCGTTCACTGAACCGACACGAGCCACGAGTGACATCACAATGACCCGCGGCAGCATCTCGCCATCGTCAGCCCGTCTGTCACCACCTGCTCAGAGGGGCAGCACTTGGGCGCTTCGTAGGAGGGGCGGTACTTAAGTTGAGCAAGTGGGGGGCAATGAGGATTCATGGGGGGGTGGCGGCACCTACGTTTCGTAGGAAGGCAGTCTTCGGGTTTCTTAGGGAGGGGCACTAAAAAAGTTAACAGGGGACAGCCCTTGGGTTGCGCAACGGGGCGGCACTTTGGTTTCGTAGTGGGCGGTTGCACGTGTTTGGTAAAGGGGGCAAATACTCAGGTTGGGCAAGGGGGGGACGCGGCACTTGTACTTAAATACCGGGTGGCACAGCAGCGGCCCCCGTCGCGTGCGGGGGGGGGGGGTGGTTCCGTACCGACGACGGAGAGCGTTCGGATGCAGGCCTCCACGGCGGGCTTCTGCTGTGACGTCAGCCAGGGGCAGCTGAACACGCGGAACGACTTCTGCAGCAGCTGCACGAACATGGGCTGCCGCGTCTGCATCGCGCACGTTGGTGGGGGGGGGGGGTGAGAGCGATGGAGATTAAGGCGGTAGTGACGGTGGTGCCGACTCTAAATCCCCAATTGAACGGAGGCTCCCTCACTGGACTGGTGCGCCAGCTTGTTTGTATGTTACACAATCGGACAATGCCACCGGTAGGCAGAGGTAGAGATAGTGTTAGGGTCAGGTTGGCTAGATAGGATAGAGGTAGGGTTTAGTGAGGGTGAACGTTGGGTGATTCATGATTAGAAGTATGGCTCGTGTTGTGTCTGGTCAGATAGTGAGGGTACAGGTAGGGTTAGTGTTAGGCTGTGGATGGCGAGCGAGGTTAGAACCCAACCGGAATCTTTATTTATCCTGAAAGAATCCGATGAGCTACGAAGCTCTTGTTCACCGTTGTCCAGCCGGGGCAGCTCAGCGAGTTACATGGGGAGGAGATCGCTTTGCCCGTGGCACAAAAACCGGACGGGTACGGTGCCATCTCAATCTGGACGTCTGTGAAAAAGAACTTTATAGCTCATCGGATTCCTCCAGGGTAAATAAAGATTCTGATTCTGTTTCAATCGGACCGCCGTTTGTGTTCACGGCCGTGGTGCGACGGCTCCCACGTCGCCCCCCCCCCCCCCCACCTGTATCCTCGTCGCCTGCACGGAGAAGGGCGAGCTGAAGAAGGCGGTGACGATGTTCATGATGACGTCGATGACGTACTTCTCCAGGGCCGTGTTGGCGTGCCGCCTGTCCGGCACCATGTTGCACACCTGGAAAAGACGCACGCGCAAAACGTCGCGACAAGAACGATCCTTTTGTTCACCAGGGGAGGCCCACGCAGCTGTGGAGCTCTTTGCCGGAAGCAACCTGGCCACAAATGATAGCTCACCCAAGTGGCTTATGGACGCTTGTGATTTATTTTATTTTATACCTCCGTGACTTTACTGTTAGGTAGGCCTCTTGTGGCCGCGTGGAACGAAGTTGCGGGGTGTAGCTTCCCCTGCCCCCCGCAATCCCCCGTCCCAGCTCCCCAGCCACTGCCGGTACCGAGACGCCCGCATGGCCTGCGACAATTTCCGGCGAAGAACGTCCGACTATAGCGGAGCGTAGGGGGTGCGAAACGACGGGCGGCTTGCACCTTGTCCATGTCGCCGAGGAAGTTCTCGAACACGGTCCACATGTGATTGCTGCTGTAGATCTCCTTCATCTCCACCTCCGTGTCCACGTAGCAGTGGTTCAGGAAGTTCACGTACGCGATCTTGACCTACGCGGTTGCGCAACGCACAGCAACGGAAGCTTCAATTGTTGAAACAGTAATTGTAAACAACGCGGCTCAAAACTGCGGGCGTAACTCGCCGACCGAAACCGTCGGTGGAACGCGACGAGTCGTTTCATTGCCAACGGCGCGTCGCGAGAGCAGCGAGCCACGGCTAGTTTTCGTCTTGCGAGCGCGCAATAAGAGGGAATACGCGGCTCGGCGACGCGGGCATCACGACCGCGAGACGGCGGACGTGGCGGCGTCCTTGCACAGCCGCACATTAGAAGAGCGTGTGAGCTGTTCTCTTCTCGGCTAACAATTAGCCAACGCTGTTTTTTTAATCAGCGTTATCTTCTATTTTCAGCTGCTGCCTACAGCACTTTGCGACCTCGGGGTGTATAAATATATCGGCATTATAGAACACACCTCCCTGACTTTTCCGCTTGCTGCCAGATGCAGAAACGATGGCGCGTGCACAACTGCACATCAGAATTACAGCGAATTATCTACTTTTTAATTTTTTTTCTTACAACGATGTTGTGGATTGGCGAACGTGGCAGCGGCAAACAGTGCCTCTTTGCACAACTGCAATTCATAAAAGCGGCCATCCGTAAAAAAAAGAACTTCTAGGGACTCCTCTACTTAAGAACATTCCACGTCCGCACTTTCAGAGATACGAACAAATGTGTTCGTATGTCCAGTTGCCTGTTCGGCCCGAGAGCCGTAAGTTCAACCGCCAAGAAATAGATGGCGGTGGTGGCATCTTCAGAACATGAAGAACCAGTGGCATCTACATCTACAGGAGATTGTTTAATGTACATGCCATATCTCATGTTTGGAATCGAAAGGAGCAAAGTTTGACTTACGAACAAATCGACTTACAAACAAACCTCTGGAACCCAACTCATTCGTAAGTAGGGGAGTCTCTGTATATATCTTTTTATATATATAAAAAGTCATCTTCTTTCGAGGCCGGTTCAAAGTCGCGAGCGGCAAGCGGCGAGCAGCGGCGGCGATGCCGACGCACCTCTGTGACGCACGCCTCGTGCGTGACCACGTGGACGATGTCCTCCAGCGGCAGCAGCGAGTTGCACTTGATCTCCGTGTAGACGTTCTTGCCCTCGGTGCAGGCGGCCAGCAGCTCGACGAGCGCGATGTGGTAGCTGAGGCCGTCGTGGTCTTCCACGTGGTCGCCCGCCAGGCGCATGGCCTGCACCAGCGTGCCGAACGACGCCCGGTCGTTGTAGAACACCAGCACTTCGTCGCCGGCGTTGACCAGCTGCGCGCCGGGGTGGAAGGTGGGAGACAACATCGCGCCTGTGATGCAGGAACCGTTGGAGGTCAGCGCCTGTACCCTGGGTCCCGAGGATCCCTCAGTTTTTGCCCCACCCACCCTCCACATTTAGAATAAAAACACGAATTCAGACTATGTGGCCGCTGCTATGAATTCCCACGTAGGATGATGATGATGATGATATCAGCCACTTCCATGATGAGCTATCATCACGTGTGGCCAGGTCGCCTCTGAACAAGAGCTAGCGGCCTTAGCCCGGTAAGTAAAACAAGTCAACAGATTCCACAGAACGTTTGTTTATTGGACGTGACGCGGGATTGTTGTGGTGGCGGCGACGGCGGCGGCGATCGTCCCACCTCGGCCATGACCATGTCCTGGCTCTTCTTGATGTGCTTGCCCTCGGCGCGCACGATGGTCTGCAGGAAGCGCAGGTACTGCACGTGGCGGCCGTGCGTCTCGATGCAGTGGATGAAGTGCTGCACCACGCGTTCCGTCACCTCGTTGCACAGCTGGATGTTGTCCATGAAGATGTGGCGCATCGTCTCCGCCTCCAGCAGCTGTGGCGACGCGCACAGGGAGACAGTGAGAGGGGTTGGGGGGGGGGGGGCGTGAGCGAACGAGCGGTGGCGGAGCGGTCAGCGCGCTGCGCTACGAACTCCGGTCAACGTCACTGACGAATATCTGAACCAGGTCCCGAGCCTCCCCTCGGTCGACTCAGCCTCAAATGAGTACCTGGTGCAGCGTTCAAACATTGCCACGAAGGGAGACAAAGGCGGCCGGGCGCGGTGCGTGTTGCTGGCCATCCTACTCTCATCGCGCCGTGCCGGCCTTCATAGGTGGCACTCGCCAAAAGCACTTGCCCCAAAGGTATGTTGAGGCTATACGGGGGACACGTGCCTTTGTGAGGTGTGTGTATATACGTATGTGTGCATGCATCTGTCGAACCCCAGGAGTGAGGAAGAGGCTCATGTCCTTGTAGAGCAGACTCTGGTTCTGCTGGTTCCCGGCACAGAAGTTCTGCAGGAAGCGGTGCGCCAGCTTCATCAGCTCCTGCATCTTGCCGTCCTCGTTCTGAGACCACGCAAGGCAGGGAAGCGGCGGGGGGGGGGGGCGGTTAGGGGGAGAACAGACGGCGAGAGGGGGGACCGATCGCTCCGGGCGGCACCGGCCGTCGACGCCGCACCTTCTCGTAGGGGATCTTGAGCAGGTCGAGCACCACCGAGTGGGCCCCCATGTTGCGCAGCAGCCGCTGCTGCTGCTTGCGGTTGCGCCGCACGGAGCCCTTTTCCTGCAAGCACAGCAGGCTGAGCCGCACCAGGATCTGGCGATGGAGAAACACGCACGGCGGGGTGAGGTGGGGGGGGGGGGGGCGGTGGGGATATAAGGGGACGAGCGGACGCGTGGAGGTATCCACGGACGCGCGGGGAGACACGCGGCTGGGTTACGTAAGGACGCTCGTCGAGAAAAAGATCTCTCCCCGCATAGCCGTAACAGACTTTTGGCGCGAGTGTGGTTAGCCGAGAGGGTTAAATAAAGGATCGAGGGGGGGGCGGTACGACCGGCGGAGAGAGGGCGGCCGGCCGGCGCTCGCTCACCGTCTTGATGGCCTCGTAGTTGTCGGTGCCGGGCGTCAGCGCCGCTCCTCCCTCCGCGTCCTCCGTGACGCTGCTCGCTCCGCACTGCCACGCCGCACACGAGCAGCATCAGCAGCAGCATCAGCAGCAGCAGCAGTAGCATCAGCAGCAGTAACATCAGCAGCAGTAACATCAGCAGCATCAGCAGCATCAGCAGCAGCAGCATCAGCAGCAGCAGCAGTAGCATCAGCAGCAGTAACATCAGCAGCATCAGCAGCAGCAGCATCATCAGCAGCAGCATCAGCAGCAGCAGCATCAGCAGCAGCAGCAGCATCAGCAGCAGCAGCATCAGCAGCAGCAGCATCAGTAACAGCGACAGCAACGTCAGCGGGGGTGGTATAGGCAGCAGCAGGAGTAGAGATGAAGCAGCGGTAGCAGAAGCAGCAACGGCAGCACAAGCAGCAGTATAAGCAGCAGTAGCAGCAATGGAAGCAGCAGCAGATAAACCAGCAGGAGCAGTAGTCACACAAAGCAGTAGTAGCAGCAAAGTCAAGAGAAACAGCAACAGCATTGAGGAACAGCAGCGTGTCCTTCAAAATAACATGCAAATTAAATTGCCTGTTTTAAGAATTGCAAGAGAATTCCAATGTCTAGATATCCTTGACAGCAAGGGTTGCTTTCAGAGTGCATACCTTTAATGGTTGACGTCTTGGGCTCTAGACAATAAAAAAAACAGTGCAGTAGTTATAATGATAAAAAACGATAATGATGATAATGACGATGAAGGTGATGTACAGCCCTCCGCTGTGTCAGTCATATGGGGTCCTTTGACGATCCTTCACCACACCAGCAAATTCTGAGGCCACCTCAACTCAATTCTGCACACCATGGTGACGCATCTTCCATATGCTCTGTCATGTGTGTTGTGTAATGTGTGTTGTGTGTTGTGTAATGTGTGTTGTGTAATGTGTGTTGTGTAATATATGTTGTGTAGTGTGTGTTGTGTAATGTGTGTTGTGTGTGTAATGTGTGTTGTTTATGTAGTGTGTGTTTATGTAATGTGTGCTGTGTGTGTAATGTGTGTTGTTTGTGTAATGTGTGTTGTGTAATGTGTGTTGTTTATGTAATGTGTGTTGTGTGTGTAATGTGTGTTGTTTGTGTAATGTGTGTTGTGTAATGTGTGTTGTGTGATGTGTGTTGTGTAGTGTGTGTTGTTTATGTAGTGTGTGTTTATGTAATGTGTGTTGTGTGTGTAATGTGTGTTGTTTGTGTAATGTGTTGTGTAATGTGTGTTGTGTGTGTAATGTGTGTTGTTTATGTAGTGTGTGTTTATGTAATGTGTGTTGTGTGTGTAATGTGTGTTGTTTGTGTAATGTGTGTTGTGTAATGGGTGTTGTGTAGTGTATGTTGTTTATGTAGTGTGTTGTGTAATGTGTGTTGTGTAATGTGTGTTGTGTGTGTAATGTGTGTTGTTTATGTAGTGTGTGTTTATGTAATGTGTGTAATGTGTGTTGTTTGTGTAATGTGTGTTGTGTGTGTAATGTGTGTTGTTTATGTAATGTGTGTTGTGTGTGTAATGTGTGTTGTTTGTGTAATGTGTGTTGTGTAATGTGTGTTGTGTGTGTAATGTGTGTTGTGTGTGTAATGTGTGTTGTTTGTGTAATGTGTGTTGTGCAATGTGTGTTGTTTATGTAATGTGTGTTGTGTGTGTAATGTGTGTTGTTTATGTAATGTGTGTTGTGTAATGTGTTATGTGTAATGTGTGTTTTGTAGTGTGTGTTGTTAATGTAGCTGCTCAGTCAGAGGATGAGTTGGAGACGCTGCTGCTGAGACTGGAGCATGCCACTAAGAGGTGGGGCCTTACCATCAGCCCCACCAAAACTAAGCACCTGCCTGGGTATTTTGTACCATCGGACACTCCACCCCCAAAACTCCCAATCGGTGATGGGGCAGTTGTGGAGAGAGTGGAGAGTTTCCCATACCCGGGCAGTGTGCTTATGACTGGCTCCAGTTTAACAGCAGAGGTCTCACTCCGAATCAGTCGAGCGGCAATATCTTTTCATCGGTTGCGTAACGCTGTGTGGAAGCTACCTGGTCTGTCGCTCCGCACTAAGCTTCAGGTCTTCTCGGCCACGGTCATTCCCTCCCTTCTCTACGCTTGCGAAACGTGGACCCCCCTAATGGAACATCTTCGCCGGTTAGAAACATTTAGGCTGGCCTGCCTACGATCCATCCTGGGTTTAACCAGACTGGATTGTGTGAGGAGCTCACAAATCCTTGAAAGATCTGGGCAGGGTCCCATCGGGGAGCTCCTCCGGCAGGCAAGGCTGCGATGGCTGGGTCATGTAGCCCGCATGCCCAGCCACCGCATGCCGAAACAGCTTTTGTTTGGCCGGATTGAGGGGGCTAAGCGGGCGCGGCACGGGCTAGAGAAGAGATGGAGTGATGTGGTACAGGAGGACGTGGAGCTGAGTGGACTTAGCGGTGTCAAGATCGGCCTCTGTGGAGGAGGCTCGTGAAGGATGCTACTGGGCAGTTGGAGGCAGTCGCCCTCCAACAACAACGGAGGGCGGAGGAGCGACGCTCACAACAACGAGCGCAGTTCCGGGTGGCTAAAGCACAGCAGGTTGGCACAGTAGGGGGCACAGGTGGTGCATCAGCCAGTCATCTCAGTCAGTCGACCCGTGGCACCTAGGCCTGCCCAGTGACCTCCTGACAGCGGGCGTTCGACACTTTACGTGGCCTCACGGTGCACATAGCCTGGCACAAGCGTCGTGGTGACGTCACCGCCACTTAGTGGCGAATGGCGGTTGTTGTTGTGTTGTTGTTGTTGTTAATGTAATGTGTGTTGTTTGTGTAATGTGTGTTGTTTGTGTAATGTGTGTTGTGTAATGTGTGTTGTGTAATGTGTGTTGTGTAATGTGTGTTGTGTAATGTGTGTTGTGTAGTGTGTGTTGTTAATGTAATGTGTGTTGTTAATGTAATGTGTGTTGTTTGTGTAATGTGTGTTGTGTAGTGTGTGTTGTGTAGTGTGTGTTGTTAATGTAATGTGTGTTGTTAATGTAATGTGTTGTTTGTGTAATGTGTGTTGTGTAATGTGTGTTGTGTAGTGTGGTTGTTAATGTAATGTGTGTTGTTTATGTAATGTGTGTTGTTTGTGTAATGTGTGTTGTTTGTGTAATGTGTGTTGTTTGTGTAATGTGTGTTGTGTAGTGTGTGTTGTGTAGTGTGTGTTGTTAATGTAATGTGTGTTGTTAATGTAATGTGTTGTTTGTGTAATGTGTGTTGTGTAATGTGTGTTGTGTAGTGTGGTTGTTAATGTAATGTGTGTTGTTTATGTAATGTGTGTTGTTTGTGTAATGTGTGTTGTTTGTGTAATGTGTGTTGTGTAATGTGCGTTGTGTAACGTGTGCTGTGTAATGTGTTGTTTATGTAATGTGTGTTGTGTAATGTGTGTTGTGTAGTGTGTGTTGTTTGTGTAATGTGTGTTGTGTAGTGTGTGTTGTTTGTGTAATGTGTGTTGTGTAATGTGTGTTGTGTAAAGTGTGTTGTGTAAAGTGTGTTGTGTAATGTGTGTTGTGTAATGTGTGTTGCATAGTGTGTGTTGTTAATGTAATGTGTGTTGTTAATGTAATGTGTGTTGTTAATGTAATGTGTGTTGTTTGTGTAATGTGTGTTGTGTAATGTGTGTTGTTTATGTAATGTGTGTTGCGTGTGTAATGTGTGTTGTTTGTGTAATGTGTGTTGTGTAATGTGTGTTGTGTAGTGTGTGTTGTTTATGCAGTGTGTGTTTATGTAATGTGTGTTGTGAGTGTAATGTGTTGTGTAATGTGTGTTGTATAATCTGTGTTGTGTGTGTAATGTGTGTTGTTTATGTAGTGTGTGTTTATGTAATGTGCGTTGTGTGTGTAATGTGTGTTGTTTGTGTAATGTGTGTTGTGTAATGTGTGTTGTTTATGTAATGTGTGTTGTGTGTGTAATGTGTGTTGTTTGTGTAATGTGTGTTGTGTAATGTGTGTTGTGTGTGTAATGTGTGTTGTTTGTGTAATGTGTGTTGTGTAATGTGTGTTGTTTATGTGATGTGTTGTGTGTGTAATGTGTGTTGTTTGTGTAATGTGTGTTGTTTGTGTAATGTGTGTTGTGTAGTGTGTGTTGTTTATGTAGTGTGTTTTATGTAATGTGTGGTGTGTGTGTAATGTGTGTTGTTTGTGTAATGTGTTGTGTAATGTGTGTTGTGTAATGTGTGTTGTGTGTGTAATGTGTGTTGTTTATGTAGCGTGTGTTTATGTAATGTGTGTTGTGTGTGTAATGTGTGTTGTTTGTGTAATGTGTGTTGTTTGTGTAATGTGCGTTGTTTGTGTAATGTGTGTTGTGTGTGTAATGTGTGTTGTTTGTGTAATGTGTGTTGTGTAATGTGTGTAATGTGTGTTGTGTGTGTGTAATGTGTGTTGTGTAATGTGTGTTGTTTATGTAATGTGTGTTGTGTGTGTAATGTGTGTTGTTTATGTAATGTGTGTTGTGTAATGTGTTATGTGTAATGTGTGTTGTGTAGTGTGTGTTGTTAATGTAATGTGTGTTGTTTGTGTAATGTGTGTTGTTTGTGTAATGTGTGTTGTGTAATGCATGTTGTGTAATGTGTGTTGTGTAATGTGTGTTGTGTAGTGTGTGTTGTTAATGTAATGTGTGTTGTTAATGTAATGTGTGTTGTTAATGTAATGTGTGTTGTTTGTGTAATGTGTGTTGTTTGTGTAATGTGTTGTGTAATGTGTGTTGTGTAATGTGTGTTGTTTGTGTAATGTGTTGTGTAATGTGTGTTGTGTAATGTGTGTTGTGTGTAATATGTGTTGTGTAATGTGTGTTGTTTGTGTAATGTGTTGTGTAATGTGTGTTGTGTAATGTGTGTTGTGTGTAATGTGTTATGTGTAATGTGTGTTGTTAATGTAATGTGTGTTGTTTGTGTAATGTGTGTTGTTTGTGTAATGTGTGTTGTGTAATGTGTGTTGTGTAATGTGTGTTGTGTAGTGTGTGTTGTTAATGTAATGTGTGTTGTTAATGTAATGTGTGTTGTTAATGTAATGTGTGTTGTTAATGTAATGTGTGTTGTTTGTGTAATGTGTGTTGTTTGTGTAATGTGTTGTGTAATGTGTGTTTTATGTAATGTGTGGTGTGTGTGTGTAATGTGTGTTGTTTGTGTAATGTGTTGTGTAATGTGTGTTGTGTAATGTGTGTTGTGTGTGTAATGTGTGTTGTTTATGTAGCGTGTGTTTATGTAATGTGTGTTGTGTGTGTAATGTGTGTTGTTTGTGTAATGTGTGTTGTTTGTGTAATGTGCGTTGTTTGTGTAATGTGTGTTGTGTGTGTAATGTGTGTTGTTTGTGTAATGTGTGTTGTGTAATGTGTGTAATGTGTGTTGTGTGTGTGTAATGTGTGTTGTGTAATGTGTGTTGTTTATGTAATGTGTGTTGTGTGTGTAATGTGTGTTGTTTATGTAATGTGTGTTGTGTAATGTGTTATGTGTAATGTGTGTTGTGTAGTGTGTGTTGTTAATGTAATGTGTGTTGTTTGTGTAATGTGTGTTGTTTGTGTAATGTGTGTTGTGTAATGTGTGTTGTGTAATGTGTGTTGTGTAATGTGTGTTGTGTAGTGTGTGTTGTTAATGTAATGTGTGTTGTTAATCTAATGTGTGTTGTTAATGTAATGTGTGTTGTTTGTGTAATGTGTGTTGTTTGTGTAATGTGTGTTGTGTGTGTAATGTGTGTTGTTTGTGTAATGTGTGTTGTGTAATGTGTGTAATGTGTGTTGTGTGTGTGTAATGTGTGTTGTGTAATGTGTGTTGTTTATGTAATGTGTGTTGTGTGTGTAATGTGTGTTGTTTATGTAATGTGTGTTGTGTAATGTGTTATGTGTAATGTGTGTTGTGTAGTGTGTGTTGTTAATATAATGTGTGTTGTTTGTGTAATGTGTGTTGTTTGTGTAATGTGTGTTGTGTAATGTGTGTTGTGTAATGTGTGTTGTGTAATGTGTGTTGTGTAGTGTGTGTTGTTAATGTAATGTGTGTTGTTAATGTAATGTGTGTTGTTAATGTAATGTGTGTTGTTAATGTAATGTGTGTTGTTTGTGTAATGTGTGTTGTTTATGTAATGTGTGTTGTTTGTGTAATGTGTGTTGTGTAATGTGTGTTGTGTGATGTGTGCTGTGTAATGTGTATTGTTTATGTAATGTGTATTGTTTATGTAATGTGTGTTGTGTAATGTGTGTTGTGTAATGTGTGTTGTGTAATGTGTGTTGTGTAATGTGTGTTGTGTAATGTGTGTTGTGTAATGTATGTTGTGTAATGTGTGTTGTGTAATGTGTGTTGTGTAATGTGTGGTGTGTAATGTGTGTTGCATTGTGTGTGTTGTTAATGTAATGTGTGTTGTTAATGTAATGTGTGTTGTTAATGTAATGTGCGTTGTTTGTGTAATGTGTTGTGTAATGTGTGTTGTGTAATGTATGCTGCGTAGTGTGTGTTGTGTAATGTGTGTTGTGTATGTAATGTGTGTTGTTTATGTAGTGTGTGTTTATGTAATGTGTGTTGTGTGTGTAATGTGTGTTGTTTGTGTAATGTGTGTTGTGTAATGTGTGTTGTTTATGTAATGTGTGTTGTGTGTGTAATGTGTGTTGTTTATGTAATGTGTGTTGTGTAATGTGTTATGTGTAATGTGTGTTTTGTAGTGTGTGTTGTTAATGTAGCTGCTCAGTCAGAGGAGGAGTTGGAGACGCTGCTGCTGAGACTGGAGCGTGCCACTAAGAGGTGGGGCCTTACCATCAGCCCCACCAAAACTAAGCACCTGCCTGGGTATTTTGTACAATCGGACACTCCACCCCCAAAACTCCCAATCGGTGATGGGGCAGTTGTGGAGAGAGTGGAGAGTTTCCCATACCCGGGCAGTGTGCTTATGACTGGCTCCAGTTTAACAGCAGAGGTCTCACTCCGAATCAGTCGAGCGGCAATATCTTTTCATCGGTTGCGTAACGCTGTGTGGAAGCTACCTGGTCTGTCGCTCCGCACTAAGCTTCAGGTCTTCTCGGCCACGGTCATTCCCTCCCTTCTCTACGCTTGCGAAACGTGGACCCCCCTAATGGAACATCTTCGCCGGTTAGAAACATTTAGGCTGGCCTGCCTACGATCCATCCTGGGTTTAACCAGACTGGATTGTGTGAGGAGCTCACAAATCCTTGAAAGATCTGGGCATGGTCCCATCGGGAAGCTCCTCCGGCAGGCAAGGCTGCGATGGCTGGGTCATGTAGCCCGCATGCCCAGCCACCGCATGCCGAAACAGCTTTTGTTTGGCCGGATTGAGGGGGCTAAGCGGGCGCGGCACGGGCTAGAGAAGAGATGGAGTGATGTGGTACAGGAGGACGTGGAGCTGAGTGGACTTGCCGATGACTGGTACCAGCGGTGTCAAGATCGGCCTCTGTGGAGGAGGCTCGTGAAGGATGCTACTGGGCAGTTGGAGGCAGTCGCCCTCCAACAACAACGGAGGGCGGAGGAGCGACGCTCACAACAACGAGCGGAGCGCCGGGTGGCTAAAGCACAGCAGGTTGGCACAGTAGGGGGCACAGGTGGTGCATCAGCCAGTCATCTCAGTCAGTCGACCCGTGGCACCTGGGCCTGCCCAGTGACCTCCTGCCAGCGGGCGTTCGACACTTTACGTGGCCTCACGGTGCACATAGCCTGGCACAAGCGTCGTGGTGACGTCACCACCACTTAGTGGCGAATGGCGGTTGTTGTTGTGTTGTTGTTGTTGTTAATGTAATGTGTGTTGTTTGTGTAATGTGTGTTGTTTGTGGAATGTGTGTTGTGTAATGTGTGTTGTGTAATGTGTGTTGTGTAGTGTGTGTTGTTAATGTAATGTGTGTTGTTAATGTAATGTGTGTTGTTAATGTAACGTGTGTTGTTTGTGTAATGTGTGTTGTGTAATGTGTGTTGTGTAGTGTGTGTTGTTAATGTAATGTGTGTTGTTAATGTAATGTGTGTTGTTTGTGTAATGTGTGTTGTGTAATGTGTGTTGTGTAGTGTGTGTTGTTAATGTAATGTGTGTTGTTTTGTAATGTGTGTTGTTTGTGTAATGTGTGTTGTGTAATGTGTGTTGTGTAACGTGTGCTGTGTAATGTTTGTTGTTTATGTAATGTGTGTTGTGTAATGTGTTGTGTAATGTGTGTTGTTTGTGTAATGTGTGTTGTTTGTGTAATGTGTGTTGTGTAATGTGTGTTGTGTAATGTGTGTTGTGTAATGTGTGTTGTGTAATGTGTGTTGTTTGTGTAGTGTGTGTTGTGTAAAGTGTGTTGTGTAATGTGTGTTGTTTGTGTAATGTGTGTTGTGTAATGTGCGTTGTGTAATGTGTGTTGCAAAGTGTGTGTTGTTAATGTAATGTGTGTTGTTAATGTAATGTGTGTTGTGTGTGTAATGTGTGTTGTGTAATGTGTGTTGTGTAATGTATGTTGTGTAGTGTGTGTTGTGTAATGTGTGTTGTGTGTGTAATGTGTGTTGTTTATGTAGTGTGTGTTTATGTAATGTGTGTTGTGTGTGTAATGTGTGTTGTTTGTGTAATGTGTGTTGTGTAATGTGTGTTGTTTATGTAATGTGTGTTGTGTGTGTAATGTGTGTTGTGTGTGTAATGTGTGTTGTTTGTGTAATGTGTGTTGTGTAATGTGTGTTGTTTATGTGATGTGTGTGTAATGTGTGTTGTTTATGTAATGTGTGTTGTGTGTGTAATGTGTTGTTTGTGTAATGTGTGTTGTGTAATGTGTGTTGTTTATGTGATGTGTTGTGTGTGTAATGTGTGTTGTTTGTGTAATGTGTTGTGTAATGTGTGTTGTGTAATGTGTGTTGTGTGTGTAATGTGTGTTGTTTATGTAGCGTGTGTTTATGTAATGGGTGTTGTGTGTGTAATGTGTGTTGTTTGTGTAATGTGTGTTGTTTGTGTAATGTGTGTTGTTTATGTAATGTGTGTTGTGTGTGTAATGTGTGTTGTTTGTGTAATGTGTGTTGTGTAATGTGTGTTGTGTGTAATGTGTGTTGTTTGTGTAATGTGTGTTGTTTGTGTAATGTGTGTTGTGTAATGTGTGTTGTTTATGTAATGTGTGTTGTGTGTGTAATGTGTGTTGTTTATGTAATGTGTGTTGTGTAATGTGTTATGTGTAATGTGTGTTGTGTAGTGTGTGTTGTTAATGTAATGTGTGTTGTGTAATGTGTGTTGTGTAATGTGTGTTGTGTAATGTGTGTTGTGTAATGTGTGTTGTGTAGTGTGTGTTGTTAATGTAATGTGTGTTGTTAATGTAATGTGTGTTGTTAATGTAATGTGTGTTGTTTGTGTAATGTGTGTTGTGTAATGTGTGTTGTGTAGTATGTGTTGTTAATGTAATGTGTGTTGTTAATGTAATGTGTGTTGTTTGTGTAATGTGTGTTGTGTAATGTGTGTTGTGTAGTGTGTGTTGTTAATGTAATGTGTGTTGTTTATGTAATGTGTGTTGTTTGTGTAATGTGTGTTATTTGTGTAAAGTGTGTTGTGTAATGTGTGTTGTGTAATGTGTATTGTTTATGTAATGTGTGTGTTGTGTAATGTGTGTTGTTTGTGTAATGTGTGTTGTGTAATGTGTGTTGTGTAATGTGTGTTGTGTAATGTGTGTTGTTTGTGTAATGTGTGTTGTGTAATGTGTGTTGTTTATGTGATGTGTTGTGTGTGTAATGTGTGTTGTTTGTGTAATGTGTTGTGTAATGTGTGTTGTGTAATGTGTGTTGTGTAGTGTGTGTTGTTAATGTAATGTGTGTTGTTAATGTAATGTGTGTTGTTAATGTAATGTGTGTTGTTTGTGTAATGTGTGTTGTGTAATGTGTGTTGTGTAGTATGTGTTGTTAATGTAATGTGTGTTGTTAATGTAATGTGTGTTGTTTGTGTAATGTGTGTTGTGTAATGTGTGTTGTGTAGTGTGTGTTGTTAATGTAATGTGTGTTGTTTATGTAATGTGTGTTGTTTGTGTAATGTGTGTTATTTGTGTAAAGTGTGTTGTGTAATGTGTGTTGTGTAATGTGTATTGTTTATGTAATGTGTGTGTTGTGTAATGTGTGTTGTTTGTGTAATGTGTGTTGTGTAATGTGTGTTGTGTAATGTGTGTTGTGTAATGTGTGTTGTTTGTGTAATGTGTGTTGTGTAATGTGTGTTGTTTATGTGATGTGTTGTGTGTATAATGTGTGTTGTTTGTGTAATGTGTTGTGTAATGTGTGTTGTGTAATGTGTGTTGTGTGTGTAATGTGTGTTGTTTATGTAGCGTGTGTTTATGTAATGTGTGTTGTGTGTGTAATGTGTGTTGTTTGTGTAATGTGTGTTGTTTGTGTAATGTGTGTTGTTTATGTAATGTGTGTTGTGTGTGTAATGTGTGTTGTTTGTGTAATGTGTGTTGTGTAATGTGTGTTGTGTGTGTAATGTGTGTTGTTTGTGTAATGTGTGTTGTTTGTGTAATGTGTGTTGTGTAATGTGTGTTGTTTATGTAATGTGTGTTGTGTGTGTAATGTGTGTTGTTTATGTAATGTGTGTTGTGTAATGTGTTGTGTAATGTGTGTTGTGTAGTGTGTGTTGTTAATGTAATGTGTGTTGTTTGTGTAATGTGTGTTGTGTAATGTGTGTTGTGTAATGTGTGTTGTGTAATGTGTGTTTTGTAGTGTGTGTTGTTAATGTAATGTGTGTTGTTAATGTAATGTGTGTTGTTAATGTAATGTGTGTTGTTTGTGTAATGTGTGTTGTGTAGTGTGTGTTGTTAATGCAATGTGTGTTGTTAATGTAATGTGTGTTGTTTGTGTAATGTGTGTTGTGTAATGTGTGTTGTGTAGTGTGTGTTGTTAATGTAATGTGTGTTGTTTATGTAATGTGTGTTGTTTGTGTAATGTGTGTTGTTTGTGTAACGTGTGTTGTGTAATGTGTGTTGTGTAATGTGTATTGTTTATGTAATGTGTGTGTTGTGTAATGTGTGTTGTTTGTGTAATGTGTGTTGTGTAATGTGTGTTGTGTAATGTGTGTTGTGTAATGTGTGTTGTGTAATGTGTGTTGTTTGTGTAATGCGTGTTGTGTAATGTGTGTTGTGTAATGTATGTTGTGTAATGTGTGTTGTTTGTGTAATGTGTGTTGTGTAAAGTGTGTTGTTTAATGTGTGTTGTGTAATGTGTGTTGTGTAATGTGTGTTGTGTAATGTGTGTTGCATAGTGTGTGTTGTTAATGTAATGTGTGTTGTTACTGTAATGTGTGTTGTTAATGTAATGTGTGTTGTTTGTGTAATGTGTGTTGTGTAATGTGTGTTGTGTAATGTATGTTGTGTAGTGTGTGTGTTGTGTAATGTGTGTTGTGTGTGTAATGTGTGTTGTTTATGTAGTGTGTGTTTATGTAATGTGTGTTGTGTGTAATGTGTGTTGTTTGTGTAATGTGTTGTGTAATGTGTGTTGTTTATGTAATGTGTGTTGTGTGTGTAATGTGTGTTGTTTGTGTAATGTGTGTTGTGTAATGTGTGTTGTGTAGTGTGTGTTGTTTATGTAGTGTGTTGTGTAATGTGTGTTGTGTAATGTGTGTTGTGTGTGTAATGTGTGTTGTTTATGTAGTGTGTGTTTATGTAATGTGTGTTGTGTGTGTAATGTGTGTTGTTTGTGTAATGTGTGTTGTTTGTGTAATGTGTGTTGTTTATGTAATGTGTGTTGTGTGTGTAATGTGTGTTGTTTGTGTAATGTGTGTTGTGTAATGTGTGTTGTGTGTGTAATGTGTGTTGTGTGTGTAATGTGTGTTGTTTGTGTAATGTGTGTTGTGTAATGTGTGCTGTTTATGTAATGTGTGTTGTGTGTGTAATGTGTGTTGTTTATGTAATGTGTGTTGTGTAATGTGTTATGTGTAATGTGTGTTTTGTAGTGTGTGTTGTTAATGTAGCTGCTCAGTCAGAGGAGGAGTTGGAGACGCTGCTGCTGAGACTGGAGCGTGCCACTAAGAGGTGGGGCCTTACCATCAGCCCCACCAAAACTAAGCACCTGCCTGGGTATTTTGTACAATCGGACACTCCACCCCCAAAACTCCCAATCGGTGATGGGGCAGTTGTGGAGAGAGTGGAGAGTTTCCCATACCCGGGCAGTGTGCTTATGACTGGCTCCAGTTTAACAGCAGAGGTCTCACTCCGAATCAGTCGAGCGGCAATATCTTTTCATCGGTTGCGTAACGCTGTGTGGAAGCTACCTGGTCTGTCGCTCCGCACTAAGCTTCAGGTCTTCTCGGCCACGGTCATTCCCTCCCTTCTCTACGCTTGCGAAACGTGGACCCCCCTAATGGAACATCTTCGCCGGTTAGAAACATTTAGGCTGGCCTGCCTACGATCCATCCTGGGTTTAACCAGACTGGATTGTGTGAGGAGCTCACAAATCCTTGAAAGATCTGGGCATGGTCCCATCGGGGAGCTCCTCCGGCAGGCAAGGCTGCGATGGCTGGGTCATGTAGCCCGCATGCCCAGCCACCGCATGCCGAAACAGCTTTTGTTTGGCCGGATTGAGGGGGCTAAGCGGGCGCGGCACGGGCTAGAGAAGAGATGGAGTGATGTGGTACAGGAGGACGTGGAGCTGAGTGGACTTGCCGATGACTGGTACCAGCGGTGTCAAGATCGGCCTCTGTGGAGGAGGCTCGTGAAGGATGCTACTGGGCAGTTGGAGGCAGTCGCCCCCCAACAACAACGGAGGGCGGAGGAGCGACGCTCACAACAACGAGCGGAGCGCCGGGTGGCTAAAGCACAGCAGGTTGGCACAGTAGGGGGCACAGGTGGTGCATCAGCCAGTCATCTCAGTCAGTCGACCCGTGGCACCTGGGCCTGCCCAGTGACCTCCTGCCAGCGGGCGTTCGACACTTTACGTGGCCTCACGGTGCACATAGCCTGGCACAAGCGTCGTGGTGACGTCACCACCACTTAGTGGCGAATGGCGGTTGTTGTTGTGTTGTTGTTGTTGTTAATGTAATGTGTGTTGTTTGTGTAATGTGTGTTGTTTGTGGAATGTGTGTTGTGTAATGTGTGTTGTGTAATGTGTGTTGTGTAGTGTGTGTTGTTAATGTAATGTGTGTTGTTAATGTAATGTGTGTTGTTAATGTAACGTGTGTTGTTTGTGTAATGTGTGTTGTGTAATGTGTGTTGTGTAGTGTGTGTTGTTAATGTAATGTGTGTTGTTAATGTAATGTGTGTTGTTTGTGTAATGTGTGTTGTGTAATGTGTGTTGTGTAGTGTGTGTTGTTAATGTAATGTGTGTTGTTTTGTAATGTGTGTTGTTTGTGTAATGTGTGTTGTGTAATGTGTGTTGTGTAACGTGTGCTGTGTAATGTTTGTTGTTTATGTAATGTGTGTTGTGTAATGTGTTGTGTAATGTGTGTTGTTTGTGTAATGTGTGTTGTTTGTGTAATGTGTGTTGTGTAATGTGTGTTGTGTAATGTGTGTTGTGTAATGTGTGTTGTGTAATGTGTGTTGTTTGTGTAGTGTGTGTTGTGTAAAGTGTGTTGTGTAATGTGTGTTGTTTGTGTAATGTGTGTTGTGTAATGTGCGTTGTGTAATGTGTGTTGCAAAGTGTGTGTTGTTAATGTAATGTGTGTTGTTAATGTAATGTGTGTTGTGTGTGTAATGTGTGTTGTGTAATGTGTGTTGTGTAATGTATGTTGTGTAGTGTGTGTTGTGTAATGTGTGTTGTGTGTGTAATGTGTGTTGTTTATGTAGTGTGTGTTTATGTAATGTGTGTTGTGTGTGTAATGTGTGTTGTTTGTGTAATGTGTGTTGTGTAATGTGTGTTGTTTATGTAATGTGTGTTGTGTGTGTAATGTGTGTTGTGTGTGTAATGTGTGTTGTTTGTGTAATGTGTGTTGTGTAATGTGTGTTGTTTATGTGATGTGTTGTGTGTGTAATGTGTGTTGTTTATGTAATGTGTGTTGTGTGTGTAATGTGTTGTTTGTGTAATGTGTGTTGTGTAATGTGTGTTGTTTATGTGATGTGTTGTGTGTGTAATGTGTGTTGTTTGTGTAATGTGTTGTGTAATGTGTGTTGTGTAATGTGTGTTGTGTGTGTAATGTGTGTTGTTTATGTAGCGTGTGTTTATGTAATGGGTGTTGTGTGTGTAATGTGTGTTGTTTGTGTAATGTGTGTTGTTTGTGTAATGTGTGTTGTTTATGTAATGTGTGTTGTGTGTGTAATGTGTGTTGTTTGTGTAATGTGTGTTGTGTAATGTGTGTTGTGTGTAATGTGTGTTGTTTGTGTAATGTGTGTTGTTTGTGTAATGTGTGTTGTGTAATGTGTGTTGTTTATGTAATGTGTGTTGTGTGTGTAATGTGTGTTGTTTATGTAATGTGTGTTGTGTAATGTGCTATGTGTAATGTGTGTTGTGTAGTGTGTGTTGTTAATGTAATGTGTGTTGTGTAATGTGTGTTGTGTAATGTGTGTTGTGTAATGTGTGTTGTGTAATGTGTGTTGTGTAGTGTGTGTTGTTAATGTAATGTGTGTTGTTAATGTAATGTGTGTTGTTAATGTAATGTGTGTTGTTTGTGTAATGTGTGTTGTGTAATGTGTGTTGTGTAGTATGTGTTGTTAATGTAATGTGTGTTGTTAATGTAATGTGTGTTGTTTGTGTAATGTGTGTTGTGTAATGTGTGTTGTGTAGTGTGTGTTGTTAATGTAATGTGTGTTGTTTATGTAATGTGTGTTGTTTGTGTAATGTGTGTTATTTGTGTAAAGTGTGTTGTGTAATGTGTGTTGTGTAATGTGTATTGTTTATGTAATGTGTGTGTTGTGTAATGTGTGTTGTTTGTGTAATGTGTGTTGTGTAATGTGTGTTGTGTAATGTGTGTTGTGTAATGTGTGTTGTTTGTGTAATGTGTGTTGTGTAATGTGTGTTGTTTATGTGATGTGTTGTGTGTGTAATGTGTGTTGTTTGTGTAATGTGTTGTGTAATGTGTGTTGTGTAATGTGTGTTGTGTAGTGTGTGTTGTTAATGTAATGTGTGTTGTTAATGTAATGTGTGTTGTTAATGTAATGTGTGTTGTTTGTGTAATGTGTGTTGTGTAATGTGTGTTGTGTAGTATGTGTTGTTAATGTAATGTGTGTTGTTAATGTAATGTGTGTTGTTTGTGTAATGTGTGTTGTGTAATGTGTGTTGTGTAGTGTGTGTTGTTAATGTAATGTGTGTTGTTTATGTAATGTGTGTTGTTTGTGTAATGTGTGTTATTTGTGTAAAGTGTGTTGTGTAATGTGTGTTGTGTAATGTGTATTGTTTATGTAATGTGTGTGTTGTGTAATGTGTGTTGTTTGTGTAATGTGTGTTGTGTAATGTGTGTTGTGTAATGTGTGTTGTGTAATGTGTGTTGTTTGTGTAATGTGTGTTGTGTAATGTGTGTTGTTTATGTGATGTGTTGTGTGTATAATGTGTGTTGTTTGTGTAATGTGTTGTGTAATGTGTGTTGTGTAATGTGTGTTGTGTGTGTAATGTGTGTTGTTTATGTAGCGTGTGTTTATGTAATGTGTGTTGTGTGTGTAATGTGTGTTGTTTGTGTAATGTGTGTTGTTTGTGTAATGTGTGTTGTTTATGTAATGTGTGTTGTGTGTGTAATGTGTGTTGTTTGTGTAATGTGTGTTGTGTAATGTGTGTTGTGTGTGTAATGTGTGTTGTTTGTGTAATGTGTGTTGTTTGTGTAATGTGTGTTGTGTAATGTGTGTTGTTTATGTAATGTGTGTTGTGTGTGTAATGTGTGTTGTTTATGTAATGTGTGTTGTGTAATGTGTTATGTGTAATGTGTGTTGTGTAGTGTGTGTTGTTAATGTAATGTGTGTTGTTTGTGTAATGTGTGTTGTGTAATGTGTGTTGTGTAATGTGTGTTGTGTAATGTGTGTTTTGTAGTGTGTGTTGTTAATGTAATGTGTGTTGTTAATGTAATGTGTGTTGTTAATGTAATGTGTGTTGTTTGTGTAATGTGTGTTGTGTAGTGTGTGTTGTTAATGTAATGTGTGTTGTTAATGTAATGTGTGTTGTTTGTGTAATGTGTGTTGTGTAATGTGTGTTGTGTAGTGTGTGTTGTTAATGTAATGTGTGTTGTTTATGTAATGTGTGTTGTTTGTGTAATGTGTGTTGTTTGTGTAACGTGTGTTGTGTAATGTGTGTTGTGTAATGTGTATTGTTTATGTAATGTGTGTGTTGTGTAATGTGTGTTGTTTGTGTAATGTGTGTTGTGTAATGTGTGTTGTGTAATGTGTGTTGTGTAATGTGTGTTGTGTAATGTGTGTTGTTTGTGTAATGCGTGTTGTGTAATGTGTGTTGTGTAATGTATGTTGTGTAATGTGTGTTGTTTGTGTAATGTGTGTTGTGTAAAGTGTGTTGTTTAATGTGTGTTGTGTAATGTGTGTTGTGTAATGTGTGTTGTGTAATGTGTGTTGCATAGTGTGTGTTGTTAATGTAATGTGTGTTGTTACTGTAATGTGTGTTGTTAATGTAATGTGTGTTGTTTGTGTAATGTGTGTTGTGTAATGTGTGTTGTGTAATGTATGTTGTGTAGTGTGTGTTGTGTAATGTGTGTTGTGTGTGTAATGTGTGTTGTTTATGTAGTGTGTGTTTATGTAATGTGTGTTGTGTGTAATGTGTGTTGTTTGTGTAATGTGTTGTGTAATGTGTGTTGTTTATGTAATGTGTGTTGTGTGTGTAATGTGTGTTGTTTGTGTAATGTGTGTTGTGTAATGTGTGTTGTGTAGTGTGTGTTGTTTATGTAGTGTGTTGTGTAATGTGTGTTGTGTAATGTGTGTTGTGTGTGTAATGTGTGTTGTTTATGTAGTGTGTGTTTATGTAATGTGTGTTGTGTGTGTAATGTGTGTTGTTTGTGTAATGTGTGTTGTTTGTGTAATGTGTGTTGTTTATGTAATGTGTGTTGTGTGTGTAATGTGTGTTGTTTGTGTAATGTGTGTTGTGTAATGTGTGTTGTGTGTGTAATGTGTGTTGTGTGTGTAATGTGTGTTGTTTGTGTAATGTGTGTTGTGTAATGTGTGCTGTTTATGTAATGTGTGTTGTGTGTGTAATGTGTGTTGTTTATGTAATGTGTGTTGTGTAATGTGTTATGTGTAATGTGTGTTTTGTAGTGTGTGTTGTTAATGTAGCTGCTCAGTCAGAGGAGGAGTTGGAGACGCTGCTGCTGAGACTGGAGCGTGCCACTAAGAGGTGGGGCCTTACCATCAGCCCCACCAAAACTAAGCACCTGCCTGGGTATTTTGTACAATCGGACACTCCACCCCCAAAACTCCCAATCGGTGATGGGGCAGTTGTGGAGAGAGTGGAGAGTTTCCCATACCCGGGCAGTGTGCTTATGACTGGCTCCAGTTTAACAGCAGAGGTCTCACTCCGAATCAGTCGAGCGGCAATATCTTTTCATCGGTTGCGTAACGCTGTGTGGAAGCTACCTGGTCTGTCGCTCCGCACTAAGCTTCAGGTCTTCTCGGCCACGGTCATTCCCTCCCTTCTCTACGCTTGCGAAACGTGGACCCCCCTAATGGAACATCTTCGCCGGTTAGAAACATTTAGGCTGGCCTGCCTACGATCCATCCTGGGTTTAACCAGACTGGATTGTGTGAGGAGCTCACAAATCCTTGAAAGATCTGGGCATGGTCCCATCGGGGAGCTCCTCCGGCAGGCAAGGCTGCGATGGCTGGGTCATGTAGCCCGCATGCCCAGCCACCGCATGCCGAAACAGCTTTTGTTTGGCCGGATTGAGGGGGCTAAGCGGGCGCGGCACGGGCTAGAGAAGAGATGGAGTGATGTGGTACAGGAGGACGTGGAGCTGAGTGGACTTGCCGATGACTGGTACCAGCGGTGTCAAGATCGGCCTCTGTGGAGGAGGCTCGTGAAGGATGCTACTGGGCAGTTGGAGGCAGTCGCCCCCCAACAACAACGGAGGGCGGAGGAGCGACGCTCACAACAACGAGCGGAGCGCCGGGTGGCTAAAGCACAGCAGGTTGGCACAGTAGGGGGCACAGGTGGTGCATCAGCCAGTCATCTCAGTCAGTCGACCCGTGGCACCTGGGCCTGCCCAGTGACCTCCTGCCAGCGGGCGTTCGACACTTTACGTGGCCTCACGGTGCACATAGCCTGGCACAAGCGTCGTGGTGACGTCACCACCACTTAGTGGCGAATGGCGGTTGTTGTTGTTGTGTTGTTGTTGTTGTTAATGTAATGTGTGTTGTTTGTGTAATGTGTGTTGTGTAATGTGTGTTGTGTAATGTGTGTTGTGTAATGTGTGTTGTGTAATGTGTGTTGTGTAGTGTGTGTTGTTAATGTAATGTGTGTTGTTAATGTAATGTGTGTTGTTAATGTAACGTGTGTTGTTTGTGTAATGTGTGTTGTGTAATGTGTGTTGTGTAGTGTGTGTTGTTAATGTAATGTGTGTTGTTAATGTAATGTGTGTTGTTTGTGTAATGTGTGTTGTTTGTGTAATGTGTGTTGTGTAATGTGTGTTGTGTAGTGTGTGTTGTTAATGTAATGTGTGTTGTTTGTGTAATGTGTGTTGTGTAATGTGTGTTGTGTAACGTGTGCTGTGTAATGTGTGTTGTTTATGTAATGTGTGTTGTGTAATGTGTTGTGTAATGTGTGTTGTTTGTGTAATGTGTGTTGTGTAATGTGTGTTGTGTAATGTGTGTTGTGTAATGTGTGTTGTGTAATGTGTGTTGTGTAATGTGTGTTGTTTGTGTAGTGTGTGTTGTGTAAAGTGTGTTGTGTAATGTGTGTTGTTTGTGTAATGTGTGTTGTGTAATGTGTGTTGTGTAATGTGTGTTGCAAAGTGTGTGTTGTTAATGTGTCCGGCAAAACAACCCCCTACCTCCTCGCGGTGCCGGACGGGCAACTCTGTCGTGGACAGTGCTGTGGGGGGAGTTCCAATTTTGATTGGCTCCTCCCCTCATGGCATATGTGTCCACCACAGGGGCTAAACGGGGGCTCTGGACGGGTGCGAGGGGCTGGTAACCCCTCCACCTTCAATTAATTACCACAAAACCACGAATTAAAGTGAAATATGTAACAACTAAGCTTGTGCCGGAGGCCCCGGGGGGCCAGGCGTCTATGACGTCTCCTGGCCAAACCCCAATTGGCGGAGCCAGGAGATTGAATACCTACCCTCGGGGCTACTCCAGAAACAACGAAAAGCCACTACGGGTGGCCACGTGGAATGTTCGAACGCTCACTGCAGAGGAGAGGCTGCCACTCCTCTGTCGGGAGCTGGACCGGTACCGCCTGGATCTATGCGGCATTCAGGAGGTCCGGTGGACCGGCTCTGGCTCCTGCCACCATGAGGGGTGGACAGTCCTCTACTCGGGGCAGCAGACTGCCAAACAACAGGGTGTGGGTCTTCTTTTGAACAAAAGAATGAAGGGGGCGTGGGAGCGTGGCGGTGAGGTGTGGGAAGCTGTAAGCCCCAGGCTACTTTGGGCTCGCCTTCCCATCAACCGGAGGCGAGGAATGGTGGTCGTGGTTACTTATGCCCCCACCGAAGATGAACATCCGTGGAGGGATGCAGGCAAAGCCGATGAGTCAGATGCCTTCTATGACCTCCTGTCACAGGTGCTGGCTAAAGTGGCCCCTCGGGATAGAGTCATCATGTTGGGTGACTTCAATGCCCGAGTTGGTCATGATACTGGCACCTGGTCTGGAGTGATTGGAGGGCATGGGCCAGATCAGCTCAATAACAACGGTAGGAGGCTGCTAGATTTTTGTGCAGCCCATGGGCTTGTAATTACCAACACGCTGTTCCGGCATCGGCGCATCCACACAACATCATGGATGCATGCCGGGTCCAAGCAAGAACATCTGCTGGACTACATAGTGACGGACCAGCGAATGCGAGCCCATGTCCTTGACACCAGGACCTACCGTGGAGCTGATCTGCCCTCTGACCATCGACTAGTCATCTGTAAGATGCGCCTGCCATTCTTCCACTCCGGTGGTGGGTGTACACCCAGGACCCCATTCCAACCTAAAGTGGCCTGGTCTCAGTTATCTGATGAAAGTTGCAAGCGAGAATTTCATCATCGCTTGCGGCTGGGATTGGCATCGTCCCCGACTCCTCCTGATGTCGAGGGTAAATGGGCGAGGTTTAGGACTGTGACTCATGCAGCTGCAATGGCTGCTTTGGGTACGCGGTCCAGACCTCCCCAGACACCCTGGATGACAGAGGAGTTGTTCAGGATGGTTGAGAAAAAGCGACAGGCCCACTGTCATCGGCTACAGAATCCCACGTCAGAGAATGAGGAGGCTTACCGCAGCCTTCGCTCGGAGGTTCGGAGAGCCGTGAGGCGCTGCAAGGATGGGTGGTGGTCGCGGGTTGCTGAGGAGATGGAGTCTGCCTCAGTGGCCCGTGATCACAAATCGCTATTTAACTCCATCAAAAAAGTAACCTGCAGCGCCACACCTATTACCATCATTAGGGGAAAAAACGGTGATCCAATTTCCGACCCCCAGGAACAGGTTCGCAGATTTGCTGAGCATTTCTGTGAGGTCCTGGGGGAGGGAAAATCCCTCAGCCAGGAAAACATCGTGGCACAAAGTGAGGATGACCCTGCTGAGGCTGCGGTGCCTCAAATATTGGATGAAGTCACCCCCTGTGAGTGGCTGGCTGAGGTGCCATCTGCTGAGGAAGTATTGAAGGCGATCCGGAGTCTGAGACCAGGAAAGGCAGCGGGCAGAGATGATCTCCCAAGCGAAATGCTGAGGGAGGGTGGCGTTTGTGCACAGACTGCCCTATATGACATCATAACAACAGTCTGGACCACTGGACGGGTTCCGCAGGATTGGAAGGATGCCCTGGTGGTCCCCCTTTTTAAGAAGGGGGACCGCACAGACTGTAACAACTACAGGGGCATCTCACTCCTCAGTGTGCCGGGAAAGGTCCTGGCAAGGATTATTCAGCATCGCCTTGCCAGGCACGCTGAGGAGAGGCTTGCGGAGCCCCAATGCGGTTTCAGGAAAGGGCGGTCCTGCACAGATGCCATATTTTCTGTCCGTCTCCTACAGCAGAGGTGTAGGGAATTCCAACAAGACCTACATCTCTGCTTTATTGACCTGGTCAAGGCCTATGATACCATCAGTAGGCCTGGGCTCTGGGTCGTTCTTCGTGCTTTTGGAGTACCTGACCCTCTGCTCACGATCATTAAGGACCTTCATGATGGTGAGCGGGCCCGGGTAAAACTACGTGGCCGGGAGTCAGAGCCATTCCCTGTACACCTTGGGGTGCGACAGGGATGTCCTCTGGCTCCCACATTATTTAACATCTATTTTGACCACGTAGTTCGTGAAGCCTTCAATTGCTGTACCGGGGGAATCTCCATATGGTACAGATATAATGGGAGGCTAATCGATGCCCGGGTGCGGTCAAGGGATGGCTCCCTATTGCTCAACCACGTTATGTATGCTGATGACTTGGTAATAGCTGCTCAGTCAGAGGAGGAGTTGGAGACGCTGCTGCTGAGACTGGAGCGTGCCACTAAGAGGTGGGGCCTTACCATCAGCCCCACCAAAACTAAGCACCTGCCTGGGTGTTTTGTACCATCGGACACTCCACCCCCACAACTCCCAATCGGTGATGGGGCAGTTGTGGAGAGAGTGGAGAGTTTCCCATACCTGGGCAGTGTGCTTATGACTGGCTCCAGTTTAACAGCAGAGGTCTCACTCCGAATCAGTCGAGCGGCAATATCTTTTCATCGGTTGCGTAACGCTGTGTGGAAGCTACCTGGTCTGTCGCTCCGCACTAAGCTTCAGGTCTTCTCGGCCACGGTCATTCCCTCCCTTCTCTACGCTTGCGAAACGTGGACCCCCCAAATGGAACATCTTCGCCGGTTAGAAACATTTAGGCTGACCTGCCTACGATCCATCCTGGGTTTAACCAGACTGGATTGTGTGAGGAGCTCACAAATCCTTGAAAGATCTGGGCAGGGTCCCATCGGTGAGCTCCTCCGGCAGGCAAGGCTGCGATGGCTGGGTCATGTAGCCCGCATGCCCAGCCACCGCATGCCGAAACAGCTTTTGTTTGGCCGGATTGAGGGGGCTAAGCGGGCGCGGCACGGGCTAGAGAAGAGATGGAGTGATGTGGTACAGGAGGACGTGGAGCTGAGTGGACTTGCCGATGACTGGTACCAGCGGTGTCAAGATCGGCCTCTGTGGAGGAGGCTCGTGAAGGATGCTACTGGGCAGTTGGAGGCAGTCGCCCTCCAACAACAACGGAGGGCGGAGGAGCGACGCTCACAACAGCGAGCGGAGCGCCGGGTGGCTAAAGCACAGCAGGTTGGCACAGTAGGGGGCACAGGTGGTGCATCAGCCAGTCATCTCAGTCAGTCGACCCGTGGCACCTGGGTCTGCCCCGTGACCTCCTGCCAGCGGGCGTTCGACACTTCACGTGGCCTCAGGGTGCACATAGCCTGGCACAAGCGTCGTGGTGACGTCACCGCCACTTAGTGGCGAATGGCGGTTGTTGTTGTTGTTGTTGTTGTTAATGTAATGTGTGTTGTTAATGTAATGTGTGTTGTGTGTGTAATGTGTGTTGTGTAATGTGTGTTGTGTAATGTGTGTTGTGTAATGTATGTTGTGTAGTGTGTGTTGTGTAATGTGTGTTGTGTGTGTAATGTGTGTTGTTTATGTAGTGTGTGTTTATGTAATGTGTGTTGTGTGTGTAATGTGTGTTGTTTGTGTAATGTGTGTTGTGTAATGTGTGTTGTTTATGTAATGTGTGTTGTGTGTAATGTGTGTTGGTTGTGTAATGTGTGTTGTGTAATGTGTGTTGTTTATGCGATGTGTGTGTAATGTGTGTTGTTTGTGTAATGTGTGTTGTTTGTGTAATGTGTGTTGTGTAATGTGTTGTGTGATGTGTGTTGTGTGTTGTGTATGTAGTGTGTGTTTATGTAATGTGTGTTGTGTGTGTAATGTGTGTTGTTTGTGTAATGTGTGTTGTGTTATGTGTGTTGTGTAATGTGTGTTGTGTATGTAATGTGTGTTGTTTATGTAGTGTGTGTTTATGTAATGTGTGTTGTGTGTATAATGTGTGTTGTTTGTGTAATGTGTGTTGTTTGTGTAATGCGTGTTGTGTAATGTGTGTTGTGTAATGTGTGTTGTGTAATGTGTGTTGTGTAATGTGTGTTGTGTAATGTGTGTTGTTTGTGTAATGTGTGTTGTTTGTGTAATGTGTGTTGTGTAATGTGTGTTGTGTAATGTATGTTGTGTAATGTGTGTTGTTTGTGTAATGTGTGTTGTGTAAAGTGTGTTGTGTAATGTGTGTTGTGTAATGTGTGTTGTGTAATGTGTGTTGTGTAATGTGTGTTGCATAGTGTGTGTTGTTAATGTAATGTGTGTTGTTACTGTAATGTGTGTTGTTAATGTAACGTGTGTTGTTTGTGTAATGTGTGTTGTGTAATGTGTGTTGTGTAATGTATGTTGTGTAGTGTGTGTTGTGTAATGTGTGTTGTGTGTGTAATGTGTGTTGTTTATGTAGTGTGTGTTTATGTAATGTGTGTTGTGTGTAATGTGTGTTGTTTGTGTAATGTGTTGTGTAATGTGTGTTGTTTATGTAATGTGTGCTGTGTGTGTAATGTGTGTTGTTTGTGTAATGTGTGTTGTGTAATGTGGGTTGTGTAGTGTGTGTTGTTTATGTAGTGTGTTGTGTAATGTGTGTTGTGTAATGTGTGTTGTGTGTGTAATGTGTGTTGTTTATGTAGTGTGTGTTTATGTAATGTGTGTTGTGTGTGTAATGTGTGTTGTTTGTGTAATGTGTGTTGTTTGTGTAATGTGTGTTGTTTATGTAATGTGTGTTGTGTGTGTAATGTGTGTTGTTTGTGTAATGTGTGTTGTGTAATGTGTGTTGTGTGTGTAATGTGTGTTGTGTGTGTAATGTGTGTTGTTTGTGTAATGTGTGTTGTGTAATGTGTGTTGTTTATGTAATGTGTGTTGTGTGTGTAATGTGTGTTGTTTATGTAATGTGTGTTGTGTAATGTGTTATGTGTAATGTGTGTTTTGTAGTGTGTGTTGTTAATGTAGCTGCTCAGTCAGAGGAGGAGTTGGAGACGCTGCTGCTGAGACTGGAGCGTGCCACTAAGAGGTGGGGCCTTACCATCAGCCCCACCAAAACTAAGCACCTGCCTGGGTATTTTGTACAATCGGACACTCCACCCCCAAAACTCCCAATCGGTGATGGGGCAGTTGTGGAGAGAGTGGAGAGTTTCCCATACCCGGGCAGTGTGCTTATGACTGGCTCCAGTTTAACAGCAGAGGTCTCACTCCGAATCAGTCGAGCGGCAATATCTTTTCATCGGTTGCGTAACGCTGTGTGGAAGCTACCTGGTCTGTCGCTCCGCACTAAGCTTCAGGTCTTCTCGGCCACGGTCATTCCCTCCCTTCTCTACGCTTGCGAAACGTGGACCCCCCTAATGGAACATCTTCGCCGGTTAGAAACATTTAGGCTGGCCTGCCTACGATCCATCCTGGGTTTAACCAGACTGGATTGTGTGAGGAGCTCACAAATCCTTGAAAGATCTGGGCATGGTCCCATCGGGGAGCTCCTCCGGCAGGCAAGGCTGCGATGGCTGGGTCATGTAGCCCGCATGCCCAGCCACCGCATGCCGAAACAGCTTTTGTTTGGCCGGATTGAGGGGGCTAAGCGGGCGCGGCACGGGCTAGAGAAGAGATGGAGTGATGTGGTACAGGAGGACGTGGAGCTGAGTGGACTTGCCGATGACTGGTACCAGCGGTGTCAAGATCGGCCTCTGTGGAGGAGGCTCGTGAAGGATGCTACTGGGCAGTTGGAGGCAGTCGCCCCCCAACAACAACGGAGGGCGGAGGAGCGACGCTCACAACAACGAGCGGAGCGCCGGGTGGCTAAAGCACAGCAGGTTGGCACAGTAGGGGGCACAGGTGGTGCATCAGCCAGTCATCTCAGTCAGTCGACCCGTGGCACCTGGGCCTGCCCAGTGACCTCCTGCCAGCGGGCGTTCGACACTTTACGTGGCCTCACGGTGCACATAGCCTGGCACAAGCGTCGTGGTGACGTCACCACCACTTAGTGGCGAATGGCGGTTGTTGTTGTTGTTGTGTTGTTGTTGTTGTTAATGTAATGTGTGTTGTTTGTGTAATGTGTGTTGTTTGTGTAATGTGTGTTGTGTAATGTGTGTTGTGTAATGTGTGTTGTGTAATGTGTGTTGTGTAATGTGTGTTGTGTAGTGTGTGTTGTTAATGTAATGTGTGTTGTTAATGTAATGTGTGTTGTTAATGTAACGTGTGTTGTTTGTGTAATGTGTGTTGTGTAATGTGTGTTGTGTAGTGTGTGTTGTTAATGTAATGTGTGTTGTTTTGTAATGTGTGTTGTTTGTGTAATGTGTGTTGTGTAATGTGTGTTGTGTAACGTGTGCTGTGTAATGTGTTGTTTATGTAATGTGTGTTGTGTAATGTGTTGTGTAATGTGTGTTGTTTGTGTAATGTGTGTTGTTTGTGTAATGTGTGTTGTGTAATGTGTGTTGTGTAATGTGTGTTGTGTAATGTGTGGTGTGTAATGTGTGTTGTTTGTGTAATGTGTGTTGTGTAATGTGTGTTGTGTAATGTGTGTTGCAAAGTGTGTGTTGTTAATGTAATGTGTGTTGTTAATGTAATGTGTGTTGTGTGTGTAATGTGTGTTGTGTAATGTGTGTTGTGTAATGTGTGTTGTGTAATGTATGTTGTGTAGTGTGTGTTGTGTAATGTGTGTTGTGTGTGTAATGTGTGTTGTTTATGTAGTGTGTGTTTATGTAATGTGTGTTGTGTGTGTAATGTGTGTTGTTTGTGTAATGTGTGTTGTGTAATGTGTGTTGTTTATGTAATGTGTGTTGTGTGTGTAATGTGTGTTGTTTGTGTAATGTGTGTTGTGTAATGTGTGTTGTTTATGTGATGTGTGTGTAATGTGCGTTGTTTGTGTAATGTGTGTTGTTTGTGTAATGTGTGTTGTGTAATGTGTTGTGTGATGTGTGTTGTGTGTTGTGTATGTAGTGTGTGTTTATGTAATGTGTGTTGTGTGTGTAATGTGTGTTGTTTGTGTAATGTGTGTTGTGTAATGTGTGTTGTGTAATGTGTGTTGTGTGTGTAATGTGTGTTGTTTATGTAGTGTGTGTTTATGTAATGTGTGTTGTGTGTATAATGTGTGTTGTTTGTGTAATGTGTGTTGTTTATGTAATGTGTGTTGTGTGTGTAATGTGTGTTGTTTGTGTAATGTGTGTTGTGTAATGTGTGTTGTGTGTGTAATGTGTGTTGTGTGTGTAATGTGTGTTGTTTGTGTAATGTGTGTTGTGTAATGTGTGTTGTTTATGTAATGTGTGTTGTGTGTGTAATGTGTGTTGTTTTTGTAATGTGTGTTGTGTAATGTGTGTTGTGTAATGTGTGTTGTGTAATGTGTGTTGTGTAGTGTGTGTTGTTAATGTAATGTGTGTTGTTAATGTAATGTGTGTTGTTTGTGTAATGTGTGTTGTGTAATGTGTGTTGTGTAGTGTGTGTTGTTAATGTAATGTGTGTTGTTTATGTAATGTGTGTTGTGTAATGTGTTATGTGTAATGTGTGTTTTGTAGTGTGTGTTGTTAATGTAGCTGCTCAGTCAGAGGAGGAGTTGGAGACGCTGCTGCTGAGACTGGAGCGTGCCACTAAGAGGTGGGGCCTTACCATCAGCCCCACCAAAACTAAGCACCTGCCTGGGTATTTTGTACAATCGGACACTCCACCCCCAAAACTCCCAATCGGTGATGGGGCAGTTGTGGAGAGAGTGGAGAGTTTCCCATACCCGGGCAGTGTGCTTATGACTGGCTCCAGTTTAACAGCAGAGGTCTCACTCCGAATCAGTCGAGCGGCAATATCTTTTCATCGGTTGCGTAACGCTGTGTGGAAGCTACCTGGTCTGTCGCTCCGCACTAAGCTTCAGGTCTTCTCGGCCACGGTCATTCCCTCCCTTCTCTACGCTTGCGAAACGTGGACCCCCCTAATGGAACATCTTCGCCGGTTAGAAACATTTAGGCTGGCCTGCCTACGATCCATCCTGGGTTTAACCAGACTGGATTGTGTGAGGAGCTCACAAATCCTTGAAAGATCTGGGCATGGTCCCATCGGGGAGCTCCTCCGGCAGGCAAGGCTGCGATGGCTGGGTCATGTAGCCCGCATGCCCAGCCACCGCATGCCGAAACAGCTTTTGTTTGGCCGGATTGAGGGGGCTAAGCGGGCGCGGCACGGGCTAGAGAAGAGATGGAGTGATGTGGTACAGGAGGACGTGGAGCTGAGTGGACTTGCCGATGACTGGTACCAGCGGTGTCAAGATCGGCCTCTGTGGAGGAGGCTCGTGAAGGATGCTACTGGGCAGTTGGAGGCAGTCGCCCCCCAACAACAACGGAGGGCGGAGGAGCGACGCTCACAACAACGAGCGGAGCGCCGGGTGGCTAAAGCACAGCAGGTTGGCACAGTAGGGGGCACAGGTGGTGCATCAGCCAGTCATCTCAGTCAGTCGACCCGTGGCACCTGGGCCTGCCCAGTGACCTCCTGCCAGCGGGCGTTCGACACTTTACGTGGCCTCACGGTGCACATAGCCTGGCACAAGCGTCGTGGTGACGTCACCACCACTTAGTGGCGAATGGCGGTTGTTGTTGTTGTTGTGTTGTTGTTGTTGTTAATGTAATGTGTGTTGTTTGTGTAATGTGTGTTGTTTGTGTAATGTGTGTTGTGTAATGTGTGTTGTGTAATGTGTGTTGTGTAATGTGTGTTGTGTAGTGTGTGTTGTTAATGTAATGTGTGTTGTTAATGTAATGTGTGTTGTTAATGTAACGTGTGTTGTTTGTGTAATGTGTGTTGTGTAATGTGTGTTGTGTAGTGTGTGTTGTTAATGTAATGTGTGTTGTTAATGTAATGTGTGTTGTTTGTGTAATGTGTGTTGTTTGTGTAATGTGTGTTGTGTAATGTGTGTTGTGTAGTGTGTGTTGTTAATGTAATGTGTGTTGTTTATGTAATGTGTGTTGTGTAATGTGTTATGTGTAATGTGTGTTTTGTAGTGTGTGTTGTTAATGTAGCTGCTCAGTCAGAGGAGGAGTTGGAGACGCTGCTGCTGAGACTGGAGCGTGCCACTAAGAGGTGGGGCCTTACCATCAGCCCCACCAAAACTAAGCACCTGCCTGGGTATTTTGTACAATCGGACACTCCACCCCCAAAACTCCCAATCGGTGATGGGGCAGTTGTGGAGAGAGTGGAGAGTTTCCCATACCCGGGCAGTGTGCTTATGACTGGCTCCAGTTTAACAGCAGAGGTCTCACTCCGAATCAGTCGAGCGGCAATATCTTTTCATCGGTTGCGTAACGCTGTGTGGAAGCTACCTGGTCTGTCGCTCCGCACTAAGCTTCAGGTCTTCTCGGCCACGGTCATTCCCTCCCTTCTCTACGCTTGCGAAACGTGGACCCCCCTAATGGAACATCTTCGCCGGTTAGAAACATTTAGGCTGGCCTGCCTACGATCCATCCTGGGTTTAACCAGACTGGATTGTGTGAGGAGCTCACAAATCCTTGAAAGATCTGGGCATGGTCCCATCGGGGAGCTCCTCCGGCAGGCAAGGCTGCGATGGCTGGGTCATGTAGCCCGCATGCCCAGCCACCGCATGCCGAAACAGCTTTTGTTTGGCCGGATTGAGGGGGCTAAGCGGGCGCGGCACGGGCTAGAGAAGAGATGGAGTGATGTGGTACAGGAGGACGTGGAGCTGAGTGGACTTGCCGATGACTGGTACCAGCGGTGTCAAGATCGGCCTCTGTGGAGGAGGCTCGTGAAGGATGCTACTGGGCAGTTGGAGGCAGTCGCCCCCCAACAACAACGGAGGGCGGAGGAGCGACGCTCACAACAACGAGCGGAGCGCCGGGTGGCTAAAGCACAGCAGGTTGGCACAGTAGGGGGCACAGGTGGTGCATCAGCCAGTCATCTCAGTCAGTCGACCCGTGGCACCTGGGCCTGCCCAGTGACCTCCTGCCAGCGGGCGTTCGACACTTTACGTGGCCTCACGGTGCACATAGCCTGGCACAAGCGTCGTGGTGACGTCACCACCACTTAGTGGCGAATGGCGGTTGTTGTTGTTGTTGTGTTGTTGTTGTTGTTGTTAATGTAATGTGTGTTGTTTGTGTAATGTGTGTTGTTTGTGTAATGTGTGTTGTGTAATGTGTGTTGTGTAATGTGTGTTGTGTAATGTGTGTTGTGTAGTGTGTGTTGTTAATGTAATGTGTGTTGTTAATGTAATGTGTGTTGTTAATGTAACGTGTGTTGTTTGTGTAATGTGTGTTGTGTAATGTGTGTTGTGTAGTGTGTGTTGTTAATGTAATGTGTGTTGTTTTGTAATGTGTGTTGTTTGTGTAATGTGTGTTGTGTAATGTGTGTTGTGTAACGTGTGCTGTGTAATGTGTGTTGTTTATGTAATGTGTGTTGTGTAATGTGTTGTGTAATGTGTGTTGTTTGTGTAATGTGTGTTGTTTGTGTAATGTGTGTTGTGTAATGTGTGTTGTGTAATGTGTGTTGTGTAATGTGTGGTGTGTAATGTGTGTTGTTTGTGTAATGTGTGTTGTGTAATGTGTGTTGTGTAATGTGTGTTGCAAAGTGTGTGTTGTTAATGTAATGTGTGTTGTTAATGTAATGTGTGTTGTGTGTGTAATGTGTGTTGTGTAATGTGTGTTGTGTAATGTGTGTTGTGTAATGTATGTTGTGTAGTGTGTGTTGTGTAATGTGTGTTGTGTGTGTAATGTGTGTTGTTTATGTAGTGTGTGTTTATGTAATGTGTGTTGTGTGTGTAATGTGTGTTGTTTGTGTAATGTGTGTTGTGTAATGTGTGTTGTTTATGTAATGTGTGTTGTGTGTGTAATGTGTGTTGTTTGTGTAATGTGTGTTGTGTAATGTGTGTTGTTTATGTGATGTGTGTGTAATGTGTGTTGTTTGTGTAATGTGTGTTGTTTGTGTAATGTGTGTTGTGTAATGTGTTGTGTGATGTGTGTTGTGTGTTGTGTATGTAGTGTGTGTTTATGTAATGTGTGTTGTGTGTGTAATGTGTGTTGTTTGTGTAATGTGTGTTGTGTAATGTGTGTTGTGTGTGTAATGTGTGTTGTTTATGTAGTGTGTGTTTATGTAATGTGTGTTGTGTGTATAATGTGTGTTGTTTGTGTAATGTGTGTTGTTTATGTAATGTGTGTTGTGTGTGTAATGTGTGTTGTTTGTGTAATGTGTGTTGTGTAATGTGTGTTGTGTGTGTAATGTGTGTTGTGTGTGTAATGTGTGTTGTTTGTGTAATGTGTGTTGTGTAATGTGTGTTGTTTATGTAATGTGTGTTGTGTGTGTAATGTGTGTTGTTTGTGTAATGTGCGTTGTGTAATGTGTGTTGTGTAATGTGTGTTGTGTAATGTGTGTTGTGTAGTGTGTGTTGTTAATGTAATGTGTGTTGTTAATGTAATGTGTGTTGTTAATGTAATGTGTGTTGTTTGTGTAATGTGTGTTGTGTAATGTGTGTTGTGTAGTGTGTGTTGTTAATGTAATGTGTGTTGTTTATGTAATGTGTGTTGTGTAATGTGTTATGTGTAATGTGTGTTTTGTAGTGTGTGTTGTTAATGTAGCTGCTCAGTCAGAGGAGGAGTTGGAGACGCTGCTGCTGAGACTGGAGTGTGCCACTAAGAGGTGGGGCCTTACCATCAGCCCCACCAAAACTAAGCACCTGCCTGGGTATTTTGTACAATCGGACACTCCACCCCCAAAACTCCCAATCGGTGATGGGGCAGTTGTGGAGAGAGTGGAGAGTTTCCCATACCCGGGCAGTGTGCTTATGACTGGCTCCAGTTTAACAGCAGAGGTCTCACTCCGAATCAGTCGAGCGGCAATATCTTTTCATCGGTTGCGTAACGCTGTGTGGAAGCTACCTGGTCTGTCGCTCCGCACTAAGCTTCAGGTCTTCTCGGCCACGGTCATTCCCTCCCTTCTCTACGCTTGCGAAACGTGGACCCCCCTAATGGAACATCTTCGCCGGTTAGAAACATTTAGGCTGGCCTGCCTACGATCCATCCTGGGTTTAACCAGACTGGATTGTGTGAGGAGCTCACAAATCCTTGAAAGATCTGGGCATGGTCCCATCGGGGAGCTCCTCCGGCAGGCAAGGCTGCGATGGCTGGGTCATGTAGCCCGCATGCCCAGCCACCGCATGCCGAAACAGCTTTTGTTTGGCCGGATTGAGGGGGCTAAGCGGGCGCGGCACGGGCTAGAGAAGAGATGGAGTGATGTGGTACAGGAGGACGTGGAGCTGAGTGGACTTGCCGATGACTGGTACCAGCGGTGTCAAGATCGGCCTCTGTGGAGGAGGCTCGTGAAGGATGCTACTGGGCAGTTGGAGGCAGTCGCCCCCCAACAACAACGGAGGGCGGAGGAGCGACGCTCACAACAACGAGCGGAGCGCCGGGTGGCTAAAGCACAGCAGGTTGGAACAGTAGGGGGCACAGGTGGTGCATCAGCCAGTCATCTCAGTCAGTCGACCCGTGGCACCTGGGCCTGCCCAGTGACCTCCTGCCAGCGGGCGTTCGACACTTTACGTGGCCTCACGGTGCACATAGCCTGGCACAAGTGTCGTGGTGACGTCACCACCACTTAGTGGCGAATGGCGGTTGTTGTTGTTGTTGTTGTTGTTAATGTAATGTGTGTTGTTTGTGTAATGTGTGTTGTTTGTGTAATGTGTTGTGTAATGTGTGTTGTGTAATGTGTGTTGTGTAATGTGTGTTGTGTAATGTGTGTTGTGTAGTGTGTGTTGTTAATGTAATGTGTGTTGTTAATGTAATGTGTGTTGTTAATGTAACGTGTGTTGTTTGTGTAATGTGTGTTGTGTAATGTGTGTTGTGTAGTGTGTGTTGTTAATGTAATGTGTGTTGTTAATGTAATGTGTGTTGTTTGTGTAATGTGTGTTGTGTAATGTGTGTTGTGTAGTGTGTGTTGTTAATGTAATGTGTGTTGTTTTGTAATGTGTGTTGTTTGTGTAATGTGTGTTGTGTAATGTGTGTTGTGTAACGTGTGCTGTGTAATGTGTGTTGTTTATGTAATGTGTTGTGTAATGTGTTGTGTAATGTGTGTTGTTTGTGTAATGTGTGTTGCTTGTGTAATGTGTGTTGTGTAATGTGTGTTGTGTAATGTGTGTTGTGTAATGTGTGTTGTGTAATGTGTGTTGTTTGTGTAGTGTGTGTTGTGTAAAGTGTGTTGTGTAATGTGTGTTGTTTGTGTAATGTGTGTTGTGTAATGTGTGTTGTGTAATGTGTGTTGCAAAGTGTGTGTTGTTAATGTAATGTGTGTTGTTAATGTAATGTGTGTTGTGTGTGTAATGTGTGTTGTGTAATGTGTGTTGTGTAATGTGTGTTGTGTAATGTATGTTGTGTAGTGTGTGTTGTGTAATGTGTGTTGTGTGTGTAATGTGTGTTGTTTATGTAGTGTGTGTTGTTTGTGTAATGTGTGTTGTGTAATGTGTGTTGTGTGTGTAATGTGTGGTGTGTGTAATGTGTGTTGTTTGTGTAATGTGTGTTGTGTAATGTGTGTTGTTTATGTGATGTGTGTGTAATGTGCGTTGTTTGTGTAATGTGTGTTGTTTGTGTAATGTGTGTTGTGTAATGTGTTGTGTGTTGTGTGTTGTGTATGTAGTGTGTGTTTATGTAATGTGTGTTGTGTGTGTAATGTGTGTTGTTTGTGTAATGTGTGTTGTCTAATGTGTGTTGTGTAATGTGTGTTGTGTGTGTAATGTGTGTTGTTTATGTAGTGTGTGTTTATGTAATGTGTGTTGTGTGTGTAATGTGTGTTGTTTGTGTAATGTGTGTTGTTTGTGTAATGTGTGTTGTTTATTTAATGTGTGTTGTGTGTGTAATGTGTGTTGTTTGTGTAATGTGTGTTGTGTGTGTAATGTGTGTTGTGTGTGTAATGTGTGTTGTTTGTGTAATGTGTGTTGTGTAATGTGTGTTGTTTATGTAATGTGTGTTGTGTGTGTAATGTGTGTTGTTTGTGTAATGTGTGTTGTGTAATGTGTGTTGTGTAATGTGTGTTGTGTAGTGTGTGTTGTTAATGTAATGTGTGTTGTTAATGTAATGTGTGTTGTTAATGTAATGTGTGTTGTTTGTGTAATGTGTGTTGTGTAATGTGTGTTGTGTAATGTGTGTTGTGTAATGTGTGTTGTGTAGTGTGTGTTGTTAATGTAATGTGTGTTGTTAATGTAATGTGTGTTGTTAATGTAATGTGTGTGTTGTGTAATGTGTTATGTGTAATGTGTGTTTTGTAGTGTGTGTTGTTAATGTAGCTGCTCAGTCAGAGGAGGAGTTGGAGACGCTGCTGCTGAGACTGGAGCGTGCCACTAAGAGGTGGGGCCTTACCATCAGCCCCACCAAAACTAAGCACCTGCCTGGGTATTTTGTACAATCGGACACTCCACCCCCAAAACTCCAAATCGGTGATGGGGCAGTTGTGGAGAGAGTGGAGAGTTTCCCATACCCGGGCAGTGTGCTTATGACTGGCTCCAGTTTAACAGCAGAGGTCTCACTCCGAATCAGTCGAGCGGCAATATCTTTTCATCGGTTGCGTAACGCTGTGTGGAAGCTACCTGGTCTGTCGCTCCGCACTAAGCTTCAGTTCTTCTCGGCCACGGTCATTCCCTCCCTTCTCTACGCTTGCGAAACGTGGACCCCCCTAATGGAACATCTTCGCCGGTTAGAAACATTTAGGCTGGCCTGCCTACGATCCATCCTGGGTTTAACCAGACTGGATTGTGTGAGGAGCTCACAAATCCTTGAAAGATCTGGGCATGGTCCCATCGGGGAGCTCCTCCGGCAGGCAAGGCTGCGATGGCTGGGTCATGTAGCCCGCATGCCCAGCCACCGCATGCCGAAACAGCTTTTGTTTGGCCGGATTGAGGGGGCTAAGCGGGCGCGGCACGGGCTAGAGAAGAGATGGAGTGATGTGGTACAGGAGGACGTGGAGCTGAGTGGACTTGCCGATGACTGGTACCAGCGGTGTCAAGATCGGCCTCTGTGGAGGAGGCTCGTGAAGGATGCTACTGGGCAGTTGGAGGCAGTCGCCCTCCAACAACAACGGAGGGCGGAGGAGCGACGCTCACAACAACGAGCGGAGCGCCGGGTGGCTAAAGCACAGCAGGTTGGCACAGTAGGGGGCGCAGGTGGTGCATCAGCCAGTCATCCCAGTCAGTCGACCCGTGGCACCTGGGCCTGCCCAGTGACCTCCTGACAGCGGGCGTTCGACACTTTACGTGGCCTCACGGTGCACATAGCCTGGCACAAGCGTCGTGGTGACGTCACCACCACTTAGTGGCGAATGGCGGTTGTTGTTGTGTTGTTGTTGTTAATGTAATGTGTGTTGTTTGTGTAATGTGTGTTGTTTGTGTAATGTGTGTTGTGTAATGTGCGTTGTGTAATGTGTGTTGTGTAATGTGAGTTGTGTAATGTGTGGTGTGTAATGTGTGTTGTGTAGTGTGTGTTGTTAATGTAATGTGTGTTGTTAATGTAATGTGTGTTGTTAATGTAACGTGTGTTGTTTGTGTAATGTGTGTTGTGTAATGTGTGTTGTGTAGTGTGTGTTGTTAATGTAATGTGTGTTGTTAATGTAATGTGTGTTGTTTGTGTAATGTGCGTTGTGTAATGTGTGTTGTGTAGTGTGTGTTGTTAATGTAATGTGTGTTGTTTTGTAATGTGTGTTGTTTGTGTAATGTGTGTTGTGTAATGTGTGTTGTGTAACGTGTGCTGTGTAATGTGTGTTGTTTATGTAATGTGTGTTGTTTGTGTAATGTGTGTTGTTTAATGTGTGTTGTGTAGTGTGTGTTGTTAATGTAACGTGTGTTGTTAATGTAATGTGTGTTGTTTGTGTAATGTGTGTTGTGTAATGTGTGTTGTGTAGTGTGTGTTGTGTAATGTGTGTTGTTTGTGTAATGTGTGTTGTGTAATGTGTGTTGTGTAATGTGTGTTGCATAGTGTGTGTTGTTAATGTAATGTGTGTTGTTTGTGTAATGTGTGTTGTGTAATGTGTGTTGTGTGTGTAATGTTTATTGTTTGTGTAATGTGTGTTGTGTAATGTGTGTTGTTTATGTGATGTGCTGTGTGTGTAATGTGTGTTGTTTGTGTAATGTGTGCTGTGTAATGTGTGTTGTGTGATGTGTGTTGTGTAGTGTGTGTTGTTTATGTAGTGTGTGTTTATGTAATGTGTGTTGTGTGTGTAATGTGTGTTGTTTGTGTAATGTGTGTTGTTTGTGTAATGTGTGTTGTTTATGTAATGTGTGTTGTGTGTGTAATGTGTGTTGTTTGTGTAATGTGTGTTGTGTAATGTGTGATGTGTGTTGTGTGTGTAATGTGTGTTGTTTGTGTAATGTGTGTTGTGTAATGTGTGTTGTTTATGTAATGTGTTGTGTGTGCAATGTGTGTTGTTTATGTAATGTGTGTTGTGTAATGTGTTATGTGTAATGTGTGTTGTGTAGTGTGTTGTTAATGTAATGTGTGTTGTTTGTGTAATGTGTGTTGTTTGTGTAATGTGTGTTGTGTAATGTGTGTTGTGTAATGTGTGTTGTGTAATGTGCGTTGTGTAATGTGTGTTGTGTAGTGTGTGTTGTTAATGTAATGTGTGATGTTAATGTAATGTGTGTTGTTAATGTAATGTGTGTTGTTTGTGTAATGTGTGTTGTGTAATGTGTGTTGTGTAGTGTGTGTTGTTAATGTAATGTGTGTTGTTAATGTAATGTGTGTTGTTTGTGTAATGTGTGTTGTGTAATGTGTGTTGTTAATGTAATGTGTGTTGTTTATGTAATGTGTGTTGTTTGTGTAATGTGTGTTGTTTGTGTAATGTGTGTTGTGTAATGTGTGTTATGTAATGTGTGCTGTGTAATGTGTGTTGTTTATGTAATGTGTGTTGTGTAATGTGTGTTGTGTAATGTGTGTTGTGTAATGTGTGTTGTTTGTGTAATGTGTGTTGTGTAATGTGTGTTGTGTAATGTGTGTTGTGTAATGTGTGTTGTGTAATGCGTGTTGTGAGTGTAATGTGTGTTGTGTAATGTGTGTTGTGTAATGTGTGTTGTGTAATGTGTGTTGTGTAAAGTGTGTTGTGTAATGTATGTTGTGTAATGTGTGTTGTGTAATGTGTGTTGTGTGTGTAGTGTGTGTTGTTTATGTAGTGTGTGTTTATGTAATGTGTGTTGTGAGTGTAATGTGTGTTGTTTGTGTAATGTGTTGTGTAATGTGTGTTGTGTAATCTGTGTTGTGTGTGTAATGTGTGTTGTTTATGTAGTGTGTGTTTATGTAATGTGTGTTGTGTGTGTAATGTGTGTTGTTTGTGTAATGTGTGTTGTTTGTGTAATGTGTGTTGTTTATGTAATGTGTGTTGTGTGTGTAATGTGTGTTGTTTGTGTAATGTGTGTTGTGTAATGTGTGTTGTGTGTGTAATGTGTGTTGTTTGTGTAATGTGTGTTGTGTAATGTGTGTTGTTTATGTGATGTGTTGTGTGTGTAATGTGTGTTGTTTGTGTAATGTGTGTTGTGTGTTGTGTAATGTGTGTTGTGTAGTGTGTGTTGTTTATGTAGTGTGTGTTTATGTAATGTGTGTTGTGTGTGTAATGTGTGTTGTTTGTGTAATGTGTTGTGTAATGTGTGTTGTGTAATGTGTGTTGTTTATGTAGTGTGTGTTTATGTAATGTGTGTTGTGTGTGTAATGTGTGCTGTTTGTGTAATGTGTGTTGTTTGTGTAATGTGTGTTGTGTGTGTAATGTGTGTTGTTTGTGTAATGTGTGTTGTGTAATGTGTGTTGTGTGTGTAATGTGTGTTGTGTGTGTAATGTGTGTTGTTTGTGTAATGTGTGTTGTGTAATATGTGTTGTTTATGTAATGTGTGTTGTGTGTGTAATGTGTGTTGTTTATGTAATGTGTGTTGTGTAATGTGTTGTGTAATGTGTGTTTTGTAGTGTGTGTTGTTAATGTAGCTGCTCAGTCAGAGGAGGAGTTGGAGACGCTGCTGCTGAGACTGGAGTGTGCCACTAAGAGGTGGGGCCTTACCATCAGCCCCACCAAAACTAAGCACCTGCCTGGGTATTTTGTACCATCGGACACTCCACCCCCAAAACTCCCAATCGGTGATGGGGCAGTTGTGGAGAGAGTGGAGAGTTTCCCATACCTGGGCAGTGTGCTTATGACTGGCTCCAGTTTAACAGCAGAGGTCTCACTCCGAATCAGTCGAGCGGCAATATCTTTTCATCGGTTGCGTAACGCTGTGTGGAAGCTACCTGGTCTGTCGCTCCGCACTAAGCTTCAGGTCTTCTCGGCCACGGTCATTCCCTCCCTTCTCTACGCTTGCGAAACGTGGACCCCCCTAATAGAACATCTTCGCCGGTTAGAAACATTTAGGCTGGCCTGCCTACGATCCATCCTGGGTTTAACCAGACTGGATTGTGTGAGGAGCTCACAAATCCTTGAAAGATCTGGGCAGGGTCCCATCGGTGAGCTCCTCCGGCAGGCAAGGCTGCGATGGCTGGGTCATGTAGCCCGCATGCCCAGCCACCGCATGCCGAAACAGTTTTTGTTTGGCCGGATTGAGGGGGCTAAGCGGGCACGGCACGGGCTAGAGAAGAGATGGAGTGATGTGGTACAGGAGGACGTGGAGCTGAGTGGACTTGCCGATGACTGGTACCAGCGGTGTCAAGATCGGCCTCTGTGGAGGAGGCTCGTGAAGGATGCTACTGGGCAGTTGGAGGCAGTCGCCCTCCAACAACAACGGAGGGCGGAGGAGCGACGCTCACAACAACGAGCGGAGCGCCGGGTGGCTAAAGCACAGCAGGTTGGCACAGTAGGGGGCACAGGTGGTGCATCAGCCAGTCATCTCAGTCAGTCGACCCGTGGCACCTGGGTCTGCCCAGTGACCTCCTGCCAGCGGGCATTCGACACTTCACGTGGCCTCACGGTGCACATAGCCTGGCACAAGCGTCGTGGTGACGTCACCGCCACTTAGTGGCGATTGGCGGTTGTTGTTGTTGTGTTGTTGTTAATGTAATGTGTGTTGTTTGTGTAATGTGTGTTGTTTGTGTAATGTGTGTTGTGTAATGTGTGTGTAATGTGTGTTGTGTAATGTGTGTTGTGTAATGTGTGTTGTGTAGTGTGTGTTGTTAATGTAATGTGTGTTGTTAATGTAATGTGTGTTGTTAATGTAATGTGTGTTGTTTGTGTAATGTGTGTTGTGTAATGTGTGTTGTGTAGTGTGTGTTGTTAATGTAATGTGTGTTGTTAATGTAATGTGTGTTGTTTGTGTAATGTGTGTTGTGTAATGTGTGTTGTGTAGTGTGTGTTGTTAATGTAATGTGTGTTGTTTATGTAATGTGTGTTGTTTGTGTAATGTGTGTTGTTTGTGTAATGTGTGTTGTTTGTGTAATGTGTGTTGTGTAATGTGTGCTGTGTAATGTGTGTTGTTTATGTAATGTGTGTTGTTTATGTAATGTGTGTTGTGTAATGTGTGTTGTGTAATGTGTGTTGTGTAATGTGTGTTGTTTAATGTGTGTTGTGTAATGTGTGTTGTGTAATGTGTGTTGTGTAAAGTGTGTTGTGTAATGTATGTTGTGTAATGTGTGTTGTGTAATGTGTGTTGTGTGTGTAGTGTGTGTTGTTTATGTAGTGTGTGTTTATGTAATGTGTGTTGTGAGTGTAATGTGTGTTGTTTGTGTAATGTGTTGTGTAATGTGTGTTGTGTAATCTGTGTTGTGTGTGTAATGTGTGTTGTTTATGTAGTGTGTGTTTATGTAATGTGTGTTGTGTGTGTAATGTGTGTTGTTTGTGTAATGTGTGTTGTTTGTGTAATGTGTGTTGTTTATGTAATGTGTGTTGTGTGTGTAATGTGTGTTGTTTGTGTAATGTGTGTTGTGTAATGTGTGCTGTGTGTGTAATGTGTGTTGTTTGTGTAATGTGTGTTGTGTAATGTGTGTTGTTTATGTGATGTGTTGTGTGTGTAATGTGTGTTGTTTGTGTAATGTGTGTTGTGTAATGTGTGTTGTGTAGTGTGTGTTGTTTATGTAGTGTGTGTTTATGTAATGTGTGTTGTGTGTGTAATGTGTGTTGTTGTGTATGTGTGTTTGTTATGTGGTGTTGTGTAATGTGGTGTGTTATGTGTGTGTTTAGTATGTGTTGTGTGTGTGTGCTGTGTGTGGTGTGTTTGTTGTGTAATGTGTGTGGTGTGTAATGTGTGTTGTGTAGATGAATGTGTGTTGTTTGTGTAATGTGTGTTGTGTAATGTGTGTGTAATGTGTGTTGTGTGTGTAATGTGTGTTGTTTGTGTAATGTGTGTTGTGTAATGTGTGTTGTTTATGTAATGTGTGTTGTGTGTGTAATGTGTGTTGTTTATGTAATGTGTGTTGTGTAATGTGTTATGTGTAATGTGTGTTTTGTAGTGTGTGTTGTTAATGTAGCTGCTCAGTCAGAGGAGGAGTTGGAGACGCTGCTGCTGAGACTGGAGCGTGCAACTAAGAGGTGGGGCCTTACCATCAGCCCCACCAAAACTAAGCACCTGCCTGGGTATTTTGTACCATCGGACACTCCACCCCCAAAACTCCCAATCGGTGATGGGGCAGTTGTGGAGAGAGTGGAGAGTTTCCCATACCCGGGCAGTGTGCTTATGACTGGCTCCAGTTTAACAGCAGAGGTCTCACTCCGAATCAGTCGAGCGGCAATATTTTTTCATCGGTTGCGTAACGCTGTGTGGAAGCTACCTGGTCTGTCGCTCCGCACTAAGCTTCAGGTCTTCTCGGCCACGGTCATTCCCTCCCTTCTCTACGCTTGCGAAACGTGGACCCCCCTAATGGAACATCTTCGCCGGTTAGAAACATTTAGGCTGGCCTGCCTACGATCCATCCTGGGTTTAACCAGACTGGATTGTGTGAGGAGCTCACAAATCCTTGAAAGATCTGGGCATGGTCCCATCGGGGAGCTCCTCCGGCAGGCAAGGCTGCGATGGCTGGGTCATGTAGCCCGCATGCCCAGCCACCGCATGCCGAAACAGTTTTTGTTTGGCCGGATTGAGGGGGCTAAGCGGGCACGGCACGGGCTAGAGAAGAGATGGAGTGATGTGGTACAGGAGGACGTGGAGCTGAGTGGACTTGCCGATGACTGGTACCAGCGGTGTCAAGATCGGCCTCTGTGGAGGAGGCTCGTGAAGGATGCTACTGGGCAGTTGGAGGCAGTCGCCCTCCAACAACAACGGAGGGCGGAGGAGCGACGCTCACAACAACGAGCGGAGCGCCGGGTGGCTAAAGCACAGCAGGTTGGCACAGTAGGGGGCACAGGTGGTGCATCAGCCAGTCATCTCAGTCAGTCGACCCGTGGCACCTGGGTCTGCCCAGTGACCTCCTGCCAGCGGGCATTCGACACTTCACGTGGCCTCACGGTGCACATAGCCTGGCACAAGCGTCGTGGTGACGTCACCGCCACTTAGTGGCGATTGGCGGTTGTTGTTGTGTTGTTGTTGTTGTTAATGTAATGTGTGTTGTTTGTGTAATGTGTGTTGTTTGTGTAATGTGTGTTGTGTAATGTGTGTGTAATGTGTGTTGTGTAATGTGTGTTGTGTAATGTGTGTTGTGTAGTGTGTGTTGTTAATGTAATGTGTGTTGTTAATGTAATGTGTGTTGTTAATGTAATGTGTGTTGTTTGTGTAATGTGTGTTGTGTAATGTGTGTTGTGTAGTGTGTGTTGTTAATGTAATGTGTGTTGTTAATGTAATGTGTGTTGTTTGTGTAATGTGTGTTGTGTAATGTGTGTTGTGTAGTGTGTGTTGTTAATGTAATGTGTGTTGTTTATGTAATGTGTGTTGTTTGTGTAATGTGTGTTGTTTGTGTAATGTGTGTTGTGTAATGTGTGTTGTGTAATGTGTGTTGTGTAATGTGTGCTGTGTAATGTGTGTTGTTTATGTAATGTGTGTTGTGTAATGTGTGTTGTGTAATGTGTGTTGTGTAATGTGTGTTGTTTAATGTGTGTTGTGTAATGTGTGTTGTGTAATGTGTGTTGTGTAAAGTGTGTTGTGCAATGTATGTTGTGTAATGTGTGTTGTGTAATGTGTGTTGTGTGTGTAGTGTGTGTTGTTTATGTAGTGTGTGTTTATGTAATGTGTGTTGTGAGTGTAATGTGTGTTGTTTGTGTAATGTGTTGTGTAATGTGTGTTGTGTAATCTGTGTTGTGTGTGTAATGTGTGTTGTTTATGTAGTGTGTGTTTATGTAATGTGTGTTGTGTGTGTAATGTGTGTTGTTTGTGTAATGTGTGTTGTTTGTGTAATGTGTGTTGTTTATGTAATGTGTGTTGTGTGTGTAATGTGTGTTGTTTGTGTAATGTGTGTTGTGTAATGTGTGTTGTGTGTGTAATGTGTGTTGTTTGTGTAATGTGTGTTGTGTAATGTGTGTTGTTTATGTGATGTGTTGTGTGTGTAATGTGTGTTGTTTGTGTAATGTGTGTTGTGTAATGTGTGTGTAATGTGTGTTGTGTGTGTAATGTGTGTTGTTTGTGTAATGTGTGTTGTGTAATGTGTGTGTAATGTGTGTTGTGTGTGTAATGTGTGTTGTTTGTGTAATGTGTGTTGTGTAATGTGTGTTGTTTATGTAATGTGTGTTGTGTGTGTAATGTGTGTTGTTTATGTAATGTGTGTTGTGTAATGTGTTATGTGTAATGTGTGTTTTGTAGTGTGTGTTGTTAATGTAGCTGCTCAGTCAGAGGAGGAGTTGGAGACGCTGCTGCTGAGACTGGAGCGTGCCACTAAGAGGTGGGGCCTTACCATCAGCCCCACCAAAACTAAGCACCTGCCTGGGTATTTTGTACCATCGGACACTCCACCCCCAAAACTCCCAATCGGTGATGGGGCAGTTGTGGAGAGAGTGGAGAGTTTCCCATACCCGGGCAGTGTGCTTATGACTGGCTCCAGTTTAACAGCAGAGGTCTCACTCCGAATCAGTCGAGCGGCAATATTTTTTCATCGGTTGCATAACGCTGTGTGGAAGCTACCTGGTCTGTCGCTCCGCACTAAGCTTCAGGTCTTCTCGGCCACGGTCATTCCCTCCCTTCTCTACGCTTGCGAAACGTGGACCCCCCTAATGGAACATCTTCGCCGGTTAGAAACATTTAGGCTGGCCTGCCTACGATCCATCCTGGGTTTAACCAGACTGGATTGTGTGAGGAGCTCACAAATCCTTGAAAGATCTGGGCAGGGTCCCATCGGTGAGCTCCTCCGGCAGGCAAGGCTGCGATGGCTGGGTCATGTAGCCCGCATGCCCAGCCACCGCATGCCGAAACAGTTTTTGTTTGGCCGGATTGAGGGGGCTAAGCGGGCACGGCACGGGCTAGAGAAGAGATGGAGTGATGTGGTACAGGAGGACGTGGAGCTGAGTGGACTTGCCGATGACTGGTACCAGCGGTGTCAAGATCGGCCTCTGTGGAGGAGGCTCGTGAAGGATGCTACTGGGCAGTTGGAGGCAGTCGCCCTCCAACAACAACGGAGGGCGGAGGAGCGACGCTCACAACAACGAGCGGAGCGCCGGGTGGCTAAAGCACAGCAGGTTGGCACAGTAGGGGGCACAGGTGGTGCATCAGCCAGTCATCTCAGTCAGTCGACCCGTGGCACCTGGGTCTGCCCAGTGACCTCCTGCCAGCGGGCATTCGACACTTCACGTGGCCTCACGGTGCACATAGCCTGGCACAAGCGTCGTGGTGACGTCACCGCCACTTAGTGGCGATTGGCGGTTGTTGTTGTGTTGTTGTTGTTGTTAATGTAATGTGTGTTGTTTGTGTAATGTGTGTTGTTTGTGTAATGTGTGTTGTGTAATGTGTGTGTAATGTGTGTTGTGTAATGTGTGTTGTGTAATGTGTGTTGTGTAGTGTGTGTTGTTAATGTAATGTGTGTTGTTAATGTAATGTGTGTTGTTAATGTAATGTGTGTTGTTTGTGTAATGTGTGTTGTGTAATGTGTGCTGTGTAGTGTGTGTTGTTAATGTAATGTGTGTTGTTAATGTAATGTGTGTTGTTTGTGTAATGTGTGTTGTGTAATGTGTGTTGTGTAGTGTGTGTTGTTAATGTAATGTGTGTTGTTTATGTAATGTGTGTTGTTTGTGTAATGTGTGTTGTTTGTGTAATGTGTGTTGTGTATGTAATGTGTGTTGTTTGTGTAATGTGTGTTGTTTGTGTAATGTGTGTTGTGTAATGTGTGTTGTGTAATGTGTGTTGTGTAATGTGTGCTGTGTAATGTGTGTTGTTTATGTAATGTGTGTTGTGTAATGTGTGTTGTGTAATGTGTGTTGTGTAATGTGTGTTGTTTAATGTGTGTTGTGTAATGTGTGTTGTGTAAAGTGTGTTGTGTAATGTATGTTGTGTAATGTGTGTTGTGTAATGTGTGTTGTGTGTGTAGTGTGTGTTGTTTATGTAGTGTGTGTTTATGTAATGTGTGTTGTGAGTGTAATGTGTGTTGTTTGTGTAATGTGTTGTGTAATGTGTGTTGTGTAATCTGTGTTGTGTGTGTAATGTGTGTTGTTTATGTAGTGTGTGTTTATGTAATGTGTGTTGTGTGTGTAATGTGTGTTGTTTGTGTAATGTGTGTTGTTTGTGTAATGTGTGTTGTTTATGTAATGTGTGTTGTGTGTGTAATGTGTGTTGTTTGTGTAATGTGTGTTGTGTAATGTGTGTTGTGTGTGTAATGTGTGTTGTTTGTGTAATGTGTGTTGTGTAATGTGTGTTGTTTATGTGATGTGTTGTGTGTGTAATGTGTGTTGTTTGTGTAATGTGTGTTGTGTAATGTGTGTTGTGTAGTGTGTGTTGTTTATGTAGTGTGTGTTTATGTAATGTGTGTTGTGTGTGTGATGTGTGTTGTTTGTGTAATGTGTTATGTAATGTGTGTTGTGTAATGTGTGTTGTGTGTGCAATGTGTGTTGTTTATGTAGTGTGTGTTTATGTAATGTGTGTTGTGTGTGTAATGTGTGCTGTTTGTGTAATGTGTGTTGTTTGTGTAATGTGTGTTGTTTATGTAATGTGTGTGTAATGTGTGTTGTTTGTGTAATGTGTGTTGTGTAATGTGTGTGTAATGTGTGTTGTGTGTGTAATGTGTGTTGTTTGTGTAATGTGTGTTGTGTAATGTGTGTTGTTTATGTAATGTGTGTTGTGTGTGTAATGTGTGTTGTTTATGTAATGTGTGTTGTGTAATGTGTTATGTGTAATGTGTGTTTTGTAGTGTGTGTTGTTAATGTAGCTGCTCAGTCAGAGGAGGAGTTGGAGACGCTGCTGCTGAGACTGGAGCGTGCCACTAAGAGGTGGGGCCTTACCATCAGCCCCACCAAAACTAAGCACCTGCCTGGGTATTTTGTACCATCGGACACTCCACCCCCAAAACTCCCAATCGGTGATGGGGCAGTTGTGGAGAGAGTGGAGAGTTTCCCATACCCGGGCAGTGTGCTTATGACTGGCTCCAGTTTAACAGCAGAGGTCTCACTCCGAATCAGTCGAGCGGCAATATCTTTTCATCGGTTGCGTAACGCTGTGTGGAAGCTACCTGGTCTGTCGCTCCGCACTAAGCTTCAGGTCTTCTCGGCCACGGTCATTCCCTCCCTTCTCTACGCTTGCGAAACGTGGATCCCCCTAATGGAACATCTTCGCCGGTTAGAAACATTTAGGCTGGCCTGCCTACGATCCATCCTGGGTTTAACCAGACTGGATTGTGTGAGGAGCTCACAAATCCTTGAAAGATCTGGGCAGGGTCCCATCGGTGAGCTCCTCCGGCAGGCAAGGCTGCGATGGCTGGGTCATGTAGCCCGCATGCCCAGCCACCGCATGCCGAAACAGCTTTTGTTTTGCCGGATTGAGGGGGCTAAGCGGTCGCGGCACGGGCTAGAGAAGAGATGGAGTGATGTGGTACAGGAGGACGTGGAGCTGAGTGGACTTGCCGATGACTGGTACCAGCGGTGTCAAGATCGGCCTCTGTGGAGGAGGCTCGTGAAGGATGCTACTGGGCAGTTGGAGGCAGTCGCCCTCCAACAACAACGGAGGGCGGAGGAGCGACGCTCACAACAACGAGCGGAGCGCCGGGTGGCTAAAGCACAGCAGGTTGGCACAGTAGGGGGCACAGGTGGTGCATCAGCCAGTCATCTCAGTCAGTCGACCCATGGCACCTGGGTCTGCCCAGTGACCTCCTGCCAGCGGGCGTTCGACACTTCACGTGGCCTCACGGTGCACATAGCCTGGCACAAGCGTCGTGGTGACGTCACCGCCACTTAGTGGCGAATGGCGGTTGTTGTTGTGTTGTTGTTGTTAATGTAATGTGTGTTGTTTGTGTAATGTGTGTTGTTTGTGTAATGTGTGTTGTGCAATGTGTGTTGTGTAATGTGTGTTGTGTAATGTGTGTTGTGTAATGTGTGTTGTGTAGTGTGTGTTGTTAATGTAATGTGTGTTGTTAATGTAATGTGTGTTGTTAATGTAATGTGTGTTGTTTGTGTAATGTGTGTTGTGTAATGTGTGTTGTGTAGTGTGTGTTGTTAATGTAATGTGTGTTGTTAATGTAATGTGTGTTGTTTGTGTAATGTGTGTTGTGTAATGTGTGTTGTGTAGTGTGTGTTGTGTAATGTGTGTTGTTTGTGTAATGTGTGTTGTGTAATGTGTGTTGTGTAATGTGTGTTGCATAGTGTGTGTTGTTAATGTAATGTGTGTTGTTTGTGTAATGTGTGTTGTGTAATGTGTGTTGTGTAGTGTGTGTTGTTAATGTAATGTGTGTTGTTTATTTAATGTGTGTTGTTTGTGTAATGTGTGTTGTTTGTGTAATGTGTGTTGTGTAATTTGTGTTGTGTAATGTGTGCTGTGTAATGTGTGTTGTTTATGTAATGTGTGTTGTGTAATGTGTGTTGTGTAATGTGTGTTGTGTAATGTGTGTTGTGTAATGTGTGTTGTGTAATGTGTGTTGTGTAATGTGTGTTGTGTAATGTGTGTTGTGTAATGTGTGTTGTGTAATGTGTGTTGTTAATGTGTGTTGTGTGTGTAATGTGTGTTGTTTGTGTAATGTGTGTTGTGTAATGTATGTTGTGTAATGTGTGTTGTTTGTGTAATGTGTGTTGTGTAAAGTGTGTTGTGTAATGTGTGTTTTTGTGTAATGTGTGTTGTGTAATGTGTGTTGTGTAATGTGTGTTGTGTAATGTGTGTTGTGTAATGTGTGTTGTTTGTGTAATGTGTGTTGTGTAATGTGTGTTGTGTAATGTGTGTTGTGTAGTGTGTGTTGTTAATGTAATGTGTGTTGTTTGTGTAATGTGTGTTGTGTAATGTGTGTTGTGTAGTGTGTGTTGTTAATGTAATGTGTGTTGTTAATGTAATGTGTGTTGTTTGTGTAATGTGTGTTGTGTAATGTGTGTTGTGTAGTGTGTGTTGTGTAATGTGTGTTGTTTGTGTAATGTGTGTTGTGTAATGTATGTTGTGTAATGTGTGTTGCATAGTGTGTGTTGTTAATGTAATGTGTGTTGTTTGTGTAATGTGTGTTGTGTAATGTGTGTTGTGTAGTGTGTGTTGTTAATGTAATGTGTGTTGTTTATTTAATGTGTGTTGTTTGTGTAATGTGTGTTGTTTGTGTAATGTGTGTTGTGTAATTTGTGTTGTGTAATGTGTGCTGTGTAATGTGTGTTGTTTATGTAATGTGTGTTGTGTAATGTGTGTTGTGTAATGTGTGTTGTGTAATGTGTGTTGTGTAATGTGTGTTGTGTAATGTGTGTTGTGTAATGTGTGTTGTGTAATGTGTGTTGTTTATGTAATGTGTGTTGTGTAATGTGTGTTGTTAATGTGTGTTGTGTGTGTAATGTGTGTTGTTTGTGTAATGTGTGTTGTGTAATGTATGTTGTGTAATGTGTGTTGTTTGTGTAATGTGTGTTGTGTAAAGTGTGTTGTGTAATGTGTGTTTTTGTGTAATGTGTGTTGTGTAATGTGTGTTGTGTAATGTGTGTTGTGTAATGTGTGTTGTGTAATGTGTGTTGTTTGTGTAATGTGTGTTGTTTGTGTAATGTGTGTTGTGCAATGTGTGTTGTGTAATGTGTGTTGTGTAATGTGTGTTGTGTAATGTGTGTTGTGTAGTGTGTGTTGTTAATGTAATGTGTGTTGTTAATGTAATGTGTGTTGTTTGTGTAATGTGTGTTGTGTAATGTGTGTTGTGTAGTGTGTGTTGTGTAATGTGTGTTGTTTGTGTAATGTGTGTTGTGTAATGTGTGTTGTGTAATGTGTGTTGCATAGTGTGTGTTGTTAATGTAATGTGTGTTGTTTGTGTAATGTGTGTTGTGTAATGTGTGTTGTGTAGTGTGTGTTGTTAATGTAATGTGTGTTGTTTATTTAATGTGTGTTGTTTGTGTAATGTGTGTTGTTTGTGTAATGTGTGTTGTGTAATTTGTGTTGTGTAATGTGTGCTGTGTAATGTGTGCTGTGTAATGTGTGTTGTGTAATGTGTGTTGTGTAATGTGTGTTGTGTAATGTGTGTTGTGTAATGTGTGTTTTTTGTGTAATGTGTGTTGTGTAATGTGTGTTGTGTAATGTGTGTTGTGTAATGTGTGTTGTTTAATGTGTGTTGTTAATGTGTGTTGTTAATGTGTGTTGTTTGTGTAATGTGTGTTGTGTAATGTGTGTTGTGTAATGTGTGTTGTGTAATGTGTGTTGTTTGTGTAATGTGTGTTGTGTAAAGTGTGTTGTGTAATGTGTGTTGTGTAATGTGTGTTGTGTAATGTGTGTTGTGTAATGTGTGTTGTGTAATGTGTGTTGTGTAATGTGTGTTGTTTGTGTAATGTGTGTTGTGTAATGTGTGTTGTGTAATGTGTGTTGTTTATGTAATGTGTGTTGTGTGCGTTTGTCGTCGCATTATTCGTTCTGAGAGCTGGGACCGAGCCAAATTAAGTGGAAAAACCGATTGGTGACCAGACTGTCACCACCAACTCTCTGCGCTTGAGAACCAAGTGTAATTACAACTCAGTTGATGCGAGTCTATGGGTCTCTATGCGAGTCTAGGAATCTCTATGCGAGTCTATGGGTCTCTATGTGAATCTATGGATCTCTATGCGAGTCTAGGAATCTCTATGCTAGTCTATGGGTATCTATGTGAGTCTATGGGTCTCTATGCGAGTCCAGGAATCCCTATGCGAGTCTATGGGTCTCTATGTGAATCTATGGATCTCTATGCGAGTCTATGGGTCTCTATGCCAGTGTGGGTTTTTCTATGCGAGTCTGTTGGTTTCTATGCGAGTCTGTGGGTTTCAATGCGGGTATATATCGGTATCTATGTGGGTCAATGGGTCTGTATGTGAGTCTACGGTGACGGGGCAGAAACCATCAATCAACTCGCTGCACTCCGGGCTGAATCACCGGCGGCCGACGCCTGCGGTTCGAACCCCGACTCTCGGCGTCTCCGCCAACCCCGGCACGAGCGCCCCCCTCCGCCCCCACCGCCCCGCCCCCCCCCCCCCTCAAAATGCCGACCTTCTTGATGGTGTCCTTGGAGTCCTCTTTGTGGTCCTCGCTGCTGCGCATCTCCGACAGCTTGGCGTGCTGGCGGCCCTTGTAAACCCACAGCTCCGACTTCTCCACCATGAGACGCAGCTGGTCCAGGTCGGTCTTGATCTGCTTGTAGCTCTCCACTTCCTGCGTCGTCACCAGCAGCTGCACCTGCGCGCGCGCGCGAGCGGGGGCCGCCGGTGACATTCACTCCGCCGGCACGCACACAGAGTCCACACCTCGAAGACGCGGAGCGAGATGTCGACACCGATCCAGCGATTGGATATTGCGCATCGAAGATCCCCCCTGTAGCCTTGACCAGACTGTCGGGGCAAGCGCAGTTAAGCGAGCACCTGTGAACGCCGTCACGGCGCGGGCGCGCGGACGCGCGTGCACGTACCTGCTTGAAGGCCTCGAGAACTTCGTGGCGCTGGCTGAAGTGTTTGAAGAGGAGTTGCAGGGCTCCAGACACCAGCGGGGGGTAGTCGTGCATAGTGAGGTGGAGCAGCGCACGCAGGAACAGCTTCCCCCCGTGGCCGTCCAGGTCGAGCAGAGCGTTCTCATCGCTGCTCTCACCGGCGAGCGCGGCGAGCCAGCGATGGGAGCCAGCCATGGAGCCAGCGATCGAGCGCACGCACAGACAGAGATCGCCCGCTTCGTGTTCATACGCAGTTGGGGGGGATGCTGCCGTGGTATAATAACAATGGTTAATATTTCATACATTTGGTATTTGCGCCATTCTTGCAGAGCAAGGCTGTCGCGAAGGCGCTGTGCGTTCACAGAAATAGTCTGTGCGGTAGTTTTACGGTTCTGGGGCGGTGTTGCCGTTTTTGTACAATCCCAGTTGAGTTATCCGCGGTGTAATTTTTCAAATTTGAAAACATTTGGATCGTGACGCTGGCACACAACAGCCTCCTCCTTTAGAATGACGTCAGGGGATGTTTCACGTTCACTGCGTAGTATTTATAGTTAATACACCGGCAGTAATGACCAGGGCGGCCTGCTGGATCTGAACCGTGAATCCCTACAGCGAGCGGAACTACCGTTGGGCCGCAGCACTGCCCCCCAATGCAGACAGCGTAATGGTTGAGCATCTACATCATTAGACCTCCTTTGCCAGTACCAAAATGTAATAATAGGGTTTTTCCCCTTTTTCTGGCAACAAAACTGAAACCTTTTTACAAGGATTCATGTCTGCATTAACCACAATACCTGCAGTCAAAATGCAAACAAAAAACATACTATGATAATATATGCATTGTCCTTGAAACTGATTGGTCCACACCAAGGGATGGCTTTCTTGGTGTGGACCAATCAGTTTCAAATACAAGGGACGGCTTTCTTGGTGTGGACCAATCAGTTTCAAGGACAATGCATAAATTATCATAGTATGTTTTTTGTTTGCATTTTGCCTGCAGGTATTGTGGTTAATGCAGACATGAATCCTTGTAAAAAGGTTTCAGTTTTGTTGCCAAAAAAAAGGGGAAAAACCATATTATTAGCGTAATGGTTATTACACGGCACCAAACACAATTCACGCTGTCAGATTATTGTAATGAGATGAAGAAACATTCGACGGCCGGGAAAACATCACAGCATGCCAAGGAACCTGCCTGCCAGGAGTTCACACCCAGACTCACCTCACGAAGTTCAAAGGTCACGGACGGTCAGGTCCTGAGTTTGGCACATAATAGTTAATTACCGATTTATTTGTACGGCGACTCATCAGTTCATTCATTGACGAGCGGCGAGCTTTACCTTCCGTGAAATATTGCTTCTGCCTGTTCTCCAATCCTCTTGAGGTCAAGACCTAAAAATGGTGAAAATGAAAACCATGTCAAGTTTCTAGTCCAGGGTTCCCGTTGTTGTCGAGCCAGGGGTGGAGGAGTCTCATTCGGGACCTGGGTCGCCAAAATGACAAAAGCCAAAGAGATGAAAAAGCAAGCACAGCACAGCAAGGGCAACGAACAGAAATCGGGCAAAAGCAACTGCATTAGAGAAAGAAAAAATAATCGAAAACAGTGCAGAAACACGAATCGATATTCCATAAATTAGTTTCCAGGAACAAATATTTGCGTGGACAAATAACCTTTTAACAAAAATTTGCAGTCAAATTAACTTGCAGAAACAGCAACGTATATTTAGGACTATTATTGGCACTCATTTTGTAAACAGACGAGGATACACACATATTCAAAACAACTTACAGCAAAGAACAGTACAAAATGGAACCTTTTTTGCCAGTATCAACGTATGAAAAAATAAGAATAGGCTTTACAATTTCTGGCAATGAAACAGGAGTTAAGATGTTCAAACACCAAATAGAAACATTTTGCAAGGAATCAAGTACTGCATTAACCACACATAGTACTTGTGGTGAACATGCAAACACACACGCTCTAATAATATACGCATTGTCTTTGAAACTGATTGGCCTACACCAGAGACAGCCTTCTTTAGGGCCTCGTCTCAACAGTGTCAGACCAGAGAACGCCAACAGGCGAACAGCACAAAGACAATGCCACTACTGTCTTGCTACAGTACGCCACTTTGTTTATCCCGGAAAAGCCTCACCGGAGTCCTCGCAATTCTTGGCACCGTTTAGGCCGTTCAAAAGCCGTACGAGAGACGCACACCGCACCGCGGCGGCGTCGCGAGAGGCCGCGGTGCGAGCGCCATACCGGAGGGCTCGCGGAAGGTCAGCTCGGTCATGCTCTCCTCCACCACGGGGCTGCTGTTCTCCTCGAACTGGTGCTTGAAGATGGAGAGAAGGCACGAGATGCGGTAGTCCAGGCGGACGTTGAGGATGAACTGCAATCATCGTGGGGGGGGGGGGGGGTTGGGCAAGGCGGTGGCAAAGAAAGACAAAGATCCCCCCGGTGCAGGCTTCAACAGGCTGTAGGGCCAAGTGCTGTCGGCGAGTAGCATCTATGAAGGCCAGCACTGCGCACGAAGGGGTGGGTGTCCAGCACCACGCCCTGCCGCCTTTGTCTCCCGAGTGACGATGTTTACACATCGTATCAGGTACTCATTTGAGACTGAGTCCACCTAGTGGGGGCCCGAGGTTCAAATGATCATCAATGGTGTTGGCGGCCGTGAGTGGGAATCAAACCACGACACTACCGCTCCCCACAGACAACAATAACAACAACAACCGCCGTCCGCCACTAAGTGGCGGTGACGTCACCGCTGCCAGGCGCACGCACGCACTTGAACAAGGCGCGACTGGGCGATCGGTCCCGCGTGCGCTCGTGTGCGGGCACCTGCAGGATCTCGATGATCTTCAGCTTGGTGTCCATCACGGTGATGTCCTCGTCCTCCCCGTTGCCGTTGCCCACCGGCTTGCGTCGCACCACGTCAACGCCGTGGCCGCCCGGCCCCGCCGCGGTCATGGTGCCGCCCCTTAGCACCATCTGCGTCATCATCTCCCCCACGCCGTGGATCGAGCGCATCACGCGGCTCGCTGGGGCGACAGCGGCGGCAGGAGACGAGAGAGGGGAAGGGCGGTGAAGTTGCCGAGGGATTAGCGGCAGCCGCCTACTGGGAGGCCGGCTGCTGCGTAAAGTCACCTCGCGCGCTGAGCGGGCAAGCTGCCGCTCGCTGGAGGTGCCCTTTAAAGCGCGTCGATGAGGTGCGACGTAAAGCGCTTCGTCGCGTGGCGAGGAGCGGGGACGGCAGGAGGGGGAGGAGGAGGAGCGGCGTCACGGGGCCTCACCGCTGGGAACGTCGCCGCCGCCGCCGCCGCCGCCGTGCTTGCCCAGGCGATCGCCGGCGAAGGCCGGGAAGGTCTCCACGCAGTCGAGGAAGGCGAGCAGCGTCTTGGTGAGACACAGGAGGTTGCTGAACGTGTAGAAGCCGAAGTAGATGAGGTTCCTGGCCAGGTTCACCACCTAGCAGGGACGGAGGAGCGACAGCAGACTTTAGAAACCCGGTTTAAATCACAACTGGGTTTGTGAGTCACACGGGTCTCTATACAAGTCTATGAGTCTCTATGTAAGTCTATGGGTCTCTATGTAAGTCTATGGGTCTCTATGCAAGTCTATGGGTTTCGGGGTCTATATGTGAGCCTATTGGTCTTGGTGGTTGTTGTTGGTGGCTGGGCTGAGTCCATCACCGCACTACGCTCGACAACCCAGGTTTAATCAGAGAGCGGCTGAAACCCAGAATTCAAGCCCATCATTCTCAACGGTGTCGGCTCAGCGTCTCTTCTCGAGCCACGCGAGGTTAGGGGCGAGGGGGGCGGAGTGGGGGCGGAGTGGGGGCGGAGTGGGGGCAGCCTCGCCTCGTAGGTCAACTTGTTCTTGTCGCCGTCGGAGAAGGGGTTGCTCTGGTCGACGACGGTGCGCAGGTAGTCCTCCACGAAGGCGATCGTCTCCTTGAAGCGAGACTGACTCTCCGCAGTCGACGTCCCGTTACACGCGTCGTAGCTGCGCACGGACACGCGTGTGGGAGCGGGCGCAGGGATGTGCGGCGCACGCATCTGGTGTCACAAACGCCAGACACAGAGCGTGGCGGTCAGCACGCCGCGCTACGAACCCGGGGACCCCCGAGTTCGATTCCCGCTCGCCACCAACGCCGGTGACGATTATCTGAATCGGACCCGGACCTCCCCGAGGTCGACTCGGCCTCAAATGTGAACGAAATGCGGCGGTGTAAACTTCGCCACTAGGGAGACGAAGGCGGCCGGGCATAGTGCTGGCCACCCACGCCCTTGTGTGCTGTGCCGGCCTTCATAGGTGCTACTTGCTAACAGCACTGGCCCCAACAGTCTTCCAAGGCTATACGAGGGACCTTTGTCTTTGTCACAAACGCAAAGATCCCCCAGGCTGGTGGGGCAAGTGCTGTTAGCGAGCGCCTATGAAGGCCGGTGTTAGCATCCGCCGTGTCAGTACATACGTGTGTGTTGCATGCACGCTGTTAGTACGTGCATGCATCGCACGTACAAACACACACACACACGCGAGCGCTAGTCTCCCCCCCGTACCTCCCCGCCGCGGACTTACTCGTTGATGGTGATGCGCGTCGGCACCTTGTACCAGAGGCGCGCGTATCGCACCGGGGTCACGGGCTCCTGGGGGTCGCGGTCCACGTGCAGGTGCAGCATGAGGCGCGAGAAGGAGGCGCGCAGGTCGTAGGGCAGCCCCTCGTCCGCCATGCAGTGCAGGATCAGCTCGACGCTCAGCTCCGAGGACAGGCGGTCGATGGCGAGGTACTGCCGGTCCAGGCACATCCTCGAGAAGAGGTTCAGCTGGTACCTGCGCGGGGGGGGAGGGCGCGCGGAGGGTGGGGGGAGGCGAGGGGGGGAGGTGGCGGGGCGGCGGAGGGGGTGGTGGACACGTAGACGTGCGTTACACGGAGGAGCGCGACGGAGAGCGCGGCGCCAATTTAAATCGCGATTCCCCGCGAAGCGTCGGGAGTTGCGGCCGGGGGCGGACCTGTAGTAGACGAGGATCTCCTCGTCGTCGGCGTTGAAGGTGCGCGAGCTCTCGGCCAGCGCGCGCACCGACTTGCTGTGCGGCATCTTGTCCGAGTCGCGCCAGTACAGCCACACCTCGCAGTACTGGTTCGTGGCCGTCATCTGGCACAGCCTGGCGGGCGCACGCACACGGACGACGCGCGGGCGCGGGGATCGAGCGGCGTTCAACGCGGAGGGTCGTACGGCAACGGGGTTGTCGCAGATGGGCGCGCGAGTGGGTGAGGGGCGTCGAGTGGGCGAGAGGCTGAATGAGCGGGTGGGTCAGTAAGGGGGGCGGGGGAGAGGGTGGGTGAGTTGGTGGGTCACAGTGAGAAAGGAAGAGATTTATTGAGTTTGTGGGTGAGGAGGTAAGCGAGTTGGCCAGTTGGTGGGTGGGTGAGTTGGTGAGTTGGTGGGTGAGTTGGTGGGTAGGTGAGTTGGTGGGTGGGTGAGTTGGTGGGTGGGTGAGTTGGTGAGTTGGTGGGTGGGTGAGTTGGTGAGTTGGTGGGTGGGTGAGTTGGTGGGTGGGTGAGTTGGTGAGTTGGTGGGTGGGTGAGTTGGTGATGGGTGGGCCCTCACTTGGTCTCCAGCAGGATGTCCGAGTTGGTGGGGTTGAGCACCGACTTGCAGATGAGCTCCTGCGTGACGGCGATGGCCGTGTGGTTGGAGACACACAGGTCGGCCAGGTACTCCAGGAACCTGCAGGGCGAATGCAGCGACCCTCGTTAACCGCCGTGAACCAGTCACCGGGAACGAACCCGCACCGCCTTCGCCAGCGGCGTAGTGAGTGAGCGAGCGTGCGCAGGCGGTGCAACTGCACCTGGGGAGCCCATGGGCCACCCGGGGCCAGGCACCGGGCCACGAAGAGGGGGGGGGACACATGGATAGGGGGAGGCCTCATTTTTGTTCCTCGCCACCAGGGACCAGGCCAACCGCGCTACGCCACCGATCACAGAGTGGGTGGGGTGGGTGGGTGGGTGGGGGGTGGTGGGGAGGGATGGGGGGAAGTGTGGGTGGGTGACAGAATGTATGAGTGGGTGATTGAATAGGCGAGTGAGTATGGAGACCAAACCAGCGACCTCTAAAGTCCAGTTTTGCTGACCATTACATCATGGAAGTATGCGGGTTACATTCAGACACCATGTATATGTGGGGAGCAGCAGCCCAGTGTTTGTGCGCTGCACTACGGACCCGGCCACCCGAGTTCGGTCCCTGCTCATCACCACAAAACACCCGTGACGATTATCTAAACCCATTCGGCGCCTCCCCTCGCTCGACTCGGCCTCAAATGAATACCCGACGAGATGCGTAAACATCGCCCACCGGGGGGGGGGGGGGGGGGGGGAGACAAAGGCGGCCAATCACTGGCCACCCCCCGCCTCGTGCTCCGTGCCGGCCTGCACGGCCGCCGCTGGCCGACAGCGCTCGCCCCGGCGGTCCGTTCAGGCCACACGGGACGGGGGACCTTTGTGTCTTTGTCGTCGCGGCCGCGGCCGGCACCTGGGCTCGCGGTTCTTGCGCAGGAGGCTCACGAAGGTGTCCACCTCCACGGCCGTGATGTGCTTCTCGAGCAGCTTGCGGTTGTTGTGCAGCAGCGCGGTGATGGTGTCCTCCGCCAGCACGTCGTAGCCAATCTGCTTCTGCATGAAGCCGAACTGCTTGGCGATGTACTCCTGTGGGGAGGGGGGGTGGCGGTGGTGGGGGGGGGGGCACATGGTGAGGATGGCTTGGTGATTGGAAGCTCCCTTTCCTGTGCAGTGAGTGTAAATATTACCATTGGCTTGTCTTGTAGCATGTACTGTGAGTATAATCATTGTAACTAAGCTCTTGTAGTATGTACTGTAGTATAATCATTGTCACTAAGCTCTTGTAGTATGTACTGTAGTATGTACTGTGAGTATAATCATTGTCACTAAGCTCTTGTAGCATGTACTGTGAGTATAATCATTGTCACTAAGCTCTTGCAGGATGTACTGTGAGTATAATCATTGTCACTAAGCTCTTGCAGTATGTACTGTAGTATAATCATTGTCACTAAGCTCTTGCAGTATGTACTGTGAGTATAATCATTGTCACTAAGATGATTGGCTTTTAATTGCCGTTTGCGTTTTACCCATAACAAGAATGTAGTTGTCCGCATGTTGTACTGTGCGCAGCAATAATAGCAGCAATAACAAATATAATACAGTAAAACCTTGGATTGCGAGTAACTTGGCCTGCGAGTGTTTTTGCAAGACGAGCAAACATTTTAACTAAATATTAATTTGATAAACGAGCGAGGTCTTGCAATAGGAGCAGTACGTATACAAGCTTTGTGCTGCCGAGCGTCACGTGATCACAACTGACATACGAGTGCTTTGGATTACAAACACGTTTCCGGAACGAATTATGCTCGCAATCCAAGGTTTTACTGTATTCGTTATTCTATCACGGCACTGGCTGAGAGAGGAGAGGCGTTTGGCCACCTGGTTCTTGCGGTAGTCCTGCTGCGAGTGGCGCAGCACGCGGTAACACAGCTGGCAGATGTACTTGTAGGGCGCATGCTTCTGGTCGGAGAGCTCCTCCAGCCGCAGCAGCGACTCTCGCCCGTTCCCCGAGAAGGGAGCCTGCAGCAGCCGGAAGATCTGCGCGCCAAAATAAAAATAAGAACTAAAAAAACCAACACGGAACGCAACCTCAACGGTGAAAATCTTAATGGGAATCTGTACAGGGACTCCTCTACTTATGAACACATTCGACTTACGGACTTTCAGAGATACGAACAAACCTGCCCGTATGTCCAGTGGCCTGTTCGGACCGAGAGTCGTAAGTTCAACCGCCACGCAATAGATGGCGGTGGTGGCATCTCTACATCTGCAGAACGTGAAGAACCAGTGGCATCTACATCTGCAGAACGTGAAGAACCAGTGGCATCTACATCTGCAGAACGTGAAGAACCAGTGGCATCTACATCTGCAGAACGTGAAGAACCAGTGGCATCTACATCTGCAGAACGTGAAGAACCAGTGGCATCTACATCTGCAGAACGTGAAGAACCAGTGGCATCTACATCTGTAGAACGTGAAGAACCAGTGGCATCTACATCTGCAGAACGTGAAGAACCAGTGGCATCAATATCTGCAGAATGTGAACAACCAGTGGCATCTACATCTGCAGAATGTGAAGAACCAGTGGCATCTACATCTGCAGAACGTGAAGAACCAGTGGCATCTACATCTGCAGAACATGAAGAACCAGTGGCATCTACAGCTGTAGCACGTGAAGAACCAGTGGCATCTACATCTGCAGAAAGTGAAGAACCAGTGGCATCTACATCTGCAGAATGTGAAGAACCAGTGGCATCTACATCTGCAGAACGTGAAGAACCAGTGGCATCTACATCTACAGAACGTGAAAAACCAGTGGCATCTACAGCTGTAGAACGTGAAGAACCAGTGGCATCTACATCTGCAGAACGTGAAGAACCAGTGGCATCTACATCTGCAGAACGTGAAGAACCAGTGGCATCTACATCTACAGAACGTGAAGAACCAGTGGCATCTACATCTACAGAACGTGAAGAACCAGTGGCATCTACATCTGCAGAACGTGAAGAACCAGTGGCATCTACATCTGCAGAACGTGAAGAACCAGTGGCATCTACATCTGCAGAACGTGAAGAACCAGTGGCATCTACATCTGCAGAACGTGAAGAACCAGTGGCATCTACATCTGCAGAACGTGAAGAACCAGTGGCATCTACATCTGCAGAACGTGAAGAACCAGTGGCATCTACATCTGCAGAACGTGAAGAACCAGTGGCATCTACATCTGTAGAACGTGAAGAACCAGTGGCATCTACATCTGCAGAACGTGAAGAACCAGTGGCATCAATATCTGCAGAATGTGAACAACCAGTGGCATCTACATCTGCAGAATGTGAAGAACCAGTGGCATCTACATCTGCAGAACGTGAAGAACCAGTGGCATCTACATCTGCAGAACGTGAAGGACCAGTGGCATCTACAGCTGTAGAACGTGAAGAACCAGTGGCATCTACATCTGCAGAACGTGAAGAACCAGTGGCATCTACATCTGCAGAATGTGAAGAACCAGTGGCATCTACATCTGCAGAACGTGAAGAACCAGTGGCATCTACATTTACAGAACGTGAAGAACCAGTGGCATCTACAGCTGTAGAACGTGAAGAACCAGTGGCATCTACATCTGCAGAACGTGAAGAACCAGTGGCATCTACATCTGCAGAACGTGAAGAACCAGTGGCATCTACATCTACAGAACGTGAAGAACCAGTGGCATCTACATCTACATGCCGTCCAACACGTTTGAAATCGATAGGAGTAAAGTTGAACTTACGAACAGACCTCTGGAACCTAACTCGTTTGTAAGTCGAGGAGTCCCTGTACATAGACTGGATGAGGAATCCAATGAGCTATGAAGCTCTTTTCACAAATGTCCAATATGGGCAGGCTAGCTAGTTACAGAGGAGGGCCCACATGGCATGGGTGGGCAGAGATGCGGGTGAAGTGGATGATGTGTGGGTGGGTGTGTGAGTGGGTGGCCGAGGGGAGTGAGCGTGCGTGCGCGTGGACGATTGTTCAATCTGTCCGTGAACAAGTGAATGAGCACGTGAGTAAACGGGTGAGTAAGGAAATGAGCGTGTCGATGAGTGTGCGGGCGCGTGGGTAAATTAACAGGTGAGCGAGTAAGCGGAGCGAGCACGCGAGTAAACGGGTGAGTAAGGAAATGAGCGTGTCGATGAGTGTGCGGGCGCGCGGGTAAATTAACAGGTGAGCGAGTAAGCGGAGCGAGCACGCGAGTAAACGCGCAGGTTTAGCGAGCGCGCGTACGCGAGCAGACGGGCGTGACGTGGCGGTTGGCAGAGTGGTAATTTGCGAGCAGGCGAACGATCCGCACGTCACGACAGCGACAACAACGGCGAGGTAGGGGGGCGACGCACCTGCTTGAGGATGTTCTGCTCACGCGTCAGCTTCTGCCGCTCGCGATTGGGCTTGGAGATGGCCACCTTGAGGGGCTCCTGCCCGTTGTTGGGGATGTCGGCGATGAAGAAGATCAGGTCCTCCAACAGCTTCGTGACGAACCTGGCGGAGGGGCGGTCACCAAGCCGCCGCGTACCCCGGCACGGAATCCGTCGGTCAACGAACCGCAGCGTCGGCACGAGCCCTCACGGGGGCAGCCGCCAATCACCTCTCCTGCCCCGCCCACCTTTCTCACAAGCCCCGCCCACCAACAATAACGATGATGACGATGACGAGAATCTCCCAATGCCGCGCCATCCGCGGGAGGCGCACTTCGATCGCGGCGTCTTCAGCCAACTAGCGACGGGTTGTCCGCACGTTGCGGGAGGAGACGGCCGGAGCACCCGGACAACATCCCCCACGCGTGTGCCAGCGGCGCCTTCCGCGACGCGCGACGCTCGCGCGGCCCACCCGGCCCTCGCTCGCACGGCCCACCCGGCCCACCCGGCCCTCGCTCGCGCGGCCCACCCGGCCCACCCGGCCCACCCGGCTCTCGCTCGCGCGGCCCACCCGGCCCACCCGGCCCTCGCTCGCACGGCCCACCCGGCCCACCCGGCCCACCCGGCCCACCCGGCCCACCCGGCCCTCCCGGCCCACCCGGCTCTCGCTCGCGCGGCCCACCCGGCCCACCCGGCCCTCGCTCGCGCGGCCCACCCGGCCCACCCGGCCCACCCGGCCCACCCGGCCCACCCGGCCCTCGCTCCCGCCGCCCCCGCGGGGCCGGCGGATTTCGGAGCGGTCCCCGCCGGCCGTCGCGCGACCCCAGCCCTCCGGCCCCCCGCCCAGCCCCCACCACCCCCCAAACCGTGCTCACTTGCGCTCGTTGTGCGAGAGGTCGGCCTTCTCCATGCTGTCGGAGACGAGCGCGAGCACCTTGCACGCGTCGTTGGCGAAGTCGAGGTCGCGCACCTCCGCGGGCGACACGGGCACGATGGCGAACGCCTCCTTGTCCTCCTTGAGCGGCGACGTGCCGATCTTGAGCATGACGGGGCGCTCCTCGGACGCGTCGATGGGGATGAACGTGCTGTGCACCCACGTGTTGGTGCACAGGTGGCGCAGGCGCACAAACGAGTTGCTGCGGGACAGCGACGGAGAGGAGGGAGGGAGGGAGGGAGGGGGAGGAGTTACCCGCTGCGTGGACGTGCGTACGCGTCGAGCCCTCTGGGTGGACCGGCTGCGGTCGCCTGCGGGGGGTTGTGCGCGTAAACGCTGAGCGTGCGGCGTGCCCTCGAAGCTAAGCAGGTTTGAGCCTGGACAGTGCCGGGAACGGGCATCCACCCTGCACGCGACAGGTGCTATGGGCTGCTGCCGGGCTACGTGGTTCGCAGCAGCAGCAGCAGCGTTCAACCTACGCACAGACTTCTTAGAGACAAAAGGCCACCACCTCTTTATTCAAGGCCCCACCCTCTCTCGCTTGGCTTTCGAGCGACGGAAATTTTGGCTCGGCGCCTCAGAGTCACGCTCATTCATATCCGCAAAACGCCGCGTGCATTGCAAATTGCATCATAGTAATTATCGTCGTGATTGTTGTTGTTGTTTGCTGCTGTCATCGTCTGCGCGGCTTGGGTTGCCACGGTGGCAAGATGTTAATTACCTCACCTGGTATACAGGAGGTCGTGGGTGCAATGCCGACCTTGATGCCTGTATGTTTGGAGTTTGCGTGTCTCTCTCCCCGCGGTCACGTGGATTTTTCTCCAGGTCCTCCGGTTTTTCCCTCCACATTAATAAACACGCGTCTAGAGTATTTGGCCGCTATACGTCTCCACATTGATGAGCCACTTTATTGAGCTATCATTTGCGGCCAGGTCGCTTCTGAAAAGTCAGCTACATAGCCCCCGTGGAGCCTCACCTAGTAAAATAAAAAAAATGTTTTTGTTAACAGCTTTTAGTTTGTTGACCTCCGTTATAATGCGGGCGTCGCCCCTCACCGTGGCACAAGTGAGTCCCCGCGCTGCAGCGTCGTGGGATCCAGCTCGAAGATGGAGGCGATGTCGTCGCCATGCGGCACCGAGATGAGCGTGAAGTGGATGTTCTCCTGGCGCCGGCGGGCGCGCGTTCGCGGGCCCTCCGGTGGAAACTCCGTCTCCACCTGCACGGCGAGGACCGACCAGCCAGGTTGCACGTCTGTGTGTGTAGCGGTGGGGAGCGGTGGTGCAGCGGTTAGCACTACGCTGAGCTACGAACCTGGCGAACCAGGTTCGATTCCCACTCACGGCCAACACCGGTGACGATTATCTGAACCGGTCCCGGGCCTCCCCTCGGTCGACTCAGTCGACCACTCTGCCAACAAGAGTAACGTTTGTGGTATGGCCCCCAAAACCTGCGTGGTTCATTCTCAGAGCTGGAATTTAGCCAAACCAAATTTGGCTTGATGGTTTCTCTCCCTCAGTTGCGCTGCTTCCAGTGCAGCTAATAAATGAGAGCTTTTATCCTATCAGATTTTCCACCTGCGCTGTCCCCGCCTCTCCGGGTGAAAAATCTACCCTGAGGCCTTCAGAATGTTGAGTGAATCCCCTCTGCTGTTGAAGCAAATTGGGACGATGTAGTTGATTGTCATTTTCTTTAACCAATCAGATGTCGAGTTTGCCATGGTGGGCGTGTCCTTTGACACGCCGGAGCCTTCTAGCTGGCCTAGCTGCCTACGTCAGCCTTGTTCGTGTGGCGTGATCGGAGGGCCAGTTAGCTAACTGAAGTAAAACTCGCTAGCACGTAACGTAGCATCATCTAAGATTTATTTAAACTTTCTTTCCTGACGTTTATATTTTTAGATGTAGTGCTTTATATTTTTTTTTCTGTGGAGAAGCCTGTTGAATCCTGATTGTGTTATTTGCGTTTTTGCTTGCTTGGTGGTCGAATGAGTCAATGCAACTGGTTGTTGTGAGTTTGTTCGTGTTTCTTTGGTAATGACATTGATTTGGGCTATGTGATGTCTATTTGTGATGCAGCATCCTGTCATACTACGCAATAGTGGTACATCCTTGATGGTTTCAGTCACCGTGTATTCATGTCTCTGCAATTAGTGCATTGTAACTTTCATAGGTGTTGAGCCTCGTGTTAAATCACTTTATTCCACTCGATAAAGGTCACTGTCACTGTGTATATGGGGTGGTTACGTCGAATGACAACAGCCGAGAGCCCTCGTGTCACGGTGAGGTTATTCAAGGCGGTTTAATTGCGGGAGGATCGCACTGAAGGCCTAGGTGTAAAATACCCGGCCCGCCACTGCCAGGCAGAGACCATTAACTCACTGCGCTTGAGAACACGGTTTAATCACAGACAGCGGCCGGAAACCGGATTGGAACCGAACAGTGCCAGCTCAGCGCTCTGACCCCTGACCCCCAAGCCACTCGGCCCGCCTCTGCAACGCGTGACCTGGCGGCCTTCGCGAGCGAGTGAGTGCGTTGCAGCGGTCTTCATCGTTCTCGCCTCCACCTCCTCCGTCCGGCACATCGTTGCCAACGGTCGCGGCCGCGTACAATTCGGTACTCACGGGGGTTTGCGGGGAAGCCACACTCCCTGCATCCTGGTAATCGGGGTTTATCTAGGACAATATAAAACATATTAAAATAAACTCATTAGCGCTTCATTCACAACCAAGCGATAATGACAACGATGACGGCCTTTATTTACAACAAAGAATGCACACTCAGCCGCGTGCGTTAAGGCGCACGAATGCGCACGTACCCACACCCATTTTGCATAGCCCCGCCCACTACTCCGGTAGCCCCGCCCAATTATGGGTAGCCCCACCCACGACTCAGGTAGCCCCGCCCTCTGCCCACATCGTGAGTCGAGATTGACCCTTAACCGGATTGGCATCACGGAAGATGCCGATACCTCGTGCACGACTCTCCAACACCAAACCGCGGACCGTATCACTTCGCACTGCCCCAACCGAACGCTGTATAGAGTTGAAGGCGGCGAATCCGACGTTTTCGCCAAATCTCAGACAAAGCAACGCGATGTCTAAGTCACCTGCAACGGAATCTCTCAAACAGCTGCTGCTCTTCACTGGCCGTGCGAAACCATCGCGAGTCGAGCGCCAGGCCAGAAACGTGTTCACAAACAGGGGGGGGGAGGGGGGGGTGACGTCGTGGCCACGCCGGGGACGCTCGGTGGGCCGAGCAGAGCTCACCTCTGCCGCGAGGTACTTCTCCGTAGCCAGGTGCTTGAAGCGGAAGAGCGTGTTCCAGTGTCCGGCGCCACCACGGCACGGGCAGTGCTGCACCACCTGATGGCGACAGCGACGGCAATGGCGTCAGCGGTCGCGGCGGTGGGCTGGGGGGTTTCTTACTCGTGTCTCCTCGTGTCTCCTAGAGTCTAATCGTGTCTCATCGTGTCTCATCGTGTCTCATCGTGTCTCCTCGTGTCTCATAGAGTCTAATCGTGTCTCATCGTGTCTCCTCGTGTCTCATCGTGTCTCCTCGCGTCTCCTCGCGTCTCCTCGCGTCTCATCGCGTCTCATCGCGTCTCCTCGCGTCTCATCGCGTCTCATCGCGTCTCATCGTGTCTCATCGTGTCTCCTCGTGTCTCATCGTGTCTCATCGTGTCTCATCGTGTCTCCTCGCGTCTCATCGCGTCTCATCGTGTCTCATCGTGTCTCATCGTGTCTCATCGCGTCTCATCGTGTCTCATCGTGTCTCATCGTGTCTCCTCGTGTCTCCCCGCGTCGCCGGGCAGAAACGCAACAAATCAGACCAGCGACAGCTTGGGGAGGCCTTCATCCAGCAGTGGATTGATCATGGCAAGTGATGATAATAAAGTCAGAGTGATGTTCTGCTCAAATGAGCACCAATGAGGCATTGGTGCTCAACCTCCTGTCTGCAGGCCTGAGACAGTGGTGCAAATTCCACATTCTTATAGTGGGGGCATGTCTCTCCATAGGACAACACCTTCCCACAAAGTGGCAGCTTAAAACCCAGAGGGATGATGGGGCGAGTCAACACCCGACCAGGATTTGAACTCGCAACCTTCCGATTGCGAGCAGCTTGCTGGGTACATACACATGCATGTTTGTTTAACTTCTTTCCCACCGTACGTCGGCAACCGTGCCAATCGGAGGTAGCACCGAGCGGATGACGAAGGCTACACGTGAACGACGCTCCACCGAATCGAGCGCCCTGGAAAGCAAAACGCGTTCGAACGCCAGGCGAGCGGCAGACACTCCCACGTTGACGCCTTCGCTCGGGGCGCACGCACCTCGACTTCCCAGAGCGCCTTGGGGCTGGTGGCGGAGGTGGCGGACTCGCGGAGTGTCGTGCGCAGGAACACGTACTCCTTCTTCTCCTTGTAGACGTCGCACGTCAGGAACTTCTCCTGCTCCGCGTGGAAGAGACGCACGACGTCCCCCTGCGGAGCAAACGTCGGCATGGTCAGGAACGTCCGCATCGTTCATTTAACACGTGGGCTTTCGCGACCGATATTATTCACGATGAGGTGTTTTTTTTTTTTAGGTCGGAGATCGCGGGAAGTATGTCGTATGTCCACATCCGCCTGATACGTCCAATTAGTAATGTATGTGAATGCAATCACCCTCCTGGGTGCTTCTTTGCACTTGAAGGCGCACAGTGATGACATCGCCTCATGCTCGATTTAATACCGGAAACCAGAAGACTTCATCACAAATTCTGGCAGTCGCCTGATGATGCTGGTTGTTGTAATCGCCAGCGAAACGTCGTTAACTCAAATTGGAAATGTTGTTGTGGGTTTGCTCTCCAACATGGTGCTGTAGTACAAACTAATTGGCACGTTCTGATCACATGACAAACCTTACTAAGTGGCTGTGTCACGCGGCGGTGGCTGCACGACACATTTACGAGATCTAACCCGCATCTCCGATTAGCATGGTTGGCTACGTACAGGGCAAAATAAGTTTAACATACAGTAAAACCTCGTTATTTCAGTATCTGATCATTATTAATTGGGGATAATTCGACATGGCTGAGCTTTGGCATCTATAAGGCGTATTAGTAATTCGCCACAAGCCGAATGGTCCAATTTCAGCATAGCACGTGGGGCGACGTCACACACCACAACCAAAACAACGACTCGGTCTAGTGGCGGCGAGCATGGTGAGCGTGGCGAGCGCGGTGAGCGTGGCGAGCGCGGCGAGTGTGGCGAGTGTGGTGAGTGTGGCGAGTGTGGTGAGTGGCGAGTGTGGTGAGTGTGGCGAGTGTGGTGAGTGTGGTGAGGGTGGCGAGTGTGGTGAGTGTGGTGAGTGTGGTGAGCGCGGCGAGCGTGGCGAGGGTGGCGAGTGTTAGTGCCGACCCGTCGTTTTGGACTTTCCCTTGTGTGTGTGCACTGTTAACGCCAACCCTCTCAGAAATGCTGTCTCCACCTCCATCAAGAAGTAACAGAAAGGGACTGAAGTATAAAACCCTGGGTCTGTGAGACAAATACAAAATTTTGGATATAATTGATGCAGGGTGTGTGTCAATGCGTATGGGGTGTGAAAAGATTGGCAAACTAATTTGGATTATTTTTCTAATTGTGGCAGGAGGCACTGGGGAGTACCATTGTACATCATTTGGAATATTGGATAATTCGGCAAGGCCACAGCCCCATATGTGTCGAATTAACAAGACACATCGTCGATATCATCATCGTGAACGTTAACATCACGGTCGGCATCGGGATAATCATGACCAACACCAGGTCATGTTTAGACGGTGGCGCCTCCTCCAGCGCAGTACATCGCATGCAGACACAGGGGGCACTCGAGCCCAGGGGGGCAAGGTGACTGCAGCACCGGCCTGCAATTGGGCGTAACACACCCACCACGATCGTCAACATGACAGCAGCAGCAGCACTATGACCACCACCAAAGAGACTGTTGGGGAAAGTGCTGTTAACGAGCACCTATGAAGGCTGGTAATGGCACACGAGGGGTGGGTGGCCAGCACCACACCCGACGCGCCTTTGTCTCCCCAGTGGCGATGTTTACGCACCACACCGGATACTCATTTGAGGCTGAGTCGACCTAAGGGAGGCCCAGAACCGGTTCAGATAATCGTCACCGGTGTTGGCTGTTAGCGGGAATCGAACTTGGGCCGCATGGCTCATAGTACAGCACGCTAACCACTACATCACCATCATCAACATCACCATCATCAACATCACAATCATCACCATCATCATCACCATCATCACTATTATGCCCTCTGTCTGGAAACTGGCCAAGTGCCCTCTTGATGGACGGACGTAAAATTCCCCGGGCAATGCGGTAGGTAAGCAGCTCGACGGCTCACTTTAATAACGGACGAACGAGTGAGTAAATTCATGGTTTCACGAGTAAGTGAAGTAAGTGATTTAGTAAATGAATGAGTGAATTAATGATTGCGTGAAATTTATTAACGAGTGAATGAACGAGTACGTGAATGAGTGCATGAATGAGTGCAGGAACACAAACCCCTTTGAGGATGTCCTCCTGGTTGTCGCTGTACTTCATGAAGAGCGTGATCTTCCAGCTCGTGTCACACTGCACCGAATTCACCTGCGCAACACGCACCGCAAACGGACGTAACGGATCTGGAAACGACGATTCCGACCGCCAACTTTAGCCTGATCGCGTCTCACCGGTGCCGTGTCAAGAGGCAAAAGTGCCCGTTCGGATCTCCCGTACGGCAGGGCGATCCTTAGCGTCGGAGAACGACCCACGGAAGCGGCTACCAGAGAGCTACCTCTGAAGATCCCTTCAAGCGACTTCTAATCCACGCAGTAGGCGGTAGCCCGCTCCCACCTGACCCACTTGCTCAAAGAGTCATTCTCATTGCACGAAATCAAACTGATGTTCGTTACTCTCGGAGCGCAGAACTCAATTGAATGTGATGCGTTGTTTTGTGCGGTCATCGGTGACCGGGCTGAGACCATCGACCCACTTGCACCTGGGAACCCAGTGTGAGCACAACATAGTCTTGTGATTCTCTGGGTCTCTACGCGAGTCTGTGGGTCTCTACGCGAGTCTATGGGTCTCTATGAGTCTATGGGTCTCTATGCGAGTCTATGGGTCTCTACGCAAGTCTATGGGTCTCTGTGAGTCTATGGGTCTCTGTGAGTCTGTGGGTCTCTACGCAAGTCTATGGGTCTCTACGCGAGTCTATGGGTCTCTACCCGAGTCTATGGGTCTCTATGCGAGTCTGTGGGTCTCTATGCGAGTCTATGGGTCTCTATGCGAGTCTATGGGTCTCTACGCGAGTCTATGGGTCTCTAAGCTAGTCTATGGGTCTCTAAGCGAGTCTATGGGTCTCTGTGAGTCTATGGGTCTCTGTGAGTCTATGGGTCTCTGTGAGTCTATGGGTCTCTGTGAGTCTATGGGTCTCTACGCGAGTCTGTGGGTCTCTACACGAGTCTATGGGTCTCTACGCGAGTCTATGGGTCTCTACGCGAGTCTGTGGATCTCTACGCTAGTCTATGGGTTCTCTGAGTCTATGGGTCTCTGTGAGTCTATGGGTCTCTGTGAGTCTATGGGTCTCTGTGAGTCTTTGGGTCTCTACGCGAGTCTATGGGTCTCTGTGAGTCTTTGGGTCTCTACGCGAGTCTATGGGTCTCTACGCGAGTCTGTGGGTCTCTACACGAGTCTATGGGTCTCTACGCGAGTCTGTGGGTGTCTATGCGAGTCTGTGGGTCTCTACGCGAGTCTGTGGGTCTCTATGCGAGTCTGTGGGTCTCTACGCGAGTCTGTGGGTCTCTACGAGTCTATGGGTCTCTAAGCTAGTCTATAGGTCTCTACGCGAGTCTGTGGGTCTCTACGTGAGTCTGTGGGTCTCTGTGAGTCTATGGGTCTCTGTGAGTCTATGGGTCTCTGAGTCTATGGGTGTCTGTGAGTCTATGGGTCTCTACGCGAGTCTGTGGGTCTCTGTGAGTCTGTGGGTCTCTAAGCTAGTCTATGGGTCTCTGTGAGTCTATGGGTCTCTGTGAGTCTATGGGTCTCTGAGTCTATGGGTGTCTGTGAGTCTATGGGTCTCTACGCGAGTCTGTGGGTCTCTGTGAGTCTGTGGGTCTCTAAGCTAGTCTATGGGTCTCTAAGCTAGTCTATGGGTCTCTACGTGAGTCTGTCAGTCTCTAACCAAGCCGCTGGTGACGGGGCCCAGGTTTGCGCACAGCTGGCCGAATCCCGGGTTAGAACCCAGGATCTCAGCAGTGCCGGGTGACTGCTCCAACGCCCGAGCCACCCGGCGACTTCAACAACGCAACAATTGACTCCGCGTCGTGCGTCCGCCCTCCTCCTGGCTGCGATTGCCATGCCGAGGCGTGGATTCGGGCTGGCTGTGTTTGTTTGACGTTCCGAGCGAGCGCGCACCTCGTTGCTGCCGGGATTGTCCACGAGCTCGAAAGTGCTCGCGTGCAGCGGCTGCCCGGCGTTCACAGGGTTCAGCACCACCTTGTCTCCCACAACCACCTGGGGCGGCACAGCCGGTCACAACCGGGCACAACCGGTCACAACCGGGCACAACCGGTCACAATCGGACATGGACTTACACGACCAGGCACAACCAGGCCACAAGTGGACACAAGCGGGTACAGCCGGGACATAACCGGGCCCGGACGAACACAACCAGCCACAACTGCACGGACGCAACCGGGCAGGGACGGGCGCACGGCGAGACGACGACACTCAAGACGAGGGACGTCCAGGCTTTGACGCTGGGCGAGACGTTGCCTGCCGCTCGCGCTGCATCCCCCGCGTGCGCGCGGCCCGCCCGTGCCGCGGACTCACGTTGTCGCCGGGCACGCGCAGCTTGTAGAAGGGCTGGATGTAGAACCACGAGCCCTCATTGCCGGAGGGGTCCAGCATCACACGCATCGCCTTCTTCTCCAGCAGCGCCGGCAGACGCTTGTTCACCGTCATGTATTTGTTGCTCTTCATGTGCAGCAGCTGGCGCACGCGCAAAGACCCCCCAACCCCCGTACAGTCTTGAACAAGAAGCTGGGGCGAGTGCTATTGTCCGTCCCCCCACGCACCGCCGATTAGCACGGTTGGCTACGTACGGTGCGAAAGAAGTTCAACGTACGTACATGCATACGAGCAGCACCTAGGAAGGCCGGCACGGTACACAATGGGGTGGGTGGCCAGAACCACACCCGGCCACTTTTGCCCCTCTTGGTGGCGATGTTTACACATTGCACCCGGTGCTCATTTAAAGCCGAGTTGACCTCGGGGAGACCCGGGACCGGTTCAGAATATCGTCACGGGTGTTGGCTGCCGTGAGCGGAAGTTGAAGTCGGGTCGCCGGGTTTGCAGCGCAGCGCGCTAACCGCTTCGCTACCGCTCGACGGACGCATTCGCCACTAAGTGGCGGTGACGTCACCACGACGCTTGTGCCAGGCTACGTGCACGTTGAGGCCACGTGAAGTGTCGAACGCCTGCTGGCAGGAGGTCACGGGGTAGACCCAGGTGCCACGGGTCGACTGAGATGACTGGCTGATGCACCACCTGTGCCCCCTACTATGCCAACCTGCTGTGTTTTAGCCACCCGGAGCTCCGCTCGTTGTTGTGAGCGTCGCTCCTCCGCCCTCCGTTGTTGTTGGAGGGCGACTGCCTCCAACTGCCCAGTAGCATCCTTCACGAGCCTCCTCCACAGAGGCCGATCTTGACACCGCTGGTACCAGTCATCGGCAAGTCCACTTAGTGCGCAAACACCCGCACGCTCCAGTAATCCGTGTAATAAAAATAAGAAATGCGGCGCCGTTGCCAGATGGAAATCGTTCTCCCCTCTGGTACCCGATGAGTGTGGCTAAGACGTTGGCAGCGACCGATAAAAATCGTTCGCAGGCCGTTTCAGAGCGGCAGGCCTTGCGGTGGCCACGGTCCACGTGAGACCGTGTCTGGCTCGTAGATTCCCCACCGCTGGGTTAACGTAGAAATTTAAAAAAACTGCCCGTCAGTACATCCACTGCTGGATGAAGGCCTCCCCGCGCCGTTGTCGGCGCTGTGATGGTTAATTGGAAGTAAGCGAATCGCGGGACCGTGAGAGACGACGATGACTCAGGGAGGCCTTCATCCCGCAGCGGCTCGATCATGGCCGACGACAACGATGGCGACGATCACGCGGCAAGTACCTGAACCACGTTTCCGTACTGAACAACGTTCCCCAGCAGCTTTTTGTTCTCCGTGTCGTTTTGCTTCTTTTCAAGTTCCGCGGCGTGCTGCAACGAGACAAGAAACGTCACCGCCGCGCGTGAACTCGCGCGATCGCTCCGACAAAAAGAGGCCCGCCCGCGCTCGCCAGCGTTATCGTTCGCGATGACGACCACGACGATCGGCAGCGCTCGGTCGAGGTGGTGCACACGAAGGAACCGCTCCGGCCCGCAGGCCGTCCGTACCGTACGGGACACCGCGACGTTCGCTCCACGCGAGAGATGACGTCATCAGCAGCAGGAGCAGCGTGCGCAGTGGGCGCCACGGTGGCAAGATGTTAACGACCTCGCCTGGTATGCAGGAGGTCGTGGGTTCGATCCCTATCCTGACACCTGCTGCTGTATATTTGGAGTTTGCGTGTCTTTCTCTCCCAGTGGTCGTGTGGATTTTTCTCCGGGTCCTCCGGTTTTACCCTCCGCATTTAGAATCAAAGTGCGTTCAGAGGATTTGGCTGCTATAAATTTCCACACGATATCCCACTTTGTTGAGTTATCATTTGTGGCCAGGTGGGCAACCCTTTGATCAACATGGCCAATTTTTCATCGGGCAATTCCATAATAGCGACACGTCATTATACTAAAGTTACATCAATATTTCTAGCACCAACCCCCCAACCCCCTTAACGGACAAACAGACAGACGGACAGAGTTGATGCATCTTCGCGTCCAACCTCGAGATGAACAAATCGAATCGCGCCAAAGGCTTGAGAACTTCTGTGAGGAGGACTACGAGGGGTGAACGGCTCCCAATGGGGCTACGTTGGGAGCCGTTCACTCGTCAGGGAGTCGTGCAGAGGGACGAGAGCCGTGTCGGGTTTTTTTTGGGGGGCATTTGAGCCGGCTTTGCCCCCGGTCCTCCTGTGGAATTTTTAGTGCCACCGAATGTTTACACTGTGACCCTTGCATCACAAGAAAATAATTAAATCAAGGCCAAAGCTGAGTAGCGGGCTCGGAAGCACAACTTTAGCCAGACGCACGACGCGGCAAATATTTAACTCGGGGCGGTGCAAATGCTTTTCACCGCAGGCTGCAAAGTCGTCAGAAACGACCCCCCTCTCTCCCGTTTCTTTTGTCGTCCGTTTGTTAAAAGCCATTTTTAACCGGGTGTGAATGTGTGCTTGTGTGTGCGTGTGTGTAGGGAGTGGTAGTGTGACCCGAGTTCGATTCCCGTTCACGGCCAACACCAGCGACAGTTATCTGAACCGGTGCTGGGCCTCTCCTAGGTTGACTCAGCCTCCTCAAATGAGTACTTGGTGGGGTGTGTAAACATCGCTACTGGGGAGACAAAGGCGGCTGGGTGTGGTGCTGGCCACCCACCCCCTCGTGCAGCATGCCAGCCTTCACAGGTGCTTGCTAACCCCACCAGTCTGTTAAGGCTATACAGGGAGTCTTTGTGTATGTGTGTGCAGGGAGTCGTAGTGTAGGAGTTAGTGCGCTGTGCTACGAACTCGGTAACCCGAATTCAATTCCCGCTCACGGCTAACACCAGCAACGGTTATCTAAACCGGTCCTGGGCCTCCCCTAGGTCGACTCAGCCTCAAATAAGTATCTGGTGCAGTGTGTAAACATCAGTATCACAGGGAGGGAAAGGGGGCCGCCAGGTCCGGTTCTCGCCACACCACCCGCTCGTGTGCCGCGCCGACCTTAATAGGTGCTCGCCAACATCCCTGACAGTCCGTTTACAAGGCTATACGGGGGACCTTTGCATGCCCGAGTCCGTTCCTGTCACCTCCTGCTACGCGTGGTGGCATGCCGCAGGAGGGGACATGCCTAAGAGGACGTCGTCTACCATTCCACAGTTCCGTCCCACGTGTGCAGACCCACGCACGCGCTTCGCACGCACGTGCTACTTGCACGCGAGTAGCAGTGGCACGGCACGGCAGAAGGGAAACGACGCGCGTGCGACGGTTCTGACCGTGCGCATGCCGTCGGGTTAGTCAGCCGGGGGGGAGGAGGAGGAAGTGTGGGGAGGCCCGATAGCGCCGCGGTCAACGGCGTGGCTTCTGCTCAGAAGCATGCGCGCGTGGGTTCTAAAGCGTGCGCACATGAGCGTGCACACATGAGCGTGTGTACATGAGCGTGTGTACGTGTGCGAGTGCGAGTGCGTGCGAGCGGTGAGCGTGCGTACACGATGAGTGCGTGCGTGCGCACGCGTGCCCGGGCATGCCGACTGCCCCCGTAGCTGCTAAATTACGCTTTATATTAATAATAAATCATTCTGACACGCAAACCGCATGAATGGCGTTACCCTCCCCCCCCCCCCCCAGCCTCGCCATTGCAATTGGCGCGACGGTGAGATTTTTTCACTTAGCCCCAATGGGGTCGAACGATCGATTTCATTCAGAAAATCTAAGCAACCTACGCCGACCCCTCCTGAAACTCTCGCAGGCTCCTAGCATTCACGAGCCCTGACGGGATCCCAAAGCTACTTCATTCTGTCGCAGCGCTACCGCTAAACCCGGCGGAATCCAACACTTGCCACGGCCTGACTCCAAGTCCAACTAAATAATAAATTATTTCTTTTTTTCAAAACCAATATCGGCGAGAGGAACGCATCCACGTATTGTAAGCGTGGGAGTACCCACACTTTACACCACCACACGCAAACCGCCACACCGATAACCGCGACGGTGAACCCATGTCCGGTACACTGCTGGGTGGACAGTGGTGGTGGTGGCTGGCGGTGGTGCCTGGTGGTGGTTGAGGCAGGGGATTTGAATAAACTCGGCCGGATTCTTTCAGCTGCCGCGCCGAGAGACCGGATCGAACCGGCGCCCCCGTACGCATTGCAAGTCCAGCAGCGTGCCGGCCATTTGCCCCGCCGCCGCCGCCGTGGGGAGGCTTTACTCTCCAACCCACCGGCGTGCTGAGCTTGTAGCTAATTGGCACGTCTTTTGTTTACGTGACAAACCTCGCTAAATTGGATGTGTCGGGTGACGGCGTGTTTAATGACACACACATTTATATTGATGCAATCTCACCCAAAAAAAACCTCTATTATGGATAATATTGGTTGCAAAAGCCTACTCCTACGTGTTAAACTGCTGCCCAGAGATGGTATGGGTGGGTGGGGTTTTCTTTGAAGCTGCCGAGTTGGCAACAACTTGGACGGTGGGCGAAGCTAAGCCCGGGGCGAAGGTTTGTCGTCCTTCAGCTCAACAGTTATCTGTTGCATCTTCAACAGTGCTGTATGTCGCTGGCCGTTTGGCGTTCTGGGCCCCTTTTGTCGGGTATTTGAGGTGCCCAGCAACTGTGGTAAAAGTATTTTTACGATTCGCTTATGTGTTTTGAATTTGTTTGAGTAAAAAAACTAAAATAATGTTTAGAAAGGCTAAAGATGTGTCAATCCTTTAATTCTGAAAACGTTCCCGGTTACTGCTACACATCCGTTAACCCTAAGAATAATAATACTACTACTATGTGCCGTCTGCTCCACTCACAGTGGACGTTAAAGATCCCGTGATGTCATTATCAAAGAGTCGGCCGCAGTCTGCCACCGGTGTCCAAATTCGTCACATTCGAGAACGACACCGCAAATCACTCGAGCGAGATTCCACACACAAATACATACACACACATACACACACACATACACACACACACATACACACACATACATACACACACATACATACACACACATACACACACACACATACACACACACAAATACACACACACACATACACACACACATACACACACATACACACACACATACACACACATACACACAAACACACAAACACACACACACATACACACACACACACACAAACACACACACATACACACACACACAAACACACACACATACACACACACATACGCACACACATACACATACACACACAAACACACACACACACAGACACAAACACACACAAACACACACAAACACACATACAAACACACAAACACACATACAAACACACATACAAACACACATACAAACACACACACACACACACAAACACACACACACATACACACACACACACAAACACACACACACAAACACACACACACAAACACACATACAAACACACAAACACACACACAAACACACACACAAACACACATACAAACACATACAAACACACACACAGCAGCGGCGGCGGCAATCACTACCGGGCCCCCTACCGGCAGCAGACTCACTCCCTCCCCCCCCCAGGTAACTCTCCCGAATTCTCAGCTGCTTAAGCTTTATAAACGTGAAACTGGACGTGCAAGAGTGATTTCGTGGGATATCAGGTTTTTGTTTCCAGGACACCCTTGAGAATTCCTCGAATTTGCTCAGCAAATGGGAGGAGAGGTTGGCGGTGGTAAATCATTACCATGCCTCGGGTACAAAAATGTGCCCCCACCACCAAAGACAAAGATCCCCTGTATAGCCTTCACAGACTGTTGGGGTGAAGTGCTGTTAGCGAGCCTCAAATGAGTACCTGGTGCGGTGTGTAAACATCGCCACTGGGGAGACAAAGGCGGCCGGGTGTGGTGCCGGCCACCCACCCCCTCGTGTGCCGTGCCGGCCTTCATAGGTGCTCGCTCCCACCACCGCCGCCACCACAACAAACATGCCTGACGTATATAATTATAGAATTCGCTTGGTCATTCATCCAGACATGACGGCCAGCCAGCAGGGAGCGCTCTGACGTGAAGTCCGGTACCGTATGGGCTGCATCCCCGCTCCCCAGATAAGGTCAGAGTGAGCGGCTTCCCATTTGGAAAGTTCTAAGTTCACATCCTGATTGGGGGTTGACTCAGCCCATCATCCCTCCGGTCCTAGGGTTGGTAAAACGAGTGCCACTTTGAGCGGAGAAGTCAACAGCGGTTGTCCTACAGAGAGACTCGCCCCCCACCCCTGCCCCCGGCTCGAATGTGCCAGTGGAAAACCACCCAGACCTGGCACGGCTCAGATGCGCCGGTGGAAAATCACCCGGACCTGGCATGGCTCGGATGTGCCGGTGGAAAATCACCTGGACCTGGCACGGCTCGGATGTGCTGGTGGAAAACCACCCGCACCTGGCATGGCTCAAATGCGCTGATGGAAAATCACCTGGACCTGGCACAGCTAAGATGCGCCGGTGCAAAACCACCCGGACCTGACATGGCTCAGATGCGCCGATGGAAAACCACCCAGACCTGGCACGGCTCAGATGTGCTGGTGGAAAACCACCCGCACCTGGCATGGCTCAGATGCGCCGGTGGAAAACCATCCACATCTGGCATGGCACGGATGCGATGGTGGAAGAGAGGCAACTTCAGTGGCGGTGGAAGGGCGATCATGCGGATCACTCACGTGGAGCTTCTTGAGAAGAGCCGGGTCGGTGTTGGCCCCGGCCTTGGCCGCGTTCCAAAACTGCTTCTGCGCGGAGTAGCGATTCATCGGGCATATCTTGAAGAGGCAGTCTGAGGCGGGAGACCAGGGTGTAGCAACAGGGGGGGTGGAGGGACACAACCGCAAGATGGTGTTATCAACCGTAAGCCCGTAGCAGTGATACAAATAATAAAACATCTGTCTGGCCACGATTCAGTGAACGCACATCGGACCAGGTACTCAGTTTAAACTGAACCAGGCCTAGGAGGAGGCCGCAATGATAGCCGAGTCGAGATTCAGTACATAGGCTCTCTCGCGCGCACACACACACACACAGACCCTTGTACAGACTGCGGCGTTGGGGCAGGTGGTGTTCGCAAGTACCTACGAAGGCCAACACGAACGTTTATACACCGCAGCAGACAATGTAAGGTCTGGTTTAGATCGCACTCGCCACTCACGATAGCCACGATCAGCAAGCGAACTCAGGTCCCCGGGTTCATTGCGCAGTGTCTTAACCAACGCGGCAAAACGCACAGGACCCCCACACTCCTGTGTAGTCGATGCAGACCGCTGGATTGGGCAAATAATGTTACTGAGCACCGATTGAGGCCATGGCGTGGACAGCACAGCATCACCCCCAGGCAGCTACAGTGAGGGAAAAAAGTATTTGATCCCCTGCTGATTTTGTACGTTTGCCCACTGACAAAGAAATGATCAGTCTATAATTTTAATGGTAGGTTTATTTGAACAGTGAGAGACAGAATAACAACAAAATCCAGAAAAACGCATGTCAAAAATGTTATGAATTGATTTGCATTTTAATGAGGGAAATAAGTATTTGACCCCTCTGCAAAACATGACTTAGTACTTGGTGGCAAAACCCTTGTTGGCAATCACAGAGGTCAGACGTTTCTTGTAGTTGGCCACCACTCCTCTTTGCAGATCTTCTCCAAGTCATTAAAGTTTCGAGGCTGACGTTTGGCAACGCGAACCTTCAGCTCCCTCCACAGATTTTCTATGGGATTAAGGTCTGGAGACTGGTTAGGCCACTCCAGGACCTTAATGTGCTTCTTCTTGAGCCACTCCTTTGCTGCCTTGGCCGTGTGTTTTGGGTCATTGTCATGCTGGAATACCCATCCACGACCCATTTTCAATGCCCTGGCTGAGGGAAGGAGGTTCTCACCCAAGATTTGACGGTACATGGCCCCATCCATCGTCCCTTTGATGCGGTGAAGTTGTCCTGTCCCCTTAGCAGAAAAACACCCCCAAAGCATGTTTCCACCTCCATGTTTGACGGTGGGGATGGTGTTCTTGGGGTCATAGGCAGCATTCCTCCTCCTCCAAACACGGCGAGTTGAGTTGATGCCAAAGAGCTCCATTTTGGTCTCATCTGACCACAACACTTTCACCCAGTTGTCCTCTGAATCATTCAGATGTTCATTGGCAAACTTCAGACGGGCATGTATATGTGCTTTCTTGAGCAGGGGGACCTTGTGGGCGCTGCAGGATTTCAGTCCTTCACGGAGTAGTGTGTTACCAATTCTTTTCTTGGTGCCTATGGTCCCAGCTGCCTTGAGATCATTGACAAGATCCTCCCGTGTAGTTCTGGGCTGATTCCTCACCGTTCTCATGATCATTGCAACTCCACGAGGTGAGATCTTGCATGGAGCCCCAGGCCGAGGGAGATTGACAGTTCTTTTGTGTTTCTTCCATTTGCGAATAATCGCACCAACTGTTGTCATCTTCTCACCAAGCTGCTTGGCAATGGGTTTGTAACCCAATCCAGCCTTGTGTAGGTCTACAATCTTGTCTCTGACATCTTTGGAGAGCTCTTTGGTGTTGGCCATGGTGGAGAGTTTGGAATCTGATTGATTGATTGATTGCTTCTGTGGACAGGTGTCTTTTATACAGGTAACAAGCTGAAATTAGGAGCACTCCCTTTAAGAGTGTGCTCCTAATCTCAGCTCGTTACCTGTATAAAAGACACCTGGGAGCCAGAAATCTTTCTGATTGAGAGGGGGTCAAATACTTATTTCCCTCATTAAAATGCAAATCCATTTATAACATTTTTGACATGCGTTTTTCTGGATTTTCTTGTTATTCTGTCTCTCACTGTTCAAATAAACCTACCATTAAAATTATAGACCGATCATTGCTTTGTCAGTGGGCAAACGTACAAAATCAGCAGGGGAATAAATACTTTTTTCCCTCACTGTACATACACACAATGCCAGGTAAACATTTATGGAGGAGTCGAATCGCGATTGGGAAGGCCAGGCCCTGGACATACGTGACTCGCCACTCCTGTTAGCCGTGACCAGGAATCGAACTCAGGTCCCTGGGTTCAGAGTTCAGCGCCATAGCCACTTTGAGTGTCGCCGTTCGCACACATTAATCAGGGGACGGGGAAACCTTTTCCTTGCCAAAGGCCAAATAGGATCCTCAAACATCTTTTGGCGGAGCCACACATTAGCATAATCCCGCCGCCGGCGTTATCTCCGATGAAAACGCATAAAATAGTGGCAAGTCAACCCTTAAAGGAGAGGGCCTTGCGGTGACAGCAGTGCCTTGATTACGGCGCTAAAATTATAAACGCGGTGATGTTACCAGGTCGGCAGAAACCACCCCCCCACCCCCGCCCCCCACTAGAACCTGATCAGTGCGGCCAAGACGCAAGCAGTGACGAACAAGTGTCGTCTTGTGGGCCGTTGTTAATGGGCAGGACTCGCGTGGTTGTGGGCTGCCCCGTGGCCCCGTGATCCATGGGCTGCCCCTGTGGCCCCGTGATCCATGGGCTCCCCCGTGGCATCGTGATCCATGGGCTGCCCCGTGGCCCCGTGGTCCATGGGCTGCCCCGTGGCCTCGTGATCCATGGGTTGCCCCTGTGGCCTCGTGATCCATGGGCTGCCCCGTGGCCCCGTGGTCCATGGGCTGCCCCGTGGCCCCGTGGTCCATGGGCTGCCCCTGTGGCCTCGTGATCCATGGGCTGCCCCGTGGCCTCGTGATCCATGGGCTGCCCCGTGGCCCCGTGGTCCATGGGCTGCCCCCCCACCAACACGACGCTAAAGCACCGCGCGTTCCCCCAGCACCCTCGCTCGGAGATTGCTCCAAGCGTCGGGTGGCCAACGACGCCACCGCACGCCGCCGGAACACGCCGCACAGCCTTGCCGTTTGGGCCACGATGCTGCCTACAACACCGGGCTACCACACCCCCGCTTCCCCCCCCCCCCCCCCAGAAAACCCAAGCACCGCAGCCCCACGTCTCCCTTCCCACGCACTCGTTACGGCCCCCTGTTCCCCAGCGTGCTCCTTCCGTGTCCTGACACAACCCATCGCAGGAAAACGAAACCACCCAAATGCTGTTTCTCAATCACGGAGCTGCTTGACGGAGCTGCTTGTTGTGGCCGCGCGTGCAAGCATGCGTGCCGTGCTTTTATGCAATTAAGCTCGCTTGCGTGCGTGCGTGCACACGCGTGCGTTCATGTTTTCCTTACGCAAACTTTTGCGCGCGTTCGCCTTTTCAGTTTTATCTTCGTACGAGTAAGTTTTTAATGTTTTAAATCTACGCATATTACTTGCCACGGCACACGCTGGTTCTGGGCAATGGACACTGTATGCATGTTGAACGTCTTTCCGGACGTGGGTTGCGCACGGAGCCAACCGTGCTAAACGGAGGTGCGTCGGAAGGACAACAGACTATACACAAAAAGCAGTTAGAAATACATTATTTTTCAACCTAAATGATTTAAAAGTGCATAGCTAAAGTGGCTTTCTAATATCGGAAGGAAAAGCGTTCCAGACGGCCGCAGAAGCGCATCTGAAAGCGCCGCGCGATGATGCGGTGGCCAGCAGCCAAACGCCGCTTGGAGGATGAGTAGAGTTTGCGTGATGGTTTAAGGACAGCGGCACGAGGAGGCGTCGAGAGAGATGCCATGCTTGGAATCGCACAAAGGGGCAAAAGGAAGAGCACAGGCCCACGTGAGGGGCACGTCACGCTGATCGTTGAGAAGAGGTGGCCTTGGGCAGGATACGTCGTGAGCAGGGCTGATAAGACACCCAATACACGAAGAACCCAGCAATCCAAGTTCAGTTAAGTTATGTTCCGTCTTTCGGAGGGATCTTTGTGTTTGTCTTTTGAGAGTGTGGGAGTGTATGTGTGTGTGTAAGTGTTTTCCAAGGTTCACATAAGTGGCGATTATCTAAACCGGTCCTGGCCATCCCCTAGGTCGACTCGGCCTTAAATGATGACTCGGTACGGTGTGTAAACATCAGCACTGGCGAGACAAAGGGTAGGCAGTGGCGTGGGATCTTTGTCTGTGCTGTGTATCAGCCAGTGTCTGTGTGTGTATTTCTTTGTCTGTAAGTGTTTAAAAAATGAAGGAGCTGCCACATTCCTCGGTGCGACTGAACTTCGCCGACGTTGGGCAAACGTTGAAGCAATGTCGGCATGTTTCAAGGCTTCTCACCAATGCCGTGTGGTACACAGGAACCAGCCTTCTCCCGTTAACATGAAATAAAACCAACATAGTCACGGCCAAGCTCATTAAAAAACATTTCTTTGGCCAGAGAAAGCATGGGAGAGCGTTAAAACAACACTGCCAGCATCCATCTTCAGAGCGTCGGCCTAAACAGAAACTGGATCTTTAAACATAATAACGAAACACTGGCGTGACACGCTCGCGATATTATTGAGAAAGGAGAGCATCCAGCCGACTCGAAGTCGCAAAAAGATAACACGATTCGTTTCTCGTTACGTAACGCTTACACGTCGTCGTGGGAGTTAGCAAATGTTGCTGGCGCCATGTTTGCACAAAGGAGTAGCTGCCCCAGACGGGAGACGTATTTACTTTTCAGGCGGGGAGTGTTCATTTTAGACAGAGTACTGCCGTCTTCGGCGAATCGCATCTCTCACAATTTCCCGAGGAACCACAGACGGGCTTGGAAGGGAGCCGGCGTCAGCAACTGTTGCCCGAGCTCCTGCAGGCCTCTATATATCGAGGTGTTTTCTGGCATTGACGAGCGCGACGTACGTATCGGAGGAAACCCGAGCACCCGCAGAAACCCCACGGGTGCGAGCGGCCAACGCTCTTATCTCATGCAGCAGGGACAGATATTAGTCTGCACTTTGCGGGACCGCCTTCTCCAGGAGAGCCAGTGTATGACACCTCAATGCCCACGGGGAGGCAGTTGGAACAGATAGCAATGAGTCCGTACTTGCTGTCGAACGTGGACGTGACAATTTGCGACAAACCCATCGACACGAAGCTGACGACTCCGTCGGAATTGTCGCGATTCGGGGCCGCGATGCAAATGAGCGGCCTCTAGTGGCTGCAGGGGTCACACGAACCGATTACATACGACAACAACGGCGCAGGCCAGCGCTCTTCACTCGTGTTCAGACGGGGGGCCACTTTCGTCGATAGGACATCAGCGTGAGGGCCGCCACGCATCTGAAACCAGTTAGGGTTTGACAGCACGATTATGGCGGCGTTTTCACATTTGTGTATTGTCAGGGGCCGCACGTCAGGGGCCGCACTAAAGGCCACCAGGGGCCACCAGTGGCTCGCGGGGCCTTACTGTCCGCAGGCGAACAGAACCATACGGATCGTCGCTGGCAATGCCAGTGGAGAACGGCGGTGGCGGGGAGCACAGACGTGGGAACGTGGCAGAGAACGGTGCGAATGGGCACGGAACGGCAGCCAAGGGAGGGGAACGCGCCCATGAGGGTGAGATGGTAATACAGACGGAGCGATGAGATCAGTTCTTGTGCAGGAGTGAGGCTGGACTATGGCACTGCTAGAACATGAAGGACGGGGATAATTTTGGAGAGGGGGCCTTCATCCGGTAGATCATGACCGATGCTGCTGATGGTAATACAGTTATATAGGGCCTGTAGACCTTGTTTCCACAGACTAGTGTAGGACCCTTACTTGTGCGGCCTGTACCATAGACTCACACAGGACCTATAGACTCGCACAGAAACCACAGACTCACACAGGAACCACAGATTCGCACAGGAACCACAGACTCACACATGACCCATAGACTCACACATGACCCATAGACTCACATCGGACCCATTAACTTATATAGAACTCACTTTAAAAAAGCACAGACAGACAGAGCTAAGGCATTAACGCTGTTAACCTCAGTTGGAAAGCATTTAAATGAAACCAGATTCAGTGCGAATCAAGATTCAGGCAAACCCGTTGACCCCACATTCATAACAAGATCAGAGTAACCTTGTGATTCACGCATGACATGACATTTAAGCAATAAAAACGTCACGTTTGATTTTATTTCATTTATCAAGAACCTTGAGCATTTGTCAAGAATCCTTAAAAATATGAAGTTGCCAGCGTAATCCAAAATAAACCCCTACAATGTAAATATTAAGAATAAAACTACGATTCATATATTTGACAAGTACAGCCCTTCGTGAAATCAACTGGCAGATGAAGGCCTCCTCGTATCGTGACGTTTGCGGGGGGAGGGGGGGGGTTGCGTGACCATACTTCACCAAGCTGGTCAGCGATGGCTGGTGAAGGAGATGGGGGTCCAATACCAGTTCGGTTATCATTCTGCCACCGATGTTTGCCGTCGGTCGGGAATCTAACTCGGGTGGCTCAAGTTCATAGCGCAGTGCGCTGGACACTGCGGCAACCACTCTTCCCCAAATAAAATAGAAAAAAATCACAATATTTAACACAGCAAAGCCACACGGAGTCTCGAGAATAATTTTCAGGAGGGTTCCTGCGTTGGGATGTTTGGCCAATTGCATAAATGAAGAGCATTTGGTTTTATTGTGGGAGAACCCAGGGAGGGTACAACCCAGATGGCTGGGACGTCATCATAAGCAGAGAGGGAACACCACGTAGGAATATGGAAGGCGATGAATGTGGAAGCACTGGGGTGGAGTCCGAGAGGCAGGGCCAGACAGCGGTGGCGAGCCGGGGATGTGAAGGACCTGCGGGCGGTGGAAGTGGAGACGATGGCCCAGGACCGGAGTGAGCGGGGAGCGACGCGCAGGAAGACAAGAGCCCACAACGGTGGGGAAATAATGTCAGGAAGAAAAAAAAGAATTACGAACTCGATTTTCTCATTAAATATATTACCTCCGCGACGCTGCCACAGCGGCGTAACGGGTAAAGCACTGGGCTCGCAGTCCACAGGGCGCCGGTTTGATTTCCATCCCAAGGCGCGGCCAGTTGAGACAAATCAGCAAGTCACGCGCCGTGGGGTAAAGTGCGGGTAACTCGCACCTCTTCCGAGACAACTTCGCCATTGTGTGCAAAGTCGGCCAAACCGCCCTCCCCGCTAGAGCTGGCCTCGAGCGGGGGGGGGGGCTTCCATCAGCAGTGGCGGAATTGCAGGGTTGCCCCTTTACCTTTTGTCCATGACAGCGCAGGCGAGCGCTCGCGATGAAATCGCACCCACAAACGAAGGCACGCTGCGCTGGCGGGGCGCCCAGGACGCGCCGTCTCCGCCCGACCAGTTTATCTTGTTTTTAAAGTCCGACTTTGTTTTCACTTTTAATCTGGCGCTCCCCCGAATGAGAGCCGAGTCCAGCAACGCTGCCATCAGCACCGCCGCAGCCTCCGTGCCTGCACTCCCCTGCTGCTCATGCGCCGTCCTTAATGTTTCGTGTGTGCTCGCTTGGACGCTTTCGTTGGCACGCTGCTGAGGCCAATGTAACAAGCGTACACGCTCGTTGTTATTTCTAAATGTGTAAAAAAAAACGTCGAGTTTCCGCGTTTTTACGATGCATTTGTGGGTGCGTACAACAAGAAGCCGGGCAAGATAGAGACATTTGAGCGGCGTAAGCAATGCGAACTGGATCCAACTTGGAGTGATGTAAATGCGAAGTTGTTGAGTAAATATTATGGAAAGAACTAAATGGAAGGAAGGTCATGATTGGCAATGTCTTTGAGAAAGGACACGACAGAGAGAGAGAGAGAGGTGCATGGAGCAGTATTTGCTGATGAATCATAATATAAAGTCCATTTAGCAATCCGCTGCAGGATGGATGAAGACTGGCTAATGCTCTTAGTTACAATTTGTGTTTTTTTCCACACCGAAGGTGAATAACGTTGATCATCCACCGCACCTCCGCTGAGCACGGTTGGCTACGTGCGGTGCGAAAGACGTTCAACACGGATACGTACAAAGATGGTTATTCATATTTGCCTGCCTACCTGCATACCCTCTCCTCATCTACCAACCCTCCTCATCTACCAACCCTCCTTCCCTCCACTCACCTGCGTGCCTACACTACCTAGCCGTGCAATGTTGGGGCAATGTTGGGGCAACGTTGGTATGTGGTTGGAACCGTCGGACCAACCTTGGCCCAACGTTCCACATTTACTGGGTACCTACCGACTGACCTACCTGTCCACGTAGCTACCTACACGCAGTGCTTACAGACCGAGATACGTGCGTAACACTCGACATGCACAATGCGAATGATCACACACATTGGCCTATGCAGCGAGGCGTCAACTCGTTGGGAAATTCAGCATCAGGGGCGAGCGTTGGGTGTGAGGCTGTTCAAGACAAAGTTCCCCTGTATAGCCTCATGGGACTGTTGGGGCAAGTGCTGTTAACGAGCACCTATTCAGGCCGGAATGGCACACGAGAAGGTGGGTGGCAAGAACCACGCCCGACCGCCTTTGTCTCCCTCGTGGCGATGCTCACACATCACACCAGGTACTCATTTGAGGCTGAGTCGACCTAGGGGAGGCCCAGGACCGGTTCAGATAGTCGTCACTGGTGCTGGCCGTGAGCGGAATTCGAACTCGGGTCGCCGGGTTGATAGAGCAGTGCAGTGCGCCAACCACTATGCTTACCTCCCTCCAACTAGCCCTGCAGCTTATAACAATGTTTGTGCAATGTGGACACCCTTTAAAGTGCTTTCCAGGCTAAATACCTGCTTAGCTTCAGAAAATCTTAAGAAATTAGGCGCATTCCGCGTAATATTACTCGCTGGTTTGGAGCGATGGTGCCCTGGTGAATAATTGCTACAAATCGAATTTAGCCCTTAACAATGATTATTAATGCACAGGCCACGGCTAACACACGAGTGGCGAGTGACATCTGAACCGATCCTATGCCACGGCCACTTCAGCAAACCCGCACGCACCGACCGTCGCAGTGAAGTCGTCCGGTCAAACAGCCCGACACGGCGTGGGAACAACAACGTCCAGAAGTGGACTGACAAAGGGGGCACCACATACTACTCGGTTGGGATTCCATGTGGCACCACAGTGGCAAACTGTTAACTACCTCGCCTGCTATACAGGAGGGTGTGGGTTCGATCCCGACACTGACGCCTGCTGTACATGTGGAGTTTGCGTGGGCTCTCCGTGGCCGCGTGGATTTTTTCTCCGGGTCCTCCGGTTTTTCCATCCACATTTTTCAGAAACACGCGTTTAGAGAATTTGGCTGCTAAAAATGTCCACGTGACGATGAGCCACGTCGTTGAGCTGAAAAAGAGCAGCATAGCTCAGTGGGCCCGACGCGGTAAAATAAAAAATAGTTTATAGTTTTTAAATAGTTTAGTTTACATAGCAATCACCGCCCCCATTACCGGCAGCGGACTTATGTCCCCACGAGGTCACCGGTTAAACAAAGTCAAATTGAACCCTGACACTTAAAAAGTATTTCAATTGGTATTATTTATTTTGTATTACAGTATTCTCACCTCCTGTGTGCAGCGGGCATGCAAGGGCGAGCGGATGTTCTGGTTATTGCGCAATGCTTTGGAATTTGACGGCACTGCCTACATTAGCTTCTTAACAGCATTCGTATGTACGTAGTACGCACGCACACACACACACGCACACACACACACACGCACGCACACACAACAACAACCGCCATTCGCCACTAAGTGGCGGTGACGTCACCACGACGCTTGTGCCAGGCCATGTGCACCTTGAGGCCACGTGAAGTGTCGAACGCCTGCTGGCAGAAGGTCACGGGGCAGACCCAGGTGCCACGGGTCGAATGAGATGACTAAGATGACTGGCTGATGCACCACCTGTGCGCCCTACTGTGCCAACCTGCTGTGCTTTAGCCACCCGGCGCTCCGCTCGTTGTTGTGAGCGTCGCTCTTCCGCCCTCCGTTGTTGTTGGAGGGCGACTGCCTCCAACTGCCCAGTAGCGTCCTTCACGAGCCTCCTCCACAGAGGCCAATCTTGACACCGCTGGTACCAGTCATCGGCAAGTCCACTCAGCTCCACGTCCTCCTGTACCACATCACTCCATCTCTTCTCTAGCCCGTGCCGCGCCCGTTTAGCCCTCTCGATCCGGCCGAACAAAAGCTGTTTCGGCATGCGGTGGCTGGGTATGCGGGCTACATGACCCAGCCAACGCAGCCTTGCCTGCCGGAGGAGCTCACCGATGGGACCTTGCCCAGAGCTTTCAAGGATTTGTGAGCTCCTCACACAATCCAGCCTGGTTAAACCCAGGATGGGTCGTAGGCAGGCTAGCCTAAATGTTTCTAACCGGCAAAGATGTTCCATTAGAGGGGTCCACGTTTCGCAACCGTAGAGAAGGGAGGGAATGACCGTGGCCGAGAAGACCTGAAGCTAAGTGCGGAGCGACAGACCAGGTAGCTTCCACACAGCCTTACGCAACCGATTAAGAGATCATGCCGCTTGACTGATTCGGAGTGAGAGTCCGATGGTACAAAATACCCAGGCAGGTGCTTAGTTTTGATGGGACTAATGGTAAGGCCCCACCTCTTAGTGGCAAGCTCCAGGTTCAGCAGCAGCACCTCCAACTCCTCCTCTGAGTGAGCAACAATTACCAGATCGGCATACATAACGTGGTTGAGCAATATGGAGCCATCCCTTGACCGCACTCGAGCATCTATCGATTAGCCTCCCATTGTATCTGTAAGAGATGGAAATGCCTCTGGTACAGCTATTGAAGGCTTCATGAACTATGTGGTCGAAATATGTGGGAACCAGATGACATCCCTGTCGCACCCAAGGTGTACAGGGAATGGCTCTGACTCCCGACCACGTAGTTTTACACACACACACACGCACACACACGCACCAAGCACGCACACACATATGCACACACACACACACGCACACACACACGCACACACACACATGCACCCACATGCACACACACGCACACACACACGCACATACACACACACACACGTATTTTTTTCTTTTTACCAATTTCTATCCAAATGCTATCGGCGTCTTCCCATCGGAACTCTTAACAGTGAGCAGTGGACTACCCTGTGCAGGCCCTCCTCACCCCCGCCCCGTCCCCAGAACACATTGAGTTACGTGGGAAGGGACGGTGAGAGGTTAAGTGAGTGGGTGAGTGATTGAGTGAGCGAGTAACAGGCTGAGTGAGTAATTGAGTGGCTGAGTGAGTAATTGAGTGGGTGAGTGAGTGGTTGGCTGAGTGGTTAAGTGGGTGAACTAGTGAGTGTTTGAGTGGTTGATTTGGTAAGTGGCAGAGTGGTTGTATAGTTGAGTGAGTTGCTGAGTAAAATTGGACAGGGGGCCCCATTTATTTCCTTGTACCAGGGCCCTTTCTCACCACGGGGGTGGAGGGAAGCGGGGGAGGGGGTCTCACCTCTGAATTTCTTGGGAGGCCGAGTAAGATCCCCGGCTGCAGGTTGCACGACGCATCGATCGTCTACGAGCCTGAACAAGGGGGAAGACAGACGCACACGCACGCACACCTTAACAATGATAGCAATCTCTGCATATACGAGGAGCTTAATGAAATGCCTCACCATCTCGAAGCGCCTTACGACATTTCTGCTCAACAATTCGAAGGGGGCACCCCCAGTGGCAGCTGTCCGCGTGCGGCACAAGGTGACTCGGTACCGCCCCGCCGCTGGTGGGTACGAGTCCGTCAGTGGGGGGCGACGATCGGTGCCGTGGGCGCGATCCCAAATTGAGTGATTTTGCGGTGCAAGCGTATTCAGCCGCACGACCGGTCCAGATGTCACTCGCGACCGACGTTAGCCGTGGCCGGGAACCGTGCTCAGGGTCTGCGGGTGCATCAAGCGGCACGCTATCCACCGCGCCACAATCGGGTCGGCCAATCGTGCCGCTCACGTCACCGCATCATCGTCTTCTTCATCATGAGCATCGTCATCGGCGTTGTCATAGGAGTCATCATCATCAGCGTCTCATTATCGTCACCGTCTAATAAGACGTATGTGCGAGAAGGAACAGAGACCCGCGTCGTTGCGTTGCGTCTGCTGCGGCCTTTTCCTGTAAATTGCACCGCCAACTCCAACCCCCGATAACTGTTTCCAAGAAAAAAAATCGTCCTAATGCGCAGCAGGTCTCCGGAATTAAACTGCGACAAAACCCGAGCCGGCTAATTGAAGCAAGGCGGAACGAAATTGAACGCCAAGTCGCTGGCAAGGAGGAGCGCAGGGGATGAAGCGTGGTGTACGGGGGGGGGGGGATGCCACACGTTTGTGCGTACTCCGGCCCTCCACGCCAGGAATTTTATTTCTCAAGCCAAAGGGCGCTTAGCAACTGCGGTGGGAAGAGAGTAAAAGCACGGGGAGAGAAAGAGCGCGAGCGAGGGAGCGAGCGAGGGAGCGAGGGAGCGAGCGAGGGAGCGAGCGAGGGAGCGAGGGAGCGAGCGAGGGAGCGAGCGAGGGAGCACCCTCCGTAACAAGGCACACTTTGACGCAGATCCCTCCGTCGCGAAGGCTCACTTTGTGCACCGTGTGGCCAGGGCTACGGAATGCAGAAGTCAACGCTGCAAAGGAGCAGAATCAGAAGCAGCGGCAGCAGCTGCGTCGGTTCCCCGCGGTCGCGCTGCACACGACAGCTGTCCGGGTGTGTGCTTTCGGGCTGTGCCCCCGTGTTGTCCGGCGCGATGTCCGACGTTCCGGGAAAAGGCCCGGCAGACGATCTTGGGACACCGCTTATGCATTTTGCCACGTACGCCTTTCATCGTGGGCTTTGTTATCCAGCCACAATGTGGGGTAATAATCCGGGACGTTTAAAATGGGAAGCAATTTTGGGTCACAATTTCTGACTTTTTTTGTGCCATGGGGAAGTGTGGGGGGGGGGGGGCAAACGAGGATCCAGTGAGACGAGGACAAAGACCCCCCGTGTAGCCTTAACAGACTGTTGGGGCAAGTGCTGTTAGCGAGCACCTATTAAGGTCGGCACGGCACAGAAGGGGGTAGTCTGGTGAGCAGCACCACACCGGCTGCCTTTGTCTCCACAGTGGTGATGTTTACACACCACACAAGGCATTAATTTTAGGCCGGGTTAACCTAGGGGAGGCCCAATATTGGTTCTAATATCCCTTTGAACTCATGTTAACTGTGGCCAGAACTTGGGTCACCACCAGTGTTCGCAGCGCATCACGCTAACCGCTCCACCACCGCTCCCCACACAAAGACAGCGCTCCCTATTCAACCGTACAGGCTCTAGGGAGAACAGAGTCAAGTGCTGTTGGCGAGGGCTTATTAGGGCCGGCACGGGCACACGAGGGAGCGGTGTGGCAACACTACACATCACCAGGCCGCCGCTTTGACGGCAAGTCCCGGAGCTCACACCCACGCAAAGTTTGCAAACAAGTAGCGGTCAAAACATATTGAAAAGGAAACTGACTCAGGGTTCAACCTATGTGTAAGAATAACAAAAAGGCGGGAGACTGCATTGGGAGTGGTACAGCAGCAACGACACCCACAACAGCCTCTACTAGACCATTGGGAGAACACGTGCTGTTAGAGAGCATCTCTCAAGGCCAGCACAGGCGGTGTGGTGACCGACACCACAGCCCGTGTGAGCATGCCTCCCAAACGCTGTTGTTTACACACCGCACCGAGTCGGCCTCGGGGAGGGCGCAGGACCGGTTCGGATCAATCCTCACCGACGTTAGCCGTGCTCCGTATTCGGTAACGCAGCGCAGTGCCAACCGCCGTGCCACCGCTCCGCAGGAATTCATTCCGCGTCGGGCACCGCGCCAAAGACGCCGCTCGGTACGCGATGGCGGGAATCAGCCGTGGGGACGCCACGTCGTGGGGACAATCGCCGGCGGTGGCGTGGCTCGGGCCCCTGGCTGGGGTCAGAGGAAGGTCCCCGTCAGGGGGACTCTTTAAGACCCCCGGGGCGAGACTGTGGCCGGGCGAGGCATCTGGATAATTGAGCGCAACAATGTCGTAGCCTCGGGAAGCGGATTGTTTCGCGCGTGGGACGCCCCCACCCCGGGCACCCAAGAGGCACCCAGGAGTCGCGAAAAAGTTTCGTCACGCGGCGATGCGTTGGCTCTTGGCGGGTTTTAATTCGATCAATTCTTTGCTTGCCGATTAGCTCCTCTCATCTGCTAAAAAATACACGGGTATGTTGAACTTCTTTTGTACCGTACGTGGCCAACCGTGCTAATCGGAGGTGCGGGGGAAAGACAACATACGAACCGCAAAAAACAGTTCTGAAGTAATGACTTTTCAATCTAGATTTAAAAGTGCATAGCTCCAGTCGCTTCCTAATAGCGGAAGGAACAGCGTTCCGGATGGCCGCAGAAGCACATCTGAAAGCTCGGGTAATAGGAGTTGTGACGATTCACCAAAGTGCATCTTGGTGAAAAAACCGGCCATCGGTGGATGACTCGTTGACAGGAGGATGAAATTGACACGCGACGCCACCTATCCAGCTCCGTCTATCATGCTGCACTGCCGCTGTGCGGGGCAGCCAAGACCGAAGATGGCAATCCTCGCGTCTGTCGCGCTTACATAAAAAAAACTAATTAACCGTGCACACAGAAGGGCACGAGTGTGCCCGAGTGTGCCGGAGTATGTGCACGTGCAAAGACAAAGATTCCCCCCTATAGCCTTTAACAGACTGTTGGGGCAAGTGTTGTTAGCGAGCAACTTTGAAGGCCGGCACGGCACACGAGGGGGTTGCCAACACCGCACCCGGCTGCCTTTGTCTCCCCAGTGGTGATGTTTACACATCGCACCAGGTACTCATTTGAGGCCGAGTCAGCATAGGGGAGGCCCGGGACCTGTTCAGATAATCGTCACCGGTGGTGGCCGTGAGCCAGGCGACCCTCCTGCCCCGAGCGCGATGCCACGCCGAGCGCAATCCCTCGGCCTCAGCGTTGGCCGCATCTTCTACGTCAACGTGGTGGTAGTGCCCCTAGGTCTGCACTACGTCAACCGTGGTGGTAGTGCCCCTAGGTCGGCACTACGTCAACGTGGTGGTAGTGCCCCTAGGTCGGCACTACGTCAACGTGGTGGTAGTACCCCTAGGTCGGCTCTACGTCAACCGTGGTGGTAGTACCCCTAGGTCGGCTCTATGTCAACCGTGGTGGTAGTACCCCTAGGTCGGCACTACTTCAACGTGGTGGTAGTACCCCTAGGTCGGCTCTATGTCAACCGTGGTGGTAGTGCCCCTAGGTCGGCACTACTTCAACGTGGTGGTAGTGCCCCTAGGTCGGCACTACGTCAACGTGGTGGTAGTGCCCCTAGGTCGGCACTACTTCAACGTGGTGGTAGTGCCCCTAGGTCGGCACTACGTCAACGTGGTGGTAGTGCCCCTAGGTCGGCACTACTTCAACGTGGTGGTAGTGCCCCTAGGTCGGCTCTACGTCAACGTGGTGGTAGTGCCCCTAGGTCGGCACTACTTCAACGTGGTGGTAGCGCCCCTAGGTCGGCACTACTTCAACGTGGTGGTAGTGCCCCTAGGTCGGCTCTACGTCAACGTGGTGGTAGTGCCCCTAGGTCGGCACTACATTAACCGTGGTGGTAGTGCCCCTAGGTCGGCACTACGTCAACGTGGTGGTAGTGCCCCTAGGTCGGCACTACGTCAACGTGGTGGTAGTGCCCCTAGGTCGGCACTACGTCAACGTGGTGGTAGTGCCCCTAGGTCGGCACTACGTCAACGTGGTGGTAGAGCCCCTAGGTCGGCTCCGGTGTCGCGGCAGCGCCACCGCTGCCACCGCCGTCGGTGACAACGCGCGGAGCTCCGGTGCGGTCGGCTGAGTCGTCCGCACTGGCATCGTTGTGTCCCAATGATAGTAATAATTATCACGTAGCATTCACTCACTGCATTTAGATGCAGTTTAGATGTGGCGAGCGAGCATCGTAATGACCGCGAAAAAAATGAAGTGGGCACATCGTGGCTAGGAGGGAGACAATAACCGATAGTCACGACGGACAACAAAGTTACAGCCAAATAAGAAAACGGGCCTGAGCGTTCTTCCGCCGAGAAGATGGAGCGATGAAATCAGCTCGTGTGTAGGAGCCGGGACGGACTGTCGCATCCCGAGGAGCCGTGAGAGACGGTGAAGGGGGGGGGGGCCTTAGTCCAGCAGTGGATCGACACGGCAGACGATAATGAAGAACCCGAGTCTCTGGGGTGTGTGAAGGAGTTCACAGGTTAGACCATTAATGACGCAGGGGAGAGCGGCCGCCGAGCAACCCGAGACCCTGGCGCCCCCGGGGTAATTCAATCGGGTGCCAATTTGCTCTGGAAAAAAAACCACACGCCACGGTAAATAGCCGCTCGGCAAATCTCGCGCACGCGTGAAGTGCCTCGTCTTGTGCACCCGTTCGTCCGTTCGCCGTCACTCAGTTTGCCCGTCCATTCGTCCGTCCCCGATATTCTTTTTCATCTCCGCCCGTCCATCTCCAAAAACACGCGAGTGAAAAAACAGCGCTCAATGGATCCGCTTTGGGCAAAAAAACCTTGCCCATCGCGGTCAGCCCCCCGCAGCCTCTCCAGTCCGTGCGTTTGTCTGCGTCCGTCAGTCCGGGTTTGTTTGCTTGTCCGTCCGTTTGTCCGGTTCAGCGGTCAGTTATCACCGCCGCCGCCCCCCCTCCCCCCCCCCCTCTATTTACTCCCTGCCCTTTAAACCAGCAGCTGTGTTCTAATTGATTTTCCCCCCCATCCTCCTCCTCCTGCTCCGTGTGTCACATCGTAAAATAAAACACTCACACCGCAGGCGGGACAACAATAAAAACATAATTATATAACGATGAATTCAAGCGAGGTGAGAAGCGACGGTCAACGGGAAGTCCTCCAACGATTGCCGAATTGTCCCAATTTTCTTTATTCGGTGCTTCGAAACATTTGTTCCAAAATTGCCGATTGGTAGCGCCCAAGACGGCGGGCGAGAGCCGTGAAATTCTTTCGCGGCGTTTTATCTCTCTGGATCACGCAAATATGTACAGCGGTCACCGTGGTAGCTGAATGTCGATAAACAGAGAATATCATTTTGTGGGGAATAAAACGAATGTGGCTATGGAACATGAAAATAAATAGAAACAGCGGCCATCTTCTACACCTTATTTTGTATGGAGTTGGAAAAAATCAGCAAGGCCACGATTGCATTCCGAATGTTGCAAGCCATTCCATCGCAACTGGGGTGGTAGCTGATCAAGTCTGCTTGATCCACCAGGGTACGCGTACACGGGCGCAACCACAGCTAGTTGATGGGCAGGTCCCGAGTGGTGGGGTAACGCGTGGGTACTCCAACCTCTTTCAATTCGTCTGGCCAACAGGGCTTCTCTATAGCTGTCCCGCAGGCCCTTCCACCAGCAGCGGCACGAGCAGGCAATTGCAGGGACACAATCTTTCCCTTTTGTATTGCGGCATGAGTCCGTTAATTTGCAAACAGCTCATTTTCGTGGATGGCAGCTGAGTTCGTCTGGTAATTAAGAGGTCTGACCCAGGTCACGAGCCCCTGCTCACAGTGCAAACTCTTGGCCTAAACCCATAATCCCCCCTAAAATCTCCAGGGTTCACCGGTTCTTGACTCCTGAGGTGGTTGTCTGGCTTGATCACCTGAATGTGAAATTGTGGTTGTTACTCTGCATCTACATCAGCCATAGAATAGAAGGCTGCTACTGGGAAGCTAAGCAAGGCTGGGTCTGGTTGGTACTTGGGTGAGGAGACTGCACTGGGAATACCAGTGACTGAGACATGGCAGTACAGCAAATAGATTATTGAATCCATCTGTGCAGAACTACTGAGTCATATTCCCTTGTGTGTTCCGGGCTTTCTCCAGGTACTCTTGTATCCTCCCGTGTCACAAAATACTCGTGAATGGAATCGGCCAAACATCCTAATACAGGACCCTCCTGAAAAAAAGTTATTGAGGTTCAGTGTGGCTTTCTTGGAAAAATAGGTATTATTTTTACTTCTAATATTATTTTCAAAAGTATAATGACACTTCATTAGGGGTGTAATGATACTCGTAGATTTATATAGCTTCTTAAGCTCACAAGACATACATTGGATCGCTTGCGTGAGGATCGGTGTTGTAATCTGTAGTATGCCTCATAATAAAGATTATTGGGTTAGAAGTAGTAACTAATTGGCGTTTTGTTTACGTGACAAATCCCTTACTGATTGGCTGTGTCGGGTAGTGGAGGGTTACGACACATTTATACTTAAGCGATCTAAACCAAAAACCTTTATTATGAATATTGGTCGCGAAAGCCTATATGTTAAACTGTTGTATGCTGTTGTACGTAATGTGTTCCATGTGACACCCAAAGCCAACAATAGCCTCTACATTTACCTCGATGCAAAAAAAAACCCAAACTGATCCTTGAATGTAACTGTAACCGTTAATCATAAAGATTATTTGGATCGCCAGTGGACAGCATCGTCTCACGCCAATGTAGGAATCGATTTTGAAAAGGAATAAATCGACACCCTTTCAGGCCACATTTTCTCAGTCTTCCTCCAGCCTGGTTCTCACTTCCTCCAGCTATGTGTGAGAAAAACGGAAGTTCTGCTTCATTGGCAAAGAGCCCACACTCAGGAGGGCCTCCGGGGAGTTCAGCCGGCAACCTCCAAAACTGTGAGGAGACCCTGGCATAGATGACGCAAAAACCTTGTAGCGGTCGGTCACGAATCCCGAGTCTCTCGTTCTCTTCCCACACCTCTCTCTCTCAAACTCTGAAGGACCTCACTCCTCCATCTGCGCAACATCTCCCACATCCCCCACATCCCCCATTTGTTGCCGCTGAGACCCTCGTCAATTTGTGAATCGCATCCCGACTTGACTGCTGCAAACTCTCTCCTCCTTTTGGCATCTCGAGATCTCTCGTCTCTAAACCCAAGATGATCCACAACGCTGCTGCTGGACTTCCCTCCCACACCCATGAAAGAGACCACCACGTCAGCCCAAGACTGCAACACTCGCATCTCTCCACGGGCTCCCAATCCAACCCTGGATGAATTTCAAGACCCCAGCACTCACAGTCTTCAAGATTCTCCACGGATTTGCCCAAGCCTAGCTCCCCCCCCCCCGCCTCTACTCTCAGTCATAGTGACGTCCTCCATGTCACCACATTTGAGAAACCCCATTTATTCACGGTTTGGAGACTTGAAACAGGAATTTTAACCCCAGGATATCAGCGGTGGTGGCTCAGGGTCTCTGATCTCTGACCCACCTGGTCCAGTCACCTCTATGTTCTGAGCTTGGTTTTAAGGACAGGCAAGGAATCTGCTCTTCTGGTTTCCAAGGGTGGCATGTTTTGCAAATTAACAGTCCAAAAGCCTCGAGGAAGTATTCCTTATCACCGCCACATCATTCGCATAATCGTCTGCTTCGCCTTGAGACTCAGAGTGCATTTATCCCACTGTCAAGCCTCTCTGACAATAGCTGCCCTAACCTGAAAGGCCACATGCTCCGACCTGGGCCTATTAGCCTATGTAGGCTTTTATTAAATCCAGTATGCACAGGGCAACCCACGTAGAGACTGGTTACAAAAGACGTTTGTTGTGTGCGATTGGCTGAGGTGGAGCAACTACAGAGCCTCCATGTAGGTAAACCTGACATAGGTGTTATAGGCTGCGGGGAAAACGTGGTGGGCAGACAATGGCAGTGCAACAAAATCCAGTTATTTTATGTGTCGGTTTTGATACCGACAATTATGTAACAAAATAGTTTTCATGTCTCTACCCCACTTTTCATTATCAGCTATGACCCAACCACTGCTGAATGAAGGCCTCCCCTAATCTGTTGCGATCTGCTATGGTCTCTCACCGGCAACCATAGACCTCGCACCGGCACAAGAGATAATTCCACCGGACGTCCAATCGCGCGTGTTCCCTCCTTTGGCTGCGACTCTGTAATTAGTCTTGACGACCACCGAGTGTCGAAACTCGTGTCTGTTAAAGTGGAAAGTAAACAAATTCCCCCACTTTACTGTACAATATGTTTCACATCTGTCAGTCGACCTCTGTCATGGGAATTTGATTTTACAGTGTAATCACCATTTGTCATGGGTTTTAAACTCGATACCATTTTTTCTCTCTTGCAAATAATCACATCACTGGTTCTTGGCAAACACAGCCGCAAACATGTTTTTGGAAGCTGAACATTGCAGACATATTTTGTGACTTGTAAAAAAATATATATTTTAAAAGACGAGACAGATAGTGATGGTGATGAGGACTTTGGGCAGCAGCAATGACGATAACAAAATAATTATCTTGGTCCTGGCATTTTTCCCACTCATGTGGAGTCTTGCCTCTGTGGTCCTCTCTCGTTCACTCATTCCCGTTCTGGGGCCATCACCTCCATGTCCAACTCAACAGTCATTCGCATCCGAGTCCACCACTTTGCAAGGTCAGCAGAGCTGATCGATGGACACTATACCATTGGTTTGCCTATGAGAAGTGAGAATACGAAAATGCGTTGCAAAGCAGCGCATCATCAGTTTCAAGAGAAAGCTGAGCAAGAGCCCAGATTTCCATGAGGACTACAACAGCTTCATGAGAGACATCATGGCAAAGGACTTTGCTGTGAAAGTGCCTAAAAAGCAGCTGGAACGAGAAAACGGAAACGTGTGGTATATTCCCCACCATGGAGTGGACCACCTGAAGAAAAAAGATGATCCGTGTAGTCTTCGACTGCACTGCAACATACCAAGGAACCCCATTGAATGAGCAGTTACTCCAAGGACCCAACCTCGCCAACACTCTCATTGGTGTGTTGACCAGATTTAGAGAAAAAACTTGTGGCTATGATGGTGGACATTGAATCAATGTTTTATCAGGTCAGAGTGCCGGAGGATGACGCTGACCTACAGCGTTTCCCGTGGTGGCCAGATGGCGACCTGAGTCAAGCCACAGAGGAGTACAGGATGACTGTGCACCTGTTTGGAGCCACGTCATCACCCAGCTGTGCATGCTACGCACTAAGTAGAACAACTGAAGATGGAAGAACCGAGTCAACACCAGAGGCGGTTGACACAGTATGCAGAAACTTCTACGTCGACGACTGCTTGAAGCCTATGTCATCTGAAGACCGTGCTGTCACTCTGTGAAGAGATCTCCGAACTTTGTGTTCTAGTGGGGGATTCCACTTGACAAAGTGGGTAAGCAACAGCGGAGTTGTCATATCGTCCATCACATAAGAAGAAAGAGCCATAAAGGTGGATAAGATGCTCGTAAAAGAACTTCAAGTGCTGCTCGAAGAGTCTACTCTTTGGACGGATAGCAGTACAGTGCTGAAGTACATACAGCATGAAGCCACTCGTTTCAAGACTATGGGGTAAACAGGATCGCTACAATCCGTGAGGCCACAGAACCGACTCATGGGATGTACATCAATACCTCATTGAACCCAGCGGATCATGCTTTAAGAGGTTTGAAAGCTGAAAACTTCATCAAAAGTAAATAATGGATGCAGGGACCCAAATTCCTGTGGAAGGCTCCAAGTGAATGGCCAGAACGACCAATTAAAATGAGTCACAATTCAGATGATGATGAGATCAAGCAGTCGGTAACAGTCAATCTCGTCAGTACCGAAGATAACTCTAACACGGTGAGCAGACTTATCAATCACTACTCAAGTTGGCATCATCTGAAGAGAGCAGTGGCATGGTTTTTCCGACTGAAAGAGATTCTGCTGCACTTGAGGAATAATAGAAAAGAATATCGAGCTACAATCAGTCAGGCTGAAAGTAACCCCGAGAGGCAGAAGATACTTCTCAAGCAGTGCATGCAGAAACTTAAAGCAACACTGGAAAAGGAACTGCTTACAGTGGAAAACCAGACCCAGGCTGAGATCGACCTAATCTGCTTCAGCCAGAAGAATTATCAAGACCATGCCAGACCCCAACGGTTCAGTTCGGCGCGTGTGTGTATGTTAAAACGAAGTTCAGCACACTAGAGCGACCTATTCCAAAGCTCTGTCGGTTACAAGAAGCAGCATGAGAGTATACTGATAAGATAAAGAGAAGGCTCAAGAGCCAATAAGTGGCAGAAATACAATAATATTGTTATAAGTAATGGTCATTATTTAGAGTTTTGTGGCTCTTAAGGTTAACGTCAAGAGTAATTGGTATGCTCCCTGGCTAGCCAATTAGGGTTTGGTAATATAAGAGCCATAAGACAGAAAGTGAATGTTATTAATTGTGTGTATAGATTTGATGTACATCTCTCATACATTTGTTGACAGACTGGGCATACTTGACTTGGAATATTCCAACTGTTGGTTGAACCCATGACGTCACTTCCGGTCTGACAGTATAAATGGGAAGCCAGGAGAAGAGCCAGGCAGGAGCGAGTGGACACAGTCTCTGTCCACCGCCGTGTGACAACGCGATACATAAAGTACGTGGACAGGCGAAGATACTAAGACAATAAGAAACAGTTTTTATTTAAGACACGTCAAACACGCGTCAGAATTATTGCTCCCACAGGTTACGACGTAGCTTGTTTGTTGGTACAAGAAAGCTGCACCTACACGCCACTGTGGACCGCACACAGTCGTAACGCAGTGTACCCCTAGCCTGTGCTCCTTCAACGGAGGAGGAACACCAAAACGACAGGAACGAAATTCTGAAATCGCCTCATGGTTCTAACAACTCGACATTGACATTTAACTCTTTCATGTATGTGTGTTGAACTTCTCTCGCACCGTACGTGGCCAAAAGTGCCGTTCAGAGGTCCAGTGGAAGGACAACAAACTAAACACAAAAATAAATTCTAAAGAAATTCGTTTTTTTTTTATCTAGATTTAAAAGTGCATAGCTCCAGTGGCTTCCTAATCAAATAGCTCGTGAACACATTGGCCAGCATGCACCAGAACAGGACCACTTTGAAACCACCTCTTTCTGGGAATGCCCCTCAGTCTCTGTCCTGGTGCTTTCGTGTGCATCAAGTTTGTTCGGTTTATGCGGTTTCATTCTCTTCTTACGACATGTCCTGCCTCTCGATTTAAAGCTTTCGTGACTGCAGGGATTCATCTTCTTGGTTCTTTCGGTAAAGTCACGTAGAAGGGAAATCATAAAATAATACAAAATATAAAACAATAAAATTCTCACGACGTTTCGGCCACAATGCAAGCAGCCGTCCTCAGCTCTGTTTCTTCACCTGAGGACGGCTGCTTGCATTGTGGCCGAAACGTCGTGAGAATTTTATTATGTTTTATTCTATTATATCCCTTCTACGTGACTTTACCGAAAGAACCAAGAATATGTCCTGCACCGCCTACTGAGTCAGTTTTCTCTTCACGTGTCCGAGACGGATACCACTTTCCATGAATTCGAACTGACATCACTCCGAGCCATCCAAGTTGACTTTCAGCTAGGACCACCCAAGTGGCCATCCAAATTTAAGTCGTAAATATGAATATATAAATAACATTTCGATTTAAAGCTTTCGTGACTGCAGGGATTCATCTTCTTGGTTCTTTCGGTAAAGTCACGTAGAATGGAAATTAAATAATAAAAATAAAACATAATTAAATAAAATTATCACGACGTTTTGGCCACAACACAAGGCTACTTGTGCTCCTCCCACCCAGCTTAAAAGACGCTGCCAAGCTTACCAGTGTTCATTGAAGCGCTGTCGTCCCGACAGTTCTGTTCCTTCACCTGAAGAAGGCTACTTGTGTTGTGGCCAAAACGTCGTGTGAATTTAATTTGATTATGTTTTATTTTTATTATTTTATTTCCATTCTACGTGGTGACTTTACCGAAAGAACCAAGAAGATATAAATAACAGTAGAGTAACACTAACAACACCGAACCTGGCAAGTTTAAGTCAGAATCTTACAAGGAATTTTCTATCATAAACGGGGTAAAAAAAATTACGGGATAAATTTTTTTTAGTTTAATCACAGGACTCTTGTAAAAGCCACATTTTTTTAGGTAACCCGGCACTGATATGTTTGTCAGACAATACATTATTTTTTTTTCAAACTGTCCCAGGTTCATGAATGTATACTGAAGCATTTGTGACATACGGAATTTTTCCCTGGTGTTACATTTTCTGGCATCACCACCCGACCCATGATAAGGACAAGAGGGCTTCATGCCACGACCCATGATACGGACCAGAGAGCATCATGCATGACCCATCATAGGGACAGAGGGCTTCATGCCTGACCCATGATACGGATCAGAGAGCATCATGCATGACCCATCATGGGGACAGAGGGTGTCATCCATGACCCATGATCAAGGCTGGCAGCATCGGGTTTTTTTTCATCGGCTTTTTCATGGTTTTAATAAAACCCGATCATCTCAGATGGCCAAAAATCCGGTTTTATTCGGTTTTATTGCCTGTTAACCCCTATAATTATAGCCCCCACCAAAGAGAAGACAAACAACACGTTCCGCTACAAGATGATGGTCAAAGGTTGCAAGACGCCGATGGAGTCTTGGCTATCCGATGGCAGTGAGTGGCCTGAGCTGCATTGCCACGTCTAGCGCCGCATCCGAGAGGAAGTTCTCCAACACGGCCTTCATTCACTCCGAGCTGAGGAGCAGCCCGAGCGTGAAGTCGCTGGAAAAGGTCGAGAGAAACATTCACGCCTTCTTCGACGGCACGGTTGAGATGATCGAAGGGGACAGCAAATCCGATGACTCTGGCACCGATTGACGACAACTTGACTTGCCGGATTAAAACCATGGGTTTTTTCGACAAAACCGGGTTTTTAAAAAAATTAAACCAATAACCCGATAAAATTTGCAAAAAATTGTTTTTTTCCACTGTTAGTACAGGCTATAACAACACTGTTACTACAGACTATAACACTGTAACTACAGACTATAACAACACTGTTACTACAGACGATAACAACTCTGTTACTACAGACCATAACAACACTTACTACAGACGATAACAACACTGTTACTACAGACTATAACACTGTTACTACAGGCTATAACAACACTGTTACTACAGACGATAACAACTCTGTTACTACAGACTATAACAACACTTACTACAGACGATAACAACTCTGTTACTACAGACGATAACAACTCTGTTACTACAGGCTATAACAACACTGTTACTACAGACTATAACACTCTGTTACTACAGACTATAACACACTGTTACTACAGACTATAACAACACTGTTACTACAGACTATAACAACACTCTTACTACAGACTATACCGACACACTGTTACTACAGACTATAACAACACTGTTACTACAGGCTATAACAACACTCTGTTACTACAGACTACACCAACACTCTGTTACTACAGACTATACCAACACTGTTACTACAGACTATAACAACACTGTTACTACAGACTATAACAACACTCTGTTACTACAGACTATAAAAAACACTCTGTTACTACAGGCTATACCAACACTGTTACTACAGACTATAACAACACTGTTACTACAGACTATAACAACACTCTGTTACTACAGACTATAACAACACTGTTACTACAGACTATAACAACACACTGTTACTACAGACTATAACAACACTGTTACTACAGGCTATAACAACACTGTTACTACAGACTATAACACTTTGTTACTACAGACTATAACACTCTGTTACTACAGACTATAACAACACTTACTACAGACGATAACAACTCTGTTACTACAGACTATAACACTGTTACTACAGACTATAACACTGTTACTACAGGCTATAACAACACTGTTATTACAGACTGTACCAACACTCTGTTACTACAGACTATAACAACACTGTTACTACAGGCTATACCAACACTCTGTTACTACAGGCTATACCAACACTCTGTTACTACAGACTATAACACTGTTACTACAGACTATAACAACACTGTTACTACAGACTATAACAACACTGTTACTACAGACTATAACAACACTCTGTTACTACAGACTATAACAACACTCTGTTACTACAGACTATAACAACACTCTGTTACTACAGACTATAACAACACTGTTACTACAGACTATAACAACACTGTTACTACAGACTATAACAACACTCTGTTACTACAGACTATAAAAAACTCTGTTACTACAGGCTATACCAACACTGTTACTACAGACTATAACAACACTGTTACTACAGACTATAACAACACTCTGTTACTACAGACTATAACAACACTGTTACTACAGACTATAACAACACACTGTTACCACAGACTATAACAACACTGTTACTACAGACTATAACACACTGTTACCACAGACTATACCAACACTGTTACTACAGACTATAACAACACACTGTTACCACAGACTATAACAACACTGTTACTACAGACTATAACAACACACTGTTACTACAGACTATAACAACACTGTTACTACAGACTATAACAACACACTGTTACTACAGACTATAACAACACTGTTACTACAGACTATAACAACACTGTTACTACAGACTATAACAACACGGTTACTACAGACTATAACAACACTCTGTTACTACAGACTATAACAACACTCTGTTACTACAGACTATAACAACACTGTTACTACAGACTATAACAACACTGTTACTACAGACTATAACAACACTCTGTTACTACAGACTATAAAAACTCTGTTACTACAGGCTATACCAACACTGTTACTACAGACTATAACAACACTGTTACTACAGACTATAACAACACACTGTTACTACAGACTATAACACGTGGCTGGGCACTGTCACCACGTGTTAACCACCGCCCACGTGTCTCAGGCACAGCAGCGGTGTCAATGCCCCCGGCAAGTGGAGCTTACCCCAGGGTACTGATGAATCCGTTCACCGTCCCCTCGGCGTACAGCGAGACGATGTCTCCCACGTGGAGGAAGCTGGACATCTTGTCCGTCATCTTCTTGGTGCATAAATCGTGTCTCTGTGTTGTGTGCGAATATCTCTGTGTGTGTGTGTTATAGCCTGTACTGTTTATGCATTTGTCTGAGTTTATGTATGCGTGTGTCTTAAGAGTGTCTTTGTAAGTTTGTGTGTGCGTGTGTCTAAGAGTGTCTTTGTAAGTTTATGTATGCGTGTGTCTAAGCGTGTCTTTGTAAGTTTGTGTGTGCGTGTGTCTAAGAGTGTCTTTGTAAGTTTATGTATGCGTGTGTCTAAGAGTGTCTTTGTAAGTTTGTGTGTGCGTGTGTCTAAGAGTGTCTTTGTAAGTTTGTGTGTGCGTGTGTCTAAGAGTGGCTTTGTAAGTTTGTGTGTGCCTACGATTTGTCTATTATGCATGTGTCAGAGTCCGTATGCGACTTTATGTAGGCGTGTCTGTGTGTGTATTAACGTATGATGTATATGTGTGTGTATGGATGTCTGTGTTTAAGTTATCGTGTCTATCTGTATGTGTGTGTCTTCGTGTGTGTTGCAGACACGGAAGAGAAGTCGCTCACATACCCTACTCTGTTCGACACTTCTAACGCACCAACTTTGACAACTTTACACACACCGCCTACTTCATCTACAGTGTAGTTAACTATTCAACGATGTGTGATTACTGCGCGCGTGTAGGATAGTATGTGTATGGCACAGTCTATACTAAGTACTGTAGTGAACGTATAACGTGTCTTTGTGTGCTGTGTGGTGTATATTAAAATCTTGTGTATTATACAATTCAACACTATGGCTCATGTGAGTGTGCGTGAACACTTTCTCTCTCTCTCTCGCACACAACAACAAGACAACAACAAGACGACAACAACAACATCACACTCGCGCACACTTCCGTGAATGTAGCAGCAGCATGAGTAGCAGCAGTAGCAGCACCAGAGGGAGGGCTCTCGACCAAACAGTGCGAAGCAATTGGCTACCCCGAGCAAGCAGAGAAAGAGGTGGGACATCACAAAAACATTGTCACCGAGGGGCCACGCGTGATGGACATTGCCGTGACATCAGAATGATATTTGTTCTTTTCGAAATCTATCCTGGAAGAGGATTCTGATGTCTGACAGATGCCTGACAGATGTCCCAGCAGTAAGGGCAGCGGGTTGTCAGCAGGTAACGACAACAAATCACAAAGAAGGATACTGGGGTGAGATAGAGAACAGTTGAGACGCGACTTTAATAAATAAGAGCAATTCGCACCTTTATATTTAAAATCCACGTTGCAGGCTTCGGCAAGGCAGCAAAACAACAACTACCCCACCCCCCAGACCACAGCAAAACAACAACAACAACAACAACCCCCAGACCACAGCAAAACAACAACAACCCCCAGACCACAGCAAAACAACAACAACAACCCCCAGACCACAGCAAAACAACAACAACCCCCAGACCACAGCAAAACAACAACAACAACCCCCAGACCACAGCAAAACAACAACAACAACCCCCAGACCACAGCAAAACAACAACAACCCCCAGACCACAGCAAAACAACAACAACCCCCAGACCACAGCAAAACAACAACAACAACCCCCAGACCACAGCAAAACAACGACAACCCCCAGACCACAGCAAAACAACAACAACAACAACCCCCAGACCACAGCAAAACAACAACAACAACCCCCAGACCACAGCAAAACAACAACAACAACCCCCAGACCACAGCAAAACAACAACAACAACAACCCCCAGACCACAGCAAAACAACAACAATCCCCAGACCACAGCAAAACAACAACAACCCCCAGACCACAGCAAAACAACAACAACTCCCAGACCACAGCAAAATAACAACAACCCCCAGACCACAGCAAAACAACAACAACCCCCAGACCACAGCAAAACAACAACAACAACCCCCAGACCACAGCAAAACAACAACCTACGACAACCCCCAGACCACAGCAAAACAACAACAACAACCCCCAGACCACAGCAAAACAACAACAACCCCCAGACCACAGCAAAACAACAACAACAACAACCCCCAGACCACAGCAAAACAACAACAACCCCCAGACCACAGCAAAACAACAACAACAACCCCCAGACCACAGCAAAACAACAACCTACGACAACCCCCAGACCACAGCAAAACAACAACAACAACCCCCAGACCACAGCAAAACAACAACAACCCCCAGACCACAGCAAAACAACAACAACAACCCCCAGACCACAGCAAAACAACAACAACCCCCAGACCACAGCAAAACAACAACAACAACCCCCAGACCACAGCAAAACAACAACAACCCCCAGACCACAGCAAAACAACAACAACAACCCCCAGACCACAGCAAAACAACAACAACCCCCAGACCACAGCAAAACAACAACAACCCCCAGACCACAGCAAAACAACAACAACCCCCAGACCACAGCAAAACAACAACAACAACCCCCAGACCACAGCAAAACAACGACAACCCCCAGACCACAGCAAAACAACAACAACAACAACCCCCAGACCACAGCAAAACAACAACAACAACCCCCAGACCACAGCAAAACAACAACAACAACCCCCAGACCACAGCAAAACAACAACAACAACCCCCAGACCACAGCAAAACAACAACAATCCCCAGACCACAGCAAAACAACAACAACCCCCAGACCACAGCAAAACAACAACAACTCCCAGACCACAGCAAAATAACAACAACCCCCAGACCACAGCAAAACAACAACAACCCCCAGACCACAGCAAAACAACAACAACAACCCCCAGACCACAGCAAAACAACAACCTACGACAACCCCCAGACCACAGCAAAACAACAACAACCCCCAGACCACAGCAAAACAACAACAACTCCCAGACCACAGCAAAACAACAACAACCCCCAGACCACAGCAAAACAACAACAACCCCCAGACCACAGCAAAACAACAACAACAACCCCCAGACCACAGCAAAACAACAACCTACGACAACCCCCAGACCACAGCAAAACAACAACAACAACCCCCAGACCACAGCAAAACAACAACAACCCCCAGACCACAGCAAAACAACAACAACAACAACCCCCAGACCACAGCAAAACAACAACAACCCCCAGACCACAGCAAAACAACAACAACTCCCAGACCACAGCAAAACAACAACAACCCCCAGACCACAGCAAAACAACAACAACCCCCAGACCACAGCAAAACAACAACAACAACCCCCAGACCACAGCAAAACAACAACCTACGACAACCCCCAGACCACAGCAAAACAACAACAACAACCCCCAGACCACAGCAAAACAACAACAACCCCCAGACCACAGCAAAACAACAACAACAACAACCCCCAGACCACAGCAAAACAACAACAACCCCCAGACCACAGCAAAACAACAACAACTCCCAGACCACAGCAAAACAACAACAACCCCCAGACCACAGCAAAACAACAACAACCCCCAGACCACAGCAAAACAACAACAACCCCCAGACCACAGCAAAACAACAATCTACGACAACCCCCAGACCACAGCAAAACAACAACAACAACCCCCAGACCACAGCAAAACAACAACAACCCCCAGACCACAGCAAAACAACAACAACAACCCCCAGACCACAGCAAAACAACAACAACCCCCAGACCACAGCAAAACAACAACAACTCCCAGACCACAGCAAAACAACAACAACCCCCAGACCACAGCAAAACAACAACAACCCCCATACCACAGCAAAACAACAACAACAACCCCCAGACCACAGCAAAACAACAACCTACGACAACCCCCAGACCACAGCAAAACAACAACAACAACCCCCAGACCACAGCAAAACAACAACAACCCCCAGACCACAGCAAAACAACAACAACAACAACCCCCAGACCACAGCAAAACAACAACAACCCCCAGACCACAGCAAAACAACAACAACTCCCAGACCACAGCAAAACAACAACAACCCCCAGACCACAGCAAAACAACAACAACCCCCAGACCACAGCAAAACAACAACAACAACCCCCAGACCACAGCAAAACAACAACCTACGACAACCCCCAGACCACAGCAAAACAACAACAACAACCCCCAGACCACAGCAAAACAACAACAACCCCCAGACCACAGCAAAACAACAACAACCCCCAGAGCACAGCAAAACAACAATCCCAGACCACAGCAAGACCACGCACAGCATGGAGCCCTTTTTGCAAGTATCAAAGTACGAACAATACAAATAGGTGTTCTCCCTTCATGGCAATAAAGCAGGGGGTGTTAAGGTGTTCAAACACAAAATAGAAACATTTTGCAAGGCATCAAGTCTGCATTAAGGGACCGTCCATAAATGACGTCACGCACCGGGGGGGGGTCTGACATTTGTGACGAGGGGGGGGGGGGTTTGAGAAATGTGACGTCACATCAAAATGCACAACTTTAAATAAATATAGAATTGTTATAACAACACTAATTGTTATATTGTTATAACAACACTCCTACAACATCAGAGTGCAGCGCCACATTAAATACGCACTACAATGACAATAGTTTAAAGCGATTTGAAGCATGTTTTATTTTCAAAATGGAAATGTTTTTTTGGGGGGGGGGGGCAGAGCTTTGTGACGTCATATTTTAGGGGGGGGGGTCTGACTTTTTGTTACGCCGTGTGACGAAGGGGGTGGGGTCAAAAGTCGTCCAAAAATCGCGTGACGTCATTTATGGACGGCCCTTCTGCCTCCACCAGAGACATTCTTAGTGGTACAAAGACAATGGGCGTATCAGAGCATCGATAAACTAAATATCGATAGCACATCATGGGTAAGGTTCGTAGTTACAAATCACAATTGCAATTGTGTCTGTGTCTGAACGGCAATCTTCTGGTGGAGGATATTTATTAAAGGGATATTTACTCGGTTTGTTGTATGAATTCATTCTCTCGCTCATTCATTCTCATGATTCATGCATTCTACCGTTCATGTTAATTAACGAATGTGTTAACGAATACCAGATGAGTGATTCACCGTAGTGCACATATACACTCATATGTGTGTTCCTGGGCCTCTCCTAGGTTCACTCAGCCTCAAGTGTGTACCCTGGTGTGGTGTGTAAATATAACAACCAGGGAGACAAAGGCGGCCGGGCGTGGTGCTGGCCACCCACCCCCTCTTGTGCCGTTCCGGCCTTCCCAGATACTCACTTCGTAAGTCTGTCAGTGCGACACGAGGCGTCATTACCCCAACCAGGGATTCATTCGTGAAAACTTCAGTCAGTTGACTCTTTAACTTTATTAACCAATCGTTCATTCACACCATTAATTTACAGCAGCACATCCACCACCGTTCACAACTACGTGGAGGTTAATTGCACGTGGACTGTTGTGTGTGCTCGCTCACGAAGTGTTCACCGGAGTTTATGTAAAACAATTATTGACAGCGGTGTTATTCATGTACATGCTTGCCGTGCTTTAACGGCTAACGCAATGTGTGAACCTGCCAGCTACAGATGTCCAGTTCGATCTGCCAGCGCAGCAGCTGGAACAATGGATCAAGTCCCTAGCCCCCCTCCCCAGCTCTATCAGTCCACCCAGTACAATAGATCAAGTCCCTAGCCCCTCCCCCCCAGCTCTCTCAATCCACCCAGTACAATAGATCAAGTCCCTAGCCCCCCTCCCCAGCTCTATCAGTCTACCCAGTACAATGGATCAAGTCCCTAGCCCCCCCCCCCCCCAGCTATCTCAGTCCACCCAGTACAATAGATCAAGTCCCTAGCCCCTCCCCCCCAGCTCTCTCAATCCACCCAGTACACAGATCAAGTCCCTAGCCCCCCTCCCCAGCTCTATCAGTCCACCCAGTACAATGGATCAACTCCCTAGCCCCCCCCCCCCCCCCCCAGCTATCTCAGTCCACCCAGTACAATAGATCAAGTCCCTAGCCCCCCCCCCCCCCCCAGCTATCTCAGTCCACCCAGTACCGTGAAGTACTACCAGTGAGTGGATCAGCAGGTCGCCTGGTGAAGTATGGTCACATAGTCCACAGGACCCTGCTGTGCATTGTGACTTGTTGACTAAAACAACACTCGTGCTTACAAATGTGTGGACGGTTAGAACTCCTGCCATAGAAACGTGGAATTTCCACCACTTGTTTTGGAGCCGTAAAATGGTCAATGAGATTCGTACTTTAACAATTAAAACACAAATGCAAAACACGTGCTCGGGTTTAAAATAAAGGGCTTTGCTGTACTGTACCGTAACTTTGAAATATGAGGAAGTACAGTGCTTCAACGTCACTCAAAGGCTGCACAATCTGTACGATTTTTCAGCCCTTAGCTAATTGATCGCAACTTCGCGGCCCAATTAAGACCACCGCGTGGCACACGAGGGTTTAAATTATTCGATGTCCTTTCAAAGTCTCGCGTCCTGGCAATATCCGACTGCGGGGCCCCACCCACTCTGGAAAGATTAAACAAACAATGCCATACAGTGGTCATCAGTCAAGCAAGAACTCTTCATTTCGCTTGGGGCTTTTGAGCTCATCCTTCCGAGGGCACATACTGCCCCCTTGTGTGTCATTTCGTGAGAAGTCCGCTTTGTTGTTTCTGGCACGGATTCCATCCACTGCCTTATACCCCTACTGTGATGGTGACTGGACTACAAGCCAGCTTTTCACAAAGCTGTAACAATGCATCATTGTACATACATCATCATTACCAACTCTCCTCCTGACTTAAGTTCTCAGCTGCTAATTTTCTAAGCCATTTTACCCAGTTGCGATGTTCGAAGATGAGTATGGTATATTCGGCTTTGATGTGATTTTTTTGTTGCTTTTCAATTACAGCATCAGTACAAATTGCCAGCCTGCTGATGTCGGTAGGGTTCTTGTACTGATAAGATCTGTAGCTGGCTTCATCCGATTTCTCGTCGCTTGAGTGTCATGCTTACGACAACTGAAAAACATGTGTTATCGGAAAGCTGACTTTGTATTTGGATGAAGTGGCCAGTTAAATCCGCCAGTAAAAAATAGTAGACATAGATTAAAAAAAACTAATACGAAATATTTTGTCTCCAATGTTTTAGAGGACCCAAATTGGTTTTCTGATCTTAAAATCTGCTTTCATGTTAGGATTTTGGACCATTTGATAACCTCCCAGTAGGTACAAACGTTACTCGGGTCAAAAAGCAAACATTTTCGTCTGAAAATGTAGTGGGGCCTACATTTATGAGTTCCAAACTACGTAACGTATATGGTATTCATGTTTGTATTTTCTCATTTATAAGCATATCCAGGGGAGTATAGATGTTTTTTTTACCCCCAATTAATTAACGCCTAACATTTGTTTCCTTTGCATATTCATTTCTGTTTTAAATAAGCCTTATTTTAATTATTTTATTACATTTTAGACCATTTAAATAGGGATCATAAGACGTGGACCATCCTGTACCGTACTGTACTCATTGTTATTACCAGTGCAGGGCAGAAAGAGTACAGGCAGATCGAGATTGAGATGGAAGGATGCAGTTATGAGGCTGGCGAAATTGTGACTCGAGATCAGAATCAGAAGTTTATTCCGGTTAAAGCCCGTTGAGCTAAGAAGCTCTTTGTCAACGGCTCATGGAGAAAGGAAATCAGGGCATACAACCTCCTGCAGCGATGGGACTTGTGGCCTCGAAGAAAAAGGTGATAAATAAACTCGACTCGATTTGTGCCAAAAAATATCAGCTTTCAGACTGGCTCAGTCTGGTCACCAATGGCCGCATGTAAATATTGTGTGGTTTGTTTTGGGGTTAGATCGCGTAATTATATAAATGTTGTGTCGTTAAACCCGCCACCACCCGGCACAGCCAACTAGTAAGGTTTATCACGTAAACAGAACGTGCTAATTCGTCACTAGTACAGCACACCGGTGTGTTGGAGAGCCAAGCCACAACATCTACAATCTGAGTACGACGTTTCGCCAGTAATTACAACTATGTTCATCAGGCGACAGACAGATTTGTGGAGAAATCCTCCTGTTCGTGATGGTGTGCTGCACTAGTAACGAATTGACACGTTCTGTTTACGTGACAAACTTTACTAATTGGCTGTGTCGGGTGTTTAACGACATATTTTATATTTACGCGATCTCACCCAAAAAACTCCGTGTTATTGATGATGTTAGTCGCGAAAGCCTCCGTGTTAAACCAAATATTAAATTTTGATTTAAAGCTTTCGTGACTGCAGTAATTCATATTCTTAGCTCTTTCGGTAAAGTCACGTTGAAGGGAAACAATAAAATAATAAAATTGATATGAAACAATAAAAATTATCACGACGTTTCGACCATAACACAAACGGTCATCATCACACACACCTGATGATGACCGTTTGTGTTATGGTCGAAACGTCGTGAGAATTTTTATTGTTTTATATATTTTATTATTTTATTGTTTCCCTTCAACGTGGCTTTACCGAAAGAGCTAAGAATATAAACCAAATATTGTTTACGTTTCTCAGTTTGGTTTATTTCAGCTCTAAAGCAGGAAAATCGTTCGGCGTGACTGGCGTGCGACATTTCTTTGCGGGGCCTTGTTTAAAGGCGCATCATCCAGTAGACGGTGGAAACAACTTCAGGAGCGGTTCTGCGACATCGGCTTCCGGGGACGTTCTGTAACCCGGGGTGGTGCACTGCTCGCTGCAGGAGCTTCAGAGTGGGAACGTTCTCTTGGTCCGTGACATCACACGCAAAGGCACAACTGCGAGATGTTTGAGCAACGACATTAGGGTATATATTTAAATTAAAAAATAACCCTGGTAATCATTCCCCAACACAACATTCGCAAGCCATAAAACATGAAACCATTTTTTTGTTTACATATGTATTTATTACGATGTTCATAATTATATATGATCCTCGTTGCCAATACCTGTACAGTTCAACTTTGATCACGGCATAATCGGTACTGGCAGAAGTCCTGGGATACTGTGGTTAGCACGCTGCACTCTGGACTCGGCGACCCGAGTTTAATTCCCCCCCCCGGGCTAACATCCGTGGCCAAGTGACATCTGAGACCAGTTCTGGGTCTCCCTTCAGCCCGCACTGATCATGCCACCGCTTCCACAGAACAGCGGGGTGAAGTATGGTGATACAACTCACATGGACCGACACGGCATGGTGTGGAGATCGCCTTCACCCAACAGTGGCTTGACCAGGATCTGAAACAATTTTGTTTTTATATTGAGAAACTTTGCGAGGCAAATGATTCACATGTCACCGTACGTTTCTCCAAACGTATGTTTATGTATCTATGTTGAACTTCTTTCGCACCGTACGTAGCCAACCGTGATAATCGGAGGTTGGCTTCTCTTTAACCGTTCGCGTGGCTCACGACACGCTGCATAATGGACGAGCCCCGCTCGTAGCCCGGCTTGCACCGCGAACATCCCCTGGCAGAATGGGATTCTATTTGCCTTGCGAGATGATCTGTTGCGAGTTAGCGATCCCCATCTGCTTCGCATTACCGTGACACCAATTGTTGCTGACAGACAGGTCTCGCCTTGAAACCGCGTCTCGCCTTCCACATCACCACCACCACCATCATCACCACACTCCGAGCAAAATAATATTTCGTCTGCATGGCCTAACGAAGAAAGTTGTACATTCTCTCTCTCTCATTCGTGATGTGCATAACAAAGCGCGGTTGTTGGTGGAGTGAGTGGTCTTCTCTCTAGCAGGGATGGCCAACCTAGAACAGACGAAGACCCCAATAAATTCCTTGCCTGTGAGTTCTGCAAAGAGCCAAGTGCGTGTGTATATATGTGTGTGTATGTGTGCATATATGTGTATGTGTGTTTAAACTCCAGTTTAACAACAGAGGTCTCACTAAGAATCAGTCGAGCGGCAATATCTTTTCATCGGTTGCGTAACGCTGTGTGGAAGCTACCTGGTCTGTCGCTCCGCACTAAGCTTCAGGTCTTCTCGGCCACGGTCATTCCCTCCCTTCTCTACGCTTGCGAAACGTGGACCCCCTTAATGGAACGTCTTCGCCGGTTAGAAACATTTAGGCTGGCCTGCCTACGATCCATCCTGGGTTTAACCAGACTGGATTGTGTGAGGAGCTCACAAATCCTTGAAAGATCTGGGCAAGGTCCCATCAGTGAGCTCCTCCGGCAGGCAAGGCTGCGTTGGCTGGGTCATGTAGCCCGCATGCCCAGCCACCGCATGCCGAAACAGCTTTTGTTCGGCCGGATCGAGGGGGCTAAACGGGCGCGGCACGGGCTACAGAAGAGATGGAGTGATGTGGTACAGGAGGACGTGTAGCTGAGTGGACTTGCCGATGACCGGTACCAGCGGTGTCAAGATCGGCCTCTGTGGAGGAGGCTCGTGAAGGATGCTACTGGGCAGTTGGAGGCAGTCGCCCTCCAACAACAACGAAAGGCGGAGGAGCGACGCTCACAACAACGAGCGGAGCGCCGGGTGGCTAAAGCGCAGCAGGTTGTCACAGTAGGGGGCACAGGTGGTGCATCAGCCAGTCATCTCAGTCAGTCGACCCGTGGCACCTGGGTCTGCCCCGTGACCTCCTGCCAGCGGGCGTTCGACACTCCACGTGGCCTCAAGGTGCACATGTCCTGGCACAAGCGTCGTGGTGACGTCACCGCCACTTAGTGGCGAATGGCTATACGGGGGATCTTTGTATATGTGTATATATGTATGTGTGTATATGTGGAACATCTTCGCCGGTTAGAAACATTTAGGCTGGCCTGCCTACGATCCATCCTGGGTTTAACCAGACTGGATTGTGTGAGGAGCTCACAAATCCTTGAAAGATCTGGGCAGGGTCCCATCGGTGAGCTCCTCCGGCAGGCAAGGCTGCGATGGCTGGGTCATGTAGCCCGCATGCCCAGCCACCGCATGCCGAAACAGCTTTTGTTTGGCCGGATTGAGGGGGCTAAGCGGGCGCGGCACGGGCTAGAGAAGAGATGGAGTGATGTGGTACAGGAGGACGTGGAGCTGAGTGGACTTGCCGATGACTGGTACCAGCGGTGTCAAGATCGGCCTCTGTGGAGGAGGCTCGTGAAGGATGCTACTGGGCAGTTGGAGGCAGTCGCCCTCCAACAACAACGGAGGGCGGAGGAGCGACGCTCACAACAGCGAGCGGAGCGCCGGGTGGCTAAAGCACAGCAGGTTGGCACAGTAGGGGGCACAGGTGGTGCATCAGCCAGTCATCTCAGTCAGTCGACCCGTGGCACCTGGGTCTGCCCCGTGACCACCTGCCAGCGGGCGTTCGACACTTCACGTGGCCTCAGGGTGCACATAGCCTGGCACAAGCGTCGTGGTGACGTCACCGCCACTTAGTGGCGAATGGCGGTTGTTGTTGTTGTTGTTGTGTATGTGTGTATATATGTATGTGTGTGAATATAGTGACAGTTTTCGGCACAGTACTGGAGAAATACTATTCTTAGCTGGCGTGAGAGTGCCTTCTAGGTCGTGAGCCTGTGGCGTATTAAACAGCCGCATGTTGCCCACTGCTGCCCTCCACACAGCCCAGCAGCGTTCTTCACTGCAGCAGGGCTGGCGGCAAACTGGCGGCCCCAAACACAACAACACTCGTGAATTATTTTGTCTCGCAGGCGGTCCTCGCACTGATGATGTCTTGTCGGCGAAAGTAGCCACCCCCCCCCACCCCCCTTTGAAAATTGGAGGAGACCGACACTCTAGATGGTGACACGTCTGATCTCTCTACCCGCACGCAGTTCCAGCCGTCTTGCCTTGCTCTCACGACATTGGCTCGCCGGCAAAGCATGGCCCAGCTGCTCGCTCCCCCCACCCGACGAACCGTGTGCACGTTGTGGCGTAACGGTCGCTTACCCACCCATAACACCGCAGCCAGGTGATGGAAGTGGAGCAATGGATTATTTAATCTATCTGTGCGGAGCTTTGAACGTTATCCCCAACATTAATGGCACCCATTCACGTAACCGGCCAAACATTCCAACGCAGGACCCTCCTTCCAAAGAAGTCTTCAGGCTCGAGGGTTTTTTTTCTAGCTAAAGTTCATCATTATTTTGTGTTCATATTATTTTGTCCACGTAACTTTGGTCGTTGCTGTTAATAATCACAAACTTGCATATGTACAGCGCTGTACATTTAGTTTTGCAATACGTTTATTACAGTTTTAGATCGTTATGTCACAGCAAATATAACAAGCACTAACTGAATTCTGCTCTTTTTTTGGCAAAAAAAACTGTGGCCTTAAAGGACAAAAACGTCTTTATAAAATAGGCGACGCTTTGGGCATTGACCCGTCTTTATCGCAGGCCAGGGATAGAGTGGATAACAACACGAGGTGGAGACTGCACTTTACACCACGAGGCCTCGATGGGAATCATGTTCTCTGATGACCAGTTCTTAAATTGGCTGATGGAATAGTTACTTACCCCTAGCAACATTGGGTAACGGGACAAACCCTTTCAATAATCTCGTACGGTGTGAAGGAAGCTTAACACAATCAATAACTTGATACTTTTTTATATAAATATGTTTTATTCCACATCCTCACATCCTGACATTCTTTACGGCATTACCAGTTGCATCGGCGGTATCAGGCATACCTGACTCATCAGAGCAGGCTGGGGAGGGGGGGGTTAGTCAGGTAATTGCCATTCTGGGCTCAGGTATTTAAGATTGTTCTAACGTTTAGGAAGAAACCCCATGTAGTGCTGTGTTCTTCTTAAGTCTACTTCTTGAGTTACATTGGCTCTTTGGGGTTTGCTTCATCGACAAATTATATTTATTTTTTACAAAAGCACTCCATCCAATAATAAGCAATCATTTATTTTTGTCCGGTAAACTTGTACATTTGTTTTTGTTCATATATACCGACAGTCGCCCGTGACCGACACGGCCTGCATCGGGGGGGGGGGGGCGGTGGTGGCGACAATGCCCTTGCCTGGAATTCGACACCGTGGAGGCAACCGGGGTGGTTTGGTGGATCACCACGCACGTGCTCTGAAACTCACTTCCCGTCGGGGTCGAGGTGCCGTACCGTGGCTCGCCAGTAGATGGCGGTACAGCAAAAACGTGGACTGCCCACCTGTTTCACCCGTGCGGTGTGGAGTGTTTCCCCCTCGCACGTGTGGGGTTTTCTACGGGTGCACCGGGTTTCTCCACACGTGTAAGCACTCATGAATTATCCGATAACACGGTAACATATATAGAGAACCGGAGAGCTTGAACAATCGCTGCGCCGGCTCACCAAATGGATGCCTCCCTGCCTGTCCGTGGTTGCTCCTCGAGCCTCCGAGTCATCCTCGCTCTCTCTACGAGAGCGAGTGGATACTGTGCGCTTGCGGTGTGTTACAAGTTGAACTTTTTTTCATTTTACAGCAAGCACTTAATTTGCGTGTCGCTCGAAATTTGCAGAGCTCATCTTAAACTATGAAGACAATCTCAAACATTTCTGTACTTTATTTTTTGCCACGGCTTTAAATGACATGTGCATGCTATCACCAAGTTTCCACCCTGATTGAACAACTTTAGCCTCCTGTATTCGTCTAAGTCTACGGCACTGCTTTAAGTATGGCCGAGTTAAAACCAAAGTATCCGTGGGGTGTTTTTTTCTGAATGCATTTGTTTTATGATCGGACAAGTGTGATTATTATTATTATCTATCCAGTGTACATTTAGGTACAGCCGGTTTACGCACCACCAGCCACGTGGTTTGTGAAAATTGAACAAACATTCAGGATGGAACTGGCTTGTGGGAGTTCTCACTTGGCAATGTCCTGTTAATTTTTCAGGTCTAATTTTATCTCTCAATATATTAATCAATAGGCACTGCCACAAATTAGACCGCTTACCCACACTATGTGGAGCCCAATCTTGCATGTTCTGCTACAGAGTATGGCAGTTTTCTTTGGTTCTTTCGGTAAAGTCACGTAGAATGAGAATAAAATAATAAATTGATAAAATAAAATAACACAATAATATTCTCACGACGTTTCGGCCACAACACAAGCGGCCTTCATCAGGTGAACAGCGCTGTCCTACCAGACAGTCTCGCCCCTTCACCTGATGAAGGCCGCTTGTGTTGTGGCCGAAACGTCGTGAGAATATTATTGTGTTATTTTATTTTATCAATTTATTATTTTATTCTCATTCTACGTGACTTTACCGAAAGAACCAAAGAAGATGAATCATTGCAGTCACGAAAGCTTTAAATCGAAAAGTATGGCAGTTATTTAAAAAAAATCTCAACACATTCCGTCCATAACACCGTGGCCCTGAAAGGAAACAAACATAATACAGGTGACGTTTTTTTAGAAATGGCCCATCTTCATGGTCCATTTGACAAAGATACATTGCACCTCACACCTTCTGGCTTTGACATTCCTCCTCCTTGAAGACACTGGCGGTGTAACCATCAACTCAATTACAACATGAACAACAGGGCGATGCGCACATCTCCCCTTCGTGATGGATAATTAAAGGCCACAATCGCAGGCGGTGCGGTTGTGGCCATGCAACCCGAACTGTGGAGAGTATCGTGGACCCACTCGAGTCTGCGCTCTTTCAACGGAGGAGGAATCGCAAAACTACACGGACTCTTTGGCAGCCCTCTTGTGGCCACCAAACCTCGACATTGGCATTTAGCTCTTGAACATATTGACATCATTCGCAAGAACAGAATTTGTCACCACCAACAAAATGTATGCACCACCAACAAAAAATCTGCACGAGTTATGACTACTTGAAAATAAAACCAAACATGTTTGGGTCCTCAGGACTGATATTGCCCACATTAAGTGAAATACCAAATGTAATATTTTGTCTGTGCGCATTCATTGGACACAAGGTAGACCAACAACGCACTGCACTTGATAACTCCCTTTAATCTGCAATAGCTGAAACCTGCATTTGAACCCAGAGTGTCAGCAGTGCTAGCTCAGCGATCTGACAAAAAATAAGGCTCCCGATCCACCCGCCTGATGACGAGTCTTCAAGAGATACATTTATGTACTGGTAGAATATGCTGAAGTACAGTCAAATAACCCCACAAAACCCACATGATGTGCCGAAGCCCTCATCCAGCAGTGCATTGACAAAAGATTGAAAATCATTGTTATTGTTTTTATTCCTGAGGCGTAAAAACAGTATTCAAGCAAGGGCATCAATGTCAAGGACTACTCTTTGTAAAGCGCTGTCGTGTAAACATTATATATTTCTACCAATTCGACAACCTGTGCTGTTGTTAAATTACTTAATTGAATTTACTTAATTTCTTTTATTTGACAGCAACACGGCCATTGTCATCACTGACTGCAAAAACATAGCAGCACCCTCCTGAGAAAAATAGTCTTGAGAGACTCGCTGAGGCTTTCCTCACCAAACAAGTTTAACGATGTAATCAAGAACAATAAAATATCATGAGATGAAAATTCATTCCATATTCTCGCCTTCTGAGATCCGTCCGGTAACTTCTGATGCACACTTAGGGGCAGCATTTTCCCACAGTTAGTGGATCACGTCCCGTGTTTTACCGATGGCACTTAATGCAAAAAAATCTAGTCAAATTAGAAATTATTCAAAGGATTAAAGTCGGTGCGGAGACAAGGAAAGTTATCAGAATGTATTACATTTAAATCCAAAAATACGAAATTAAATCCGTACTTGTGCCAAAAGATTCAAATATCCGATAACCGAAACTCACCCCTACTACTACACATTCATATATACACTGTACACAGAGCACATTGCAGTTGCGTGTGAATGTAATACTGCAGCAACTCATCCAGTTCATTGTGTTCACAAAGCTTCCTTAGCCAGGGCCTCATTTCTCACGGAATGTCTTCTGGGTCGCTAGTAGACTCTAGTAAAACAGCGTGATTGGTAACAACAGTCATAGCGAGCGGTAGACTGGATATCGTCTGTCGGGTGTGGAAATATCTTTTGGTGTCATTGATAGACCGGAGTAGGTGGTTACGTGACTAGTATTAGCTACAGCCATCACGATGAGAGGCATACCGGATGTTGTGTGCCGGCAGTGAAAATGTTGTCCGGGTAATCGTCCCATACAGACCCCGGCTGGCTAAAATGAAGTAACGTACAAAGTACTTTGCGAGACCCCCCCCCCCCCCCCCAACACGACTTCTGTAAACACCACGGCATCTCTCCACGCTCGCAAAACATTCAGGGTCCATGCTAGGCCCCGTCCGGCACGTTTGCCGTCACGTTCCTCCTGTGCTTGGCACCCATGGCCGGCTCGGCGTGCGGTGGCGAGGTGACATTCTTGTGCCCAGGCCACGTCCGTTCGGGGATGCAGCCTTCCATCTGCAGCATCTCGGGCCAGTTCTCATACAGGTTCTTCTTGGGGATACTCCGCAAGTGCTGTGGAGGCAGACAAACAACAAAGATCGCCCGTATAGTTTTGACAGGCCGCTTGGGGCAAGTGCCGTTCACGAGCACCTGTGAAGGCAGCACTACGCCCAGCTGCCTTTGGGTCCCCAGCGGTGATGTTCACACACTGCACCAGATACTCATTTTAGGCTGAGTTAACTTAGGGGAGGCCCAGGACCTGTTGAGATAATCGTCGATTATATTGTCCTCAAGCGGGAATCTAGCTCGGGCTGCCGGGTTCGCAGCGCAGTGCGCTGACCGCTGACCCACTGAAAACCCTAACACCGTGCCCAGGATTCAGCATCCTTTGTTTAATCGGGAGACGTCCCATCTCCTTTCTACTTTAATCGTTCACTCGCTCGCCCACAGAGGCATTGCTGAATCTCAGGACTCGTCGGTAAAAGCTTCCCGCTGTGGCTGCGTCTACTCAGACTGGTGCCTGCCGCCTTCTGCAGAGCCACCTGCAGTTCTTCATCAGGGAGCCTGAAAATATCGGGTGAAAAATCAAGCCCCGCCTGGGTCAACTGGCGATCGCGTGGCCAGTATCTATTCACGGGGAGGTACCATCTCAAAGGGGCTCTTCCCCCGGATGCCCTTGGCCCCGACGAAAGCCCAGCTGTCCCTCCTCTTCAGCAGCCGGGCCACTGAGCTCCCCAGCTCAGTCAGCAGTTGCCGCGCGGTGGTGTTGAGCCTGCGGGAAACCACGGTGCGATCAAAAATCAGAGCCGGTGCGAGTCGCACTTTGGCGCACGGGCGCTTTCACTAAACTTCGGTGGCTTCTTGGATTTTAAAATCGCACGAATAATAATAATATGTTTGGGGTGTTGTTTAGAATGTGACTGTAATTTAAACAAACTGTGATCGATGGGTGAGGAGCAAAGGGAGTGTGAACGCAGCTGTGGGCAAGGGGTTTGGGAGGACGCGGGTTACATTCTGACTTGGGAGGAGTGCTTCCTGCTGGCTGTGGGTCAGTTGGGCATGGTTACATTTTTTAAACTATTAAACAATGTTTTATTTTACCAGGTAAGGCTAACTGAGCTATATAGCTCTTTTTCAGAAGCGACCTGGCCACAAATTATAGCTCGACAAAATAGCTTATCACGTGGAAATTTATAGCAGCCAAATACTCGAAACGCATGTTTTCCAGATGTAGAGAAAAATCCACGCGATCACGGGGAGAGAGACATGCAAACTCCAAATATATAGGCGTCAGGGTCGGGATAAAACTCACGACCCTCTGCATATCAGGCGAGGTAGTAAACATCTCGCCACCGTGGCACCCACTAATCACGAGCGGTTGAAACACTGACTCAGCAGTGTCAGCCCGGTGTCTCTTGACTCCGGGGTCACCCAGATCAAGTATTGACCTTGGATCTCTATGGTCTCTGATATCAATAATGATAAATCATCATCGTGATTTGTTTTTGATTGAGCCGCCATCCTATACCCCGGGGCATCTCAGGCCATTTTACATCTCACATCTCAACTCAACGCATTTCATTGAGTACCTCCAGTGGCAGCTGTTCCTGTGGGCGCCAGGTGACTCGGCACCTGGCCTACAAATGGGCAATGGTCTGCTGCCAGTCGGGGGCGACGATTCCGATGTGCAATCCCGATTGCGTAATAAGCGGTGTGATTTCCGAACTTGGGAAAGTTGGACACTTGACGCCAGCACACAGTGGCCTAACTCATGCGAATGACGTCAAGGGATCTTTAACTTCCACTGCGAGTGTAGTATTATTGTTTACTACGGGTAGCACACCGCGCAGTATTAACCAGGGCGGCCGCCGCATTCGAAAACAGTGAACCTCTGCAACAGGCGGCGAGCGCGGCGCTATCGCCGCCGTGCCTTGAACGGCGCGGGAGCCGAGCTCGCTTGGCGGGACCGGCCTGCTGCCGCGTACCTGGTGGCCGGGTCGTGGAAGCTGGCGAGCATCACGATGGTGCCGTGCCTCACGGACCGCAGGAAGTTCACCATTCCCGCGTCGTCTGCGCACGCGGCCACACACGGGCACGCCACCGTGCGTCATAGAGAGAGAGAGAGAGACAAACGCAGATCAACGTTGGATTTCATTTCATTTATTAGGTTTGCTGAACCAGCTGGCCTGGATTGGGCAAAGCCGAGCCCACTTTTTGACCCAGGAAACTGGAGAGCAGCACCGACTCAGCCTTACTGACCCGCCATTACAACTAACAATCACATATTTAAGAATCACAATTGTATGTACGTGTGTTGAACCTCTTTCGCATCGTACGTAGCCAACCGTGCTAATCGGAGGTGCGAAAAAAATACAAAGAACATATGTACTACTAAAATAATTAAAATAACATTTTAAAACATTTTAAGATTCCGTCAACGGTCCTAAAACTCTCGGGCACACTGTTTCAGTGCCCAAGCAGGCTGCTATTATTATTATTATTTAATTTTAAAACACCGTGAGCACCAAGTGAACACCACGAGGAAAACGTTTGCAATATAAAAGCAGTACGGGGCTTGATACACAACACAGGTGGTCTTGACGCTTGCTACAGTAAGAAGCGAAGCAGTGCCATGGATCAACACGGTTTGGATTCACGTCGTCTCTTTATCGTGCGGGTGCAGCGATCGTCAAAGTGATTCCCTTGCTCGAGCGAGCATCTAGGTACTGGTGATCATCTCCCGTATACAGCCCCGAGCCAGTGGTGGGGAATTCCACGTTCCTATGGCGGGGCGAGTCTTTACATTAAACAACATACGGTACTCTCTTGACCGTGGTACTCATTTTACAGAACCCAGGAGGATGACGGGCAGAGTCGACCACCCAAGCAGGATTTGTCCGAATGCGGTGCGGAGCGATGGCGCAGTGCGCCGTGAGTGCTACTGTCCTCACCTCCGTTGAACGTGTTGAAATACGACGTCGTTATCATTTTACCACTCGTACCTGCGACAGGGATTAGAGGTGCAAAAATAATATTGTAAGTATTTCCACAGGTGCCGCCATCACCACCATCGTCATCAAAAAGCCACGCTCAGTCCACTGCTGGATGAAGACCTCCCCAAGTTGTCGCCATCTGCCACGATCCTGCGATGTAAATAATCCACTCAACACCTGCACAAGAGCTGATGTCATCACTCCATCTCTGCGTTGGATGTCCCCTTGGGTGTACAACCAAAGTACAAACATTTTTACCATTTCCTGTTTACAGCCCTGAGCCAGGGGTGGAAATTCCATATTCCTCTGGTAGGGATGAGTTATTCCATAAAACATTCTCTGTTGACCTTTCAAAAAGTGTTACTCATTTTCTAGACCCCAGGGGGATGATGGGCTGAGTCAACCCCCGACAGGGATGTGAACTTGTAACCTTGTGGTTGCGAATTAGAACAATGGCAGATAGATTTGTGTATTACAAGAATGTTCTTTGTTTACCCAGGAAAGCTACACCGAGTCCCAGGACTCTTTGTCAGGAGGGTCTTGCTACATCGAGACGTTTGGCCGATCCCGCTGTTGAGTTGCTTGCGACTGAGCTGAGGATGAAAGGCTTACCATTTACCAATGCGATATTTATCCCGAAGCCAACGTTATTCAGCACGGTGCTCATTAATCTGCGAGTGAGAAAACACACACGCACACAAGACAACGTCGTTCGCTAGCATCCACAGTTATATATTCACCCCCGACATTCATTCACAGATGTATGTATGGCCGAGAGACACCTACAACATTTTGGTGAAAATTCATGGTATTTTTTTAGTCTCCGTTTTTCTCCCTTCAACAAGGTGATATCAATTCTGACTTGTGATAGGACTTTGTAGGATGAACGTTGTATAAGGACACGGGGTGACCAATAAGGTCTGAATTGGTCAGTAATAAGTAAAGCACTGATGAGGGGTTGACGGGTTTGTATTATTATTTAAGAGAAGGTAAATGGTAATCAGAGATTGCACCCCAAGCTCCCACGTGCACAGTAGAGTAGAGGCATGTCTCCAATTTATATTTGACCGGACTCCGTGCTGAGAAATTCAGCTGCGGTATTGTGACGTGGAGGGTGTTCATACCTGTCAACCCCTTATCAGTGCCCTACCTTGTTACAGACCAATTCAGACACTATTGGTCACCCCGTGTCCTTATACATCTAAAGGTTCATCCTACAAAGTCCCATCACAAGGGAGAAACACAAACAAATAGACAAAACAATATTTCCCTGGACAGGAATACGGGTAAACAGGATGGGTTGACAGGTTTGGGTGTTTCTGATCGCTACTGCAGGCACGCAACTTGCCCTTCTGAAGAGGACTTTTGCAATAACGTTTTGCCGTTCCACAACCCCCCCCCCCCCCGGGTGTTCAGCTGCTGTGGAGTTGCCCCGCTGATCACAACGCGGAGTCTCGACTCATCGTCTCCAAAGCTTCATTATTTTTATTGTTGGCATTGCTGCTGTCAATTTATGCGACCCCCCCCACCCCGGTGCTCAGCCGTTGTGGAGTCGCCCCGGAGGACAAAGCACAACGCGGAGTCTCTACTCGTCATCTCCCAAACGTTTTTATTTTTCGATTTAAAGCTTTCGTGGCTGCAGGGATTCATCTTCTTGGTTCTTTCGGTAAAGTCGCCACGTAGAATGATATATAAACTCCTTTGTCAAGGCGCTCTGCTCCTCCCACCCAGCTTAAAAGACGCTGCCAAGCGTAGCAGCGTTCACTGAAGCGCTGTCTTCCCGACAGTTCTGTTCCTTCACCTGAAGAAGGCTACTTGTGTTGTGGCCGAAACGACGTGAGAATTTCATGTTATTATGTTTTACTTTTATTATTTTATTTCCATTCTACGTGGTGACTTTACCGAAAGAACCAAGAAGGTTTTTATTTTTATGGTTGCTGCTGCTGCTGCTGTCTACTTAGCCGGCCTGTTCCCCTTCGCAAGGATTACGGCGGGAGGAGAGGGCCCGGGGCAGACCGGTGACACTGCATTGCACAGCATTCACAGCCAAGCGGCAAGGCAGCAGCCAGGCAGCGAGCCGGCGCCAACTGCTTCCCAAGCTCTGCGGTCCTCTACATATTACGATCTCTTTTTTTCAGCCAATGAGTATTTTTACACGCGGGAGGGAAACCGGAGCACCCGGAGAAACGCCGCGGCGTGCGACGGAGTTTTTACCGATAACCGCCGGGAACCGTTCGCTACAGGAGGAGACGGCGGGGGGTCGTAGGAACGGGCAGAGATGGGGGAAGGGAGCGGCTCACATCTCGTCGTTAAAGCACAACGTAGGCCCCAAGAAGTTTCCGGCGCCGGAGTCGATGCTGAAGGAGAAGTGGTGCGGGGGACACGGAGACTGCAGGCCGCACACGTTGCCTCTCTTGGCAGGCGCTGGGGGACAGCGAGGAGGGGTGGCACAATCATCGCAATCTAAACTAAAAGCTAGTTTTTATTTTACCAGGTAAGGCTCATTGAGCTGTCTTTTTCAGAAGCGACCTGGCCACAAATGATGGCTCAACGAAGTGGCTTATCATCACGTGGAAATGTCTCGCAACCAAATACCCTAAACGCACGTTGTGATTATAAATGTGGAGGGACACACCGGAGAATGTGGATAAGCATCTACTCAACCACGGGGAGAAAACGCAAACTCCAAATATACAGCAGGCATCAGTGTCGGGATCGAGCCCATGCGCTCCTGTACACCAGGCGAGGTAGTTAACATCTCACCACCGAGGCGCCCGACCATGGGGGGCAGCGCAATCATTGGGGGGCAGTGCACGCCAGCACGCCCATTCCCAGGGACTCATTTCTCACTGGGACGCCGGCTGCAGTGGGACACGATGGCTCCCGCCCGGGTTACCTTTCTTGGATCCCCGCGGCTTCCGCGTGGGCAGCAGAGGAGAGTCAATCGCGTTTTGATATGCAAGAGAGATGACGTTTCTGAGCCTTAGCCGGTGTTAGACATGTGCTCGAAGGTCAGGGAGGTGGTCTTAAGATCGTTTGAGCATGCGTGGAGAAGAGACAAAGGAGATAGTATGAGAAGAGCCATTGAGATTAGAATCCCTGGGACTCACACAGGATCCATAGACTCACACAGGACCCATAGACTCACGCAGGATTCATAGACTAACACAGGATACATAGACTCACACAGGAACCATAGACTCACACAGGATCCATAGACTAATACAGGATTCATAGACTAACACAGCATCCATAGACTCACATAGGAACCAGAGACTCACACACTACCCATAGACTAACAGAGACCATAGACTCACACAGGAAGCATAGACTCACACAAGACCCAATACTCATAAGAAACCCAGAGACTCACACAGAGCCCCACAAACTCACACAGAGACCCATAGAAAACAGAGAAACCCATCGAATCACACAGAAACCCAGAGACTCATTTGGGGAGGCAGACTCAGCAGTAATGGGACCCGAGGCATGTGGATGTTTGTGCTGCACTTACGCTTTGGATTGATTTGCCTTTTCACTTCTGCAAGACAGACACGCAACGCAAATGCGGTATTAGTTTCATTGGGTCGGTCCACTCAGCTAACACTCGTGCAGGCACAAATCAAAGTGCAAAGTAACCTTTTAGTGCACGGTCCAAAGCAGAAATCGGTACCGCCAAAGGTAGCATACCTTTAGTAGTACATATTTATTTACACGGCTAATTCGTGAATTACTTGATAACCCCACTCATTTTAAATGGTCATCGCGTTATTCACTATTGTTGGTCACATGAAGAAATTGGAACAGCTGCTGTAATGCCCCCTTAAGTGGTAGCGACAAATGAAACATCGGGTCTGGGCTCGTGGACTATTTGCGTTCACAAGATGGTGATTTGTTATCTCCCTCGTCCGGTACGAGGGAGGTCGTGGGTTCGATCCTGACCCCCAGGCGCCTGTTGTATATTAAGAATGTACACATTCTCCCCGTGGTGGATATTTATCCGATGAGCTATCATCACGTGTGGCCAGGTCCCTTCTGGAACTAATCGCGCTTCTCAGTGGGCTTTACCTGGCAAATAAAATAAAGTAGCCGTAGGTTGGATAAATGCAATTGCTTGATATCGTTTGTAAATTCAGATGCTTTCAGGTAAGGCCAGTTTTACAAACGCTATTACACTATGTGCACACACACACACACAAAAAGGTCGTTTTTAAACAGCAAAGGATAATGGGAATCTTAGCATGATTTGTATTTCTCGATGACGTCACCCTATTTTAATTTTTTTGACAATGAAGAATGGTTCACGCCTTGCGAACGCTTACATATCTTTTGATGAACGAGTATCACAATTGCTTAAGACTGACAAACACAAGTGGCCCGAAGTTCCCGACCGTGGGTGGCTACTCTACAAGAGCCATCATTCAGCGAGGGGCCAATGAAGGACTTTTGAACTTTGGAGGTGGTGTTGTCAGTTTGACAATCTTATCAAAAGCCAGTGGCGAAGAAAACCTTAGGCCCTCATATTTTCTAGGCCCCCCGTTCGACGTTAAAGTAACAGTGGCCATCGGAAGAAAAATTATGTTTTGAATTACGGTGGCAACATTGCTGACTTTACCACAGCAGCTAAAGATAGGATTTTTATTCCGATTGAAGAAATTAGTACAGTGAGTGACTTATGTTTGACGAATATACCTACAGTCAAATGAATACCTAAAATTTACGAAGGTAAATAAATGTTTGATTTCAGAATTCCGAACAGTGTGTGATCACGGTACATGCTTCAGGCCTTCCCTCCTGTTAGCCTTAGGCCCCTCATGACGTGAATCAGTCTTTTATCAGAAGGTCCAAATCTCACGCTGATGAACCGGTGTGGTGGGGAACAGCGTGGTGGTGGTGGTGGATGAGACGAAGCAGTGCCGTTTCTGGCGGGGGGCCAGTAGCTAAGGCAGGTGATAGCAGTAGCTAAGGCAGGTGACACAGCAGTAGCTAAGGCAGGTGACACAGCAGTAGCTTAGGCAGGTGACACAGCAGTAGCTAAGGCAGGTGACACAGCAGTAGCTAAGGCAGGTGACACAGCAGTAGCTAAGGCAGGTGACACAACAGTAGCTAAGGCAGGTGAGACAGCTGTAGCTAAGGCAGGTGACACAGTTGTAGCTAAGGCAGGTGGCACAGCAGTAGCTAAGGCAGGTGACACAGCAGTAGCTAAGGCAGGTGACACAGCAGTAGCTAAGGCAGGTGAGACAGCAGTAGCTAAGGCAGGTGACACAGCAGTAGCTAAGGCAGGTGACACAGCTGTAGCTAAGGCAGGTGACACAACAGTAGCTAAGGCAGGTGAGACAGCAGTAGCTAAAGCAGGTGACACAGCAGTAGCTAAGGCAGGTGACACAGCTGTAGCTAAGGCAGGTGACACAGCTGTAGCTAAGGCCGGTGAGACAGCAGTAGCTAAAGCAGGTGACACAGCAGTAGCTAAGGCAGGTGACACAGCAGTAGCTAAGGCAGGTGACACAGCAGTAGCTAAGGCAGGTGACACAGCAGTAGCTAAGGCAGGTGAGACAGCAGTAGCTAAGGCAGGTGACACAGCAGTAGCTAAGGCAGGTGACACAGCTGTAGCTAAGGCAGGTGACACAACAGTAGCTAAGGCAGGTGAGACAGCAGTAGCTAAAGCAGGTGACACAGCAGTAGCTAAGGCAGGTGACACAGCTGTAGCTAAGGCAGGTGACACAGCTGTAGCTAAGGCCGGTGAGACAGCAGTAGCTAAAGCAGGTGACACAGCAGTAGCTAAGGCAGGTGACACAGCAGTAGCTAAGGCAGGTGACACAGCAGTAGCTAAGGCAGGTGACACAGCTGTAGCTAAGGCAGGTGACACAGCTGTAGCTAAGGCCGGTGAGACAGCAGTAGCTAAAGCAGGTGACACAGCAGTAGCTAAGGCAGGTGACACAGCAGTAGCTAAGGCAGGTGACACAGCTGTAGCTAAGGCAGGTGACACAGCAGTAGCTAAGGCAGGTGACACAGTTGTAGCTAAGGCAGGTGACACAGCTGTAGCTAAGGCAGGTGAGACAACAGTAGCTAAGGCAGGTGAGACAGCAGTAGCTAAGGCAGGTGAGACAGCAGTAGCTAAGGCAGGTGACACAGCAGTAGCTAAGGCAGGTGACACAGCAGTAGCTAAAGCAGGTGACACAGCAGTAGCTAAGGCAGGTGACACAGCAGTAGCTAAGGCAGGTGAGACAGCTGTAGCTAAGGCAGGTGACACAGCTGTAGCTAAGGCAGGTGACACAGCAGTAGCTAAGGCAGGTGAGACAGCAGTAGCTAAGGCAGGTGACACAGCAGTAGCTAAGGCAGGTGAGACAGCTGTAGCTAAGGCAGGTGACACAGCTGTAGCTAAGGCAGGTGACACATCAGTAGCTAAGGCAGGTGAGACAGCTGTAGCTAAGGCAGGTGACACAGCTGTAGCTAAGGCAGGTGACACAGCAGTAGCTAATGCAGGTGACACAGCTGTAGCTAAGGCAGGTGACACAGCTGTAGCTAAGGCAGGTGAAACAGCAGTAGCTAAGGCAGGTGACACAGCTGTAGCTAAGGCAGGTGACACAGTTGTAGCTAAGGCAGGTGACACAGCAGTACCTAAGGCAGGTGACACAGCAGTAGCTAAGGCAGGTGACACAGCAGTAGCTAAGGCAGGTGACAGCAGTAGCTAAGGCAGGTGACACAGCAGTAGCTAAGGCAGGTGACACAGCAGTAGCTAAAGCAGGTGGCACAGCAGTAGCTAAGGCAGGTGACACAGCAGTAGCTATGTCAGGTGACACAGCAGTAGCTAAGGCAGGTGACACAGCAGTAGCTAAGTCAGGTGACAGCAGTAACGATACAAGAGTGATAGGGAGGCGACTGGCCGCCAGCATGCGGCGTTCGGTCTGAACGATTGATTGATTTCAAATCGAAATCTCAATTTGAAAAAATGCGATTGGCAAATCGCAAAAGCTGCGATTTTTTACGATTTTAAAAGTCCTATTACTTTCTTATTGGAATTGTTATATATTTTATTATTATTATGATAAAATTATTTATTTAACTTAACATTTGTTCTATGTTTGATTGTTCTATTTCAATTAAAACATTTTATTAAATACATGTTGGAAGCAATTCATATATTTTAAGTTCTCATCCTTGCATCAGAATATAAAGAGCAGTTCATATTTTGAAGGTATCATGTGGTAATGCTCCATCACATGTTTCAAATCTATTACACAGTGAATACAAATATAAAACAATAAAATAAAAACATTTTATAGTTTTTTATACATATATTTTTAATTATTTTATTGTTTCCCTTCTACGTGACTTTACCGAAAGAACCAAGAATATGAATCCCTGCAGCCACGAAAGCTTTAAATCAAAATTTGAAGCTTGACTTTTAAAAAAAAAATCGAAAATAACATCGCAATCGCAATATCTGTCAGAAAAATCGCAATTTGATATTTTCCCCAAATCGTTCAGCCCTATACACAGATTTCCCCCAAAAAAAACTATTCCTGGAAATTCGCGTTCGGGGGCCGTGCCGGACAATTGTCGGCCCACCCAGCCTCGCTCTCGCGTACCGGCCATCAAGCGGTGAATCCGCGATGACTTCTCCATGCTGGAGATGAAGACGTCGGTGATGACGAGGTAGACGATGCCGAGCGAGCACAGCACCAGCAGGAAGTGCCGCAGCTGCCCTGGCAGCCCAGCGGGGGTGGGGGGAGGCCAGGCGCACGGGGGGGGGGGGGGGGGGGTCACGCGCAGCCGACGTCGGGTGGCGTGGGTGGTGGTGGTGGAGGCGGCGTGGGCAGTGGTGGTGGTGGCGTGGGTGCTACAGGGTGAATGGGTGGTGGGATAGGGGTTGCCAACATTCGTTACGGATTGGCCGGCAGTTTCGACCAGAAATTGGCATCGGACGGGGTCCCGGTGGCTATCGGAATCCATCGGGGAGATTTTAATGACAGTGTAGGATATGGTAAGAAAGTAAATTATTCATAAATAAATAATTATCCTGGAATATCTTAAGTCAGAGTTTGCAACCCTGTGAGTGTGTAGGTTAATAACAAATAGCTAGGTGGGTAGGTAGGTGCACAGTTTGGTAGGTGGGTGAGGAGGTGGGCGAGTAGGTGGGTGGGTAGGTACGTTGGTTCGTGTGTAGGTGGGTGGGTAGGTAGGTGAGTAAGTTGATATGTAGGTGGTGAGTAGGTAGGTTCATGTGTAGGTGGGTGGGTCGGAGGGATTGCAAGTGGGTGGGTTGTTAGAAACATCTGCTTGTAGGTGCGTCAGCAGGTCGATAGAAGAGTGAGTAGGTGAGTGGGTATGTTGGTATATAGGTGGGTTGCAGTGTGCAAGTGGGTAGGTAGGTGAATTGATAGGTGAGTGAGAAGTAGGTAAGTAGGTGGGTGAGCTCGGTGTATTTGTGCGTGGTAGGTTGGTGGGTAGACAGGTTGGTTGGGGAGGTAGTTGGTATGTAGATAAAGGAGGTGGGTCACGTGGGTAGGTAGCAGAGATGCGGTGTCGTCATTTAAATATATTTATGCAGTCAAAATATATGCATTGAATTGTGTGCATAACAGTCAATGGTAATAATTTTTATTTTATTTTACAAGTAATATTATCCATCTACATTACCATGAAGTCGACATGGGGTAGAGCAGTGGTGCAGTGGTCAGCGCACTGCGCTTCAAACCCGGCGTCTGAGTTCAACTCCAGATCCCCGCTAACATCGGCGACGAGTGACATCTGAACCGAATCCTGGGCCCCCCACGCCCCTTCACCAACCCGCACTGACCAGCGTGGTGAAGTATGGTTAAAACCACTACCACAACCAACACGGCATGGGGAGGCCTTCGTACAGCAGCGGAATGACAGTCGGCTGTCGATGTATCGGGAATAACTACGCACATATGTGGGTAGGCGTGTTTGGAGATAGGCACGTGGTCATGTAGCTGAGTGAACAGGTAGGGCAGAGAGCAAGTACTTGGGTAGGTACACAGATAGGTAGGTGCACAGGTAGGTGAGGAGAGAGAAGGAGGGTCGGTGGACGAGGTGGGTATGCAGGTAGGCAGGCCGGCAGGAATGACCTTTGTGGTGATTGAACAACATTTTTCAACACAGGTATTTTGCATTTAAATTAAAAACATTGCACAGAGAAAAGACTTCGGACGAGCCAAGGAGGCTTAGACCGCGAATTTTGTGAGCAAAGCGGTTTAAAATAATTTTCATCACCGCGAATTCAGCCACGCGTGACTTAATGGGGAGCGACCTTCAGCAAACATCGGATAGAGAATGACTTAGGGGCCATCCATTGCGTCCGTACGCATGGAGGGGGAGGGGGGGTTAACCCAAACGCGTTCGCTTGCGCATGGGGGGGTCTACTGGCAGTGTACGCATAGGAAAGGGGGGGGGGGTGAAGCCTCGATAATAATCTGTCTACATTGGCCTTCAAATTAGTCAGATAGTCCGGCGGTGGACTATCTGTTTGTTTAAACACGTGAATATTATTAGTCCTTGATGGTTCTATAGGATTCGGGGGGGGGGGGTGCGTCAGGCGAACCTACGCAGGTGGGGGGGGGGGGGTGTAAAAAGTCCGCGTGCGTACGACGAATACCAAATAATTTAACACGTGCAGTAAGCTTTCGCGACCAATGTTACGATTCACAATTTCATTTTTCTTTGGGTCAGATCGCCGCGTAAGTAAAATGTTGTGTCGTGCACCCTCCTCCACCCGGCACGGTCGATTAATAAAGCTGTTCCATCAGCACCAGCGTTGTTCCCGAAGAGCGATACACACACACACAGTGGGTGCGGGGCGCTTTAGTGGTCACTACAGGCAGCGTCATACAGGCAGGTGACAGAAACCTGAAAAATGACTTTTAGGAGATCATAGAAATGTGTTTTTACGCAATGCATTTTACTTACACGATCCAAACAAAACAACCTAAAAAAAAGATGCATGATAAATAGGTTTGCATCATTCATTGTTTTGCTCAAAAAGCAAGTAACATCCAAACCCAGTCATAGAATTATTCATAGATCCAGTCAAATATGTATTTGAGTCATTTCTGGTTTAAATTGAGATCCCTTCCCTTTACATAATAATATAATGATAATCCAATTTATAACGCGCACAAATTTGCGGACGTAACGGCCGCAACTCAGCGGCGCGGAGCCAAGCTCAGAGTCGCTCGAAAACATGGTTATGGAGGTGAGTTTTTAAGTGTCTTTTGAAGCTGGCGATTGAGGTGATGCTGCGAATGTGCAAAGGGATGGCGTTCCAGACTGTTGGGGCTGCCACCGAGAAGTGGCGCATATACCAACTCACTTATCCAAGTCGAGGGTCGTATAGACTGCCCCAGCAGCACATCTTGTAAATTAGAGCCAATCAACAAGTTTAATCATCATTCTCAGTGACCCAGAATTAGTAAATTTGGACTACATTTATTTCGGAAGCATTTTGGCCGTACGCCGGTGTTATTAAACGGGTCATCGCAAGCCGTCGCTCGTTGTGCGCCGATTGCGCAATGGGAATCGCATGCCCGGTGCGAGGACAATTCCGGCGTGGTGGCACTCCGTGGTGTCGTGGCAATGCTCCACATGGCTTTCAGGAAGTGCCTCTCGCTGTAAGTTGGCACGCCATACCAAGCCACTTCAATAGCTCTCTCGCTTTAAAGGCGAGGCAGAGTTTCATTTAAATCCCTCGAAACAATGGCAATCCGCGCGTCACTCCCCCCGATGCGTGTTTACCTGTATATTTTTACTCCTAAAAAGTGGAGTTGTGACACAATGATTAGCGCACTGCGTTGCCAGTCACCAGAATGTCCAATGGTTTACGCTGGCGCTCACTACTCCTGGCTCAGAGGCCAATGAATGGCTCGAGAAATCCTGGCCGTGTCTTGGTACGTTGCATATCATCTTGTTTGTCTTGCCCACATGCGGTCGCTCTATCCACATTCCTGCGATAGAGCCTTCACGTGCACGGTGGAGCAGTGCTTAGCGCACTGTGCTCTGAGCTCGGCGACCTGAGTTCCATTCCCGGTCACAGCTAACACCAGTGGCGGGTTACATCTCAACCATGACTAACGCGGCATCATCCAGCGGTGGATCCATGAAGAGCTGTCCCAAGTCAAATTCAGCACCTGTATTTTTTTACTGCTGTCAGACAACGTACATTTTTTTACAATTTATTTTATTCAAATCACAACCCTCCCCCCACCCCACCCCCTGATGCGTTTTCGGGTTGTACCGCGTGTTGTTCGGCACGATGTCCGACGCTTCTGCGCTCCACGCGCTCGGAACTCTGAATCCGGTTCCCGAAGAAGCTGCCTGGCACGTGGAGCGAAACGCCGAGACATCGCTGCCGAACGACGGGCGGGACGACCCGAACGTCCTTCATTGGGCGTCTCTCTGAATCTAAACACACACTTGTTACGCTGAGCCTATGGGCCTGGCTGTTGGCTTTCCCAGTCGAATGTTCTCAAGCAGCATTTGTTCTGGGCAGAGGGTGCTGCGTGACTTCAGCCCGCTGGGTCTCATCAGAGCCACCGTGGCACAACGGAGGAAAGTTTACACCTCGGCGAACGGCTGCAGGTTTTAGAGATATGTATTCATACTGGAGGAATCCGGTGAGCTATAAAGCTCTTTTTGCACAGATATCCTAGTAGGGGGCGGTTAAGAACGTTACAACAGACGATACAAAATCATGATAGTGGTTCAAAGTACAAGGTAGACAAATCACCCTAAACACAAACAAATGAACCGAAAAAAACACCGTCCCCATCCTACTAAACAAAGCCCACTGAGGTATTAACTCATTATTCAGAAGCGACCTGGCCACCGCAATCGATAGCTCAACAAAGTGGCCCATCAAAACATCGTCACGAACCCAGGCGCCGGTTGGCCCCGCCAGGCCACACACAGGAGGTCCTTACCAACCAAAGAGGAGACGGAGAGTTGCTCCATGCTTCTGTGCCGCAGCTGGGAAACCTCCGACTCCAGTCCAAATAATGCCAGAGCAGCCAATCAGAATAACGTCCAATCAGTGTTATTAAACAAAAGGTGCCTCCCGACAGGCGAATTTTAAACGCAGCACTGTAATCGGTGCGAGTACGAACAAAGGAATTTTTGTTTTCCTGAAACTTACAGGGCGTAGCTTTTCAGAAAAGAGCCCCGTTGTGTTTTTTGTTTGCCTCGGTGGGGAAAGGTTTTATTCTTGGCGCGAAAACACCGGACAGTTTGGGCATAAATTGGAAATGCGTGAAACCAGAGGAGTGCGAAGCAGACGTTAACAATGAGGCGACGCTACAAATGTTCACGTGCTGCATCGGCATGATCAAAATGTGTAGCCATTTGCGAAAGACACAATTATGAAGAAACACGGCACAGGTAATGATCACGTAATAGTAAATGTCAATGCAAAGACGTACACGCAGACACACACACGCGCAAGTCCCATTGTGCGGTACTGGATCACGACAGTGACGCTTCACAATGGGACGCGTGCGCTGGAAGCAGCTTCAGCACCCACACCAAAGCACGCTTTGTGGCAGACGACGTGAATGGAAGCGGTGTTAATTTGACTTTGTGCTCATCTGGCGATACAATAACAACAAACAACTATAGGGAGAACATTTGCAAAGTATTCTCAAGGCTATAAGTAAAACAAATATTCACGTGGGTTATCAAGTTTGGTCAGAACAGCTTTCCACGAGCAAGGCATTAGCAGTGTCCCAGCACAGAGCACGGTGTGAAACCCATCGGCACCTGTTCACAGCCCATCGTCCATCCCTTCCGAGATCTATAATCGGAACACACACCGCTGTCGTACTGACACGAACTCAGCAATGACTGTCCCATGGCAGGGGTCGGCAAACAAAAATAACAAGAAGAGACATTTATATTTATTCTGGGGGGAAATCCCCCCCTCCTCAATATTTAAAGAGCCGGCAACGCACGTGGTGACTACGAGACGGCGGTGGTCCTTAATAATAATAGTAGTAATAATAGTAGTAGTAATAGTATTAATAGTAATAATAGTATTAGTAGTAATAGTAGTAATAGTAGTATTAATAGTAGTAATAATAGTAGTAATAGTATTAGTAATAGTATTAATAGTAATACTAATAGTAGCAATAAGTAACCGTCACGAAGCAGTCCTGAAGAAGCCGCTCGCGGGTCCGGAGCTGCAGGTTGCCAGCACAGGAATGAGGAATTTCCACTCATGGTTCAGGGCTGTGAACACCAGATAAGCAAGCAAAGCCTCAACGCCCATTAGAACTCTGAACGTTTGTTTGCGACTCGACACAGAAGCGGTGTGTTACACTAAATTAAGCTAAAAACGACGTTTTATTTTACCACGTGAGGCCCACCGAGCTCGATAGCTCGTTTTCAGAAGCGATATTTAAAGCAGCCAAAGGCTCTAAACGCGCGTCGATGCTGAATGTGGAGGGAAAACCCGAAGGACCCGGAGAAAATCCACTCGACCACGGGGAGAGAGAGACACGCAAACTCCAAATATACAGCAGCAGGCGTCAGGGTCGGAATCGAACCCACGACCTCCTGTATATCAGGCGAGGTAGTTAACATCTCACCACGGGGAGAAAGAGACACGCAAACTCCAAATATACAGCAGGTGTCAGGGTCGGGATCGAACCCACGACCCCCTGTATATCAGGCGAGGTAGTTAACATCTCACCACGGGGAGAAAGAGACACGCAAACTCCAAATATACAGCAGGTGTCAGGGTCGGGATCGAACCCACGACCCCCTGTATATCAGGCGAGGTAGTTAACATCTCACCACGGGGAGAAAGAGACACGCAAACTCCAAATATACAGCAGGTGTTAGGGTCGGGATCGAACCCACGACCCCCTGTATATCAGGCGAGGTAGTTAACATCTCACCACGGGGAGAGAGAGTCACGCAAACTCCAAATATACAGCAGGTGTCAGGGTCGGGATCGAACCCACGACCCCCTGTATATCAGGCGAGGCAGTTAACATCTCACCACGGGGAGAAAGAGACACGCAAACTCCAAATATACAGCAGGTGTCAGGGTCGGGATCGAACCCACGATCCCCTGTATACCAGGCGAGGTAGTTAACATCTCACCACGGGGAGAGAGAGACACGCAAACTCCAAATATACAGCAGGCATCAGGGTCGGGCTCAAACCCACGACCTCCTGCATACCAGGCGATGTAGTTAACATCAGCCAGTCTTCGCACGCCACGGTGGGAAAGGCAGGCGGAACGTGTCTCCCTCCCCTGTCACGGAGCGCCAGGCGATCAGCGAAAGCGTCCCAACTTGGCGAGCGCCGAGCAAAATCGGCGACAAGAATCCGAAGCCGGAGGAGGTCGCCGCCTTTCTTGATTCGCGTCTTCCCGAAACCAAAGGAAAGAAGCGAAAGGCGAAGAAAGTGGAGGGGGGGGTGGTTGTTGGTGTGTGGGGGGTGGTGGCGGGGGTAGACACACAACTACCCAGGCCGACTCACTCTGTATCCTCATGCCCCGCCAGCCTCGAGCGAGTGAGCAACAGCAGCAGCAGCAGTGCCGGACAGCCCCGCCACCAAAACTCCTCCACCTCGGAGGAGACCTGAAAAAAAAAGTCGCGACGCTTGCGGGACAGCGCATTCCTCTCTCTGGCTGCGCCCCCCCCCTCCCCCGTGTTGGGGTTTTCCTTCTCTCTCTCTCTTCTTTATATTTGCCTCGGAGCTCTTTTTAACAACAGCAGCAGCGACAACAAAAAAGTGAAATGCATCGCGTGCACATTTCTCGTCGGGGCGGGAGGCCGGATGCGCGGTCCACTCCGACTTCACGGACGACGACGGCGGCGGCGATGACCCTCGGTGGTGACCCTCGGTGGTGACCCTCGACGGTGACCCTCGGTGGTGACCCTCGTTGGTGACCCTCGGTGGTGACCCTCGACAATGACCCTCGGTGGTGACCCTCGGTGATGACCCTCGGTGGTGACCCTCGGTGGTGACCTTCGACAATGACCCTCGGCGGTGACCCTCGGTGGTGACCCTCGGCGGTGACTCTCGGTGATGACCCTTGGCGGTGACCCTCGGTGGTGACCCTCGGTGGTGACCCTCGGCAGTGACCCTCGGCGGTGACCCTCGGTGATGACCCTTGGCGGTGACCCTCGGTGGTGACCCTCGGTGGTAACCCTCGGCAGTGACCCTCGGCGGTGACCCTCGGTGATGACCCTTGGCGGTGACCCTCGGCGGTGACCCTCGGTGGTGACCCTCGACGGTGACCCTCGGTGGTGACCCTCGTTGGTGACCCTCGGTGGTGACCCTCGACAATGACCCTCGGTGGTGACCCTCGGTGATGACCCTCGGTGGTGACCCTCGGTGGTGACCTTCGACAATGACCCTCGGCGGTGACCCTCGGTGGTGACCCTCGGCGGTGACTCTCGGTGATGACCCTTGGCGGTGACCCTCGGTGGTGACCCTCGGTGGTGACCCTCGGCAGTGACCCTCGGCGGTGACCCTCGGTGATGACCCTTGGCGGTGACCCTCGGTGGTGACCCTCGGTGGTAACCCTCGGCAGTGACCCTCGGCGGTGACCCTCGGTGATGACCCTTGGCGGTGACCCTCGGCGGTGACCCTCGGTGGTGACCCTCGGCGGTGACCCTTGGCGGTGACCCTCGGTGGTGACCCTCGGCGGTGACCCTTGGCGGTGACCCTCGACGATGACCCTTGGCGGTGACCCTCGATGATGACCCTTGGAGGTGACCCTTGGCGGTGACCCTCGACGATGACCCTTGGCGGTGACCCTCGGTGCCGACGGCTTTTAACTCGCCTCGCAAGTACGGCACTTTCAGCTTCAGACAATTGCTCAACGTCAGTCGCAGGGAGTGCGATCGACGTCGAGCGCTTGGCGGGCGTTTGAGACAAGGCAGGTGGCGTCGTCACGACCGATAAGACTCCCACCACCACCCCCACCACCACCACCCCCACTCCCACCACCACATCCCCCACCACCACCCCCACCACCACCACCCCAACCCCCACCACCACCACCCCCACCACCACCACCACCACCCCCACCAACACCAACACCCCCACCACCACAACCCCCACCAACACCACCCCCACTCCCACCACCACATCCCCCACCACCACCCCCACCACCACCACCCCAACCCCCACCACCACCACCCCCACCACCACCACCACCACCACCCCCACCAACACCAACACCCCCACCACCACAACCCCCACCAACACCACCCCCACCACCACCACCCCAACCCCCACCACCACCACCCCCACCACCACAACCACCACCCCCACCAACACCCCCACCACCACCACCTCCACCACCACCACCCCCACCAACACCAACACCACCCCCACCATCACCCCCACCCCCACCACCACCACCCCCACCACCCCCACCCCCACCCCCACCAACACCAACACCCCCACCAACACCACCCCCACCAACACCACCACCACCAACACCACCAACACCCCCACCACCACCAACACCACCCCCACCACCCCCACCACCACCAACACCACCCCCACCACCCCCACCACCACCACCCCCACCACCCCCACCACCACCAACACCACCCCCACCACCCCCACCCCCACCACCACCACCCCCACCACCACCAACAACACCAACACCACCCCCACCAACACCACCAACACCCCCACCACCACCCCCACCACCACCACCCCCACCACCACCAACACCACCCCCACCCCCACCACCCCCACCACCCCCACCTCCACCACCCCCACCACCACCAACAACACCACCACCACCCCCACCACCACCACCCCCACCACCACCAACACCACCCCCACCACCCCCACCACCACCAACACCACCCCCACCACCACCACCCCCACCACCCCCACCACCACCACCCCCACCAACACCAACACCACCACCACCCCTACCCCCACCACCACCACCCCCACCACCCCCACCAACACCCCCACCACCACCAACACCACCCCCACCAACACCACCCCCACCCCCACCACCAACACCACCACCACCCCCACCACCACCCCCACCACCAACACCAACACCCCCACCACCACCCCCACCACCACCACCCCCACCAACACCAACACCACCCCCACCAACACCCCCACCACCACCAACAACACCAACACCCCCACCACCACCAACAACACCACCCTTCTACGAGCCCGCGCGAACCCTGCTGTGTGTGTGTTAGTATTACAGTGGTGTGTGTGTATTAGTATAACAGTGGTGTGTGTGTTAGTATAAGTAGTGTGTGTGTTAGTATAACAGTGGTGTGTGTTAGTATAACAGTGGTGTGTGTGTTAGTATAACAGTGGTGTGTGTGTTAGTATAAGTAGTGTGTGTGTTAGTATAACAGTGGTGTGTGTGTTAGTATAACAGTGGTGTGTGTGTTAGTATAACAGTGGTGTGTGTGTTAGTATAACAGTGGTGTGTGTGTTAGTATAACAGTGGTGTGTGTTAGTATAACAGTGGTGTGTGTGTTAGTATAACAGTGGTGTGTGTGTTAGTATAACAGTGGTGTGTGTGTTAGTATAACAGTGGTGTGTGTGTGTTAGTATAACAGTGGTGTGTGTGTTAGTATAACAGTGGTGTGTGTGTTAGTATAACAGTGGTGTGTGTGTTAGTATAAGTAGTGTGTGTGTTAGTATAACAGTGGTGTGTGTGTTAGTATAACAGTGGTGTGTGTGTTAGTATAACAGTGGTGTGTGTTAGTATAACAGTGGTGTGTGTGTTAGTATAACAGTGGTGTGTGTGTTAGTATAACAGTGGTGTGTGTGTTAGTATAAGTAGTGTGTGTGTTAGTATAACAGTGGTGTGTGTGTTAGTATAACAGTGGTGTGTGTGTTAGTATAACAGTGGTGTGTGTGTTAGTATAACAGTGGTGTGTGTGTTAGTATAACAGTGGTGTGTGTGTTAGTATAACAGTGGTGTGTGTGTGTTAGTATAACAGTGGTGTGTGTGTGTTAGTATAACAGTGGTGTGTGTGTGTTAGTATAACAGTGGTGTGTGTGTTAGTATAACAGCTGTGTGTGTTAGTATAACAGTGGTGTGTGTGTGTTAGTATAACAGTGGTGTGTGTGTGTTAGTATAACAGTGGTGTGTGTGTGTTAGTATAACAGCGGTGTGTGTGTGTTAGTATAACATCGGTGTGTGTGTTAGTATAACAGTGGGGTGTGTATGTGTGTTAGTATAACAGCTGTGTGTTAGTATAACAGTGGTGTGTGTGTTAGTATAACAGCGGTGTGTGTGTGTGTATGACAGTGGGGAGCGGTGGTGTAGTGGTTAGCGCGCTGCGCTACGAACCCAGCAACCCGGGTTCGATTCCCGCTCACGGCCAACACCGGTGACGATTAACTGAACCGGTCCCGAGCCTCCCCTAGGTCGACTCGCCACTGGGGAGACAAAGGCGGGCGTGGTTGTTGCCCCCCCCCCCACCCATCGCTGTTAGCGAGTAAGCATGGGTTGCTTACACGCTAACAGCGCTTGCCCCAACAGTCTGTCAAGGCTACACGGGGGACCTTTGTCTTTGCGTGAAAGCCCCGACCGCCACTGCTCGCCACGCCTTGGCGTCTCGATTCGGGAATGCCGCCCGAGTCGCTCTTGAAAGAAAGATATTCTTAACTCTACCAGCTTGGGACATACACTTCTGATTATATAGGAACCGTTTCCCTATCTCTTAACATTGCCCCATAGACTTTGTATAGGAACCGTTTCTCCATCTCTTAACATTGCCCCATAGACTTTGTATAGGAACCGTTTCCCTATCTCTTAACATTGCCCCATAGACTTTGTATAGGAACCGTTTCCCTATCTCTTAACATTGCCCCATAGACTTTGCATAGGAACCGTTTCCCTATCTCTTAACATGGCCCCATAGACTTTGTATAGGAACCGTATCCCTATCTCTTAACATTGCCCCATAGACTTTGTATAGGAACCGTTTCCCTATCTCTTAACATTGCCCCATAGACTTTGCATAGGAACCGTTTCCCTATCTCTTAACATTGCCCCATAGACTTTGTATAGGAACCGTTTCCCTATCTCTTAACATTGCCCCATAGACTTTGTATAGGAACCGTTTCTCCATCTGTTAACATTGCCCCATAGACTTTGTATAGGAACCGTTTCCCCATCTCTTAACATTGCCCCATAGACTTTGTATAGGAACCGTTTCCCTATCTCTTAACATTGCCCCATAGACTTTTTATAGGAACCGTTTCCCCATCTCTTAACATTGCCCCATAGACTGTGTATAGGAAGCGTTTCCCCATCTCTTAACATTGCCCCATAGACTTTGTATAGGAACCGTTTCCCTAGCTCTTAACATTGCCCCATAGACTTTGTATAGGAACCGTTTCCCTATCTCTTAACATTGCCCCATAGACTTTGTATAGGAACCGTTTCCCTATCTCTTAACATTGCCCCTGAGACCTTTGTATAGGAACCGTTTCCCTATCTCTTAACATTGCCCCATAGACGTTGTACAGGAACCGTTTCCCTATCTCTTAACATTGCCCCATAGACTTTGTATAGGAACCGTTTCCCTATCTCTTAACATTGCCCCTGAGACCTTTGTATAGGAACCGTTTCCCCATCTCTTAACATTGCCCCATAGACTGTGTATAGGAACCGTTTCCCTATCTCTTAACATTGCCCCTGAGACCTTTGTATAGGAACCGTTTCCCTATCTCTTAACATTGCCCCTGAGACCTTTGTATAGGAACCGTTTCCCTATCTCTTAACATTGCCCCTGAGACCTTTGTATAGGAACCGTTTCCCTATCTCTTAACATTGCCCCATAGACTTTGTATAGGAACCGTTTCCCTATCTCTTAACATTGCCCCTGAGACCTTTGTATAGGAACCGTTTCCCTATCTCTTAACATTGCCCCTGAGACCTTTGTATAGGAACCGTTTCCCTAGCTCTTAACATTGCCCCATAGACTTTGTATAGGAACCGTTTCCCTATCTCTTAACATTGCCCCGTAGACTTTGTATAGGAACCGTTTCCCTATCTCTTAACATTGCCCCATAGACTTTGTATAGGAACCGTTTCCCTATCTCTTAACATTGCCACTGAGACCATTGTATAGGAACCGTTTCCCTATCTCTTAACATTGCCCCATAGACTTTGTATAGGAACCGTTTCCCTATCTCTTAACATTTCCCCATAGACCTTGTATAGGAACCGTTTCCCTATCTATTAACATTGCCCCATAGACTTTGCATAGGAACCGTTTCCCTATCTCTTAACATTGCCACTGAGACCATTGTATAGGAACTGTTTCCCCATCTCTTAACATTGCCCCATAGACTTTGTATAGGAACCGTTTCCCTATCTCTTAACATTGCCCCATAGACTTTGTATAGGAACCGTTTCCCTATCTCTTAACATTGCCCCATAGACTTTGCATAGGAACCGTTTCCCTATCTCTTAACATTGCCCGATAGACTTTGTATAGGAACCGTTTCCCTATCTCTTAACATTGCCCCATAGACTTTGTATAGGAACTGTTTCCCCATCTCTTAACATTGCCCCATAGACTGTGTATAGGAAGCGTTTCCCCATCTCTTAACATTGCCCCATAGACTTTGTATAGGAACCGTTTCTCTATCTCTTAACATTGCCCCATAGACTTTGTATAGGAACCGTTTCCCTATCTCTTAACATTGCCCCTGAGACCTTTGTATAGGAACCGTTTCCCTATCTCTTAACATTGCCCCATAGACTTTGTACAGGAACCGTTTCCCTATCGCTTAACATTGCCCCATAGACTTTGTATAGGAACCGTTTCCCTATCTCTTAACATTGCCCCATAGACTTTGTATAGGAACCGTTTCCCCATCTCTTAACATTGCCCCATGGACTGTGTATAGGAACCGTTTCCCCAACTCTTAACATTGCCCCATAGACTTTGTATAGGAACCGTTTCCCTAGCTCTTAACATTGCCCCATAGACTTTGTATAGGAACCGTTTCCCTATCTCTTAACATTGCCCCGTAGACTTTGTATAGGAACCGTTTCCCTATCTCTTAACATTGCCCCTGAGACCTTTGTATAGGAACCGTTTCCCTATCTCTTAACATTGCCCCATAGACTTTGTATAGGAACCGTTTCCCTATCTCTTAACATTGCCCCATAGACTTTGTATAGGAACCGTTTCCCCATCTCTTAACATTGCCCCATAGACTTTGTACAGGAACCGTTTCCCTATCTCTTAACATTGCCCCATAGACTTTGTATAGGAACCGTTTCCCTATCTCTTAACATTGCCACTGAGACCATTGTATAGGAACTGTTTCCCCATCTCTTAACATTGCCCCATAGACTTTGTATAGGAACCGTTTCCCTATCTCTTAACATTGCCCCATAGACTTTGTATAGGAACCGTTTCCCTATCTCTTAACATTGCCCCATAGACTTTGCATAGGAACCGTTTCCCTATCTCTTAACATTGCCCCATAGACTTTGTATAGGAACCGTTTCCCTATCTCTTAACATTGCCCCATAGACTTTGTATAGGAACCGTTTCCCTATCTCTTAACATTGCCCCATAAACTTTGTATTGGAACCGTTTCCCCATCTCTTAACATTGCCCCATAGACTTTGTATAGGAACCGTTTCCCTATCTCTTAACATTGTCCCATAGACTTTGTATAGGAACCGTTTCTCCATCTCTTAACATTGCCCCATAGACTTTGTATAGGAACCGTTTCCCTATCTCTTAACATTGCCCCATAGACTTTGTATAGGAACCGTTTCCCTATCTCTTAACATTTCCCCATAGACCTTGTATAGGAACCGTTTGCCTATCTCTTAACATTGCCCCATAGACTTTGTATAGGAACCGTTTCCCTATCTCTTAACATTGCCACTGAGACCATTGTATAGGAACTGTTTCCCCATCTCTTAACATTGCCCCATAGACTTTGTATAGGAACCGTTTCCCTATCTCTTAACATTGCCCCATAGACTTTGTATAGGAACCGTTTCCCTATCTCTTAACATTACCCCATAGACTTTGTATAGGAACCGTTTCCCTATCTCTTAACATTGCCCCATAGACTTTGTATAGGAACCGTTTCCCTAGCTTTTAACATTGCCCCATAGACTTTGTATAGAAACCGTTTCCCTATCTCTTAACATTGCCACTGAGACCATTGTATAGGAACTGTTTCCCCATCTCTTAACATTGCCCCATAGACTTTGTATAGGAACCGTTTCCCTATCTCTTAACATTGCCCCATAGACTTTGTATAGGAACCGTTTCCCTATCTCTTAACATTGCCCCATAGACTTTGTATAGGAACCGTTTCCCTATCTCTTAACATTGCCCCATAGACTTTGTATAGGAACCGTTTCCCTATCTCTTAACATTGCCCCATAGACTTTGTATAGGAACCGTTTCCCCATCTCTTAACATTGCCCCATAGACTGTGTATAGGAAGCGTTTCCCCATCTCTTAACATTGCCCCATAGACTTTGTATAGGAACCGTTTCCCTAGCTCTTAACATTGCCCCATAGACTTTGTATAGGAACCATTTCCCTATCTCTTAACATTGCCCCATAGACTTTGTATAGGAACCGTTTCCCTATCTCTTAACATTGCCCCTGAGACCTTTGTATAGGAACCGTTTCCCTATCTCTTAACATTGCCCCATAGACTTTGTACAGGAACCGTTTCCCTATCTCTTAACATTGCCCCATAGACTTTGTATAGGAACCGTTTCCCTATCTCTTAACATTGCCCCATAGACTTTGTATAGGAACCGTTTCCCCATCTCTTAACATTGCCCCATAGACTGTGTATAGGAACCGTTTCCCCATCTCTTAACATTGCCCCATAGACTTTGTATAGGAACCGTTTCCCTAGCTCTTAACATTGCCCCATAGACTTTGTATAGGAACCGTTTCCCTATCTCTTAACATTGCCCCTGAGACCTTTGTATAGGAACCGTTTCCCTATCTCTTAACATTGCCCCATAGACTTTGTATAGGAACCGTTTCCCTATCTCTTAACATTGCCCCTGAGACCTTTGTATAGGAACCGTTTCCCTAGCTCTTAACATTGCCCCATAGACTTTGTATAGGAACCGTTTCCCTATCTCTTAACATTGCCCCGTAGACTTTGTATAGGAACCGTTTCCCTATCTCTTAACATTGCCCCTGAGACCTTTGTATAGGAACCGTTTCCCTATCTCTTAACATTGCCCCGTAGACTTTGTATAGGAACCGTTTCCCTATCTCTTAACATTGCCCCTGAGACCTTTGTATAGGAACCGTTTCCCTAGCTCTTAACATTACCCTATAGACTTTGTATAGGAACCGTTTCCCTATCTCTTAACATTGCCCCGTAGACTTTGTATAGGAACCGTTTCCCTATCTCTTAACATTGCCCCTGAGACCTTTGTATAGGAACCGTTTCCCTATCTCTTAACATTGCCCCATAGACTTTGTATAGGAACCGTTTCCCTATCTCTTAACATTTCCCCATAGACCTTGTATAGGAACCGTTTCCCTATCCCTTAACATTGCCCCATAGACTTTGTATAGGAACCGTTTCCCTATCTCTTAACATTGCCACTGAGACCATTGTATAGGAACTGTTTCCCCATCTCTTAACATTGCCCCATAGACTTTGTATAGGAACCGTTTCCCTATCTCTTAACATTGCCCCATAGACTTTGTATAGGAACCGTTTCCCTATCTCTTAACATTGCCCCATAGACTTTGCATAGGAACCGTTTCCCTATCTCTTAACATTGCCCCATAGACTCTGTATAGGAACCGTTTCCCTATCTCTTAACATTGCCCCATAGACTTTGTATAGGAACCGTTTCCCTATCTCTTAACATTGCCCCATAGACTTTGTATAGGAACCGTTTCCCTATCTCTTAACATTGCCCCATAGACTTTGTATAGGAACCGTTTCCCCATCTCTTAACATTGCCCCATAGACTGTGTATAGGAAGCGTTTCCCCATCTCTTAACATTGCCCCATAGACTTTGTATAGGAACCGTTTCCCTAGCTCTTAACATTGCCCCATAGACTTTGTATAGGAACCGTTTCCCTATCTCTTAACATTGCCCCATAGACTTTGTATAGGAACCGTTTCCCTATCTCTTAACATTGCCCCTGAGACCTTTGTATAGGAACCGTTTCCCTATCTCTTAACATTGCCCCATAGACTTTGTACAGGAACCGTTTCCCTATCTCTTAACATTGCCCCATAGACTTTGTATAGGAACCGTTTCCCTATCTCTTAACATTGCCCCATAGACTTTGTATAGGAACCGTTTCCCCATCTCTTAACATTGCCCCATAGACTGTGTATAGGAACCGTTTACCCATCACTTATCATTGCCCCATAGACTTGTATAGGAACCGTTTCCCTAGCTCTTAACATTGCCCCATAGACTTTGTATAGGAACCGTTTCCCTATCTCTTAACATTGCCCCGTAGACTTTGTATAGGAACCGTTTCCCTATCTCTTAACATTGCCCCTGAGACCTTTGTATAGGAACCGTTTCCCTATCTCTTAACATTGCCCCATAGACTTTGTATAGGAACCGTTTCCCTATCTCTTAACATTGCCCCATAGACTTTGTATAGGAACCGTTTCCCTATCTCTTAACATTGCCCCATAGACTTTGTACAGGAACCGTTTCCCTATCTCTTAACATTGCCCCATAGACTTTGTACAGGAACCGTTTCCCTATCTCTTAACATTGCCCCATAGACTTTGTATAGGAACCGTTTCCCTATCTCTTAACATTGCCCCATAGACTTTGTATAGGAACCGTTTCCCCATCTCTTAACATTTCCCCATAGACTGTGTATAGGAACCGTTTCCCCATCTCTTAACATTGCCCCATAGACTTTGTATAGGAACCGTTTCCCTAGCTCTTAACATTGCCCCATAGACTTTGTATAGGAACCGTTTCCCTATCTCTTAACATTGCCCCGTAGACTTTGTATAGGAACCGTTTCCCTATCTCTTAACATTGCCCCTGAGACCTTTGTATAGGAACCGTTTCCCATCTCTTAACATTGCCCCATAGACTTTGTATAGGAACCGTTTCCCTATCTCTTAACATTGCCCCGTAGACTTTGTATAGGAACCGTTTCCCTATCTCTTAACATTGCCCCTGAGACCTTTGTATAGGAACCGTTTCCCTATCTCTTAACATTGCCCCATAGACTTTGTATAGGAACCGTTTCCCTATATCTTAACATTGCCCCATAGACTTTGTATAGGAACCGTTTCCCTATCTCTTAACATTGCCCCATAGACTTTGTATAGGAACCGTTTCCCCATCTCTTAACATTGCCCCATAGACTTTGTACAGGAACCGTTTCCCTATCTCTTAACATTGCCCCATAGACTTTGTATAGGAACCGTTTCCCTATCTCTTAACATTGCCCCATAGACTTTGTATAGGAACCGTTTCCCCATCTCTTAACATTGCCCCATAGACTTTGTATAGGAACCGTTTCCCCATCTCTTAACATTGCCCCATAGACTTTGTATAGGAACCGTTTCCCTAGCTCTTAACATTGCCCCTGAGACCTTTGAGCTCGGTGGGTTTTGCAGTACTCAGGAAGCGAACTTGTGATCGTGTTTCTATGCGGTGACGACTGTCGGCACAAGTGCCGTGATCACGTCTCACACTCGCGTCACCTCTTGAATGCACGACGGGAAAAAACTATTTCAAACCGCTTTATATTATTGTGCAGGCTTTGGTGACAATGTACAATTGAAACGCTTTGTAACGGTTGCAAATAATTAACAACTTAGCGTTATTCCTCTTGTAAATGTCAAGCAAAGTCCAAGAGTGACGGTGCCTAGCCTACACGGGCGTTGCTTATTTTATTGTATTTACTTTGCCTGCAACATAGGGCAATAAATGTGTCTGTGTGTTTACTTTGGTCCAACAGGCGCTTGGTAACGAGAATCTCACACCCGTCAACCCCTGATCAGTGCCCTATCTAATTACTGACCAATTCAGACACTATTGATCACCCGTGCCCTCATAAAGCTTAACGTTCATCCTACAAAGTCCCATCACAAGGGAGAAACACAAACACATAGACATATTCTTGGTTCTTTCGGTAAAGTCACGTAGAAGGGAAATAATGAAATGAAATAATAATAAAACATTAGTAAATTAGTTTATTTTATAAAAATTAGATATTTTTTATTTTTTTATTATTTCCCTTCTACGTGGTGACTTTACCGAAAGAACCAAGAAGATGAATCTCTGCAGTCACGAAAGCTTTAAATCGTTAAATAGACATTTGTATTTGTTTTTGCCCGCATTGAAACGGCTGTACGCCCGATGGACCTGAAAACTCAATTTCCCTGCACAAGAATACGCAGTGAAACATCGTCTGGGTTGACAGCTGTGAGATTAGCCAGCGGGCGAGCAAGGCCAGGAAAGCACGAATGAGAGAATCATTGTGCAGGGAAAAAAAACAGCGCAAATGTCTGATATCAACGCTAAAAGCCGTCAATGGAATTTCACGATCATCGTGTGTATGTGTATGTGTGTTTGTGTTCGGTTGCGTAACGCTGTGGAAGCTACCTGGTCTGTCGCTCCGCACTAAGCTTCAGGTATTCTCGGCCACGGTCATTCCCTCCCTTCTCTACGCTTGCGAAACGTGGATCCCCTTAATGAAACATCTTCGCCGGTTAGAAACATTTAGGCTGGCCTACCTACGATCCATCCTGGGTTTAATCAGGCTGGATTGTGTGAGCTCACAAATCTTTGAAAGATCTGGGCAAGGTCCCATAGGTGAGCTCCTCCGGCAGGCAAGGCTGCGTTGGCTGGGTCATGTAGCCCGCATGCCCAGCCACCGCATGCCGAAACAGCTTTTGTTCGGCCGGATCTAGGGGGCTAAACGGGCGCGGCACGGGCTAGAGGAGCGATGGAGTGATGTGGTACAGGAAGACGTGGAGCTGAGTGGACTTGCCGATGACTGGTACCAGCAGTGTCAAGATCGGCCTCTGTGGGGAAGGCTCGTGAAGGACGCTACTGGGCAGTTGAAGGCAGTCGTCCTCCAACAACAACGGAGGGCGGAGGAGCGACGCTCACAACGAGCGGAGCGCCGGGTGGCTAAAGCACAGCAGGTTGGCACAGTAGGGGGCACAGGTGGTGCACCAGCCAGTCATCTCAGTCAGTCGACCCGTGGCACCTGGGTCTGCCCCGTGACCTCTTGCCCGCGGGCGTTCGACATTTCACGTGGCCTCAAGGTGCACATGGCCTGGCACAAGCGTCGTGGTGACGTCACCGCCACTTCGTGGCGAATGGCGGTTGTTGTATATATGTGTGTTTGTGTGTATGTGTGTTTGTGTGTATGTGTATTTGTGTGTATGTGTGTTTGTATGTATGTGTGTTTGTGTGTATGTGTGTATGTATGTGTGTTTGTATGTGTTTGTGTGTGTGTGTTTGTGTGTGTGTTTGTGTGTATGTGTTTGTGTGTATGTGTTTGTGTGTATGTGTGTGTGTATGTGTGTGTGTTTGTATGTGTTTGTGTGTATGTGTGTGTATGTGTGTTTGTGTGTATGTGTTTGTGTGTATGTGTATGTGTGTTTGTGTGCATGTATGTAATTCGAGTTCGATTCCCGCTCACGACAACCCCAGTGATGTTTATCTGAACCGGTCCCGGGTCACCTTACCGAGGTCGACTCAGCCTCAAATGAGTACCCGGTGAAGTGTGTAAACATCGCTACTGGGGAGACAAAGGCGGCCGGGCGTAGTGCTGGCCACCCACCCCCTCGTGTGCCGTTCCGGCCTTCATAGGTGCTCCTCGCTAACAGCACTTGCCCCTTTTTAACACGTAGGCTTTCGCGACCAATATTATTCATAATAAAGGTTTTTGGGTTAGATCGCGTTTATTTATAAATGTGTCGTAACCCTCCACCACCCGACACGGCCAATCAGCAAAAAAAGTGTCACGTTGACAAAAGACAAATAATTCACTACTTCAGCCCACCGGTGTGTTGAAGAGTTAATCCACATTTACAGTTTGAAGTAGTGAATTATTTGTCTTTTGTCAACGTGACACTTTTTTTGCTGATTGGCCGTGTCGGGTGGTGGAGGGTTACGACACATTTATAAATAAACGCGATCTAACCCAAAAACCTTTATTATGAGCACTTGCCCCTACAGTCTGTTACAGGCTACACGGGGGATCTTTGTCTTTGTGCACCCAGTAAACCAACGCGACAAACAACGCAAACAAACGCGATTCGCAGGAAACACAAAAATGTTGGCAACGAGTTGAGTAGAAACATTGACGCGAGCCAGTGAACCGCCCCCAAAACATCGCTGCCCATAGTTGTGTCGATGCACGCGCGACCCCCACCCCTGCCCTGCCTGCCCTGCCCTGCCTGCCCTGCCCTGCCTGCCCTGCCCTGCCTGCACTGCCTGCCCTGCCTGCCCTGCCTTGTGTTGCGATCGAAACGTCGAAGTTTTTTTATTTTCTTATTATTTTAACCTATCTACGTGATTTTACCGAAAGACCCAAAGAATATGAATTCCTGTAGTCACGTTACCGCACCTGGCCACGTTATCCCACCTGGCCACGTGACCGCACCTGGCCACGTTACCCCACCTGGCCACGTTTTTCCCCCCTTTGGGCTGCTGTGCCTAGCAACAGCAGCAGCACCACCCCCACGGCTCCAATAATTGTTGTCGTAACCTTAATGAAAGACGCTTGCTTGGCTCAGCAAGGAGGGGGAAGCCACTATTTTCACCACAGGCTAAATAGACGAACACCATCCCCCCTCCTCCGCTCGAGCACACGGTCGACGGGATTGTGAAAGATCGCCTCTCTGTGACTCCTGAACCGCCCGGAGCGATGAGCAGAAAACACGTTTTTCTGGCACCGGCACACGCAAAAAAATTCGCAAACGTCTTTGCTGTACTGTATGTTGAACTTCTTTCGCGCCGTACGTAGCCACCCGTGCTAATCGGAGGTGTCGAATGCTCGCTTGTTAAATAAAAGACGGTGAAATTGGACGAGGTCTGCGAGAACGCAGTGGCGCACTTGTGGTGGGATAGTGGGGTGGGCGTAAATGTGGATGGATCTGTTAAGCAGTGGCGGCATCGTAGGTTGGGCACTTTGCGATCAGAGATCCTCCCCGTCTCCGGACGCGGCTAATATCAGTGGCGGGTGATCATCGCCAACGATCGCCAACTCGTGGCGAGGTATGGTCAAACAACATCCACGATCAAAGGGGCATGGGGAGGGTATTCATCCAGCAGCGGATTGATAAAGGGCTGTGAATTGCAAAAATATATAAATGGGATAATTTGCTGTGTCACTTGAGCTATCCGATTACTTCAATGTCAATGACGCGCGAGCCTGAGGTGCTCAAAATGTCAACGCCACTTAATTATAACGTCAGCAAAAAAACCCAGTTCGAGAGCAGAATGCAATGCTTCGGTGTTGCATTAACCAGGTCTCAAGTCAGTACTCATCGGTCAGGAAGCTGTGTCCATAATTTATACAGAACATTCTTACTCTGTATAACTTAGATATATTTTTAAAAAATGACCAATTGCTTCATATACTGGAAGTTAATAAAACTATCCCCCCTCCCCTGGTTATAACATTGGTCAAATTCACTGTTAAGATTTGGCCCCACATTTTGCTATCCAAGGACACGTTGGGGTATACAAACTCCCACAAAGCCCTTCCCTTGTAGGGTTCACTGTGCTACATGACATTGCAACCGAAGCGCAACTCGCCGTTTACCACTCCCACGGAGATCTGGAAACCCTTCGTGCAAATCGGTGTAACGAATCCGCGATTGACCAAACATGTCTCGAGCTGCCATTGCCAAGTGGGTTACAATTTTCAACAATTGCCGAAATGGTTTTAGTCACCAGCTGGTTTCGTTAGAAAGTAAACTTTCTCTTCGCACTCTCTAGTGCGAAGTGGCCAGCCCGGTCCCCGCCGAGGCTGCCGAGGTTGCCGAGTTCAAGCCCCGTGATTTCAACACAGGCTCTCAAGTGCGGACAGAGTTGATGGTGGTCTAGGACCAGTTAGCGAATGAGTGCAACAAACCCACCCAAGTCTCTATATACTTTTGTTACCAGGTAAGGCCCACTGAGCTCTATAGCTCGTTTTAAAAATCGACCTGGCCACCAATGATAGCTCAAGGAAGTGGCTTATCACGTGTAAATGTAGAGCAGCCAAATACTCTTAAACGCGTGTTTCGAAACGTGGAGAGAAAAGCCAGAGGGGCCCGCGGAAAAATCCACGCGGCAACAGGGAGAACATGTCAAATATACAGCATGCGTCAGGGTCGGGATCGAACCTACGACATCCTGTATACCAGGCGAGGTAGTTAACATCTCGCCACCGTGGCACCCCCTTCCTCACGTATGTTGAACTTCTTTCACACCGTATGTAGCCAACCATGCTAATCGGAGGTGAAGGGGGTGAGACAATGGTAACATTCCTCAAATCGTGGAGTGGGTGAATTATGCTGCGCGTACGCGCGCACACACTAAACAATGCCCACAGGTGCGGCCACGGACATTCTTCTCGCGCTCGCACGACAGAAACAATCAACGCATTTCGCCTCCTCGTGTCGAGCGAGCGTGCGTGTACGAACAAAAACTACTAAGTTATCACCACCAACCTGGAACAACACAAAGCAACCTCTTGTTTTATTGGACACGTTAAATGCCTAACTTGCCACAGTATTTACAATACGTACTCGATATCTCCAAGTTTCTTCATTTATTACACACGTTTAACTACATTTGCCGAAATACCAAAATATACCAATAGTTTACATTCTAGTATTTGTTTCCTTGAGGGCCAAATGCTCGTTGCATAACTGGTGAAAAGGTTAATTTAGTTTGTAATCTAAATCAATGCAAGTTAAATATTTTTACTCACGATGTTTTTGTTTAAATCTATCCCACCAGGTGAATTCTGGACGTGTTTGAGCAAGCACCTATCACAACACTTCCAAGCGTTGAGAAGCGTACTGCAGCGTGTGCGTTGACGTGCAATGCATCGGTACACGTTAGACATCGAAGGATTCAAGCCCATAGCCACCGGTGTCTGTTCAAGACGTGTGCCATGAAGGTGGATCATTACCCGAAACGTCACCTATTACATACTTTTCCGTTTAAGGCCACACAGTGTCACTGACGAATTTGCCAAGTGTTTTTATTCAAGACGTGTACAGTCACATCCTAGTAGTTATTTCTTGGAAAAACACGACTTTACAAGTGTGTGCGTGTGTACGTGTAATGCGCACACGCGTGTCACACGTGGAAAGATTCGCCAATTGACTAAAATATATTACGCTCACAGCACGTGCACAGATGAGCGTGAAACTATTAACAATCATATACAAAAAGGTTCGCAGATATTTTGATGACAATGGTGAGAAACGTTAATAAAATGAATTGCTCGTCGCATTCCATGCAGGCTGATGCAGCGAGGGAGACTGGCACAAAGACAAAGAAAAAAAACATAAAATGCGACCGAGCACAACCTCGAAACCGTGACAATTCATCAAATCGCTGTGAGCGAGTGGGCTTGAACCACGGACACGCCTCGTACGTGCACAATACACCTACAGCATATCCTACAAATGTTTTAAGACTCCTTACCTTATCAGCGCGCGTTACATTTATCCCATCTCTCTCCCATGCACACTTTGCCCACCTCTTCATTCCCCTTTTTATTTAACAAATAAAAAATGGGAAGTGACCAGAAATAGATCGAGCTTTGGTAACCCCCTCCCCCCCGGAGAGTTTTAATTTATTCACGCGAGCGCGAGCTCCCGTAGCCAATCCGGGTGGTGGGCATCTCGCCGTAGCGCTCTCGAGGGAGGGTGGCCGCCATCCAACAGAAATACGGTAATGCGGTCGGATACAATTACAATAAATACGGTAATGCGGTCCGGGTACATTTACAAGGGAAGGTGGGGGGGGGTGGAAAATTTGGATGGAGAGGCTGGCATCTGTTCAGAGGGCCTTGTACTCCACACACTTGGAGGGGTCGGTGGGAAAATTCCTCTGGCAAACAGTCATCAGCCTCTTCAGCCCCTGGAGGAAGAGAGAAAACCACAACGACGTCGCTCGGCTGCTCGCAAAAAAAAGTCCGTCATCATCGGCCAGGATCGATCCGCTGCCGGATGAAGGTCTCTGCAATCTTTCGCGATCCTGGGATGTGATAATCGACCCAGCGGAGTGCGCACGAGCCCATTTCTTTGCTCCGTCTCCTCTCCGGGCATCCTCTTCTGGATCTACCCTCCCTACGGCAGGGCACCCCCCCCCCCCCCCCGATGATGTCAGATGTCAGAGCTGCAGACACACCGAGTAATTTGCCCCACACGAGGTGTGACGTAAAATCCGACAGAAAGCAGGCAACGTCCGTTACCAGTCGCAAGAATGCATTCTTTGTCATCGGCCATAATCCACGTGGTGCGGGATTAAGCTAAGCATTTTTTTAATTAGCAGGTAAGGCCCACTGAGCTACATAGCTCTTTTTCAGAAGCAGACCGGCCACAAATGATAGCTCAACGAAGTGGAATGTGGAACTTTATAGCAGCTAAATTCTCTAAATGTACATTTCTACATTTGTAGGGAAAACCGGAAGACACAGGAGAAAAATCCATGTGACCACGGGGAGAGAGATGCAAAATCCAAATATACAGGTGTCAGAGTCGGAATATAACCCACGACATCCTGCCGTGGCGATAAAGGCCATCGCCATCTCCCAGGGTCCTTGTGCCACAGACTGTGCAACGATGGCTCACTTAATGTTGTGGGTGGCTGGTGCTGGAACCTTGCACTGATCCGTTGCGGTTCATTCGTTAAACAAATAAGCCCATAAGATTGTTGTTTACTTTGTACTTAGTTTCATTGCTTTTCGATAATGGCGCTTTAATCTCACTTTTGTCGGTTATTTACGATTGAGATGTTCCTCGTTATGCAATGCGTCACGTGCATCCTGCCTTCTTTATTTGTGCCCCAGATCTGTCTCGCAAGGCATGGATCTTGGCGCTTGCTTGGTGATAAAACATGGTGATTAAGCGATGCTTACGCGAGCATGCATGCATTGTGTGTGTGAATACAGGGCGATTCATTTATAGTTAAGTCATTAAAATAATAGGGATGCATTATGGCAAAACAACATTTTATTTCGGACCCTTTCCATGTCAGTGGGCTTTACCTGGGAAGATAAAACATAGTTTAGTTTTATGTGTATATCTTTAAGTGATTTGTTTACCTTTTCTATACTTTGCACTCCTATCGTGTTTTTGTAGTATTTGTTGTTGTAACGTTATGACCTGCCCCTACTGGACATCTGTGAAAAAGAGCTTTATAGCTCATTAGATTCCTCCAGTATAAATGTTCTGATTCTGATGTCTCCCATGAGTCTCAATAAATATGATAAATCTTTCAAAACCGTCCTCTAAGATTAAAGCAACACACAAGAATGTGTACAAAGTACACAGCATCTGTGCATTATGCAAAAAATAAACGATGAGCATTTCCTGAACACGTGCATTGTGGTCCTAATCTGAGGTCATAAATACATTTGAGCAAATGTGACCGACTGGTGCACCGTGATCTATCGTGGCTTCACTGCTGCTATCAGTTGGTCACATCGACTCACAATCTGATTAACTATGAACAGACAAGAGGCCCACAGTGCTGATGGTCATATCATGATGCATAAAGACTGTACTTTTGACAGTGTGTGTTGTTCGAAACGTATGGTTTTCTGGCTTGCGCTGCAATTCTGCTATGATGGGGCTTTATCGTCATTTACAGATTTGAGTCTCCTCTAAGATCTGGAGCCATCGCTTTCACAATAATTCATTATGAATCAGTGGGATGTCTATAAATAGTCAATGCGACTCGTAACATTTTTGTAACTTTACAGCACCCAATGCCAGAGTTACGACCAACTTTATCATCAACCGAATTCACAACGACGTTGTCGTCCGTTGTGGACGTGGGCTACGCGCGAGCAGGCTACAGGCGAACGTGCGACCCTGGGTGCCGGCGCGCTCACCTGGATGTATTTGCGCTGCGTCTCGTCGTTGAGGACGTGCGCCACGTGCTTCGAGAAGATCTTCTCGCGACCCGTGCGGGCGTGGATGCCCACCATTGTGACCCCGATGGGCCACGGGGCGTTGCCAATGGCCATCTGCAGGTACACATCGTTGGCCTGCCAGGGCCCGCCCACCGAAGAAAACAATGTCAGGGGACGCGTGCAGGGAGGTTTAAGTTCGCAGCCGGAGGTGGGTGTGGCGATGAGAATGCGGCACCTGTAACAGGAGATCACAGCCCACCGATGCTCTGATCCCTCCACTGATTCTCAATCCTATCCCGGATCATTTTGAGATTTAACTCACTTTTTTTAAAGATCCTCCATGGAATCACCCCTGTCGACCTCTCCCCTCTCAGCTGGTCATCTACTGGACATCTGTGCAAAATAACTTTATAGCTCATCAGATACCTCCGGTATAAATAGATCCTAACCTGACTCTACTCCTCTCTAACTCTTCCCCAGGCAATCTGCGACCTCTCCCTTCTCATCGCTATCTACTCCCCACCACGCAACTTTCCTACCTCTCCCCTCTCATCGAACTCTACTCCCCTCCACGTACTCTCAGCTCCATTAACCAAGGCTTTCTATCAAATGCCCCGGTTAACCGTCGCTCAGTTGGAGGCCGCTCATTCTCCTCCTTTCTCCCAGCCCTTCGTGCTGCAGACTCCCTGTCCTCAGACGGTGCACAGAACTGTGGGGGTCCGTGTCTCGGGATTACCTTCACGTACTCCCGCTGCAGCACAAACTTGGTGATGTCCGTGAGGTACTCCTTGATGTCCGATGACAGATTCTTCACACACACAAGGACAAAGATTCCCCCCTAAATCATGAACATAATTTTGGGGCAAGTGCCATTAGCAAGCACCTATATGTTGAACTTCCTTCACACTGTACGTAGCCAACTGTGCTAATGGGGAGTGCGGGGGAAGGGCAACATACTAAACACAAAAAGCAGTTATACAGAAATTAATTTTCCATCTAAATTTAAAACTGTATAGCTCCAGTGCCTTCACGACGGGGTGGGGGGCCAAACCACGCCCAGTCACCTTCGTCTCCGCAGTGCTGCTGTTTACACATTGCACCAGGTACTAATTTGAGGCCGAGTCGACCTAAGGGAGGCCCAGGACCGGTTATGATAATCGTCACTGGCGTTGGATACGAGTGGGGATCGAACTCGGGTGGCCGGGTTCGGAGCGCAGCGCGCTAACCGCAACACCACCGCTCCCCATACACACGAGCACACACAGGCGCACGTACACAAACCACAACAGAGGCGTGCGTCACATTAATAATTCAAAAGGCGACCGGCCTTGCAGCTCGGCGAAGCTCACATTACAGTGACCAACAACGTGCACACCGACTCGGGGAAAGACGTCGCTAATAGGAACAATGACCTCGTGGCGAGAGCAGTGACGGCATTAGCTGTCAGAACACAGAACACGCTCAAGGGGAAGACCCAAAAGGGCAATGCAGTGCAGCAGTATGAAGCATTGCGCAAGGCAATTGACAAATGTTGCCATCAGCTATCGTCATCATTGCTGTTGCTGGAATTCTGTGAGATGGTGTTAATTCTAACATGCCCAAACCACCACAGTCAAGAGTACCAAGTAAAAAAAAAATTCCCCCACTCTTTTTTATATTGAACATGAAACACCCATTGCTGCCGAATTAATGAATTAAATGCCGCTAACATGAACCCCCCCCCCCAGCACCCGTTTTATAAATGATCTTATAAAAATGTAACGTGCATGAAAAACTGTAAAACTATATCTAGAGCAAATGGTGGTTGCTTAAAGAAATAATTGGGGGTTCATTTGCTCATTTTACCTGCCCTGGTTTGTAATGTTGGCCATAGGATTTATTTTGGGGTTTCAAATAAAACCGAGAAGATAAAAATGGCATTGATTCACGCTGCCACGCGCTCGAGTGTGTGGTGGGGGGCGGGGGGTGGGCCTGGCCGCTTCAGGCGAGGCCAGTGCTGCAGGGCAGCAGCAAACCTTTTTGCGGAGCTTGCGAAAGAGCGGCTGCAGGTAGGCCTCGGTCTGGCTGTGCGTGGCGCTGGCCAGCTTCCCCGCCACGCCTCTCTTCACGTGCTCCTCACGGCTGTTCAGCTCCTTAGCCCAGCTGCCCAGCAGGAACTGTCCCCCCCCCCCAGCCCGGCAGGCAGAGAGGGTTAAGGGGCAGTTGGCAGCAGAACGCAGCGCGGCGGACACCCATTACCGTACTCATATTCTATTGCATCTATGTATATATGCATGCATGTTGAACTTCTTTCGAACCGTACGTAGCACCCATGCTAATCGCTCTATGGTACAGTACTAAACAAAACGGTAGATATAATATAACCAGAACGTGCAGGACAGACAAAACAAACAGGACAGTGCAAATACCGACAGAACAAATGAGACGATATAAACGAGACAAATAAGAATTGGTTCCTAAAGCTGTTCATGGTCCCATATCTTCACAATTCACCAAACAGCTAGAGGGAAGAACAGAACAGTTACACGCTTGTGTTTGATATTCATGCATGAGAAAAAAAATATATATAACATTGCCATTGTGGTGTAGGGATATCTAATTTGAGATGTGTGGCTGTTGGTGTGCCCAAACATTTTGTCTCAATGACATACCTTTAAGACTTTCAGAATCAGGTCCATGTCCTGGTGGTCGTTTTCTGTGCCCAGAGTTTTCCCCAATTCCTGTTAGGAAACGACATTGAAAGTGGCACCACAGTCAGCATCCTTAACTCAAGTCTATGCATGCAAAGCGTGTGTTATAAACATGGACACATTCTTAAACCTTCACCCACAATGTCGTTATGAAGACATTTTCTCTTGTGAACAATGGTGGAGGGTTGTTGTATAACCAGAGGAAATTGAGAGACAGTTTGCGCATTTTTAGAACGACATTGCTTCACATTAGCAAGACAGATAAGTTTGGCTTTTCTGATGTTAAAATGAAAATAAACTTTTTTGTCCATCAGTCTATTGGCCTTCCCGACTACTGTATTTTTTTGCAATGTTGGCAAATGAAAAAACATTACAAATCAAATGTTTATGGACACTGGGTTTTAATAAGGCTCCACAGGCTGATGGGAAAAAAATGCAATTAAATTTTTACATGGTCAAACAGCCTTCTCTGTTCCTTTTATAATTTACTATCCAAAATTAATCGTAACAGCTGATAACACATTTCGTGCCAGCAAAGATAACTCGTAGACCAATTCTATTTTTTGCTGTTGGAAATTATGGGAAACTCAGACAGAAAAGCACATGCGGGCTGGAAACAAATAAGAGTAATTAATATTGCGGGTGCATCAAACCGTACAAGTACGTGCCATCTGCTTCACAGCGGACGTTAAGGTGAAGTTTTATTTGTTGAGGCCGTGACAACGTTCATGCACGGCGAGGGGCCACTGTGCCGGCATTGTCGTCTAGATTTGCACAAAATAGATAACTTCCTGCAAATTACTCAAGAGGAATATACAGAACAATCATCGCCATTCCCCCCACCCCGACTGCGAAAACTTAGCAAGATCCTCCTGTCAAAGAGTCATGAGGCTCAGTAGGGCTTTCCTACATAAACAAGCATGATAATAAAACATGCATGAGTTGTAGAGTTGTCGAAATTTTTCCAATTGTCTTGCTGTCTAAAATAACGCGGCTATGTTGTTTTCAATGCAAGGTCATGTCACATGAGCAAGGTTGTTTTCAATGCAAGGTCATGTCACATGAGCAAGGTCATGTCACGCTCACAATCACACCTGTGCATCAATAAACTCCAAATTATCAGGTCGTTAAGCTGTTAAGATGGCCTCGGATTTAAACGGGCGTACACTGTGGCTGGCAACTATACCAATTTATGAAATTAAGTTCTCCATCACATATTCAGAACCAAGATGGGGCATGTGAAACGTAATCCACCACCAGCCACCTCGACACTCACCTGCAGCTCTTCGATGGTGGTGTTCTCCTCCTGCACCTTGAGGTCGTTCTGACCTTCCTCCTCCGTCTCCTGCCCGGCCGCCAGCTCGTTCAGGTACTGCAGGTCGATCTTGTCCATGGCTGTCTTCAAGTCGTTCCTCAAACCCTGCACCGCAGAGGTGGAAAGAATACCGGGCGATTGGACTGGCCGTGGGCTTGACGAGAATGTCAGAAAATATATATCATCACAATTCATGGACAGATAGCCCGTAGGTGTCTACTGCACATTTTGTAATTTGTTTACACTTTCCTATCTTGTGCCAATATGCTCAAATAGCGCACATCTTTCTGGCACCAATCTCTTTCATGTCGTCATTAAACCATTCGCTTTTAGGCCTTCCTCTCTTTCCGATTCCTTCCATTTGGTGGCACAACATCACTTTTAATTTCCCAGTCAATCCTACATGTGTCAAAATAGGTGCCAGTTTCCTTCTCATCACTGCCTGCATTATCAGTTCTTCTTCTATGTGCAACAACATAAGGATAGTTCAAACAGGTAGCAATTCGGCTGACTGCGACTAAAGCGTTATTTTAATTATTTGGTGAACAAGTGATCTTTGTGTATTTCTGACGCATTAGTTATTACCCTCACGCCTCCATGATGGCTTTTTAGCTATCAGTATGCCGTGAACACCAGATGTGCTTATGAATAACATCTTCTGTGAGTAAAGTACCCAGAATGCATTCAATTTAGTCAAATTCTCCGAATCTAAGCAGAGTTTATAATACTCTGGATGATTGTTCCGACATGCGTAACAGGTGTTATAGGCTGAAAAACTAGGTGGTGGGCGGCAGAAGGCAGTGCAACAAAATCCATTGTGGTACTGCGCTTCTACGTGTCCACGTGCATGCTACCCAACATTCACCAACCCACAGCGACCAGCGTGGTACAAGCACTGTCGAACAACTCCCACAATCCCCAGTGTCGGGGAAGTCCTCATCCAGCAGTGGATTAACAAAAATGGCTGCCCATGTAAGTATCCGCAAAGAGTCGTAAAGTGCAGTGGCTGGCTGGTTCGTTGGTCACGTGACAAACGTTTCCCACCACAAGGCCTGCGCATGAGGGACAGGCGCCCCCTTACTGTAATGATGAGGTACAGCAGTGTCAGTGGTGGGTGAAATAAATCTTGACTTAAAGCTTTCGTGACTGCAGGAATACATATTCTATGGGTCTTTCGGTAAAGCCAAGAAAATGTTGGTGTAGTTAGTTGACAACAGTGTGCTATAAAAATGCCAATCCATGGCTAAATATCGGTGGCAATTTATATTTACACCGGTCCTGGGCCGCCCTATCACCAACCCAGCATTGGCCAGAAATAAGTATGCTCGAACAACCCTCACAACTGACAATATAAAAATCACTATAAACCATTTTTTTTATTTTACCAGGGTAAGGCCCACTGCTATACAGTTATTTTTCAGAAGAGACCTGGCCACAAAAGATAGCCAAATGAAGTGGCTTATCACGTGTAAATTTAAAGCAGCCAAACATTCTAAACGCATGTTTCTAAATGTAGAGGGAAAAACCGAAAGACCTGGAGAAAAATCCAAACGACCACGAGAACACAGAAACTCCAAAAATACTGGCATCAGGGTCGGGATCGAACCCACGACCTCCAGTATACCAAAGCGAGGTAGTTAACATCTCGGCACGTTGTGGAGAGGCCTTCAACCAGCAGTGGATTGAGAAAAGCGCTTTACGATATAATAATTATTTTAATTGAGTTGAGATCAAAAGTCACTTGTAGGGATGTCAGAAGAAGTTCTGTGAAATCTGTTTCCACGGTCCATTCTCTAGCACGGGACGACACACCACTCTGTGAAAACTTAAAACTGTCTCATAACAAAAGACCCAAGAGCACAATTGCAGAAGTGGCAAAAGTAAAACTATAACTAAAGTCACTGAGTAAAAGTGAACACTACGCGCAAACATTTCATTGTATGTAAATGTACAATGCTATTTAAATGGAAATTAGTTGCAAGAAATATTTAATTGGATTTTATTTAGTTTTATCCCCCAAATCTCCTCCAATTGTGCTAGCAATGTCATCAGTAAAGCTGCGCTATCAGAACTCAGCAGCTACCAGAGCATCACCTTGTGCCAGAGAACGCCCCCATTAGATGACTTTGCAAACAACTCATGAAATTATTTTAAAAAAGCACTTTGTCACACACCTTGAATAACACACCCTGCAGAAAGTGATCACAGAATGCCAATACAATTGAACATTTGAATTCTCAGAACTGAAATTCAGCCAAATTAAGTGACGAAACCCAATGTAACTATGGGGTTTTTGTTAACCCACCGCCAGTGGGAACCCAGTTTAACCACGGGTGGCGAGATGCTAACTACGTCGCTTGTTATACAAGAGGTCGTGAGTTCGATTCCGACCCTGGCGCCTGTATATTTTGAAGTTTCCATGTTCTCCCCGTGATTGTGCGTATTTTTCACCAGGTCCTCTGATTTTTTCCCTCCACAATTAGAATCAACATGCGTTTAGAGTATTTGGCTGCAATAAATGCCCATGTGATGAGCCACTTCGTTGAGCTATCATTTGTGATAGCCAGGTCGCTTCTGAAAAAGTGCTATATAGCTCAGTGGGCCTTACCAGGTAAAATAAAAAGTGTATAGCTTATACAGAACCCCGGTTCACGTACTTTGTTAACTTCGGGCGCGAGGATCTCGATCTTGCGCAGCCGCTGGAACGCGTCGTAGTCGCTCTCGCTGAAGAGTCGAATTGGCTCTGCTCGCTCTCGCAGTCGCTTGATAACCTGCGGAGAGGGTGTTTACACAGCACGCGCAAGAATAATAATCACGTACAGTTGTTGGCTATCGGATTACCTGTGGTCGCGATTATCCGGGTGGTGGATTACAAAAGAATAAATATTATTAGGAGGCACTGGTTCCACTGTCAGCCGCTCTTCACTCGTCACGGGTCATTGACCCAATGCTGCAAATGTCGACAAATAAATGGAAACGTGCGATTTTAGCATTACAAGAATAACTTTCACAATTGTTACATTTTCCCCAGGTAAAATTACATGTACTTTGTTCACTGCATTTCCATGTGGAATAATGACCACACTCTACGTCTTCACACCTGTTCTATGTAGGTAAAACGAACATGTTTTTATCACTTAATTCGTATATATATCTTTTGCAATACCTGTATTAATTTTATCCAGGCTTCCCTCTCCTCCCGCTCCCAGAAAATTAAGTGAATTACGCCAAAAACTTGCCTATCGTGGGTTTTCCCATCGCGGGTTTGACCATTCGCATAAAATTCATTGAAGTATTGTCGCCAATCGTGCTCCAGTGGCTCAATCATTAGCAGCTGACCGCGAGATTTCTCTACGCATCGTGGCTGCAATGCTCGTGATGATGCTGCCGTGGAAGAACACACGCGCCATCTTTTCCCCATCTTGTCTCCGACGCAGTCCATCGCGGGTCCCAGTTCACGTGTTCTCAGCATCCAGCGATGGGCACGGTTTTTTGTGTATTTTGTAGTGCAGAAACAATACATGCAATACTCTCTGGTTCTTTCGGTAAAGTCACGTAGATAGAAAAAATAATCAAATAAAATAAAACACGACGTTTCGGTCGCAACACAAGCGTCGGTCTTCAGGGAGTGGAAAATGATGGCAAGCTACCATTCCTGGATGTTTTGATCGAGAAGAGATCTGATGGCTCGTTGGGACACTGTCTATAGCAGGGGTCGGGAACCTATGGCTCGCGAGCCAGATGTGGCTCTTTTGATGATTGCATATGGCTCGCAGATAAAACAAAATATTCTCACTTGTTTTAATCCATCCATCAATTTTTCACTGCGCATGTCCTGTTCAGGGCTGCAGGAGCAATTGTCCATTATTTTTATTGGATGATACTGGCCTACGTATGCATGTGAGCAGTCATTCTCACATCTTAAAAACATCAAGTCCAACCAACGATCACGTTTAACGGATGAAAGCCTCAATGCTTGCATGAAGCTTAACCTCACCAAGTACCAACCCGACTACAAAGACATCAGCAAATCCATGCAGCACCAGAAGTCGCATTAATGGTGAGTGTTATAACAACATTATTTAAAAGAATAAATTCAGAGGCTTATTATATTGACATTTAGTTGAATTCACTTTTAAAATATATTATATGGCTCTCACTGAAATAAATTTCCAATTTTTTTGCTTTCATGGCTCTCTTAGTCAAAAAGGTTCCCGACCCCTGGTCTATAGGAAAGCCACCCACACGGATCCTATCTAAAGCCTGACTCCCACCACCATCCAGCCCAGAAGAATTCCTCATCAAAGTACTACACCATAGGGCCCGTTGCATCTCCGACCAGCACCACCTAGCCAGTGAGCTTGAATACGTATGCCAGGCTCTCAGGAGGAATGGATATTCTGACCGCACAATCCGCAAAGCTGCATCCCCAACCATGGGTAGAGAACCGTCTGAGGAACCAATCAAAACCATCACCTTACCATACATAGCAGGGGTCACCAAAAGGATTGCCAAAATTTTAAACAAACTCAAGATCCAAGTTCTGTTCAATACAGTACACAAAATACGTGATTTGATCCCATCGGTGAAGGATGCGATTCCGGACATGCAATGTCCTGGTGTCTATAAGCCGAGTTGTGTCTGCAGCAGCAGTTACATTGGTAAAACGAAGCGACGTGCCTTAGACCGGGTTCGCAAACATAAAGTGGATTTGAAACACGGCAGAACCAACTGCTCGGCGGTGGCGGATCATTGTTTCAACGCTGTGGGCACACATGACATTGTTTTCTCCGAGACCAAGGTGCTTTGCAAACCCTCGGGCCACCTTCAGAGATTTGTTCATGAAGCCATCCAGATATACAAACACAGACAAAACTTTAATCGAGAAGATGGATTCAGATTGAGCAATCGTTGGAAGGATGTGATAAAGCACGTCAAGTTAACTGCTATGATTTTCACTCACCCACCCGGTTGTCGTCGTCCTCACTCACCCACCCGGTTGTCGTCGTCCGATTACTACTTGTACTACAAGTCCATTTGCTAATTTCTCTGGCCCCTCCTGTCCCTGCACGCCACAAACCCTCCCCCCGCTCCTCTGTGAACTCCAACAGCCAAACTCCGTCCCCCCCCCCTTTCCTCTCCACTACCGTGCCTATATAAAGCCACAACAGCAGATCATTTTTTCTCACCTGAAGATGGATGCTTGTGTTGTGACCGAAACGTCGTGTTTTTTCTTTTCTATCTACGTGACTTTACCGAACGAACCAGAGAGTATGGATTCCTGCAGTCACGAAAGCTTCAAATCAAGATTGAATACATGCCATGTTTAAGATGCATAGTCATTATGATTAAAACATTATTTTGAAATGATTATTTACATTTGTATTTGTTGTCATGATGGGATTATGAGAATCATGGTTGAGAGACTGCTGGGTTTCCATGTTTTTTTTTTATCTGGTTATAAACAAAGGTATATTATGACAAAAAATTTACAAAGGTGACCGACGCTGTTGTCAAAGCAAATAAAGCAAATGGAAATGGGCAGCGCGCATCGTGAAAAAAACTGACACGACCTGGAGAAGAGTAACTGCAGAATGGAGACCGACAGAATGGCAAAATAAGCAGAGTAAGGCAGCGTAAGACAAAAGGTGAGTTGACATCATAGAGTTTAGAGTCCACTACTGGACAGGAGTGACCAAAGAAGGAATGGAAGTGGGGAGAGCCTTTGGCCAGCAGCGGGATGTTACTGGCTGATGACAAAAAATCTACCATCACGCTGTCAATACGCACCTCCTGCCGGCTCAGCGTCATAGGCAGCTTCTCCCCCATGAGCTCCATGTCCATCATGCTGCTCGTGGCAATCTCCTTCTCCTCCTGCTGATTGGCCATCATCTGGGGTTGTTTCTGTTACACATTGCACCCATGGTATTAGTTTAGTTTACAAACTCTCTCGTAATCAGCTCCTCAACTTTTATTTGGTAAATTTTGCCATGAGAAAGACTCAACTAGATTGTGAAACTTACTGATATGACGATTTGTGGTTTTATTTGGCGGTGGCAGCAGGGCAGTTCCACAATTTTGGACCGACATTTCAGACACTTTCAAGACAGGGGTATTAAGTAGTATAATCACAAAGTGGCTCTTTTACTGTGGCATTCCATGTCCAAAATTTAGGATTGCGATTCAATTTTTTTTAATGAAATATCCACCTTTCTGGATAATGGAGAAATGCTCATAAAATATCAAGGTGATAGATGCACTCAAGACAGAAAGGAGGTTGGATGGTGCATTCAATTATGTGTATGAAATTGTTTTGTTCCTTAAGTTAAGCCACATTTTCTATAATTACCTTAAAAAATAAGATGATTGTTAAATTATAACTGAGGTTGGTTTCCCATTTTGTGGAACTGCCCATTAACATTTGAGCCTTTGAGCAAAGCAAATTATTTGAGAGTAATTTAAAATTGTTCCCAAGATAAACGATTGTAGCGAAAGAACATGGTTTAATGCTAAACATGGATTTCAAGCAGAAAATAAGTTATATATTACAATTAATTGGTGGAGCAGCTTTGCACACGGAGTTTACTCACATTTCAAAAATATTTAATAAGCCAACCAACATTCCCATCTTAAACATTCCTTATTTCTCTGCACCGGAATCTTATTGTATGGTCCATGCGTGCGATTCACATGGCGCGATAGAAGTTATTTGAATGGAAGTTCCTGCTCTCTTTTTAAAACAAGAGAAAATAGAAACTGCCAGCCAAATCTAGAAATAATAAGATTAATTCCTTAAACGTAAAGCATAGATGTGATATCATGAAAATAAAACATAAAAAACGAGAAACGCAGCTTGCAAACCAAAAACAGCCACATAAATATCGCAAATGTTTTCCTGCAAGCAACTACAAAATTACTTCAAACAGTTTCATGCCTTTACAAAAAAACACTATCAAACCATCCAAAGGCTATGGTTACAGAACAAATTGGCATGTAACTGGTTAAAGGAATTTGTAGCAAGTGGAAAGGAATAAAATAAAAACCAATTGTATAAGCAGCCTGAGGTCTGCTACCATACCTCGGTCGCCTTGTGAGAAGCCCTCTGTTGGCACAACATCAACACACTTGGCAGTTACAAGTCGCTGCTTCCACATCTCTACCAAAAGGTATCAAGTAAAAGCAAAGTATGCAATAATAACATATTGAAATTCTGAAAGGGATCAGTGGCCTTTATTTTTTCTGTTGTGGAAATATTATTGTCCACTGGTCTGTCCGTCCATCTGAGGACACTTCAAAAACATTTTCACTTAAAGTACATTTCCCAAACAAAATTAAAAATGAAGCTTGCCACATAGTTTACCAATATCAATAAGCAGGATATGCATAGTTTCTGGGCCACAATCTCAATTAGATACTTTCAATACAGCATTTCAATAACAAATATAACTCTCAATGCACATCGGGATGTTTAGAAAACACGTGTACATTTAAATGTGGGTTTCTGTGGGCACATTCCCTTGCACAGTGGAATCCTCTAACATAGGGTCATTTCACTATATATTCTGGTGGGCCACATTGATAAAATTAGCATGTGCTAGCGGGCCACTTGACATCATAGTGTGAAATATATGAGTTATGATGTCATAACGTAGATACATGTGACCGCCTTGTCTCCAGGCCTCTCATCTTTTTGTTTAGTCTAACTCTCATTGCACTAATCTGTATCTCTGTCTTAGTGAACCATATATCTTGGCGGGCCACTCCAAGAGCATTCACAGGCCAGATGAGGCTTACAGCCCCACTAGTTGAAGAACCATGCACTAGCAACATAGAGGCTCCCTTAATAGACTGTCCGGTCAGCTTGTTTTCTTTCACATAAGCCCACGCAGTACTCCAATTTACAAGATGCAGAATTGTAAGCATTTGAAGAATCAAGAATATTCAGGGTCATCATACCTTGAGGCCGCATCTCTCATAGTATGCCTCCTCTTCTTTCTTTGCCAAGTCACCTCGCTTGAAGTACCTTTTGTTACCCTGGTTAACAAAACAACACACAAGGAGATGTTTACGTACAATGTAAACAAATATATACATCTGAAAAGTGCGCAAAGAAGCGTGGACCAGTGAATAGTTGTACTTACACTGAGAGAATAAGGAAAATATGCAAGTTAGAGGACAGCAGTTTTGAATTGGGCTTGGGCTGGACAGGTCTCAAGATGGGATGAGAGTTTGTAGAGATAAGCAACAGCAATGCAGCTAAAGGAGGAAGCCAGTGTAGAGTACGTCCACTCCTGTTCTATTATTGCACATTGGCCACGTGTTCAGGAGCCCAATGCCAATGTCTAGGCCTGCCAGCCACGAGAGTAGCTGCAGGCGAGGGAGTTAGTGTGGTTTTAACTCTTCCTTCCATTGAAGTGGAGCCCAGGTTAAAACGTGGCCCATAGTGTTGGATGCATGGCCACAGTCGCAATGCGGGCCTGGCTTTTAATTTCCCCGTTCGTGAAGGAGACGCTGCGCAATGGGCTCGTAGATCGTCCACTGATGAGATTGAGGGATCAAATCTGCCGGTGTTGCTGGTGCGAGCTAGCGAGATGGATCGTTGCGTCGCTAAACTATGAGACAGATGGTAACATATCGGGCAATTTTCCTTTCATAGCACATAGAAGAGGCCAGGGGGCGGCCCATTTGTCTTATGTTGTCTGTGACAATTATTGACTATTATTAGTGCTTGTGTGTGTAATCTACAGATATTATACCGCAGTGATGTCTATGGTAATCGCACCATGCTCTGTTTTCAACAGGCGACAAGAATATTGAACAGTACCGCTGTTTCATATTCTTGGTTCTTTCGGTAAAGTCACGTTGAAGGGAAACAATAAAATATATAAAACAATAAAATTCTCACGACGTTTCGACTGTAACAGTCATTATCAGGTGTGAAAACCAACGGCAAGAAACATTTGAAATGTTTGAAATTTTTCTTGCCGTTGGCTTTCACATCTGATGATGACTGTGGTACAGTCGAAACGTCGTGAGAATTTTATTGTTTTATATATTATTTTATTGTTTCCCTTCAACGTGACTTTACCGAAAGCACCAAGAATATGAATCTCTGCAGTCACGAAAGCTTTAAATCAAAATGTAGTACCGCTGTTGTTGTTATTCGTGCGAGACGTGCATAACAGGGTTAAAGCAACACGTTTTCAACTTCCGTCTTCAAACATTTTACATCAGACACATCAAAGTCACGTTTCCCATCGAGGTTGTTGAGCCAAATGATTGCTGCTTAGTATTTTAGTGGCTTAACTAATAAATATAACTCCTATCCTGTACAGTACCGTACAACACGCATACAGTTAACGCGTACGTAGCTTTCGTTTCGATTGAAACGAACACAACTTTATAACACGCGCGCGTTATTTTGTTGTTGCTAAATTACGTAATGCGGTAAAATAATATAATCGGTCGCTACTTAAAATTCGCTGTCGCGATGAGAGAAGCCTGCGGCGTTAGGCCCCTGCGGTAGGCCGTCTTTAATAGTACGACTAATTAACACTTTAACAGTGTTAAAGTGGAACTCGGTGTTTGTTGTTAACAGTCGCACGGGGGGGGGAGGGGGGGCGGTTTACCTCCACGAGATTTTTATCCTCTATAAGTTTCCTTTTCCTCACGATCTCCGCTTTCAGAAAGTCCATCATGAGAGCCTTCCAGAAGCGGCCAGTGCGTGTGCGTGGGGCAGCCACATCCGGGTCTGCGTGGACGTCGGTGGAGGAGGGGCACAAGCCAATCACAGAGGGAGCTGCAAATCTCTCCAACAGCAGAGGGCAGTCGAGCAAAACTCATGCCTGGCATTGCAGCGTTCTTCGGGCCACTGGCGGCTGCCGGTGGCCTTTAGTGGGGGACCCCAGTGGCCTTTAGTGGGGGACCACGGTGGCCTTTAGTGTGGGACCCCAGTGGCCTTTAGTGTGGGACCCCGGTGACCTTTAGTGTGGGACCCCGGTGGCCTTTAGTATGGCCCCCGGTGGCCTTTAGTGCGGCCCCCGGTGGCCTTTAGTGCGGCCCCCGGTGGCCTTTAGTGCGGGACCCCGGTGGCCTTTAGTGTGGGACCCCAGTGGCCTTTAGTGTGGGACCCCAGTGGCCTTTAGTGCTGCCCCCGGTGGCCTTTAGTGTGGGACCCCAGTGGCCTTTAGTGCGGCGCCCGGTGGCCTTTAGTGTGGGACCCCAGTGGCCTTTAGTGGGGGACCCCGGTGGCCTTTAGTGCGGCGCCCGGTGGCCTTTAGTGCGGCCCCCAACAATACACAGCTACAAAATGAGACTTTTTTGCCAGTATCAAAGTATGACAAAATATAGGTTAGGGTTAACTCTTTCTGGAAATAAAATAGGCATTAAGATGTTCAAACGCCAAATAGAACCCTTTTGCAAGGAATCAAGTCTGCATTAACCACACGTACCTGTGGTGAACATACAAACAAACATGCTCTGATAATATCCGTAATACACTATTCAACGATTTAAAAAAAAATGTTTACCAGGTAAGGCCCACTGAGCTATGTAGCTCTTTTTCAGAAGCGACCTGGGCGACAAATGATAGCCCAACAAAGTGGCTCATCATCACGTGGACATGAATAGCAGCAGCCAAGCCCTCTAAACGCTCGTTTAGACACACACCTGTGCGTTGAACGAATAACGAATTGGCACGTTCTATTGACGTGACAACCCTTACCAACTGGGTTAACGACACGTTCATATTTACGCGATCTAACCACCCCAAAAAAACGTTCTTTATGGATCACCGCATCTCATTAACCGACCGATTAATATTCCACCTCTGACCCCCCCCCGCCCCCATCGAGAGCCCCGCCCAGTTGATGGCGGACGTCACATTCCCACACAACGGAGAAGCGCCTCGTGACCGGGGAACCCGCCAATGGGATGCGCGCATACGCGACCCCGACCAATCGCGTGGCCGGATTCGGAAAGCGTCGGTGGCGCACGAGCCCGGGGGAGGAGGAGGGGGGGGCCACGCGTTAAAACATGGCGGCCACCACGCGTGGCTAACGCGAGCAGTGAGTTAACTCGCCCCGACTCATTCGTCTCCCCGTGATAAGTTCACCGCGGACAGAATGCGCGCGGCGTCTGCTGGCGTGGACGTGTAAGCCGTGATTTAAAAAAAAAACCGTGCGCGAAGTTTTTACGCGTCAATGCCGCCCGACGCAACGTGGTTAGGTGGTGTCTGCCCAGTCACGCGGGGGGCCTACGCTCAGGCTGCGGTTTGAAATCTAGGCGAGGCCGAGAAAGTCACCGGCTTGAGGTGGTGTCCAGCTTTTTGAGGGTTTAACGTCTTTAAAGCTGGGCGATCACAGTTACTGCTTTTTAAATATTTTTTTAATATCACTACTTGGGGCTAATTACAGTTCGAGAGACTGCTTTGGTAGCTAAAATTACAATAGCGAATTGAGTAACAAGACTTACAATCGACCCCACACGGTGTATTTGCGCTGCTGTGTGAGTTCCCCAGCTGTGGTGCGTGTTGTTTGCTTCGCAGGACCAGCGGAGACGACAACCGACCTCGTCGTCGCGGTTAAATGGGCAGTGTTGCGATGGATGAGCTGGCGCTCCGGGGTTTGGGGCCCGTGGCAGATTCGTGCGCGCAGCACAGGGTAAGCGAAGCCGTCTCGTCTCTTTTTTTTTACAATTCTATCGTCTAATTTATAATGTACTTCAACCTTTTTATCGATCCTTTGTTGGATGTGTATGTATGTATGTAGAACTTCTTGCGCGCACCGTACGTAGTCAACCGTGCTACGTACGGTAGCTACGGGAAGGACAACCAAACTGAAGGGAAAGTAGTTGTAAAGAAATTAGTTTTCAATCTAGGTGGCGGCCTGGCCTATGCCGTGTTGGTCGTCTGACCATACTTCGCGTCGGTCAGGCAAGAGTTGGTGAAGTGGGCAGGGGAGCGGATGGGGAGGGTGGCCCAGATTCGATTCCGATATTATAGCTCGCCACTGATGTTGTTCGTGACCGGGAATGTAACTCGAAAGGTTGCCGGCCTCTTGAGCGCATTGCGCCAGTGGCTGCGCGACTTGCCGCCCCCACGCCGTTATGTACGTACACATGTTCTGTTAAAGAAACAAAACGTTATATATTTTTTAAATTCGTTATGAGACCACGTTTTTATGATTTTTTTTTAAAGTAAGAAATTGATAATCGGCCATGATTTGTATGGAAACCTCGCAAGCCGTGCTGTCTCCCGGTCACGCGATCCAGCAGCAATCCGTCGTCGGTCTTCGACACACGCACACGTCGATTTTCTCGCCGCGAAATCTCCACGGGGGATGCCTTGTGAAACGACATCGCTCCTTTTTAGAGAGGTCCATAGTTTGTTGTGCAGGTAAAGAAAATCTTTTCAGAGCCCTCTAATCAAGTGCGGATGGCTGATCCGTCTCGTATGATGGCCCAGTGAGCGCGTGCATCGCAACATCAACAATTCCCCAGCAACATTGGCAACTCGTGTCAAAACAGATTCGCACGTAACGCCAAGTATGATGCAACGCTTGCGCAGAGCATACACCAGAAAGAGATGCGTTGCCGTTGCGTGTGACTGTAATTGGAGTGTGTTCGTCCCTAAGAACTGCAATTTGGTTGCAACGTGCCTCTGAGCTCATCACGCATTCCCCCATCCACCCTGCGTCTGATGCAATAGACTCGCACATGGCTGCAAGAAGTGGCCAACCTCATATGTGCTCTTGCCGTTATAAAACACCCTTGTTGTATAAATACACGGTGTTCAATTCTTGGCCTATGACCAAACCACCCATATTTCTCCTGATTTAGTTAGATAGCGGAAGCTAAGCAGAGTTAAGCCTGGATAGTGTTTGTATGGGTGAGCACCATGCAGTTGTCATAGGGCTTGCGAGGCTACGTGGTGGGCAATACTGTAGCTCTTTCCCTCCCCATGCTGGTGCTGCCTGGTTTCACCAACCCATACTGACTGGGGTGCCACGGTGGCGAGGTGTTAACTACTTCGCCTGGTGTACAGGAGGTCGTGGGTTCAATCCTGACGTGTGTACATTTGGAGTTTGCATGTTATCCCCGTGGTCGCTTGGATTATATTCTCCGGATCCTCCAGTTTTTTTTCTCCACATCTAGAATCCACATGCGTTTTGGAGTATTTGGCTGCTATAAATTTCCACGCGATAAGCCACTTCGTTGAGCTAGCGTTTGTGATAGCCAGGTGGCTTCTGAAAAAGAGCTGTATAGCTCGATGGACCTTACCTGGTAAGAAAAAATAGGCTGGCTTGGTCAAAATACCTGCCACAACCTGTACAGTGTTGGGAGGCCCTCTTGCAGGGCACTACCAATACGGATGTGAATGTACATATTTGCTTCGTGACAAAGCAGTGGGAGGTGTGGTTTTTTATTCCCCGAATATTTTTTTATCCAAGCAAAAGTGTGTAAAAATGTTGTGCAACTACCGTGCTGGTTATGGATATGGTGGCGGGGGGGGGAGATACCCCTCTAACATGCACAGAGGAGCAAGCCTATACTGAGGGCCCTTACGGTAATAGGCTTCATGGCCCCCATTGGCCGTTTGACATGGACTCCCTCCTGGCTATGCAATATACTACTGGGGCCTCCTATAACCGAATGATCATTTCTATATTTTATACTAATGCTTGTTTTGATGATGGCTGACTTTAATCTAGCTATTTTGACGTGAGGCTTTGTGGATCAGACAAATATGTTAAACTCCCAAACCCCTTGGCTGCGAGGTTGCCAATGAACGGTAGTACATTGAGCAGCTTCGTATGCATTCGTGTGGAGCTTCGCGGGGTTATCCGCTCCGGGTAATCTGGTTTCCGCCCACATGAAGCCACAATCTCATGAATAATGTAATTGGCTACACATCCAAATAATGTGGGTTCTTTCTGAAATAAGAGTCTTGACACTTGGTGAAGCTTCATAGATAAACAAAGTATCATTATGATTGTAATGAAGTATGAACTTTAGTTACAACCTTGGTTAACACCAGGTAAGACCCCATTGAAACAGTGTTTGTATTAGGAAGGTCACTTTATTGGACTGGTTTTTCAACAAAGGTAGGTGGCGGACACAATGCAGAAATAGCAAATTTAGGGGACAGTAAGTGAATGGAAATGGATTTAACATGAACAAGCTCCGTGTAAACTGGTTGTATATTCACATGCCTAGCTCATTTTACTGTTTAACACATGCTCACAGGTTTAGCTTGTCAATAAATGCTTGCTGTATACCCTAAATGTCACTACTCGGACTGCTATAATATATGTTTGCGTTATGATAGATACAAGATAGGCATGGTATAGTTTGAATAGCCTAGATTTGTTGTATGTCAGAGTCCACACACTGTTAAAAAGAGCACTTGCATTTTTATTATTATTTAATTGGTGCCATGTTGACAACCTGGAAAGAATGATCGAATGTTGAAATTACACTCGGAATGTAATGGATTGTGCACGAATTCCATGACTCACAGATGTTATGTTGGTTGTAACGTCTGGATGTAGGTAAAGTAATGACTTAACTATATCATTGTTTGCTTGTCTTGAGTTTTCAAAGTGTTTTTCATGTTTGAGGAAAATAAGTACTTGTTAGTTACTAAGTACAGTATTGCAAACAAGATGTTCATGGTGTGCCGCAACAAAATGTATAATACCCATTTAGTTTTTGACACTTGGGTTTTCAAGTCTCGTAAGTTGATGGTCTCAACTCCACCAATGACTGGAACACATCAATCGCATGACATTTCTTTGTGCTTGGACAAATTCCAGCTCTTGAAAATATAAAAACATCTTTTATTCGTAGCACAGTGGGTGATAGTGCTGTACTCATCTTTGTTGGCCAGAGGTCCACTTGAGTTCTGAGTGGTCGCTCTGTGATAGTGCTGTCCGTGGGCCATTCTCAAACTAAGGGTTGCACTGCTGTGGGAGATCCGAATGGTTTGTTCATCTTGCGGCATGCCGATATCACACGCGGAATATTTTTTTATTAAGCTTTTGGCTCCTTTTGTTTGCGTGAAAATCCGTTGGGAGCCATGCTTACGTTGTGCTTAGACCTCTTGTTGGCAGTTTACATTGTTAGTGACCCATTGATATGTTTTGGGCCCCCCCCCCCACGAGTACGATTGCTGCATGTGCAATTTATTGTTTGCACAGGCAGAGACTGAGCCGCGTAAAAGCTGTTTTCAGCCTGATGGAATTTGTTTTGTTCCTACAGATGTGTGCGTGTGTGTTTGGTGTGTCATTGAGAGCGGTAGTGTAACGGTTAGCGCGCTGCGCTACGAACTGGGCCACCCGAGTTCGATTCCCGCTCACGGCCAACACCAGTGACGATTATCTGATCCGGTCCTGTGCCTTCCCTAGGTCGACTCAGCCTCAAGTTAGTACCTGGTGAGGTGTGTAAACATAGCCACTGGGAAGACAAAGGCGGCCGGGCGTGGTGTTGGCCACCCACCTCCTCGTGTACCGTGCCAACCTTGATGGGTGCTCGCTAACAGCACTCGCCCCACCAGTCTGTTCAGGCAATAGGAGGATCTTTGTTTTTTGTGTCATTGAGATACAGTGCTCGCATAAATTGAAGGCACCTGCACAATGCCTGTAATATATTGTCTTATGTGAGATTAATTTGAGACGTTGAATAACCATGAAAAAGGCTGATTTAATTTAAAACTGTTACGTACAACATTTTTAAATATTTAAATATGGGTCTGAATGTTGGTAGTATAAATACTACAGAGGAGCACGTGGTGTGCACCTTAGAAATCAGGTTTTACATATATATTCTGGAGGAATCTGATGATTCATGAAGCTCTATCTCATCATGAGGATTGTGAGATGGATCACGGGGATTGCAAGAGTAGGCCGGGCCAGAAACGACAGGTGAGAAAGTAGGCAGGTGTTGGTGGTACCAGTAACAGAAAAAAGTCAACTTGGATGGTTTGTGGCATATCGTACGTACTTGCACCGGAACGAAGATGATGAGCATGGAAGCACCAGGGTGGAGAACGTGAGGCAGGTCTAGAAAGAGGTTAATCGAAATGGTGAACCAGGATACGTAGGCCCTGTGGAGTGGAGGTGACAATTGATGGCCCGTGCCGGGAGTGGGTGGAGAGAGAGTAGCACGAAGGCAGACTCCACATGAGGTGGGGATAATTCTAGGAAGAAGTAAAATGTATTTTTGTTAAATTGTATTCGCTCACTGGGTCTAATGACGGTGGCTTTTTCTGTGGCGTTTGTGTAGGCATTGGCATACTTTGAACAGCTGAAAGCCTCCGAAGATGGCTGGCAGCTGTGCGCCGATGCCCTCATTCGTGGTTTCTACAGGTAATTAAAAGCGGCGTGTAATCCTGAGAGGAAAGCTCTGCAGTGTTCTCTTGTGTGGAGTTCACATCCATGATGTCATCTGCTCATGCCCACTCCCAGCCTAGTTTGGCTGTGGTTCAAAATCTGTTAACACAGCAACAAGCCTCAGTTTGTCCGAATCTCTATGGTGCCAATTTTCTGGCACGGTTAACAAGGCAAGCGTACCACCAAAAATAATCTCACGTCCTTGAATGTTCCTTCAGGATTTGACACAATGAAGGACATTTTGGTTCGGCTAACTCTGTGTGTGTTTGTGTGTTTCCTCTCAGTGATGACCACATCAAATTCTTCTGTTTTCAAGTATTGGAACATCACATCAAGCACAGGTGCATTACTTCTCACGAAGTCTGCGAGACTTATTAGCACCCAACCAAACGGACATTTCACTTTTACAAGTTCTCAAATGAGGTGTCCTGCATTTTACAGCTCGTGTGCTGGTTGCATATTGAAAGTTTGTTTTAAATTGGTGGTGAAAATGATCCCAAATAAACCTCGTAATGTGACTTATTTCGATAACGGGGTGTAGTGATGCGTTGTGTGACATCAGATTTATCCCTATAAGACCAAAAAAGGAGGATTTCGCCACAACGCTGGCTATCGCCTGATGAAGCTGGTTGTAATTACTGGCGAAACGTCGTACTCTGATTGTAAATGTTGTGGGTTTACTCTCCAACACACTGTGCTGTCCTAGTAACGGATTTACATGTTCTTGTTTACGTGACAAACCTTATTGGCTTTGTCTGGTGGTGGCAGGTTTAAGGACACATTTATATTTCCACGATCTAACCCAAAAACCTGTTATGGAAAGTTTGTGGAGAATAATAGCCATTTTCTATCCTTTTGAGGCATAAGCAATTCGAAAATAACACTTCCTACCCAGGAACAAAAATCGTGTTACATAGTGTAATCTTGGAGAGCCTTTTAACGAGAGCCTCCCGTGCGTGATGTCTTGTCTGCCACCACAGGTATCCGGTGCTGCTCTGCGCCCAGCGGCAGCTCATTCGGGACACCATGATGACCTGGCTACAGACGCAGGTGCGTGCGTTGGCGGGTGACCACAATTTGTAGACATCCGCGTCATCGTCATCCTCTGCCACGATTGATCCACAGCTGGATCAAGGCCTCCCAAAGCTATCGCTGTCTCTCATACAATAGCAACGGTTCATCGAACACCTGCGCACGAGCCCATTGCATCGTTCAATCCCTGCGGTGTGCACGTGCTCGCAGGCGTAATCCCACCGTTGGCTGCCGCTCCGCTGTCAGTCCTGACCACCGGCATTCATCCCTTCTAGTTCTGATGTTCTGCCTGTGTCCACTTTTGTATGTTCTATAATACATGTGTTCCACTTTCTGTTCCTCCTCTAAAGGAGGAACAGAAAGCGATTTAAAAAATATATATTGGTTGGTTATTGTCGTGAAACGACCACAAAATATGCCGAACTTGAACAAAGCTGTCGTTAAAACTTGACACTACCCAACACAGCCAACTAGTGCAAGGGTTGCCACGTAAACAGAACGTGGCCAATTCGTCACTAGTACAGCACAATCGTGTGTTGGAGAGCCAAGCCACAACTCTCCAACACACCGATGTGCTGTACTAGTGACGAATTGGCATGTTCTGTTCACGTGTTAACCCTTACTAGTTGGCTGTGTCGGGTGGTGGTGGGTTTTAATGACACAATCTTGATTTGAAGTTATCGTGACTGCAGGAATCCATACTTTTTGGTTCTTTCGATAAAGTCACGTAGGTAGAAAAATAAATAATAAATCACGACGTTTCGATCGCAACACAAGCAATCGTCATCAGGTAGAAAGATACAGCAGTAGAACTGCTGTACACATTTATATATTTACGCGATCTAACCCAAAAACCTCTATGGATGATATTGGTCGTGAAAGCCTACGCGTTAAATTGAACAAGGCTCCTATCTGGGCAGAATTCTTAAGTGCAATGAAAGAGTGATTTATCCAGGAGTTCCCTGTCCTGGAGGCCCTATCACCAACAGCTGTGTGAGCGAGCAATTTCGCTGTCTGGCCTTTTTTTCTAATCAAATTCCTTGTCCCAGCAACGTGCTCCTAAAGGTGCCTCCGCGCATTTGTTGTTCCTCGCAGACCGTGCGCGAGACGCCAGAGAAGCCGTTTGTCCGCAACAAAGCGGCCCAGATCTTCTCGCTGCTCTTCATCTCCGAGTATCCGACCACCTGGCCCAAGTTCTTCTTTGACGTCCTCTCCGTGGTGGGCTCAGCACCAGGCGGGGTCGACCTCTACCTACGAATCCTGGTGGCCATCGACGTCGAGGTGGTGGACCGCGAGATCCTGCACACGCCCGAGGTGCGGGGGTGGGGGGTGATCATTGTCCCTGCTGCCTGCACCACGATCACCGCCAACAAAAAAACAACAACGTGTAGCCTTAACACACTTTTGGAGCACATGCTGTTAGCGAGCACCTCATGAAGGCCGGCACGGTGGGTGGCCAGCACCATGCCCTTTGTCTCCCCAGTGGCAATGTTTACACGCCTCACCAGGTAATCGTTTGAGGCCAAGCAGACCTAGGGAAGGCCCAGGACTGGTCACCGGCAGCGGTAGATGTCCAGTATCCATCCTTGAGTTTAAGCCAGTTTTGCAACGGACGCGCAATGGTGAAGTTCCAAAGAGTCCCCTATCTGTGATTTCTGTGCATTCGCGATGGATTGGACTCCTCCATAAGAGTGAGCGAAAACAAGTGTTTGGTGTTACTTAGGTGGCTCGAGAGTTGTCCTGCGAGATCATCAGCCGGGTCCATTCCGTTGCACAAGGTGGTGCATTGCTAGCTGGGAGAGGTTCCAAATGGAATGTATAACCCTCGCTCGGTCCAAACTGCACACTTAACCCAGCGAGCTGACCTGCCCGTGGTTTTCTTGCTAAAGACGTGTGCGGAAATCATCGTGCAGCATCCTTGCCAATGAGTCCTCCAGCCCATGGCAGTTTTCACCTGGAGCTGGTTCACAACGGCACTGCCACAAACCTCTCCACTGTTCCCATGGACCGTTATGACCAGGCTGGGACGTTTAAAAAATCTAGGTCATAGGTCATAACCAGTATCAGAGAATACCTGGTTCCTTGCAGTCAAAATGAGCACTCGATGGGCTCCTAGTAAATTGTATGACTCTCAGACTTATTCCGCAACAGACGAATTAAGTTTCTCAGAATTCACTCGTTTGTACAGTCACCTTTGAGTTATTTTAGGTAATGACTGTGGGGAGGGGCTGACCGAAATGAAAAGAAAACCATGTTAAAGCAAACATGTAAATTTGGCCTCAAAGCATACTATGTACATTTATGATGAAGACTTATATTTATCATTTGTCGATTCATACCTATTAGTGTTGGTTGACTTAATTATTGAACTATAACTCTCCGCTACCTGCCTCAGCCAATCAAATCAAGTTGTCGCATGCCATAATATGCCAATTGATTTGTTTGGCTTCTTGCAGCAAACCGCAGATGGAATGTCGACATGAGCCAACAAAACATTGAACGTTTTACACGGTGATTCGCTGGAGGTTATATCCAGTGTCATCGGGTGTCTCTCACATGGACCTTATTACTTACACGACGATCTAACCCCAAATAAACAAATTGAGAGTCATAATATGGGTCGTGAAAGCTCGTGACACGTTCTTATTGCTTCTTAATCGGGTCACTTGTCAGCGTATTTGTGATCATGAGGACCTTGAGTTCCTGACCTTTTAAGTGTGACAAGCTGCTAACAATTAAACCAGCCCACATGTGCAATTTATAATGGCATGCGTATGTGTTTATTAGAAACATGTTTATTGGAAGCACGGTTAATCCGCAACCTGAACTGTTATCATCCCCCCTCATGGTCAATCCACTGTTGGATGAAAGGCCTACTCCAAATGTGTTGCAACTTCTCGCGGTCCTGCAATGTCAGCATTATTAGGAAGCCACTGGAGCTATGGACTTTAAAAATCTGGATTGAAAATGTATTTCTTTTAAACCAGATTTTTGTGTTTAGTTTGTTATCCTTCCCCTGCACCTCCGATTTTTCACGTTTGGCTGCGCACGGTCCGAAAGAAGTTCTACATACGTCCATCCGCCCAGCACCTACACACGGCAACTCGATCCAGTGCTCCGTCTCCTTCTGTGGACGACCTCACCGACGCGTGTTGTTCCTTGGCTACCACTCCCGTTATTATTCTTGACCATTGGCCATCATCCCCTCAAAGCCCAGTGACTTTTCCCCGTAGTCCGTCGTCGTGGCACCAATGTGCAATGATATGAAGAAGTGCCATTGCTCCAAACATCGCCCAATTAACAAGTCACTGTTTTATGTCGTTACTTTTCTTTACGGTTTTAATGATTCCATTAAACCTGGGCGTGTTCTGTGTGTATGTTGAACTTCTTTCGCACCTTACGTAGCCAACCGTTCTTATCGGAGGTGCGGGGGCGGGAGGGGGAAGGAGAACAAACGAAACACTAAGCAGTTCTACAGAGGTTCCAATTCAGAAATTAGC